>NC_082708.1:21028711-21773711 GCF_030144855.1 Hypanus sabinus
ACTGCTGTACTGTCTCTATACCGTGTGGCTAGGCTTAGCTCAAATCCCATCTGTAAATTTGCTGATGATACAGTCGTTGTTGATAGAATCTCAGGTGGAGATGAGAGGGCGTACACAAGTGAGATGTACCAGTTAGTTGAGTGGTGTTGCAGCAATAGCATTGCACTCAACGTCAGCAAGACCAAAGAGCTGATTGTGAACTTCAGAAGGGGTAAGACGAGGGTACACAACCAATCCTTGTAGAGGGATCAGAAGTGGAAAGAGTGAGCAATTTTAAGTTCCTGCGTTTCAAGATCTCGGAGGACCTAACCTGGATGCAATATATTAATGCAGCTATAAAGAAGACATTACAGTGGCTATATTTCCTTTTGAGTTTAAGGAAATTTGGTTTGTCAACTAAAATACTCAAACTTTGAAAAATGTACAATAGACAGCATTCTGACTGGCTGCAGCACTGTCTGGAATGGAGGGGGGGTGAGGTGACTGCACAAGATTGAAGTAAGTTACAGAAACTTGTAAAGTTAGTCAGTTCCATTATGGGTACTAGCCTTTGTAGTATCCAAAACATCTTCAAGGCCTGGTGTATTGCAAAGGGGGCGTCCTCTTAAGGACCCCCTACCACCCAGGACATGCCCTCTTCTCATTGTTAACTATCAGGAAGCAGGTACAGAGGCCTGAAGGCGCACAGTCAGTAATTCCGGAACAGCTGCTTTTCCTCTGCCATCCAATTTCTAAATGGGCTTTGAACCTATGAAAACTACCTCACTGCTTTTGAATTTTTTTTGCACTAATTTTAACCTAACTATTTAAAAAACACATATTTCATGACATATGCCAGTGATATTAAACCTGATTCTGATATCAAATCAGTTAATCATGTGGCAACAACACAATGCATAAAAGCATGCAGATGTGATCAGGAGCTTCAGTCGTTGCTCATACTGGATATTAGAATGGGGAAGAAATCTAAGTGACTTTGACCACAGAATGATTATTGGTGCCAGATGAGGTCATTTGAGTATCTCAGAAACTGCCTGCTGATCTCCTGAGATTTTCACGTACAACAGAACTTTGAAGTGGATGAGCTATGACAGTAGAGAACCACAAAAGTGCAGAAATACATTCAGTGGCCATTTTATTAGCTGTCTGTTATACCTAATAAAATGGCCACTGAGTGTACATCCAATTAATGGGCTATAGTATTAAATTGATCCATAATTATTATGAATTGCTGATAGTTCATGACTTCTTTACTCTTCAGCAGGGATCCTAACTAGAGAATAAGATTTTTTTTGAAGAGAGCAAAACATGTTCTTGAGGGTCGTATTGTTGATGTGATATATATGGAGTTCTTTGAGGCCTTTGATATCGTTCCCTGTTGGAAACTGGTTCAAAAGATTGAAGTCCATTGATCCACAATTGTCTTGGTAATAGGAGGCAGAGGGTGATTGTGGGAAGTTGTGGTTATGATTAAGGATTGTGACCAATTATGTATCATAGCTATTAGTGTTGGACCTTTCCATTTGTTTTACACCTTAATGACTTGGAAGTGAGTAAAATTAATAAATTTGCCAGTGACACAGTAGTTGGAATTATTAGCATAATTGAGTTTGTCTTCTGCCGATCATAGATATTTATTAGGAGCGCTGAGTCAGCAGGGCACTTAGCTTTGTCAGCGGCCCCTCCCATCCATCTAACAATCTCTTTGACTCCCTCCCATCAGGCAGGTGGTGGCATAGCATGAGGACAACTCTTATTAGAATGGGAAACAGCTTCTTCCCCCTGGCTGAAAGGCTACTGAACTCCCTGCCACCATCCCACTATCCTGGTCTCATCACATAGGAAGTGCCAGTAGCTTTATACTATTTACTCTTTAACCTGTTTTGTAAATATACCTTAGTGTTTGTTTTTTGTTTTTTTTATTAGTTTTTTAATACATTTTCTACATAGCTACAGATAAAAAACCCCCCAGATCAAAATGAAGAACATTGATAGTGCAAAAATAAACATACAATAATAATATGATACAAAGAAAGATAATTGAGAAAGCACCCAAATTGAAGACATGTAAAATTAGTATCCTCCCCAAGCCCCGCAACAAAAAAAAACTCCAGACCAACCACAACACAATATAGAGAATATAAATCAGGACAATCAAACCCCCAAAGCTGTAAATACACTTAGCAACAGAAGATATTAATGCCTACTACCAAAAAAAAAGGAGCTGAAAGCAAGGGACCGGAAAAAAAAACCTTAGTTAAGAGGAAGGTCATGAAAGTACTCAATTGCTCAATAAAAGGTCCCCAGACCTTATGGAACTTTAAATCCGAATTAAGAACTGAATAATGAATTTTTTCAAGGTCTAAGCAGGCCATAATATCGTTAAGCCGTTGAGCATGCGTGGGTGGGGCAACATCTCTCCATCTAAGGAGGATTAAATGTTTAGCCAGGAGAGAGGCAAAAGATAATATTCGACACTTAGTGGAACTGAAACGTAAATCTGTCTCACCCCAGAAACCGAACAAAGCAATTAAAGGGTTAAGTTCTAGGTGGTGATACGATAACGTTATGAAGACATCTTTCCAAAATTTCTCCAAGCTAGGACAAGACTAGTACATATGAATGAGAGAGGCCTCGCCCCTTTTGCATTTATCACAAAGCAGACTACTGTTAGGGTAAAATAGAGATAATTTAGATTTAGACATATGGGCTCTATGAACAATCTTAAACTATAAAAGGCAATGGCGAGCACAAAGAGAGGTTGAATTAACCGATTTGAGAATCGAGTCCCAAGTCTCATCAGATAAGGAGGTACTTAAATCATGCTCCCATGCCATTTTAATTTTATGCACAGGGGCACGTCGTAAGGCTGCTAATTTATCTCAAATAAATGATATTAAACCTTTACCTAGTGGATTAATGGAAAGAAATAAGTCCATAACATTTTTCTCAGGCATTTCAGGGAAGTTAGGAATTAAAGGAATAATAAAGTGTCTAATTTGGAGATATCTAAAAAAAAATGAGATTGGGCAGATTGAACTTAGCAGAGAGCTGTTGAAAAGAAGCGAAGCGATTATCCATAAAAAGATCTTCAAAATGTCTAATGCCCTTCCTATACCAATCATGGAATGCTGAGTCATACGTAGTAGGTTAAAAAAAGGTGATTATGTAAGTTAGGGCTAGAAGCGGAAAAACCATGGAAACCATAAAATTTCCTAAACTGAGCCCATATATGCAAAGTGTGTGTAACAAGAGGATTAACTATTAATCTGGACAAACTACTAGGGAGTACAGAGCCAAGAAGTGCAGAAATAGATAAATCTTTAGTGGAGCTCAACTCCATTGCCACCCAATTAGGGCACTTGGGTTAACCGTGGAAAAAAGACCAAAAGGTAGCACAATGTATATTGGCTGCCCAATAATATAAATGAAAGTTAGGTAAAGCCATGCCACCCTCTTTTTTTTTAGATTTTTGGAGATAAACTTTATTAATTCTAGAGCGCTTATTCTTCCACAGATATGACAAAATAATAGAGTCTAAGGAATCAAAAAAAGATTTAGGAATAAAGATTGGGATTGATTGAAATAAATATAAAAGTTTAGGGAGAATATACATTTTAATAACATTAATACGACCTACCAAAGACATAGATAGAGGTGACCATTGTAACAGACTCTGTTTTATAGTATATGAAAGATTGGCAAAATTTTCACGAAAGAGATCTTTAAACTTCCTTGTGACTGTAATCCCAAGATAAATAAATTGATTATGAACTACTTTAAAAGGGAGATCACGAAATGTTAATTCTTGTGCTTCTTTATTAATTGGGAAAAGTTCGCTCTTATGTAAATTAAGTTTATAGCCGGAGAACTGGCTAAACTGGTCAAGAAGTGAAAACATTGGAGGTAAGGATGTAGACAGATTTGAAAGAAAAAGTAATAAGTCAATGCTGAACGCCCCCTCTCCAAATCCTGGTCAATTCAGGACAATTTCGAAATGCTATCGCCAAAGGTTCTATAGCCAAATCAAAGAGAAAGGGACTTAAAGGGCATCCCTGACGGGTGCCACGTTTGAGGTTAAATAACTGGGATTTCTGAAAATTAGTTAAAACAGGCAGTAGGACACAAATACAGCAATTTGATCCAAGGGATAAAACTTTGACCGAAGTCAAATTTTTCTAAAACTGCAAAAAGGTAGTTCCAGTCTATACGATCAAATCCTTTCTCCGCATCGAGGGAAATAACACATTCAGGAATCCCAGTTGGAGGTGAATATAAAATGTTAAATAAATGCCGAATGTTAAAAAAAGGAAGACGGTTTTTAATAAAACCAGTTTGATCATCAGAAATAATAGAGGGAATAACAGTTTCTAATCTATAAGCCAAAACTTTGGCCAAGATTTTAACATCAACATTAAGCAAAGAAATTGGCCTATACGAGGAACACTCTGTTGGGTCTTTACCCTTTTTTAATAGAAGAATAATAGATGCCTCATTAAAAGAGGGTGGCAATTTGCCGTAATTAAATGAGTCAGATAATACTGAGAATAACTGAGGAGAAAGAAGTGAAGAGAATGATTTATAAAATTCTAAGGGGAACCCATCAGGTCCAGGAGATTTCCCTGAGGACAATGCAGAAATTGCAAAAGATATTTCTTCTGATGCTATAGGCGCATTAAGTTTGGCTTTAAAATCAGATGAAAGCGAAGGAATATTCAGATTATTTAAAAAATGATCAACAGAGTATTGTCTTTCAAAGATTCAGAGGAATAAAGTCGAGAATAGAAATTTTTAAATGCGTCATTAATTTCTAAGTGATCCAATGTAAAGTCTCCATTCTCCTTCCGGATCTTTGTAATATGTTGTTTGGATTTGGAACGCCTCAGTTGATTGGCTAGAAATTTACCAGATTTGTCACCATGAATGTAAAAGCGACTCTTACTTTCAAGAAGTTGGCGTTCAACAGGTTGAGTAGACAGAAGATTAAATTTAGTTTGAAGTTCTACACGCTTCTTGTATAGTTCAGGATTCTTAGTTTGAGCATACAGTTGATCCAACTCTTTAATCTGATTAATGAGGTCTAATCGATCTGCACAGGACTTTCTATTAAGATTTGCTGTATAGGAGATTATTTGACCCCTCAAATATGCTTTCATGGCATCCCAGACAATCTGGGATGACACTTCAGGTGATGTATTGGTGTTAAAATAAAAGGTTATCTGATCCTTAATAAATTCTAGAAAATCATCATCTGATAATAAAGTCAAATCAAACCGCCAGTGTTTATTCCTCTGAGGGAGACCAGGAAAGTTTAAAGACAGAGTAATTGGGGCATGGTCAGAAATTAGTATACTCTGATAATCACAATAATAGACAAATGGAATGAGTTGATTATCGAGTAAGAAGCAGTCAATTCTAGTAAAGGTATGGTGAACATGTGGAAAAAAAAAGAATAATCTCTCTCAGTAGGATGAAGGAAACGCCATATATCAGGGATACCATAATTAGAGAGAAACGATTGAATAGCTAAGGCAGATTTAGTAGGTGGTCTAGTAACAGAGGACGATCGATCCAAATTAGGATCTAACCAACAATTGAAATCTCCACCCAGTATAAGAGAATATGAGTTTAAGTCTGGTAGTGAGGAGAAAAAACGTTCAAAAAAATTAACATCATCAAAATTGGGGGCATACAGGTTTGCTAGTACAACTTTAGTATTATATAGTTTACCAGAAACAATAATAAAACGGCCATTTGTATCAGATATCTTATTATGGAGTTCAAAAGGAATATTTGAGTTAATAAGGACGGAGACCCCCCCCCCCCCTTAGCTTTGGCAGCAAAGGATGAATGAAAATGCTGACCCGCCCACTTTGACAAAAGCCGGGAGTTATCAGAACAACAAATATGAGTTTCTTGAAGGAAAGCAATGTCAGCTTTGAGTTGTTCAATATGTGAGAAGACCTTCCTTCTTTTAACAGGATGATTCAATCCCTTTACATTCCAGCTCACAAATTTAAGTGTATTAACCATTATCAATTGTTAGTGCATAGAAGGCAGCAGGCATATAAAAAGTCAAGCAGTACAATAACAGTCTGGGAGCAAAAATGTAAACATAGATTCGTAGAATCAAAACATAAACATGTCCTGGATAACAAAGGAAAGCAAAAGAAACAGTGAGTAGAGTTAGAACTGGAGGACCCACCCCACCTTCGCAACCCAAAACTAGACAGCTACCAAAAAAGCAGCTAGCTCTACCAAACAAATTAACCCAAATACGACTTCCAGTTCTGTGTCGATATCAACAGTTCCATATAAATACTATAGCAAATGGTAACTAGTTTATGCACTAGAAGACATAATTACAAATAGGAACAACTTCAACAGAAGTATAAAACTTAATACAAAGAAAATCAGAAGAAAACCAAAATTAACCTACCCGCGAAAAATTATAGAAGATTAAAAGAAAAAAAAGGGAGGGAGAAAAGGGGGAAATTATAGA
The DNA here is from genome assembly GCF_030144855.1 of Hypanus sabinus. NCBI lineage: Eukaryota > Metazoa > Chordata > Chondrichthyes > Myliobatiformes > Dasyatidae > Hypanus > Hypanus sabinus. The sequence continues at coordinate 21,035,214 of NC_082708.1, forward strand.
TTCGAGGAGAGTACTTATCAACCATTTACAGAAAGAAAAAAGCAAAACTTAAACTGTGAATCAACCAACAGGGAGGCCTTCAATAAAAACTCCAAACCTCCAAAACAAGTTAGAGTCAATTGTAGAACTCTATAGATAAAGTTATACAAGAATAAAATAGATTACACAAATACAATCTAAACGTCCGCAGGGAAACATTAAACTCAGATTATCTATTTAGAAAAAAAGCACCAAGTCCAGGGACTGATTGTCTACAGACCTTAGAGTTTCAATAGATAATGTCTGAATTATTCAAGTAAAGTCTGAGTCCAAAAAAAATAGCTTTACTACGAGAGGTACTTATCCACCATTTTAGAAGGTCAGACCTGGTTCCAAAGAAGACGGGATGGCCGGAAGACTTCCAACAAATGCCTCAGCCTCCTTCACTGATTTAAACCACTTATATTCTCCAGTAGTAAGCGTAATTCGAAGGTCGGCTGGGTTTTGAAGGGAGGGTCTAAATCCGCGATCAAAAAGCACTTTCATTACACCTTTAAACTCAGGAAGCATCTTCAGAACCTGGGGGGCAAAATCCTCCACAAAACAAATGACTGTATTTTGAAAAGCAAAAGTACCTCTGCGGTGTGCCTCCATAATCAAACGGTTTTTCACCTGGTATTTGATGAAAGCACAAAATTACTGGCTGTGGATGGGGACCCAGAATTGCAAGGGGAACGTAGATCCTGTGTGCCCTTTCAAGCTCAGGTGGATTCGGAAGAAATTCTTTCCCAAAAATCTCACAGAGAAAATCGGAAAAAAATTTCATGGGAGAGCCCTGTTCGGTGGTCTCTGGCAAACCAAGAACTCGAAGATTGCAACGTCTGCTCCGGTTTTCAAGATCCACCATTTTGGAAAAAAGTTTACAATTCTACTCCTCTAGGCTGGAGCAGAGAGTTTCAAGATATTGAACATGACGTTTTAAATCTTAAGAAGTTGAGTCGATGCGAGATAAATATTCAGCACGTTCGTCCACTCTAGCGTTGATCCGATCCAATTTGACATCCAGTTGGTTGAAAGAAGTTCTAAATTCCTTTAAAATATCTTGTCGATGCTGTTCCAAAGCAGTGAGAATGTCGGCTGGCAAAGCCGTAGAAGTTTACTTTTTCCCGGTTTTAATACTTTTGGTAGACATTATAAGATAGATGTGTTCGCAGGCAAGTAAAAGAGACCTAATAAAATATCTAACTAAGGTTTAAGAATGGAGACATATAGTGCAAAGATAGGGAGAATGACGGAGCAAAAGTTCGGAGCAGCTAAACAATCGCCATTTTACTGGAAGTCTCCAGTGTTGGTTAATTTATTTCTGGTGATATTACTTTGTCTTGCGAATGAGTTGTATGTACTGTGTTGTGCATCTTTCCTTTGGTAAAGGCTGAGGGGAGATTTGATAGAAGCATATAAAATAAGTAGGGGTCAAGGTTTTGTGATTACAGTTATAAGCCATAGGGAGCACAATTGAGACTGACATGAGAAATTCCTCTGTAGTTGGAATCTCAAATGCGCTGATATGCAGGTGTTGGAGGGAGGTTCTGTTGTGAATTTCAAGGTGGGATTGGATAATTGCAGTGCAGACAAATTTACGAATCTACAGAGAAAAGGTAGGTTGGGCAAGGAAAACGAGGGACGGTGGGATCATGATGAGTGGAACTTTGGTATCCTGTGCTGTATCTATTCAATAATTATGTGAATTCCTTTTAATGACTATATTTAGCAAGAAAGATCGTTTCATGGATTTGTCATTGTAGGGCAAGTAATATTAACTAATTTGACTATATCACATAATTTCTGTTTGTTTTCAAATCAGAGGAACCATGACTGCACAAGTGACTTTGGAAGATGCCTTATCCAATGTTGACCTTTTGGAAGACCTGCCACTGCCAGACCAGCAGCCTTGCATCGAACCACCACCTTCATCACTATTATACCAGGTATGATGAATTTGGGAGTATTTATTATTCTTGGTTGATTTGTTCAAGTTCAGTGCCTTCTGAATTAAATTACTACCCATGGGGTTGAAGTAAACTCATTCAGAATGATACTGAATTGGTGAGCAGAGGAAAGTCAACAAGGACTCTCCTGTCATTACATATTTGGGCCCTTGCCTTATCTGGGAGGGCAGTTTTGCAATGGATAGTCACGTGATAAGATCTTTTTTATATTTAAAATGTATTCCCCCTGGACTCTAGGATTGTTTCCTATAGCCTGACCTAAGTGGAGAAAGTAGTAAACTGCAGACCATTTTTCCTAATATCAACTGCCGGATCCTTATTGGGATTGTGATATCATGGCCCTTAGAAATTAATCGCTGGAGTCTGCACAGTTTCATAAAATATCTAATGACTTTTTTGAGGATGTAAGTTGGAGGGTTGGGAAGAAGAATAGTCTGTATTTTCAGAAGGCATTTAATAAGTTGCTATGCAAAAGATTGCTTTATTACACAAGGATTGATGATGGGTCTTCAATGATTTACTATTTATATGACTGACTCAGATAAAGGAATGAAGTTTAACGTAAACACTTGTTGATCACAGAGCCACATGGGAAAGTAAGCTATAAGAACTCAGTGTTTAGTGAGAAAAGAGGTCATTTGAATAAGTTGGCAGATGAGGTATTGTATAGGAATGTTAATATGTTTATTTTTAGTAAGGATAGAAAAAAAACATTCAAAACTTTAGATCACGTCTTCCTTGATCTTGCTCACCATTCATTCCCAATAATAACCAAACCTTTAGTTTAGACTTCATCTGACCCCCGTGTGGCTCAATTCGCTTAGTATCTCAAAAATCTGTTGATCTAAGTCTTAAATATACTCAACATCCAGAGTGCTCTGAGTAACTATAACAAAGACAATAAATTCCCTGGCTAAGGGAATTTTTCTTCGTTTCATTCTGATAAGAGTTTGTGTCTTTATCCTAAAACTCTAGCCTTAAACTCTAACACGCCATCTCAAGAATGTCAAGGCAACCCTCACAAAATGCTGGAGGAATTCAGCAGCCTAAGCTGCATCCATGAAAAAGAGTAAGCTGTCAACATTTTAGGTCGAGCCATTTCATCTGTCATAAGAAAAACGTATGAGACAATTACCACACAATACAATACAATAGTTTCAAGAACAATGAGATAATTTTCCTTTGATAATTTTGAAATGATTTTTGCTGTTTGTGACAAATCGACTTTCTTTTTCCAGCCAAATTTCAACACCAACTTTGAAGACAGAAATGCATTTGTTACGGGTATTGCCAGATATATTGAACAAGCAACAGTTCATTCCAGCATGGTAATGTTGATCTCTGATAATCGAATTTGTTAATTTTTTTAGTGTACTTTGGCTGCAAGTTTTAGTTTATAACGATTATAAAATTGTCTTTGCATCCTCATTATTTCAAATTTGCTGCATGTTTATTTCAAAGATGACCTATTACTCGCACAATAACAACATTCTAAGTTTAAAGCAGATCAAGCAATATGACCTACCGAATTATATCTCTGAGTGAGAATGCACTGGTAATTACTGTTTGTTAGTAAATCAGTTTGAGTAATGAGAACCATGAGAAGATTGATGAATAATAATGTTTTTATCTGAGAGTGGTAGATGTCTAGAATATACTGCATGAAAGAATGTTAAGATCCAGGAAACCCTCATTGCATTTTGCAAAAAATATAGGAGCACAGATCCAAGTCTAAATACAGATTATGCAGATGCAGACTTAATCAAGAAATACAAATACACTCCGTAGCCACTTTATTATGTACACGTGCACAAGCTCATTAATGCAAATGTTTGGTGAGTCATTCGTAACACCATAAGACCTAGGAGCACCATAACACTTTATTGGCCCTGTTGTTTATTCAGATTTGGTGGGGACAGTGTGTTTGTTATATGTCTGTATGGCTTCCAGTTTGTCATCCTACATGGTTAAATATTAAAATCTTAGGGAGCTGAAACAGGTTATTCGGCCCATTGAGTCTGCTCCGCCATATTCTTCTCAACCCCATTCTCTTGTCTTCTCTCCATAATCTATCACTCCATTTCCCATTCCCCTGCCAAATTAGTTTAAGGCCTCCCCATTGGCTCTAGCAAACCTGCATGCCAAGAATATTGGTCACCCTCGGGTTCAGGTGTAACCCAACCTTTTTATACAGATCATACCTTCACCGGGAGAGGTTTCAATGATTCAGGAATCTGAAGCCCTGCGCCAATTCTTAAACTATGCATTCATCTGCCAAATCATCCTATTCTTACTTTCACAGTCACATGTGGCACAGTCAGCAATCCGGAGATTACTACCCTGGAGGTCCTGCTTTTCAGCTTTCTGCCTAACTCACTGTATTCTATCTGAAGGACTTCCTCCCTTTTCCTACCTGTGTCATTAATATCAACATGTAGCACTACTTTTGACTGTTCACCTTCCTCCTTAAGAATGCCGTGGACCCAATCCAATATATCCCTGACCCTGGCACCTGGGAAACAACATACCATGTCTTTCGTGTCCATAGAATATGCTTTCTGCTCCTCTGATTATGGACTCCCCAATCACTACTGCACTCCTCCACTCTTCTCTTCTGAGCCACAGAGCAAGACTCAGTGCCAGAGATCTATTCATTGTGGCCGCCTCCTAATAGATCCCCCCCCCTCTTCTGACAGTATCCGAAGTGGTATAATAGCCACAGGCATTCTCTGCACTGGCTGCCTATTCCCTTTCCCTCTCCTGATGGTCACCCAGCTACCTGCTTCCTGCAACATAGGAGCTACAGAGAGGTTGCCACTCCTATCTTTCAGCTCCTCATTCTCCCCTATGAGCTGAAGGTCATCCAGCTGCAGCTCTGGTTTCTTAACACAGTCTCTAAGGAGCTGCAGCTTGATGCACTTTGTGCAGATGTAGTTCTCAGTGAGAATGGAAGTGTCCCAAATTTCCCACATCTGACACAAGGAAAATACAGCTACCTCCAAAACTATTCTCAGTGCATTAGCAATGTACTAACCAGAATGTTACCTTCTTACTTGACCTCCACCTATGTTTGCCCAAGCTTCTTCTCATCTAAGCCTGTTGAGTCAAAGCCAGACCACTCTTAACACTACCCTACTCCAACAATGGCTGTTTCTGTTACAGTCCTTTCTTTTTATTGGCCCTGTGCTGATTGCCACCTGCCGAGAAAAAAGCTGAAAAGTACCAGAGCTCTTTTTAAATCTTGCGCTGTGTCACCAACCTGTAACCTCATGCTCTGAGTTCCACCCACTGAGAAAAATGATGTGGCAGCAACTGAATGCATGATAACTATAATTTGAAAAACAAATTTTATTGATCATCCATTTTGCACAGGTTGTGATTTATAGGGCTTGTGCATAATACTGACTTTTTATTTTAGAATGAAATGTTGGAGGAAGGTCAAGAATATGCTGTTATGTTGTATACTTGGAGAAGCTGTTCAAGAGCCATTCCTCAGGTACTGAATATTCATTTATTCTAATTCTATTTTATATGCAAGGTTATTAGAGATGAGGCTCATTCCCTCCATAACTGATCATGCTTGGAGTGCAGTTGATGTCTGTGAGCATTTGGTTGTTAGCTTAAATACCTACTCTGTTTTTAAGTGATTGTTATATTTCAATCATTCATCAACTGACTTTGTCTTATGAGTAACACACACAAATGCTGGTGGAACGCAGCAGACCAGGCAGCATCTATAGGAAGAAGCACTGTTGACGTTTCAGGCCGAGACCCTTGACAGTGCTTCTTCCTATAGATGCTGCCTGGCCTGCTGCGTTCCACCAGCATTTTGTGTGTGTTGCTTGAATTTCCAGCATCTTCAGATTTCCTCATGTTTGTCTTAAGAGTTTTGATTTGTATTTTAATATGCCTGTGTACCTGCACCTGCTGCTTCAGAACTATTGTTCAAGGCCTTCTGGGTTGGTAAGCAATAAATTTTAATTGTACCCAAGATGCTATAAGAACTCGTAAGCACTGGAGCACGTCGTTTGATAGTTGATCATACTTTCTTTTTTGTAGTAATTATTTTTCCTCTTTTGTCCTCCAACTCCAGCACTGCATTCACTTAATATCTTAATCTGATCATTAAAGTAGCACAGTAAATTATGGTAACCTACTATCTGATTGTTTAGAAGTCCCAGTGGTTACCGGAAAAGCCCTCCCCACCATTGAGCACATCTACAAGGAGTGCTACCACAAGAAAGCAGCATCCATTGTTAGGGTCCCCTACCTTCCAGATCATACTCTCTTCTTGCTGCTGCCATTGGGAAGGAGGTATGTAGGTATTAGATCCCACACCACTTGGTTCAAGAACAATTATTACCCATCAACCATCTGATTCTACAACCTATGGGCTTATTTTCAAAGAGTCTACAGCTTGTATTCTCAATATTATTTATTTTTTTATTATTATTATTATTATTGTTATTATTATTTGTATTTGCACAGTTTATCTTATTTTGCACATTGGTTGTTTAGCTGACTTTATTGACTATTGTGTTTCTGCATATCTACTGTGGATGCTCTTAAGAAAATAAATCTCAGGATAACATTGTAACTTATGCATACTTTGATAATAAATTTTCTTTGAACTTTGAACTTCTCTCCTTCACTGGGTTATATTTCATAGGCTCCTTATAAACACAGGAGGCTCCATTTCCAAACTGTTGGCAGGATCGCCAGGTTTTGTTTCCTAGAGAGGAGAGGGAAATGAAAAAAATACTATGATTGTATAATATCTGTTATATAAAAATGTATTTGGGTGTTTTTGGGAGTAACATTCAGTGGTCTGGAAAATCTGCTGGTCCAACACCACCATAGTCCTGAGGGTGCCAGTTTACTGGAGTTTCACTAGAATCTCTATCTTCCATAAAAGTTGAGGATGATTTGTCATTTTTTTTTTTACCCTCCTGAACAGGACATTTAAGTGGACATATTTTGTGGTATAGTAAATCAGATTCACATTCATGATTTTGTTTTTATTCATCATAGGTTAAATGTAATGAACAGCCTAACAGAGTTGAAATTTACGAAAAGACAGTAGAAGTCCTTGAACCAGAAGTCACAAAGCTAATGAACTTCATGTATTTCCAGGTAAGCAGTCAAAAGTTATAACCATATAACAATCACAGCACGGAAACAGGCCATCTCGGCCCTCCTAGTCCGTGCCGAACTCTTAATCTCACCTAGTCCCACCTACCCGCACTCAGCCCATATCCCTCCACTCCTTTCCTGTCCATATACCTATCCAAGTTTACCTTAAATGACACAACTGAACTGGCCTCTACTACTTCTACAGGAAGCTTATTCCACACAGCTATCACTCTCTGAGTAAAGAAATACCCCCTCGTGTTTCCCTTAAACTTCTGCCCCCTAACTCTCAAATCATGTCCTCTCGTTTGAATCTCCCCTACTCTCAATGGAAACAGCCTATTCACGTCAACTCTATCTATCCCTCTCAAAATTTTAAATACATCGATCAAATCCCCCCTCAACCTTCTACGCTCCAATGAATAGAGACCTAACTTGTTCAACCTTTCTCTGTAACTTAAGTGCTGAAACCCAGGTAACATCCTAGTAAATCGTCTCTGCACTCTCTCTAATTTATTGATATCTTTCCTATAATTCGGTGACCAGAACTGCACACAATATTCTAAATTTGGCCTTACCAATGCCTTGTACCATTTTAACATTACATCCCAACTTCTGTACTCAATGCTTTGATTTATAAAGGCCAGCGTTCCAAAAGCCTTCTTCACCACTCTATCTACATGAGACTCCACCTTCAGGGAACTATGCACTGTTATTCCTAGATCTCTCTGTTCCTCTGCATTCCTCAATGCCCTACCATTTACCCTGTATGTTCTATTTGGATTATTCCTGTCAAAATGTAGAACCTCACACTTCTCAGCATTAAACTCCATCTGCCAACGTTCAGCCCATTCTTCTAACCGGCATAAATCTCCCTGCAAGCTTTGAAAACCCACCTCATTATCCACAACACCTCCTACCTTAGTATCATTGGCATACTTACTAATCCAATTTACCACCCCATCATCCAGATCATTTATGTATATTACAAACAACATTGGGCCCAAAACAGATCCCTGAGGCACCCCGCTAGTCACCGGCCTCCATCCCGATAAACAATTATCCACCACTACTCTCTGGCATCTCCCATCTAGCCACTGTTGAATCCATTTTATTACTCCAGCATTAATACCTAACCAATGAATACTGTAATTCAGCCATCTTTATTTATCAATGGAGAATAACCTTCAACCTCTTTCCCCCCCCCCCCCCCCACCCACTGTATTGATATCAGTGCTTCTGCTGTCCAACTCTGGAATCTTTTCCATATACTGATTCATTTCTTGTGTGAGCGTATCATTACTAAATATAGTTTCCATGATTTCAACTTGAGATGAATCCTTTTATTTGTACTTCTATTGAAAGATTTTGGGGTATTTTCATACTGTGATTTTGTGATCTGCTCAGCTTTAGCTCTTTTGTTTTAGATTTCCAGTACCCGTCATCTATGACTGTCATTAGCCATGGAGAGGATGAGGACCACATCATTTCTGAGCAGCCCACACAAAACACTGGAGGAACTCAGCAGGCCAGGCAGCATCCGTGGGAAAAAGTACAGTCAATGTTTTGGCTGAAATGTCGACTGTGCTTATTTCCATAGATGATGCCTTACCTGCTGAGTTCCTCCAGCATTTTGTGTGTGCTGCTCGAATTTCCAGCATCTACAGATTTTCTCGTTTGATTTTTTTCCCCAGCATTTTCTGTTTTTGGCTATGAAATGCATCTCCTATTAAACACCAAAGAAACTTTGATCTCTGCAATTGTTTATTTTACTCCTTTCCCCTGACACACACTCAAATCCACTGGCAAAATCTTTATCAACAATAATCCTACAGTAAATGGATGTCCACATTAACCAAATAATATCAAAATTCTGCCTTCTATATTCAGTTCTGCACTACGCCAAATGAACCGGTGAGTTATTTTTTGCTGGTTTGCATAACATTAAGTAAATATTTTAGTAAAGTACATCCTGTTCTGCTGGACTCTTTGTCACATTCATGTTTTGTCTTTCTTTTGCTTTACTATTTTTACTTCAGCTGTCTGTTTCATCTTGCTCCCATCTTCCAAGGTAACTTTAATTTCCTATGCATTTTCCCTTTCTCCTTCCCATGTGCTTTCCACAATTTGGGACTACTCCATTACCAAAGCCTTTACTTTTTAACCACATGAATGAATTTTGCCAAAAGTTTTGTGCAGCATAGCATTATGTGGTCACTGGTGACAAGTCACGTCATGTAAATCTCAGTGGCAAACTGGAAAATGATGTCTCCAATTATTCAGGGATTGCTTTATACTTGCGGTTTAATTTTCTTTTGCGTGCATACCTATTCGATATCTTTTTGTACCAGTGCTGATAGACGAGTGGCACTATTGTCATTTCATACCATACTGCTACTTTCTTTTACTGTTTACTGAGACATAAATTTGTTATAAACAACCTTTTTATTGTCTTGTAGCAGACTGTTGACATTTTTATTTAAAAAAAAGTAATTCCCTGGACTTGTATTAATATTGCTGTGATGCAGAGTATAATTTTTAGAAGCTAGCATTCCAGTACTTTTCTTTGATGTTTTAAATTTGAGCCTTCCTTGTGGTCCAGAAAATCTTTACTATATTTTATCATATTGTTTTTATTGTTTTAGATTTTACAATTGTATCATTAGCAGCTTCATTGAGAGGAAAAGTGATACTTCTTGAAAATTTAAAATCCAGGAAAACACAGAAAATTAGCCTGTCCCCTCAAGCCTGCCTTGCCATTCTATATGATTGTGCTCTGTTTGTCTCGGGCCTCAGCTCTTCCTCTGTGTGGACCCCCATAACAGTTAACCTGATCTCTCAAAAGTTTATTTCCTTGACTTAAACACTTACAGTGATAGAACCTCCAAAGTCCTATGGGCTAGAAAATTCCACTACCTTCTGAGAATAAATTTCTCGGGGGGTGGAGTTTCAAGATGGCGACGTAGATATCTGCCTTTTAGGTGCTCTTCATTTCTTAAGCTATAATCGCCCTTTAATCAAATCTTTTCGTACTTAATTACATGGGTTGATATTTATGATTTATTTCTCTCTTTAAAAATAATACTGGATTTAATTTTTTTAAACTTAAACTGTCTGTACCTAAGAAATTGTCTAAAGACCCTATAACTCTCAATGCAATCTCCAGTCTTCTGGATACTAAACTGGAAACTAAACTTGCAAGTCTGGAAAACAAACTTACTTCGAAAATGTCGGAGCTTGAAGAAGTCGTTAAATCATTTGATATCAAGCTTCAATCGCAGGCAGCAGATATTGAACGGCATGAAGAAAAGTTTGCGGCTCTTGACAAGATAATTTGTGAAAAAGTACATACAATCGAAACTTTGGAGGAGAAGGTACGGTCGACCGCTAAAATAGTGGAGCAGTATAAGTTTAAAATCACCGATCTTGAAAACCGGTCTCGCAGACAGAATTTGCGTATTATTGGATTTCCCGAAAACGTTGAGTCTGGTGACTTAACTGAATATTTCTCTAATTTATTGTGGGAAATTTTTGGCGAGGACGCTTTGCAGGTTAAACCTACTATTGATCGTGCCCACAGAGTTTCGAGATTTTCGGCTGCGAAAGACAAGCCACGAGCTGTGATTGTCCGTCTCCATTATCCTCGGGAGAAAGAGCTTTTAATTCGATTAGCTCGTCAGAAAGGTTTGATTTCTCACAGAAACAACAAGTTTCGTATTGTTGAAGATTATTCATTCGAGGTAATGAGGGCGAGAATCACTTTTAAACCGGTGATGGCGGAGGTTCATTCGATTGGACTTAAACAAGCTTTAAGATATCCAGCGAATCTCAGAATTACGTTGAGCGACAACAGTCAGTGTTTCTTTAATACTCTGGAAGAAGCGAAGAAATTTGTTGAAGAATATCGTTCTTCTAGTACAACTTGAACTATGTGTTATGTGGAAGAACTTTTGGAGAGAAGACGCCATTCCGTTTTAGGCTTTAACTTATGAAGCTGCGGTATAGCTTTTTATTTTGGTCTGTAGACCTGGTTTTTTTTTAATATGATTTACAGATGCTCTTTTAACTTTACTATAATGTCTTTTTTCTTGATTAATTTTTTTTTCCTCTGGATTAGATGTACATGTTAAGACTTTGTAATAATGATTTATTTTTTAAGATGTCGTTTCTTCTTCCCAGAAGACTTTGCTTTCCGTAAGCGCTTATTTGCCTGTATTTGAGAATGGGACGAAGGATTTGAATTTTTGAACCTTTTTTTTATATATATATATAGTAGTGGTTATTGAACCCTTTTTTTAATTTTATTTTGATAACCTTTTTTTTTAAAAAAAGATTCGTGAATTTACATTTATATTTTGTAATATGGTCCTTTCAAAATGTCGTTTCTTCTTCCCATAAGTCTCTGTTTTTGAAACGTCATTTCCTGATACTTGAATATGGAATTTTTTTTAAAGGCATATTACACTATTTTAAACTTCAATGGTTATCCTTTTTCTATTAATGATTTTTTTGCTTTTTTATATTATTTTTTCATTTTGATTGATATATATTTTTTCTGTTTGCAACCCTGTATTTATATCTGGGTGTTATATAGTTTCTCTTTTCTTTCTTTTTATGAAGTCACCATCTTGAAAATGGGGGTAATATTAGTGTTAGTTTGTGCGCCTGCCGCTTGGCTTTTTTTCGTGGGGTTGGGGGAGGGGGTAGGGATCTTTTCTCACGCTTTTGCTTTTTATTTTTTTGCTTTTAGTTTATGGGCCGACTTTAAATTATTAATATTGTTAAGGTGTCATGTTCTCCGGTTGCTCCTGAATCATTTTTCCTTCTTCCTGAATTATGGGTTATGTGTCTTTTTAACCTTTTATGATATGCACAACTAGTATTGGCATGATGGATAAGCCTATTAACTTTATCTCCTGGAATACTAATGGTTTAAATCATCCGATTAAACGTAAAAAAATATTTAAAGTATTCCATAGACTTAATGCTAATATTATTTTTGCACAGGAGACCCATATTAGGAGGGAGGATAATCAACGCTTTTTTCGGTTCTGGAAAGGTCAACAATTCTACTCGAATTGTACCGCCAAAATTAGGGGTGTGTCTATTTTTATAGACCCCTCAATTTCGTTTATACATCATGAAATTATTTCTGATCCACAGGGCAGATTTTTGTTGATAACTGGTTCACTTTTTAATCGCAAAGTGGTTCTAGTTAATATTTATGCTCCAAACTTTGACTGCCCTGAATTTTTTAAACGTTTATTTACTTCCCTTCCTAATCTAAATGAATATATTGTGGCGACCCATTTCCTGGCACATCCGAAACGACTCACAATTAGATAGCCTACGGGGGTTTGCGAGCACAGAGCTTTGGAGCCTCTGCGCCATGGGGGGCAGGTTGAGGGAGGCTTAAAAGTGAGGCTGAAGATTTCGAATAAAGTTTTTTCCTTCGACCGCAGTTACCGACTCCGTGTCGTAATTTTAGCGCTGCGTGTAGCACACCGCTACAATTGGTGACCCCGACGGTCCAAATGATTTTTGGACCAGAAATGACCGACGCCGCCTCTGTTCATGCGGTTTCGTTGAAACTGCCGGGTTTCTGGACACAGCGCCCGAACCTATGGTTCCAGCAAGCCGAAGCCCAATTCCACCTCAGAAGACACCCGCTACTACTACGTGGTGAGCTCCCTCGACCAGGACACAGTGGCCCAGGTCGCGGAGTTCGTACAGTCGCCCCCGGCAGACGGCAAGTACACGGAATTCAAAGCCCTGCTCCTCAGGACTTTCGGACTCTCACGGCGCGAGCGGGCTGCCCGTTTACTGCACCTGGATGGCTTGGGCGACAGACCTCCATCGGCTTTAATGAATGAGATGTTGTCTCTCGCCGAAGCAGACACACCCTGCCTCATGTTTGAGCAGGCATTCCTGGAGCAGCTGCCCGAGGACATACGCCTGCTGCTGTCCGACGCGGATTTCAGTGACCCCCGGAAGGTGGCAGCCCGGGCGGACTTGCTGTGGAACGCCAAAAAGGTGAGCGGGGCGTCCATCGCACAGATCTCCCAGCCACGCTCCCGGCAGTAAACCAGTCCAGGCCCGGCCGCAGAGCCCGCCAACCCCCGGCCCAATGAACACTGGTGCTTCTACCACCAGCGGTGGGGCGCAGAAGCCCGCCGTTGTCGCCTGCCCTGCAAGTTCCCGGGAAACGCGAGGGCCAGCCGCCGCTGATGGCTATGGCGGCTGGCCATCAGGATAGCCTCCTGTACGTGTGGGATAGAAGGTCGGGACGCCGGTTTTTGGTCGATACTGGGGCCGAGATCAGCATTTTACCTCCGACGAGTTACGACACCCGCAGCAGGGCACCGGGTCCCCCCCTGAGGGCCGTGAATGGCAGCACAGTAAGGACCTATGGCACCCGTCAGGTGCAGCTACAGTTTGGCTCCAGCCAGTTCACGTGGGACTTCACACTGGCCGCCGTAGCCGAACCGCTTCTGGGTGCGGATTTTTTGCGGGCTCACAGCCTACTGGTCGACCTGCCCAGGAAGAGACTGGTACACGCCGAGACCTTTCAGACGTTCTCCCTGGGTGCAGCCCAGTTGCCAGCCCCTCACCTCTGCTCCATCACGCTGTCCGACAACGACTTCACCAGGGTCCTGGTGGATTTCCCATCGGTTCTGGCACTGCAGTTCACAGCGGCCATGCCCAGGCACGACGTACAGCACCACATCCCGACCCAGGGACCACCCCTCCACGCCCGCGCTCGGCGGCTTCCCCAGGACAAGCTCCGACTGGCGAAGGAGGAGTTCCAGAGGATGGAGGAATTGGGGATCATCCGGCGGTCCGACAGCCCATGGGCCTCTCCCCTGCACATGGTGCCCAAAGCGACGGGGGTTGGAGACCGTGCGGCGACTACCGCAGGCTGAACGAGGCTACCACACCGGACCGCTACCCTGTGCCGCACATTCAGGACTTTGCAGCAAACCTGCACGGCGCACGGATCTTCTCCAAGGTAGACCTCGTCCGAGGGTACCATCAAATCCCGATGCATCCTGACGACATCCCCAAAACGGCTCTCATCACCCCGTTTGGCCTTTTCGAGTTCCTCCGCATGCCGTTCGGCCTGAAGAATGCCGCACAGACGTTCCAGCGGTTAATGGATGTGGTGGGATGGGACCCGGACTTCGCGTTCATCTATTTGGATGACATCCTCATAGCCAGCAGCAGTCGTCAGGAGCATCTGTCCCACCTCCGTCAACTCTGCGCCCGACTGAGTGAGTACGGTCTTAAAATCAACCCCGCCAAATGCCAGTTCGGACTCGATACCATTGACTTCCTGGGCCACAGGATTACTAAAGATGGGGCAACCCCTCTGCCCGCTAAGGTAGATGCGGTCCGCCTCTTTCCCCGACCCACCACGATCAAAGGCCTTCAGGAATTCGTAGGTATGGTCAATTTCTACCGCCGCTTCCTCCCTTCAGCTGCCCGGATCATGCGCCCCCTGTTCGCCCTGATGTCGGGTCCGAGCAAGGACATTACCTGGGATGAGGAGTCCGCCACCGCTTTCGTTCAAACGAAGGAAGCTTTGGCGGACGCCGCAATGCTAGTGCATCCCAGAATGGACGCCCCTACCGCCCTCACAGTGGACGCATCAAACACGGCAGTCGGTGGGGTGCTGGAGCAACTCATCGCAGGTCGCTGGCAACCTCTGGCGTTTTTCAGCAAACACCTGCGACCACCCGAGCTCAAATACAGTGCTTTCGACCGGGAACTATTGGCGCTCTACCTGGAAATCCGGCATTTCAGGTACTTCCTAGAAGGTCGGCTCTTCACCGCGTTCACGGACCACAAACCGCTTACCTTTGCGTTTACGAAAGCGTCCGACCCCTGGTTGTCCCGCCAGCAACGCCACCTGTCCTACATCTCTGAATACACGACGGATGTCCAGCACGTCTCGGGTAAGGACAATGTCGTGGCGGATGCGCTCTCTCGCCCTACCGTTCATGCCCTTTCCCAAGGGGTAGACTTTGAGGCACTGGCAGAGGCGCAGCAGGCGGATGAGGAGATTCCGAGTTACAGAACCGCAGTCTCCGGCTTGCAGCTCCAGGACCTCCCCATAGGCCCAGGTGAGAGGACCCTACTCTGTGACGTCGCCACCGGCCAGCCCCGCCCCGTCATCCCGACAGCCTGGCGGCGCCGCGTTTTCGACTCCATTCATAACTTGGCGCATCCCTCCATCCGGACAACTGTCCAGATGGTTTCCAGCAGGTTCGTTTGGCACGGACTCCGCAAACAGGTCAGTGAATGGGCCAAAACGTGCATGCACTGCCAGACGGCCAAGGTGCAGCGGCACACCAAAGCCCCACCGCAGCAGTTCCATCCCGTCCACCGGCATTTCGACCACATTCATGTGGATATCGTGGGCCCCCTGTCAGTGTCGCGCGGAGCGCGGCACCTCCTGACTATCGTGGACCGGTTCACAAGATGGCCAGAGGCGGTCCCGCTCACCGACACCACCTCCGAATCTTGCGCCCGAGCCCTGATCGCCACCTGGATATCTGGCTTTGGTGTATCAGCCCACATTACCTCCGACAGAGGCACCCAGTTCACCTCCAGCCTGTGGTCAGCTATGGCCAGCCTTTTGGGGACTCAGCTGCACCACACCACTGCCTACCACCCACAGTCGAACGGGCTAGTGGAGCGTTTCCATCGTCACCTGAAGTTGGCCCTCATGGCCCGCCTGCGAGGAGCCAACTGGGCGGACGAGCTTCCCTGGGTCCTACTCGGCATCCGCACAGCGCCCAAGGACGACCTGCACGCCTCGTCGGCCGAGTTGGTATACGGCGCGCCCCTGGTCGTCCCCGGGGAGTTCCTATCAGCCCCAAGGGGGCAAGAGGAAGCTCCCGCAGCAGTCCTGGGCAGACTACGCGAGAAGCTCGGTAACCTGGCCCCCATACCCACTTCACAGCACGGGCGGCACCCGACCTGCGTACCCAAAGACCTACAGAACTGTAAGTTTGTGTTTGTACGAAGGGGCGGGCATCGGCCACCGCTGCAGCGGCCATACGAGGGGCCGTTTATGGTGCTCCGGATCAACGGGTCCACGTTCGTGCTGAACGTTGGGGGGAAAGAGGTGGTTTTCACGGTGGACCGCCTCAAACCGGCCCATGTGGACCTGGCGCAACCGGCCGAGTTTCCGGCACCTCGGCGCAGAGGCCGACCTCCCAAGCAGGTTCTGGCCCAGACTGTGGACATTGGGGGGTGTATCGCCGGTTCTGGGGAGGGGGTTATGTGGCGACCCATTTCCTGGCACATCCGAACCGACTCACAATTAGATAGCCTACGGGGGTTTGCGAGCACAGAGCTTTGGAGCCTCTGCGCCATGGGGGGCAGGTTGAGGGAGGCTTAAAAGTGAGGCTGAAGATTTCGAATAAAGTTTTTTCCTTCGACCGCAGTTACCGACTCCGTGTCGTAATTTTAGCGCTGCGTGTAGCACACCGCTACAATATGTTGATAATGGGTGGAGATTTCAATTGTTGTTTGAATCCTTCGATGGATAGATCTAAACCTATTCGAATTCTTCTGAATAGATCAGCCTTACTTATTAATTCTTTTATGGTTGATTCGGGAATTACTGAAATATGGCGGTTTTTGAACCCTAAAGATAAAGAATTTTCGTTTTTTTCACATGTATATCACAGTTATTCTAGAATTGACTATTTCCTTATTGATCATCATTTATTAACAGATGTTATTGATTGTAAATATGACTCTATTGCTATTTCGGATCATGCACCTTTGAAGTTATCTATCAAGATTTCGGACTTTTCCAATAATACTAGACCTTGGAGACTTAACGCTACTTTGCTTCAAGATCCAGAATTCATCACCTACATAAAACAGCAAATTGACTTGTTTTTCTCAACAAACTATACTGAAGAGATTGACAAAGGAATACTTCGGGACTCTTTTAAGGCTTTTATCCGTGGACAAATTATCTCGTATTCCGTTGGTAAAAGAAAACAAGGATATTTAGATATTGCTCTATTAGTGGATAAAATTAAAGAAATTGATAAGATTTATTCCATGACTCCTACCAAAGAACTTTATAAGAAGACAGTTGAGCTTCAAATGGAGCATAGCTTATTATTATCTTCTTCAATTCAGAATCAATTAATTAGGACTAGGGCTCAATTTTATATCCATAGTGATCGAACTGGTAAATTGTTAGCTAACCAATTAAAAGCTATCTCGACTAAGCGGCAAATTATTAAAATTCATAAACAAGATGGTAATCTGACTACTGATCATAAAGAAATCAATAACACTTTTCAAGATTTTTATAAATCTTTATATCAATCAGAATTTGATGGCGATCTGTCCATGATGGATAACTTTTTTTAACAACTTGAATATTCCCAAACTGACAGATGAAGATCGTAGCTTGTTTGATGCTCCTATTTCTTTGGCCGAAATAGGAGAGGCTATCTCATTAATGAATTCAGGGAAAGCTCCTGGTCCTGATGGTTATATTATAGAATTTTTAAAAACTTTTTCTTCTTTGCTTTCCCCTTGGTTATGTGAAATCTTTAATGATGCATTTGTTAAGAAGAGATTACCTCAGTCTTTTTATGAAGCTACTATCTCTCTAATTCTTAAAAAAGATAAGGATCCCACTTTATGTGCATCTTATCGCCCTATATCACTATTAAATGTAGTCTCTAAGATTCTTACAAAAATTTTAGCTATTAGGTTAGAAAAGGTACTATCACAGATTATTTCAGAAGACCAAACTGATTTTATTAGGAATCGGTATTCCTTTTTTAATATTAGAAAATTGATTAATATAATTTATAACTCGTCACCCACAACTCCAGAATGTGTTATTTCACAAGATGCTGAAAAAGCTTTTGATAGAGTTGAATGGGTATACTTATTTAATGCTTTGAGATATTTTAATTTTAGTCCTAATTTTATATCATGGATCAAACTAATATATCATAAACCTGTTGCTTCTGTTCTTACAAATAATTACAGATCTTTTTTTCAATTATCTCGTGATACGAGACAAGGTTGTCCCTTAAGTCCTTTATTGTTTAATATTGCATTAGAACCTTTAGCCATTGCTATTCGTGAATCTCCTAATATTTTTGGTATTACCCGCAATGAGAAATTATACAAGTTATCACTTTATGCTGATGACTTGTTGTTATATATTTCTGATCCTGACAGGTCTATTCCCGCTATTTTATCCTTATTGGCTCAATTTGGTAGTTTTTCTGGTTATAAACTAAACTTGGATAAGAGTGATTTATTTCCTTTAAACGCGCAAACTTTATTGAATGAAAGGATACCATTTAAAGTTGTTAATGATAACTTTATCTATTTAGGTATAAAAATTACCAAGAAATATAAAGATTTATTTACATTGAATTTTTTACCTATGCTACATCAAATTCAACAACTTACTACAAGATGGTCTCCCTTATCCTTATCATTAGTTGGTCGGATTAATGCTATTAACATGATGATTCTACCAAAATTTTTATATTTATTTCAAGCTCTACCAATTTTTATTCCTAAATCTTTTTTTGATAACATTGACTCAAAAATTTCCTCATTTGTGTGGCAAAATAAAAATCCTAGGTTAAGTAAAAGGCAATTACAAAAATCTAAAAAAGACGGTGGTTTAGCTCTACCTAACTTTAGATTTTACTATTGGGCGAATAATATTTGTAACTTAATTTATTGGAAATCAGATTTGGATTCACCATTGTGCCCACAGTGGGTAAATTTAGAATGCAATGAGGCACAGGGATATTCTCTATTCTCCGTTCTGGGTTCTTCTCTCTCTGCCGATTTAGCTAAATTCAATAAACAGATATCCAACCCTGTTGTCAAACATACATTACGAATTTAGTTTCAATTTCGTAAATTTTTTACTCTGAAAAACTTTGCTCTTGATAGCCCTATTTTACTTAATTTTTTTTTTCAAACCTTCTTTGACAGATCAAACTTTTAGCATATGGAAAAGGAAAGGTATAAAATGCTTTCGTGATCTCTTTTTTGAAGGTAGTTTGATGTCTTTCGACCAACTTTCCAACAAATTTGAGTTACCTAAATCTAACTTTTTTAGATATCTACAAATCAGAAATTTTTTACATAAAATTCTGCCATCCTTCCCCAATTCAACTTCATGGACTTTTCAGGTATGATTTTTTACCTTAAATCCCTATCAGAAGGGATTAGTGGCTTTTATTTATAATATGATTATGAAGATACAACCAGAAATATCAGGTAGAATTAAACAAGAATGGGAAAAAGAACTTCAATATAATATATCAATAGAAAAATGGGAAAAAATTTTACAAATGGTTAATTCTTCTTCTATATGTGCTAAACATGCTTTAATACAATTTAAAATTGTACATAGAGCTCATATGTCTAAAGATAAACTTGCTCGATTCTACTCTCATATTAACCCTCAATGTGACAGATGTCATTCAGATGTGGCTTCATTGACCCATATGTTTTGGTCATGTCCCACTTTATATAATTATTGGAGGGACATATTTGCTACCATTTCCTCAATTTGGAATATCGATTTACAACCTCATTTTATTACTGCAATTTTTGGTATACCAAATGAGGATGGTAATCAGTTTTCCCCTTCAATTAGACGAATGATCGCTTTTGTAACATTAATGGCCAGAAGGTCTATATTGCAAAATTGGAAAGAAGTAAACCCTCCTACCACATTTCAGTGGCTCTCTCAAACTATTTCTTATATGAGCTTGGAAAAAATTAGAAGCACTATTTTTGACTCATCAGTTAAATTTGAAGAAACTTGGGGACCGTTCATTCGACATTTTCACATGAATTAATTTGACCTCTCCCAGACCTTCTACTTATTCTTGTTCTGGTATGGAGTTCCGGAGTTTTTGGCACTATCATATACAAATAAACTGTTATTATTGCCCATATTAGTTTAGTTTAGTATTTTTTTTTCTCAATATATATTTTTTGCTTATATTTTCATAATTTTTTTCTTTTTTTTTGAGGATTATTTTTATTTTTTTCATATAATTATTATAGGCTTGATTGATAATGTACTATGTTTTCCTGTTGATATTTTAATAGGATATTGTTATCCTATTATTAATTTAATTTCAAGTCTAATGCATTTATAACCTATTCATTATTATGTTATGTTCTTTTTTATATATATGAATTTCAATAAAAAGGTTTAAAAAAAATTTCTCAGTTTTATATGACTGGCAGTTTTCAAGGTGAAGGACATTTCACCTCAGTGTTGAACTGACTCTGCAGCTCATTCTCAGTATCATTTGTTTAATTTTTTATTATTTGTACAATTCATCTTTTTTGCAAATGGAATGTTTGTCGGTCTGTGTTATGTGTCTTTTGTGGATTCTATTGTATTTTTTTCCATGTGGGTGCCTGCAAGAAAATGAATCTTGAACTTTGAAGTTTTGGTATGATGTAAAAATTTAATGTCGTTTATCTGAGTTTTGCTTGTGGAGGCTTGCAGCAACCTATAAATATATTTGGTTTTATTCAACAGCGCAATGCAATTGACCGCTTTTGTAACGAGGTGAAACGACTTTGTCATGCTGAGAGGAGGAGAGACTTTGTTTCAGAAGCTTACCTTCTCACATTGGGCAAATTCATTAACATGTTTGCAGTCTTGGATGAACTGAAAAACATGAAATGTAGTGTGAAAAATGACCATTCGGCATACAAACGGTGAGACTTTAATTTGTAATCTTAAAAATTTGGATAACTGCAGTTAAAAACATGGTGAATTTTTCTCTAGTTTTTGTTGATTGGTGTGACATATTTAATGAACAAACTGCATGTAATTAAAATTCATTCTGTTGGGCACTGTTAATGGGGGAAGGGGGTGACCTATTAGAAGTCAGCACCAGTAGCTGTTTTGTTAGCACCATGCTTAGCACTGAGGCAAAGAAGGGAAGGTGAAGTCAGATAAAGTGATGGTGGTAGGGGACTCGATATCAAGGGGTCAGATAGGCAATCCTGTGGCCACAGTTGAGACATCAGCAAGGTGTGTTGCCTCCCAGTTGCCAGGATCAAGGCTGTATCACAGAGAAACAGGACATTTTAAGAGGGGATGGTGTGCAGCCAGAGTTCGTGGTCCATATAGGTACCAATAACATGGCCAGGAGCTGGGATGAGACCTTTCAAAGAGATTTTATGCAGTTCGATAAAAGTTAAAGTGCAGAACCCTCAGGGTTATAAACTCAGGATTACTACCCATGCCATGTACTCATGAGGTGAGAAATAGATACATAGTGCAATTCAACAAGTGGCTCAGGAGCAGATGCTGGAGAAAGAGTCCCTGAAAGTGAGTCCGTAGGCTGCGGAGTCAGTTCAGCACTGAGCTGAACTGACCTTCATCTTTAAAGCTACTTGAAAAGTGAAGGTAATAGAAAACTGAGTAAGTGGCAGAGCTATGAAATGAGTACTTTGTGTTCTTCTTACCGAAGAGAAGGATTTGGAGGATTATGAAGGCAGAATGGAGCACACTACTGTGCTCGTTCTTCTGAGAAGCATTAAAGTGGACAAGTCCTGAGGGTTTGATGGCATATATCCCGGTATATTGAAGGAAACAAGTGAGGAACATGTTAGGCTATGACAGACATCATTTTGTGCTCACAGGTGAGGTCCCAGAGGACTGGAATATGCAAACTGTTGTGCATTTACTCAGGAAAAGAAGTAGGCATAATCCAGATAACTATAGGCCAGTGACCCTCACATCAGTGGTATGGAAGCTAATGGAAAGGACATTATGTGCATTTAGAAAGGTATGACTGCCTTGGAGACTGTTAGCGTGGCTTTGTGCAGACAGCTCATGCCTTACTATCTTGATTGAGATTCTTGAGGAGGTGCTAAAGGAGCTTGATGTGGGTAATGTAATGAACGTTATCTATCTGGACCTGTAGAAAGGCATTTGATGAGGTCCTTTGTGGTAGGTTGAATTGGAAATTAAAGATGTATGGAATTTTGGATGAAATGAAAGCTTGGGTTCAGAACTGGCTTTCCTTTAGGGATAAAAGGCTCTTATTCTGGCTGGAAATCCGTGACCAGTGGTATTCCATAGGGATCTGTGCTCGGACCTCAGTTGTTTGTGATAAACAGTATATCAATGAATTGGATGAAAATGTAGATGGTGGATTAGCAAGTTTGTGGATGAGACTAAGATTGTTAGAGTTTATGGACAGTGTAAAGGACTGTCAAAGAATATGGCAGGATATAGATAGATCAGTTATGGATATGAACAGAGAAGTAGCAAATGGAATTTAATGAGGTTAGTGTTTTATTTGTTACATATTGGAAGGACAAAAAAAGGAGAACGTAAGCAGTTAATGTTAGACCCTTATTAACATTGAGGTACAGAGGAATCTTGGGAGTCCAAGTCCATAAGTTTACTGAAAGTGGCTTTGCAAGTGGATGAGGTGTAAAGAAGGCATATTAAATGCTTGCCTTCATTAGTGGGAGCAGGAGTTGAGTATAAGGGTGAGGAAGTCTTGCTGCTTTCCATGACCTACTGAATAAGCAACAGAGCACCTTTTTGAACAGACTCATTCAGCTCCGCTGTCATAAGGATTATTACAGAAAATCTTTTCCACCAAATGCAATAAGCATATTACAATAGTTCACCTCTGTATGACAGAGAACATGTCATGGTACAATCATCTCTGCTTTATTATTTCTTAGATTATTATTGCACTTTGATATTATTGTGTATATTGTTATTCTGTATGTTTTTATTAGTTAAGTCTGCACATTGCTACAATGCACGCACAATACTGGAGGAGCTCAGCAGGCCAGGCAGCATGTATGAAAAGAGTACAGTCGAAACCCTTTGGCAGGTCTGGAGAAAAAAACTGAGTAGATTTAAAATGTGGGGGGGAGGGGAGAGAGAAACACAAGATGATAGGTGAAACCTGAAGGGGGAGGGATGAAGTAAAGAGCTGGGAAGTAAATTAGTGAACAAGGCAGAAGGCCGTGGAAGAAAGAAAAGGGAAGAGGAGCATCAGAGGTGGGCGCTGGGCAGGCATGAACATCGATTTCTCGAACTTCTGGTAATGCCCCCCATTCCCCCTCTCCTTCACCATTTTCCATCCTCTTTTCCCTCTCTCACATCCTTGCCTGCCCATCTCCTCCCTCTGATGCTCTTCCTCCCTTTTCTTTCTTCCATGGCCTTCTGTCTCTTTCACCAATTTACTTCCCAGCTCTTAACTTCATCCCTCCCCTTTCAGGTGTCACATATTACCTTGTGTTTATTTCTCCCTTCCCCCAACCTTCTAAATCTACTCCTCAGCTTTTTTCTCCAGTCCTGCGGAAGGGTTTTGGCCTGAAATGTGGACTGTACTCTCTTTATGGATGCTGCCTGGCCTGCTGAGTTCCTCCAGCATTGTGTGTATGTTGCTCAGATTTTCTCTTGTTTGTGACTGGATCTGCACACTAAGTGTATTTTTAAATGTTGCTGCTGTAACAAAAGAATTTTGGACTCGGGATAATTATTATTATTATTATCGTTACTAAACTTTAGATCACAGAGTACTGCGTGCAGTCCTGGCTGCCCCATTATTGGAAGAATGTGGAGACTGGA
Organism: Hypanus sabinus; assembly: GCF_030144855.1. NCBI lineage: Eukaryota > Metazoa > Chordata > Chondrichthyes > Myliobatiformes > Dasyatidae > Hypanus > Hypanus sabinus. The sequence goes on from NC_082708.1 coordinate 21,058,983, forward strand.
GAGGGTGCAGGAGAGGGTTGCCAGGATGCTGCCTGGATTAGCGAGTATGAGCCTCAAAACAAAGGCTGAACAAACTTGGGCTGTTCTCCCTAAAGCGTTGGAGGCTAAGGGGAGACCAGACACAAACTTTTAAAATTATGACAGACAGGTAGGGTAGGCAGTCAGAATCTGTTCCCCAGGGCTGAGTTGTCAAATACCAGAGGGCATGATTTTAAGATTGGGGAGAGGGGCTTAGAGGTGATGTGAGGGGCAGGTTTTTACACAGAGGGTGGTAGGTGCTTGGAATAGGTTAGCAGGATCACTAGTGGAATGGGTCAATCTTATTGAGTTTAGGCGGTTTTTAGATAGACACATGAATATGAAGCGAATGGAAGAATGTTGACGGTACACAGGAGAAGAACATTTAGTTTTAATTGGCATCAAGATTGTCACAACTTTGTGGGCTGAATGGGCCTGTTCATTGCCGAACCATTACAGCAGAGCGTCTTCTTCACATTGATATGCTTTGACTAGTAATGTTTACACTTACTAGCCAAAGATTCAAGGTAATTCGATTTTATAGAACAATATAGTGCACGAACATATCCTTTGGCCCACAATATATGCACAGAACACAATGTCAAATTAAACTGAGTATCTTGAGCTGATACATGATCCATGTTCCTCCATTCTCTGCATATTTATGTGCAGCTCATTCCAAGAGCCTGCCATTCGTATAAAGTATAAAGTATATTCGTATAAAGTATGTGCTGCACACGTCTCCTTTAAACTCTTACCCAACTCCTTCAACCTCCCCCACCCACCCATTGGCTTAAATGTATATCCTCTAGGATCTGATATTTCTACCCTGGGAAAAAAATTCTAACAGTCTGTGCCTCTCATAATCTTCAAACTTCTATCAGGTTTTCCCTCAGCCTCAGATGCTCTAGAGAAAATGGCCCAAGTTTGTCCAACCTCTCATCATAGCTCATATCCTCTAATTTGGCCAGGATCCTAGGATACCTCTTCTGAACCCTTTTCAAAAGCCTCCATATCCTTCCTGCAATAAGACAACTAGAATTGCAGATGCGATTCCAAATGTGGCCAAACCCAAGTTTTATAGAGATGGAAAATGACTTCTAATCTCTTGTACCCTATGGCATGACCAATGAAGTTAATGTCCCATTTTTACTACACTGTCTACTTGATTGGCTGCTTTCAGTGAACTATAGATTTGATCCCTCTGTACATCAATTTATTATTGTTATAATCTGGAATTTCATTGGAGAGTGGTACCTAACTCATTTGTTAAAGTTTGTCGCAATTGAGTCATACCAATTTAAATAATAGTACGACGTAGATTCTATATTGTTAAGCTGGAAAGAGTGCAGAAAAGATTTCTGAGGATGTTGCCGGGGACTGAGTTAAACGGAGAGGTTGGCCAGACTAGGTTTTTATTCTTTGGAATATCGGAAAATGAGGGGTGGTTTGGTAGAAATGTTTAAACAAGGCATAGATAAGGTGGTCTCCCAGGGTAGAGGAATCCAAAACTTTGGGGCATAGATTTAGGGTGAGAGGAGAGAGGAAAGATGTTAGAGGGGCCTGAGTACCAACTTAACGCACTTGTGTGCAAAAGTATATGGAAGGAAGTAGCTGAGGCAGGTATAATAGTGTAATTTAAGAACCATTTGCATAGATACATAAGGGACAGGGCTTGGAGTGATATGGGCTGAACACAGGAAATTGGTTCCAGTTGGGTAGGCACCATGGCTGGTCTGGACTCATTGGGCCAAAGGGCTTGTATTTGTGCTCTATTGCTTGACAACTAAGAAATTTGAATGGAAAGAAGTGTGTGTACTTTTGAAATAGGTTTTATAACAGTATGTGTAATATTGAACTTGTAATTACTGAATGATCATTGAAATTAAACTTTGTTTCAGAGCTGCCCAGTTTCTTCGTAAAATGTCAGACCCACAATCTATACAAGAATCTCAAAACCTGTCCATGTTTCTTGCAAATCACAACAAAATTACTCAGGTAAATGTGACCCATAATTATATTTCTGAGCCTCAAGAAGGACCTATTGAATTATTTCAATAAGTCTGTCTGAATATACCAATTAAATACAATAGTTATTTGAAAATTATATGAAACAAAACTTTTTTGTAGTATTTTATAAATATTTTGGTAATAGTTTCACTTTTGAGTTGGAAAGTTAGAACGTAAACTTCATTCCAGGATTTGAACATTCATGACTCTTTATGTTTGGATGTTCATCTTTCCGATATGACACCAAACTGGGCTTGTCACCCTGTTCAAGTAAACGTATAACATCTTAACTCCTTTTTAAATAAATGCTTTTCAGCATTCATTCCTTAACCAGCAAAATATCAGGGTTTGGTGGAATAATGATTTGTTTCATTGTATTTGTTAGGAATGTTCTGTGTATTAATATTTGTGGATTAATGATAAATGTAGCATTAATGATGAATTTTTCCAGACCAAGAAGGTAGGAAAATTAATTTGAAAAGCTTGAGTTGAACATTGGTAACCCAGCCTTGAAATGCTTGGATGGATATACCTCCTTTCATGTTGCCTTCAACAGTAGCATGAACTTTTGGATGCTTTCTGCTTCAGCTCAGGCAGTAAGAGATTATCTACTGCATTGAGTGCATTTCCAGCTCATTAATACCTAGTGAAAATGTTAAGACAAAAAGACTATTGTGTAAAGTGAATTACTTCATTATTTTGTGAAGTATTGTGGACTTTTGCTGTCTGAAAAGCAAATTGTTGTTTTGTGTATCAAATTTCTTATTAACATATGTTCTCTTTACAGTCTCTCCAGCAGCAACTTGAAGTCATTCCAGGCTATGAGGAGCTTCTTGCTGACATTGTAAATATTTGTATTGATTACTATGAGAACAGAATGTACCTTACTCCTGGTGAAAAGCACATGCTACTGAAGGTATACGTTCCTTTTTAAATTTCACAGAGGTTGTACAAATTATATAGCTAGAATTATGTATCACTCATCAGCTTATGAGCTTATAGAATAATTTACCCTCACTAAATTTTGGCCAGACAGTACTTGAATGGTGTGTTGAAAATAGCTTGTTGGGAGTGTTTACTTCATTAGATAAAAGTTACATTAATCAGACTACAAAGAGAAATACATTCAATGGCAACATTATTAGGTACTCCTGAAAACTTTGTTAATGCAAATATCTAATAAGCCAATCATGTGCTGGCAATTCAATGTTTTTAAAAAAGTATGCAGACATGGTCAAGATGTTCATTTGTTCAGAAGAATGATTTAAGTGACTTTGACCTGGAATGATTGTTGATACCAGGTGGGGTGACAGCCTCTGGCCACCTCGTGATCCGGTCTACCATAGTTAGGATGTACCACACTCCTTGTGACACTGGTAGGGGGCCCACAATATCCACATGAATGTGGTCGAACCACCAGTGGGTGGGTTCGAACTGCTGTGGCGGGGCTTTAGTGTGCCGCTGCACCTTGGCTGTTTGGCACTGCGCGCATGTTCTGGCCCATTCACTGACCTGCTTGCGAAGTCCGTGCCACGCGAACTTGCTGGAGACCAGCCGGACGGTTGTCCTGATAGATGGGTGTGCCAAACCGTGTTTGGAGTCGAAAACTTGCCGCCTCCAGGCTGCCAGGATAATGGGGCGAGGTTGGCCGGTAGCCACGTCGAACAGGAGGGTCCTCTCACCTGGGTCTACGAGAAAGTCTTGCAGCTGCAAACCCGAGACTGCGGTCCTATAGCTGGACATCTCGTCATCTGCCTGCTGCTCCTCCGCCAGTGCTGCATAGTCCACTCCCAGGGACAGGGCCTGGATAGCTGGCCTGGAGAGTGCGTCCACCATGACATTGTCCTTTCCCGAGACATGCTGGATGTCTGTCGTGTACTCGGAAATGTAGGACAGATGTCACTGCTGGCGAGCCGACCAGGGATTGGACACCTTCGTGAACGCAAAGGTCAATGATTTGCGGTCCGTGAACGGCAGCTGGCCCTGGCCCTTGCAGGGCGGGCGACAACGGTGGGCTTCTGTGCCCCACCACTGGTGGTAGAAACACCATTTGTTCACTGTCCTCCTCACTCCTGCCTCTGTGTTGTGTGCGCCCCCCTGCCAGACCTGGTCTGGTCTGCTGTTGGGCACGTGGCCTGGTAATCTGATTGTCGGACGCCACGCTCTCCCTCTTGGCTTTCCACAGCATGTCTGCCTGGGCTGCCACCTTCCGGGGGTTGCTGAAATCTGTAAATACTACCCTCATTTCATCCTTGGATATCCTGTCTGGCATTTTGCAAGTTGGTTAGCAGCTGTCTGCACACACCCAGATTTTGACTCAGAAGGGAGTATTCTGCAGGAACAGTGTCCAGATTTTGTGATTTAATTAAACAGAACTTATGACAAAATGTTTCATTATCTTTTTTTAATCATTCACTCTTTAAGTTGCTGGAAGATAGCTGGTAATTTCAATGAGCAAGCAAAAAATTAATTTGTTAGTACAAGCTGTAGAAAGCAGTGTTACTTCCCATTTAAAAGTTTCTACTTGTATGAAACAATGTATGAACAATCCAGACCTCGGTAGTCATCTAGCATCATTTCATCAGTTATATCTTTAAAAAAGCATTTTGTACCAAGTGTTTCAAATAAGAATATTTTACAGGTGATGGGATTTGGTCTGTACCTTATGGATGGAAGTGTAAGCAACATATACAAATTGGATGCCAAGAAACGGATACACTTGAGCAAAGTTGATAAATTTTTCAAGGTAAGGAGATACCATTTTCTCTTGAACTAATGAAAACAACAACGGTTTTATCTTTGGATCTGTTTTTCTAGGTAGACATGTTTTTTGTATCTTTCTTTATAGTTTCAGTAATTATGCATGTTAAGATGTTAGGTGCTACATCTTGAAAACAGTTTTTCAAAATATTAATATTCATTAGGGGAAAAGAAAATTCAGAAGGCATAGACTGTCAATGATGTACTGCATGTCATCTATTAGCGTCTTGTTTTAAAGTAAATTAATAGTGCCATGAAATACAAGAAAATAGAGATTTTTGATTTTGTACTTAAAGTAATTGATTAAGAAATCCAGCAAAAGGCAATTTTAAGTCAACAGCTCTTTACCTTTCTGTTTTGTACTTGGTTTGAAAAAGATTGTTGCACTTTTTAAAAGATTATTATGTGCCCAGGAATTAAAAGTCTGTTTTTCTTTATTGTGTAATAAAATTTGTGCTTGCATTTATCAGGTAGTTATTGCTCATCTGTTAACTGTTTTCCTCCTTTTGTTTAATCATTAATTGCACAATGTGCAGAGAAAGATGATTGCTGTATAGACAAATGTCTAATAAATTTATCATGGGTTTGTTTGGGCACTTCGGGGCATGTGAAATTTTACTAGGTCAAACTCTAGAGCACATTTCCTTGCCAGGCCTCCTTATTGTTAGCATTTAATACTTTATGCACAAGTTATCTAAAGAATAAAGGATGTTTTATGCTGAGAACAAAGAGATGCAAGGCCATGAGACATAGGAGCAAAATTAGGCAATTCAGCTCATTGAGTCTGTTCCGCCATTCCATCATGGCTGATCCTGGATCCCACTCAATCCCATACACCTGCCTTCTCGCCATATACTTTGATCCCTTGACAGATCAGGAAATGATCAGATTCCGCCTTAAATATACCTACAGATGGCCTCCACTGCAGTCTGTGGCAGAGCATTTCACAGATCTACTACTCTGGTGAAAGAAGCTCCTTCTTACCTCTGTTCTAATGGGTCGCTCCTCAAATTTAAGGCTTTGCCCTCTAGTTTTGGATATCCCTACCACAGGAAACAGCCTCCACACATCCACCCTACCTAGTCCTTTCAACATTCAGTAGGTTTCAGAAAGATTCCCCTCCCCCCCCACATTCTTCTAAATTCCAGTGAGCACAGGCTCAGCTCCTCATGTGTTAATGGAAAAAAGTATTGTTGACGTTTCAGGCCGAGACCCTTTGGCAGGACTGGATAAAAAACGGATGAGTAGATTTAAAAGGGGGGTGGGGGGAAGGAGAAAAAACACAAGGTGATAGGTGAAACCTGAAGGACACAATATATGACCCCAACAGACTCACATGTGAAGTGTCAACTGACTGTTTGGGGCCCTGAATGGTGGCGTAGGGGCAGGTATAGCACTTGTTCTGCTTGCAAGGATAAATGCCAGAAGGGAGATCAGTGGGAGGGATGAATGGACGAGGGAGTTGTGAATTCAGAGATCCCTGCAGAAAGCAGAAGGTGGGGGAGGGATGATGCGCTTCAACAGGTGTAGTACTTGTTCTGCTTCCAAGGATAAGTGCCAGGAGGGAGATCAGTGGGAAAGGACGAATGGACCAGGGAGTCAAGTAGGGAGTGATCCCTGTGGAAAGCACAAAGTGTGTGGGGAGGGAAAGATATGCTTCAACACCAAAGCACATCTCCCCCACCCCCCAACTTTCTGCTTTCCGCAGGATTCTCTCCCTATGCAATTCCCTTGTCCAATAGTCCCTCCCTGCTGATCTTCCTCCTAGCACTTATATTGCAAGTGGAACAAGTGCTACACTTGTGCCTACACCTTCTGCCTCACTATCATTCAGGACCCCAAGCAGTTCTTCCAGGTGAGACGACAATTTGCTTGTGAGTCTGTCGGGGTCATATACTGTGTTTGATGCTCCCGATGTGGCCTCCTATATAACAGTGAGACCTGATGTAGATTGGGAGATCATTTTGCCAAGCACCTATGCTCCATCTGCCGGTAGAATCGGGATCTCCCAATGGCCATCTATTTTAAATCTACTTCCCATTCCCATTCTGATATGTCAATCCATGGCCTCCTCTGCTGTCACAGTGAGGCCTCACTCAGGTTGGAGGAACAAAATCTTATATTCCATCTGGGTAGCCTCCAACCTGATGGCACGAACATTGATTTCTTGAACTTCTGGTAATGCCCCCACCCACCCCACTTCACAATTCCCCATCCCCTTATCCCTCTCTCACTTTATCTCCTTCCCCTGCCCATTGCCTCTCTCTGGTACTCCAACCCCTTCTTTCTTCCATGGCTTTCTGTTCTTTCCTATTGGACTACTCCTTCTCCAGCCCTATATCTCTTTCACCAGTTAACTTCCCAGTTCTTTACTTCATCCCCTCCCGGTTTCACCTATCACCATGTGTTTCTGTCTCCCCTCCCCCACCTTTTAAATCTAACCCTCATCTTTTTTTATTCCAGTCCTGCCAAAGAGTCTCGGCCCGAAATGTCGACCACTTTTTTCCACAGATGCTGCCTGCTCTGCTGAGTTCCTCCAACATTTTGTGTGTGATATTTGGATTTCTACCATCTGCAGATTTTCTCTTGTTTGTCATATGTTACTCCCTTCATTCCCGGAATCATCCTCATGAACCTCCTCTGGACTCTTTTCTGAGATATGTGGCCCAAAACTGTTGATAATACTCTTAACTGCAGTCTGACCAGTGTCTTATTAAAGGCTCAGTATTATCTCCATATGCGATGTTTGCAGCACCTGATCAGTGTTCTCTTTGAGCATGATTAGGTGTTGAAACTAAATAACAAAAAAATGTTCCTGAAAGAAATCACTTAAATACTTGACCCACTTTTACTTTTTGTCTGCATCCACGTGTTTATCAACCTCAACATTTACCTGATGTTCTCAGCGGAGTATTGCAGAATAGCGTTTGTTAGGAGTTACTTAAATATAGTTGAGAATCATCTTCATTGGGAGGATGGTAAATCAGGTTTAAGAAAACTGGATTATTTATGATATGGGTGGACAAAGCAGTCCACTTGATCAGGGCACAAACTGAAGAGAAATTAGGTAATTACAAATGCACATATGTACCCAGTTGATCATTTTCCTAGGTCTTGTTTCTTGAAATTGGAAAACCTGGTTACCTGGATAAGCCACATTTCTAACCACCCCAGCCCTACAATGATTATCTTCTGGCAAATTAGCCTTCTTTAACCAACCTGTATTGATCAAAGCACCTTTAAGGGAAGGAGTTGCTAATCTATTCACTATCTAGTGAAAATTGAAATCAAACAAATGCTGGAAGCACTCCACATGTCAAACAGTATCTATGGAAAGTTATTATGTTAGGTCAGAAGTCCTTTTTCATAACTGAGATAGTGAGAGAACAAAGTACACTAGAATCCAGTTAATCAGGGCAGCCACATTTGAAATAACTCTGAAAGAGCAAAAATTAATTGAGAAAATAGCTGGGATTTTCTTCGTTATTTGCGACACTATGCCACTTAATTGGGGCAGGAGACATGCTGAGCAGTTTCTAGCTAGTGTCAGTCATATGCATTTGTGTGCTTAATAAGACACTGCTCTGTCCTTAGAGCAAACAGTTTTATATCACGTCAGTTGCATGTGCTTGTGTTTTGTTTTCCATTTGGGTTGATGAATGCTGATTCCAAAGCAGTGATTTTTGATCATTTTGTGACTGGACCAAATTAAAAGCCATCTGTCACTACTCATAACCCACTGGCAGAGGTAAATGAAGGGTCGTAATTTACTGTTAGACTGTGACACTACTTCATACAGGAAGGCAATGAAAGCAGTCCATTATCTGGACCAGGTGTCTGCACTGATTTTGTTCATTTACAGTCAATCAAAAGAACATGCCATTGTACATTGGATGAATTCTATCATCAAAAACTATTAGAAACTAATGCACAGTTTTATAGTATGGTAGTACTATTAGTAGCGTTCTATTTTTTTCTGTATTTCATTTGAAGACTAGATTATTTGTTACTCATTTTGTCTTTTGATTCCTTTTTAACTATTTCCACAAAATTTTTGGTAGTTGGGGTAGCCACTTAACTAGGCCAAAATGTCCTGGTCCCAATGTGTCTTAATTAACTAGAATCCACTATATATCTTAAGTAGTTGCGAGTGGGGGAGGGGTTGGTAAAACAAATTTGGAAGTGTCCAACAGATTAATTTGTGTCTAAAGAAAGAAAAAACTCAGTTAATCTTACCAATGGTTAAATTTGTAGCAGATCTAGCCATTTCTGATATTCGGAGAAAAGACAGATGAAATAGTTAAATCCAGTATTGAGTCCTAAAGGATGTAATAGGTCTTTTTGGTGCAGTGCAAGAAACCACAACAGCTTGCCACTTTAATTCTCTACCCCATTCCTCCTTTGACATCCATATGTGAAAGTCACAGTGAGGACAAGATTGACATTGATCGTGGTGTCTCCCATCATCAGCACCACTTAAAATAAGCATTGCCTAGTTGGCCTTGGTTTGAGAGAGATATGTCCAGAATTTCTTAAAGCTGGTGTTATTTAGACTTTTAGACTTAGCCTGTTACTTTGATTTTCAGACAAGGTTTTGTTTTTGCCATTTGGTAGTAAAGTGAGACTATTATTATAAAACTTAAACTTGAAAGTTACCCAGAATTGATAACTTGCATGAAAAATGCTTTTAAAATGTTTTATCTTTGTCACTTTGCAGCAACTGCAGGTTGTACCATTATTTGGTGACATGCAGATAGAGTTGGCCAGGTATATCAAGACAAGTGCTCATTTCGACGAAAACAAATCAAGGTAAGGTTCTGAATCATTTGGCTTGTGAATATGTAAACATACAGTGCTGCACTCAGTACAAAGGGAAGTATGGTGTGAGGGGGTAGTGGGTGGTGGCTGGAAGCAGTGTAATTTCTGTTTAGTTGGCAAGTTTCATTGCATGACTTTAGTCAATTCATTTCAGCCAGGTTTAGGAAAAATTCCATTTAGAGGAAATTTTTGCTGCTTTGCACAAGGCCACCCCTAATTCAGCATCTTGTCTTGATGGCAAAGGACATAAGATTATTGAAAAAGAAAAAAATAAACAAGAAAATCTGCAGATGCTGGAAATCCAAAGCAACACACACAAACTGCTGGAAGAACTAATCAGGCTAGGCAGCATCTATAGAAAAGAGTAAGCAGTCAACATTTTGGGCTGAGACGCTTCATCAGGACTGGAAAGGAAGGGGAGGGCAAAATAAGAAGGTAGGGGGAGGGGAGGAAGAAGTACCAGGTGATAGTTGAAACAGGATGGGGTGAAGTAAAAAGCTGGGAAGTTAATTAGTGAAAGATAAAGGGCTGGAGAAGGGAGAATCTGATGAGAGGGCAGAAGACTAGGGAAGAAAGGGAAGGGGAAGGAGTACCAGAGGGAGGTGGTGGGCACGTTAAGACCATAAGACATAGGAGCAAAATTAGGATATTCAGCCCATCATGTCTGCTCTGCCATTTCATCATGGCTGATCCCAGATCCCACTCAACCCCATACACCTGCCTTCTCACCATATCCTTTGATGCCCTGACTGATCAGTAAACAATCAACTTCTGCCTTACATATACCCACAGACTTAGCCTTCTCTGCAGTTTGTGGCAAAGCATTCCACAGGTTCAGTACTCTGGCTAAAAACATCCCTCCTTACCTCTGTTCTAAAAGGTCATCCCTCAATGTTGAGGCTGTGTCCTGTAGTTCTGCATAATCACGCCAGAGGAAATATCCTCACCACGTACACCCGATGTCGTCCTATCAAGATTTGGTAGTTTCAATGAGATCCTCATGCAATCTTCTAAATGCCAGTGAGTACAGGCCCAAAGCTGGCAAATGCTCCTCATATGTTAACCCCTTCATTCCTGAAAGCATCCTCATGAACCTCCTCTGGACTGTCTCCAATAACACACATCCTTTCTGAGATATGGGGCCCAAAACTGTTAACAATATTCCAAGTCCAGCCTGACTAGTGTCTTATAAAGGTTCAGCATTATCTCCTTGCTTTTATATTCTATTCCCCTTAAAATAAATGCCAACATTGCATTTGCCTCCTTTACCACAGACTCAGCATGTGAATTAACCTTCTGGGAGTCTTTTAAGAGGACTCCTAAGTCCCTCTGTACCTCTGATGTTTGAACCCTCTCCCCATTTAGATTATAGTCTGCACTATTGTTCCTTTTACCAAAATGGGTTATCATACATTTCTTAACACTGTATTCCATCTGCCATTTTTTCCCCATTCTTTTGTCCCAGTCCTGCTTGCAATCGCATTGCTTCCTCAGCGCTGTCTCCCCTCCACCTATCTTCGTATCATCCACAAACTTTGCCACAAAACCGTTAATTCCATCATCTAAATCAATGACCAAAACTGTGAAAAGTAGCTATCCCAATATTGACCTTTGAGGAACACCACTCGTAACTGGCAGCCAACCAGAAAAGGCCCCTTGTATTCCCATTCGCTGCCTTCTGCCTGTTAGCCATTCCTCTATCCATGCAAGTATCTTTCCTGTAACACCATAGGATTTTATCTTGTTAAGCAGGCTCATGTGGCACCTTATCAAATGCCTTCTGAAAATCCAAGTAAATGTCATCCCCTGCCTCTCCTTTGTCTATCCTGCTTGCTACTTCCTCAAAGAACTCTTAACAGATTTTAAGGTAAGATTTCCCTTTACAGAAACTGTGCTGACTTTGACATTTTATGATTAGTCTCCACGTACCCTGAAACCTCATCCTTAATAATAGACTCCAACACATTCCCAACCACCAAGGTTAGGCCAACTGGCCTATAGTTTTCTTTCTATTTTTTGCTTTCTTTCTTAAAGAGTGGAGTGACATTTGCAATCTTCTAGTTCTCCTCGACCATGCCAGAATCAAGTGATTCTTGAAAGATCATGACCAATGCAACTGTTATCAATGACCTCTCTCAGAACTCTGTGATGTCATCCATCAGGACCAGGTGACTTAGCAGCCTTAAGATCTTTGAATTTGCCCTGCACTTTTTCCTTTGTAATAGCAATGGCACTCACTCCTGCTCCCTGACACTCACAGACCTCTGGCACACTATTAGTGTATTCCACAGAGAAGACTGATGCAAAATACCCATTCAGTTCATCTGCCATTTCTTTGTCCCGCATTACTAACTCATCATTTTCCAATAGTCCAATATCAATTATCGCCCCCCCCCCCCCCTTTACTCTTTATATAACTAAAAAAATGTTTTTGGTATTCTACTAGTTTCCCTTCATTTTTCATCTTTTCCCTTCTTATAGCTTTTTTAGTTGCCTTTTGTTGGATTTTAATGTTTCCCAATCATCTAACTTCCCTTGTCTGCTACGGTTGCCTTGCCCTGCCATTTGAGAACAAGTTCTGTGGGACATATCTATCCTGGACCTTGTGGATTATTCCCAGAAACTTCAACCATCTATGTTCTGCTGTCATCCCACCAGTATCCTTCTCCAATACACCTGGGCAAACTCCTCTTTCATGTCTCTGTAATTCCCTTTATTCCATTGTGATACTGATACATGTGTCACAATTGTAAAGGGGGACTTCAATATGCAAGGAGATTGGGCAAATCAGGTTGGGGTCTGATTGCAAATTGCAGTATGAATTCAATCATATTATAATCACTGCTTCCTAAGGGTTGCTTTACATTAAGCTCTCTAATAAGAGCTGGGTTAATACACAACACCCAATCTAAGAGAGCCTTTCCCCAAGTAAGCTCACAAGCTGCTCTAAAAAGCCATCTCATAGGCATTCAACAAATTCCCTCTCTTGTGATCTGATATCAACCTGATTTTCTTGATCCCCTTGCAAATTGAAGTCCCTCATTACAATTATGTCATTACCCTTATTACATGCCCTTTCCAGCTCCCTTTGCAATCTCAGTCTCACATCTTGGCTACTATTTGGAGGCCTATATATCATTCCCATAATGTCTTTTTTACCCTTGCAGTTTCTTAACTCCACCCACAAAGATTCAACATTCTCTGACCATATGTCACCTCTTTCCAAAGATGTAATTCCATCTCTTACCAACAGAGCCACACCACCATCTTTGCCTTCCTGCCTGTACTTTCAATACAAAGTATATCCTTTGATGTTAAGCTCCCAACTCTGGCCTTCTTTCAGCCACAACTCAGTGATCCCACAGAATCATACCAACCAATCTCTAATTGCACCACGAGTTCGGCCACCTTATTCCGAATGCAATGCACATACAAATACAGTGCCTTCAGTCCTGCATTCTTCGCCCTTCTCAATTTTGCCTCTGTGGTACAATCTAACTCTGCTCTGTCTGGCATGTTCATTCTTACATTCATGTTAACATCCATCACCTACTTGTAAACCTGCTGGCTTATCCTCAGGTCTATTATACTGGTTCCCAACCCCCTGCCATATTAGTTTAAACCACTCCCAATAACCTTAGTAAACCTGCCCGCAAGTATATTGGTCCCCCTTGGATTCAAGCGCAACCCATCCCTTTTGTATGGGTCACACCTGCCCTAGAAGAGATCCCAATTATCCAGAAATCTGAAATCCTGTCCCCAGCTCCCATTCTCCAACCACACATTCATCTGCCACCTCATTCTATTCCAGTCCCCACTGTCATGAGGAACGGGTTGCAATCCCGAGATTACTATCCTTGAGGTCTTTCAACTTCCTTCCTAACTCCCTGTATTCTTTTTCAGGATCACCTCTCTTTTTCGTCCTGTGTCGTAGGTACCAATATGTACTACGACTTCTGGCTGCTTACCCTCCTTTTTCAGAATATTGTGGGCAGTTACTGGAAGTTCAAGAAATCAATGTTCGTGCCATCAGGTTGGAATATAGGTGTTGCTCCTCCAACCTGAGTTGTGGCCTCATCCTGGAGGTGGAGGAGGCATGCACTGGCATGTCGGAATGGGAATGGATAATAGAATTGAAATGCGTAGCCACCTGGAAATCCTGCTTTTTCTGCTGTACAGGGGGAGTGAACAGTTTTTGAATAGCATCAGTTATGTTCAAACAACAGTGATTTTTGTCACTGATAGTTGGCAGGAAATATGCTATAAGACAATTCAGAACAGTTTTGCTCACTGTGGTTTCAAGCAATCAGACTTGGAAATGCCAGAAATGGCCGAGAGCAAAAATGAACCAATTTTGCTACTTCAAGTGAGGAATTTGAAGGTATTGACAATAATCTTGAATGTTATCTTTGGTCCCCTTTGGGCATTTAGCTCTCACCTGTGACTCCATGTAGCTGTTTGCATGCGACAGCAGTCACACCCTTGTACACCGCTTCAACAGGTGGGCTAAACTAGGTGACAGTAGCCGGCGGATCTCATACCATGGTGCAATAGGGACGTACCTGTTCTAGAATGTGAAGTCAGTGGTCTGGATGGTTGAGATCGACATTGAGATTTGTCAGCCAAGAAGGTGGTTCTGCAATTCTACATGGAGAGCAAAGGGCATGACAAGACACACAATAAGTCAAGGTCATCCACCGCAATCAAGGTTGTAGATGCACTCAATGGCAGGGAGTGTTATGCCTGTAATGGAACAGGCTGAGTCTACAGTCTCTTTTGAGTCCCTCTCTGCAGTCTCTTAATTTGTGCATTGGAGCCTCTGTAGCAGGTGGTGATGCAACCGGTCAGAATGTTCTCCCCAGTGCATTTGTAGAAATTTGTTAGTCCTTGGAGACATAGCAAATCTCCTCTAATTCCTACTGTAGTCCTTGGTGTGCCTTCCTTTTGTGATTGCATCATTGTGTTGGGCCCAGGATAGATCCTCTGAGATGTTAATAAAACATAGAACAGTACAGCACAGGAACAGGCCCTTCGGCCCACAATGTTGTGCTGAACCAGCTAAAAAGTAATCTGAAAACACCCAAACACTAATCCCTACACAATGTCCATATCCCTCCATCTTCTGCATATTCATGTGCCTATTGATTGTCTCTTAAAAGACTCTAATATTTTTGTCTCTACCACCATACCAGGCATTGCATTCCAGGCATCCACCACTCTCTGAGCAAAAAAAAACCTTGCCTCTCACATCCCCTTTGAATCCATGCCTTCTGGTATTCGACATTTCAACCCTGGGAAACAGATACTCCCTGCCAACTCTATCTATGCCTATCATAATCTTATAAACCTCTATCAGATCTCCCTTCAGCCTCTGTCGCTCTAGAGAAAACAACCTACGTTTATCCAGCCTCTAATGATAGCACATGCCCTCTAAACCAGGCAGCATCATGGTAAACATCTTCTGCACCCTCTCCAAAGCCTCAACATCTTTCCTCTAGTGGGGTGACCAGAACTGGATGCAGTACTCCAGATGTGGCCCAACCAGTGTTTTATAAAGTTGCCACATAACCACTTTTGAACTCAGTGCCTCAACTAATAAAAGCAGATATTCCATAAGTCACTTTAACCACCCTATCAATCTGTGTAGTCACTTTCAAGGATGCTCATAGAACTTAAAGCTGCTCCCTCTTTCCACTGCTGACGCCCTTGATGAGAACTGATCTGTGTTCTCCCTCCTTCCCCTTACTGAGGAACACGATCAATTCCTTGGTCTCGCTGATGTTAGTTGCAACATTGTTATTGTGAAACCACTAAACCAGCTGATCTATCTTATCCCTGTACATCTCCTTGTTGTCAAATGAGATTGTCAACAACAATGATAATCATTGACAGATTTATGATGGAGGTCTGCGCAGTGCCTAGCAGTCATGCATTAAGAGAGAGTACAGCAGTGTGCCAAGCCACATCCTTGAGGTGTGCCTGAGTTGATTGTCAGTGATGAAATGTTCTTACCGATTCATACTGACTGTAGTCTCCCAATGAGGAACTTGAGGATCCAGTTGTAGAGGGAGGTACAGAATTCCAGGTTTTGAAGCCTGTTGATTAGCTGAATGCTGCAG
Source organism: Hypanus sabinus (assembly GCF_030144855.1). Lineage (NCBI taxonomy): Eukaryota > Metazoa > Chordata > Chondrichthyes > Myliobatiformes > Dasyatidae > Hypanus > Hypanus sabinus. The sequence continues at coordinate 21,074,708 of NC_082708.1, forward strand.
TCTTATCATTGGGCAGCTGATTGATATTTGTATTGCTGTTGTGCAGGTGCTCCAAAGCCTATTGGAGAGCCAGTGAGATTGCATCCATTCTTGCCCTGTTGTGGCATTAGGCAAATAGTAGTGGGTCCAGATCAGGAGTTTATTTTAACTATGACCCGCCTCTCAAAGCACTTCATCACAGTAGATGTGAGTGCTACCAGATAATGGGCATTGAGGCAACTCACCTGCTCTTCTTGGGCACTGGTATAGTTGATGCCCTTTTGAAACAATTGGGAACCTCTGAAGCTGCGAGAGATGTTTGAGAAACGAATGACCGGTATCAGTGTGTTATAAGGGAAATAGTGACATCCCAATTGTGGTTTTGATACTTGTTTTCATGTATTTAGTCAAATTTTGATTTTAAACTGTTTACTCATGCACAGTTGTGTATGTGTTCTCAATTAAGGTGGACCATAACATCATCTAGCAGCAGTCCGCAATATAACATTGTTGAACAAATGATTCAGATCAGAGAAGATCATATGCGTTTCATTTCTGAGCTTGCCCGCTATAGCAACAGTGAGGTATGTGAAATATAATTCTTGATCATAATTAATTTAGACTCCAACATGGTTGCTTTGTGCATGCTTTTCTTAGGAAACAATGTACAAATAGGAAATCACAAACAAGGCCACAGTTAGTACTTACATCTTAACTTTTTGCTAAGCTGATGGACAGTGCATGCAGAAATCCTGTTGGATTAGGATTGGTGCTGGATTTATGCCTGTAGTTAAAGGAGTAGAGAACTATATTCTGAGTCAATAGAAACAAATTAAAATAGAGAACCATTTTCCATGAAGATAGTAATGATCTATATAGCACTTTTGCTTTAAATAAATGTGTGTTTTGTAGCACTAGTCAAGGTCACCACTTACGTTGAAATTCTAGTAATCTGCTGTCTGGTTATTTGGAAACTGCAATAGCTTGGCATCTACCTCACTCTGTGGTTCCTGTGCTTCTGCCTTTTGTTTTACTGAAAACAAGAAAAATCTGAGTGGCTGCACAGAAATCCTCAAGAAGCAAGGATGAACAAGCAATGGTTATTATACAAGTTGCGACAAATAAGATAGAAAGAACAAGGGATGAAGTCCTGCAGAATGAATATCAGGGGTTAGGTATAAAGTTTAAAATGTTCTCAAAGGTAGCAGTCTCCAGATTACTCCTTGTGCTAGTGAATTCATGAATGGAAAGTTAGGCCTGATGAACGTGTGGCTGAAGAACTGGTGGAAAGGTCAAGTATTCAGTTTCTTGAAATATTGGGATCTCTTCTGAGATAGAAGCAACATGTGCAAGAGGGAGAGGTTACACTTGAACCAGAGGGGGGGACCAATATCCTAGAAGAGAAATTTGCTTTTTGCCACTAGGAAGAGATTAAATTAGATGGCAGCATGTGGGACTTGAAAGCAAAGTAATGGGTATGTGCAGCAACTGAAGAGTGTAAGCCTGGCGATATGGGTAGCCACATTTGCAGAATAAGGGTCAGATGGGTCCACTGCTTTAAATTGCATCTATTTTAATGCACATAACTTAATGGGTTAGGCAGACAAAATGAGGGCATGGATTGCCTCTAAGAATTGGGATATTGTAGTCATAACAGAAATGTGGCTTAGAGAATGGCTAGACTGGCAGCTTAGTGTTCTGGATTACCAGTGCCATTGACATGACAGAAGAATAGTGAAGAGTAGAGGGGGTATTGCCTTTTTTTTATATAAGAGAGGATATAATAACAATACATGGAGAGGATATTCTTGAGGGAACTTCTATTGAGGCAGCTTACGCATAGATCTTTAAAGTAAGTAGATGGTCACCTTGATCAGACTATATTGTAGCCCTCCCAGAAGTCAACAGGAGCCTGAGGAACAGAGTAAAACACACAAAATGCAGTAGGTCAGGCATTATCTATCCTCCAAGTCAAAGAAAATTTGCAGACCTTTTGTTTCATGGCTAATAATTATTACATTTATAATTGTTTGCAAATCTACAGATGTAAGAAAAAAGTTTGAGAACCCTTTGCAATTACCTGGTTTTCTGCATTAATTACTCGTAAAATATGGTCTGAATCACAATAGACAAACACAATCTGCCTAAACTATTGACACACAGACAATTGTACTTCTCATCAATACTGAGTACACTACTTAAACAATCACAGTCTAGTTTCGAAAAAGTATGTGCACCTCTGAGGTAATGGCTTCTACAAACGCTATTTGGAGTCAGGTGTTCCAATTGATGAGATGAGATTGGATGTGTGGGTTGTAGAGGTGCCTTGCCCTGATTTTTTTTCAAAAAAAAGATACACAAAATCACGGTCTGCTTTTCTCAAGAAAGATCTGTTTATGCGCACCATGCCTCAATCAAAACAACCTTCAGAGGATCTTTTGAAGAAGAATTGTAGAGATGCATGAAGCTGAAAAAGGCTACAAAAGCATTTCTATAGACCTGAGTGTTCATCAGTCCACAGTAGTAGAAATTATCTACAAATGGAGGAAATTTTGTACTGTTGCTACTCTCCCTAGGAGTGGGCATCCAGCAAAGATCACACCAAGAGCACAACATGCGATGCTGACGGAGGTGAAAAAGAACCCAAGGGTAACAGCAAAAATCTCTGTTCATGTGTCCACTATAAGAAAAACACTGAATTAGAATGGTGTTCATGGAAGGACACCATGGAGGAAACCACTGCTCTCTTAAAAACATTGCTGCACGTCTCAACTTTGCAAAAGAACACCTGGATGTTCTACAACTCTTCTGGGACAATGTTCTACGGACAGATGAGACAACATTTGAACAGTGAATTCAAAATTGTATTAAGACATTTTACAAGAAAATGTCAGTGTAGTAGTCCGTCACCTGAAGTTTAATATTAGTTGGCTGATTCAATAAGATAGTGATCCGAAACACAAAAGTAAATCAACAGCAGAATAGTTTAAAAAGAGTATATTTGTGTTTTGGAATATCCAAGTCAGAGTCCAGACCTTAATCCAATTGAGATGCTGTGGCATGACCTGAAGAAGGTTGTTAATGCAAGTTATCCCAGAAATAGTGATGAACTGAAACAGTTTTGTATGGAGGAATAGTCTAAAATTTTTCTTCTCCATTGTGCAAATCTGATCAGCAGCTACAGGAAACGTTTGATGGAAGTTATTGCTGCTAAAGGAGGTTCTACCAGTTATTAAATATAAAGGTTCACGTACTTCTTCCAGTTTGGACTTTGAATGATTAAACAATGTGTTCAATAAAGACATGAAAAATACAATTATTGTATGTCATTAGTTTAGGCAGATTGTGTTTGTCTATTATTGTGACTTAGATGAAGATCAGACCATATTTTATGAGTAATTAATGCAGAAAACAAGGTAATTGGAAGGGGTTCACAATCTTTTTCTTGCAGCTGTATGTGTTTATTGTATAATATGAAAAGGCCACATTTCCATCATGAATCTTCTGCATTATGTCAAGATATACCATTATGGAAGCTACCATATACCTGTATCATCTGTCAGGTTTTTAGAAAGCACCTAGGGAATGTGAAAATAAAAATCTTGTACAGGTTTATAATCTTGATTTGGGAGTGGTGATGGGGGGTGGGGGAGAGGAATATTACAAAATGCAACATATTCTGTTATCTAGATATATAGATATAATTTTAAAAAGTGATGATGTCTGTCAAACCTTAGGAATTACATTTTTAACCTCTTGATGTTCATCAGTTATCCTGTAAGTGTGTAATGTTTTTTGTTAAAATCAGAATGTGAATGCAGTCTGCATGTAGTTTTGTTGTTGTTGAATACTCTGTACAATTGAGCTGACTTTTTGGATCATTACATCCCTTGTGCCCTTTTTCAATTTAACTACCTTTTGCAGGTGGTGACAGGGTCAGGCAGACAAGAAGCTCAAAAGACAGATGCAGAATACCAGAAGTTATCAGAACTGGCTTTACAGGGAATGCAGCTGCTGTCCCAGTGGAGTGCTCATGTTATGGAAGTGGTAAGAAGCCTAAGTAAACTACTTAAAGTAATTGTGCGGTTTTAATTTTGAAAACTAATGTTCTGTTCTCTTGTGTGCTGGTTTCTCTTGTCCCATTTTGATAGACATATTCCAAACTCTTTATTATTTGCTCTAATTCATTGTTTGCATCTTTTGCTCATTGCATCTATTATTTTGTAATGTCAGAACACTCCAGCAGAGAAACAGGCCTTGGGCCCACCTAGTCTGTGCAGAACTGTTTATCTCCCATTGACCTGCACCTGAACCACAGTCCTCCACTTCCCTCCCATCTATGTATCTATCCACATTTCTCTTGTGTTGAACTTGAACCCACAACCACCACTTCTGCTGACAGCTCATTCCACACTTTCACCACCCTCTGAGTGAAGATGTTTTCCTCCATGTTCCACTTAAATATTTCACCTTTCACCCTTAACCCATGATCTCTATTTTTAGTCTCACCCAGCCTCAGTGGAAAAATTTTGTATACATCTATCAAACCGCACCTCATTTTCCTACATTCTAGGGAATAAAGTCCTAACCTAAACAACCTTTCCTTGTAACGCAGGTCCTCAAGTCCTGGCAACGTTCTTATAAATTTTTTCTGCGCTTTTTGAATCTTACTGTCATCTTTTCTGTAGGTTGTGACCACAACTGCAAATAAAACTTCAAATCAGGCCTTGACAATGATAAACACAATTTTAACATACAGTGACTTTCTGACTCTTGTATTCAGTATTTCAATTTATGATCCCTCTGTTTCACTGCACTCTTCAGTGCTCTGCTGCTCACTGTGCAAGACCTGGTTTGTCCTCCCAAAGTGCACCACCTCATACTTGTCTACCTTAAGTTCCATCTGCCATATCTAGGCACATTTTTCCAGCTGGTTCAGACAACACTGCAAACTTTAGTCTTCCTCGCTGTCCCCTACACTGCCAATCTTGTTTCATCCACAAATTTGCAAATTTGCAAATTTACATTATCATCCAGATTGTTGATCTAGATCCAGCACCAATCCCTATGGCACCACACTAGATAGAGAGGCAACCATCTGCTACCACTTTCTGGCTTCTTCTGCAAAGCCAATGTTCAGTCCAATTTACTACGTCATCTTGAATACCAACGACTAAACTTCCTTGACAAATCTCTCATACGGGACATTGTCAAAGGCATTGGGAAAGCCCATGTAGACAACATCCACTGCCTTGCCTGCATCAACTTTCCTGGTAACTTTCTTGAAAAACTCGGTTATACGTGATCTACCACACACAAAGCCATGTTGGCTATCCCTCATCGATCTCTGTCTATACAATTACTTATACATCCAGGCCCTCAGAATATCTTACAATAAGTTTCCCACTACTGATGTCAGGCTCACTGTCCTATAATTTCTCGGCTTATCTTGGAGCCTTTCTTAAGCAACAGGCTTTGGCATGAACAGGCAGAGGGGAGGGTAGGTTCCGGTAAGTTTTGTTTTGTTCTTTTAGAGTAGAGAGAATGCCAGGCAGGATGTTGGAATGTTCCTCTTGCAGGATGTGGGAAGTCAGGGAGACCTCTGGTGTCATGGACAATGATACCTGCAAGAAGTGCATTCAGCTGCAGGTCCTAACAAACCATGTTAGGGAACTGGAGCAGGAGCTGGATGACCTCCAGATCATTCGGGAGAATGAGAAGTTTATAGATAGTAGCTACAAGGAGGCAGTTATGCCAAAGGAGCAGTGCACAGGTAATTGGGTTACTGTCAGGTGAAGGAAGGGGAAAGGGTAGGTAGAGCACCCCTGTGGCCATTCCCCTCAACAACAAGTATATTGATTTGGATACTGTTGGGGGGATGACTTGCCTGGGACAAACTGCAGAAGCCAGATCTCTGGCACTGAGTCTGGTTCTGCAGTGCAGAAGGGAGGGGGGAGGAAGAAGAGAGCGGCAGTGATAGGGGACTTGATAGTTAGAGGTACAGACAGGAGGTTCTGTGGTTGCGACAGACTCCTGGATGATTTGTTGCCTCCTGGGTGCCAGGGTCAGGGATCTCTGTGATCGCCTGCACAGCATTCTGAAATGGGAGGGTGAGCAGCCAGATGTCATGGTACACATCAGTACAAGTGACGTAGGAAGAAAGAGTGAGGAGGTCCTGAAGAGTGAGTATAGAGAGCTTGGTAGGAAGTTAAAAAGCAGGACCTCGAGGGTGGTTATCTCAGGATTGCTACCTGTGCCACATGCCAGTGAGGGTAAGAATAGGATGCTCTGGAGCAGGGGTCGGCAACGTTTACCACTAAAAGAGCCAATATGGACCCATTTCCCACAGAAAAGAAAACACTGGGAGCCACAAAATGAAATAACACTGCATACAACGGGTTTTTTTTGCCTTTATGCTATGTATAAACAAACTATAATGTGTTGCATTTTTGAAATTGATGAACTCCTGCAGAGAAAACGAAATTACATTTCTGCATGCAACAAAAACATTTTGAACTCCGAAAAAAAGACGTTGGGTTGAAGGTTACTACATAGGTAGCCTACCTTGGATCGAAGAATTAAAAGAAAGCGCGCACTGGCGGGTGTCAGGCATTGGCAGTGGTGATGTATATTAATAGCGATAAAAAACACGTTGTAGCGGTGTAGCGCTACACGCAGCGCTAAAATAAAGACTGCAGTCAAAGGTAACTTTATTCGAACTAAACAGCCTTGCTTTTAAGCCTCCCTCAACCCAGCCCCCATGGACGCAGATGCTGCAAAAGACGCGTACTCACAAACCCCCGTAGGCTATCTCCCTTAGCCGGAATGCTGGCTAATTGTGAGGAAATGTGTCGCCACACTTGGATCGTACAAGATCACCATAATCTTCAAATTTAGAATTACATTTCAAAAGCTAACAAACTAACATAAAATACATTTTAATTAAATACTGACCAATTATTTCCCAAAGCCACAGGGAGCCGCAGCACAGAGGTGAAAGAGCCACAAATGGCTCGGGAGCCGCAGGTTGCCGACCCCCGCTCTGGAGGATGAACACTTGGCTGAGGAACTGGTGTAGGGGGCAGGGTTTCAGATTTCAGGATCATTGGGACCTCTTCTGGAGCAGGTGGGACCTGTAAAAGAGAGACGGGTTAAACCTGAACTACAGGGGGACCAATATCCTTGCAAGAAAGTTTGTTGGTGCTATTGGGGGGGGGGGGGGGTTTAAAACTAGATTTGCAGGGGGGTGGGAACCACAGTGCCAGAGTAGATAGTGGAGCGGGGGTGAAAATAAATTATGTTAACATTTCAGGCAAAGTCACAAATAGAAGAAGGGTTGTGTGTGGTGGTAATAATCTTCTGAGGTGTGTCTATTTCAATGTGAGGAAGACTGACGAGCTGAGGGCGTGGATTGACTCATGGAATTATGACATTATAGCCATTAGTGAAACTTGGCTACAGGAGGGGCAGAAATGGCAGCTCAGTGTTCCAGGGTTCCGATGTTTCAGACTTGAGGCAGAGGGATGAAGGGTGGGGGGAGGGGGTGGCTTTGCTAGTCAGGGAAAATGTTATAGCAGTGCTCAGGAAGGACAGATTAGAGGGCTTGTCTACTGAGGCCATATGGGTGGAGCTGAGAAACAGAAAAGGTATGACCACATTAATGGAGTTGTATTATAGACCACCCAATAGTCAGCGAGAATTGGAGGAGCAAATCTGCAGAGAGATAGCAGACAACTGCAGGAAACATATGGTTGTGATAGTAGGGGATTTTAATTTTCCACATATTGATTGGGACTCCCATATTGTTAAAGGTCTTGATGGGTTAGAGTTTGTAAAATGTGTGTAGGAAAGTTTTCTAGATCAATATATACAGGTACCGACTAGAGAGGATGCAATATTAGATCTCTTATCAGGAAATGAGTTAGGTCAGGTGATGGAAGTGTGTGTAGGGGAACACTTTGGTACCAGTGATCACAACACCATTAGTTTCAACTTGATCACGGATAAAGATAGATCTGGTCCTTGGCTTGAGGTTCTAAACTGGAATAAGGCCAAATTTGAAGAAATGAGAAAGGATCTAAAAAGCATGGATTGGGACAGGTTGTTCTCTGGCGAGGATGTCATTAACGAGTGGGAGGCTTTCAAAGGAGAAATTTTGAGAGTGCAGAATTTGTATGTTCCTGCCAGTATTAAAGGCAAAGTGAATAAGGATAAAGATCCTTGGTTCTTTAGGGATATTGGAATTCTGATAAAGAAGAAGAGAGAGATGTATGACATGTATAGGAAACAGGGAGCAAATAATGTACTTGAGTATTAGAAGTTCAAAAAAGTACTTAAGAAAGAAATCAGGAGGGCTATAAGAAGACATGAGGTAGGTTTGGCAGTCAAGATGAAGGATAATCCAAAGAGCTTCTACAGGTATATTAAGAGCAAAAGGATAGTAAGGGATAAAATTGGTCCTCTTGAAGATCAGAGTGGTCTGCTATGTATGGAACCAAAAGAAATGGGGGAGATCTTAAATAGTTTTTTTGCGTCTGTATTTACTAAGGAAACTGGCATGGAGTCGATGGAAATAAGGCAAACAAGTAGTGAAGTCATAGAACCTATACCGATTGAAGAGGAGGAGGTGCTTGCTATCTTGAGGAAAATCAGAGTAGTTAAATCCCCAGGACCTGACAGGGTATTCCCTCAGACCTTGAAGGAGACTAGTGTTGAAATTGCAGGGGCCCTGGCAGATATATTTAAAATGTTGGTATCTATGGGTCAGGTGCCAGAGGATTGGAGGATAGCTCATGTTGTTCCGTTGTTTAAAAAAGGCTCTAAAAGTAATCCGGGAAATTATAGGCTGGTAAGTTTGACATCGGTAGTAGGTAAATTATTGGAAGGAGTACTAAGAGACAGGATCTACAAGTATTTAGATAGGCAGGGGCTTATTAGGGACAGTCAACACAGCTTTGTGCATGGTAGGTCATGCTTAACAAATCTATTAGAGTTTTTTGAGGAGGTTGCCAGGAAAGTGGATGAAGGGAAGGCAGTGGATGTTGTCCACATGGACTTCAGTAAGGCCTTTGACAAGGTCCTGCATGGGAGGTTAGTTAGGAAGATTCAGTCACTAGGTATACATGGTGACGTAGTAAATTAGATTAGACATTGGCTCAATGGGAGAAATCAGAGAGTGGTAGAGGAGGATTGCTTCTCTGAGTGGAGGCCTGTGACTAGTGGTGTGCCACAGGGATCAGTGCTGGGTCCATTGTTATTTGTCATCTATATCAATGATCTGGATGATAATGTAAATTGGATTAGCAAATTTGCTGACGATACAAAGATTGGAGGTGTAGTGGACAGTGAGGAAGGTTTTCTAAGCTTCCAGAAGGATCTGGACCAGCTGGAAAAATGGGCTGAAAATGGCAGTTGGAGTTTAATACAGACAAGCGTGAGATATTGCATCTTGGAAGGAAAAACCAAGGTAGAGCATACAAGGTAAATGGTAGGGCACTGAGGAGTGCAGTAGAACAGAGGGATCTAGGAATACAGATACAAAATTCCCTAAAAGTGGCATCACAGGAAGATAGGGTAGTAAAGAGAGCTTTTGGTACATTGGCCTTTATAAATCAAAGTATTGAGTATAATAATTGGAATGTTATGGTGAGGTTGAATAAGGCATTAGTGAAGCTGAATTTGGAGTATTGTGTGCAGTTTTGGTCACTGAATTACAGGAAGGATACTAATAAGGTTGAAAGAGTGCAGAGAAGGTTTACAAGGATGTTACCAGGACTTGAGAAACTGAGTTACAGAGAAAGGTTGAATAGGTTAGGATTTTATTCGCTGGAGCGTAGAAGAATGAGGGGAGATTTGATAGAGGTATATAAAATTATGATGGGTATAGATAGAGTGAATGCAAGCAGGCTTTTACCACTGAGGCTAGGGGAGAAAAAAACCAGAGGACATGGGTTAAGGATGAAGGGTGAAAAGTTTAAAGGGAACATTGGGGGGGCTTCTTCACACAGAGAGTTGTGGGAGTGTGGAATGAGCTGCCAGATGAAGTGGTAAATGCGAGCTCACTTTTAACATTCAAAAAAAACTTGGATAGGTACATGGATGAGAGGGGTATGGAGGGATATGGTCCAGGTGCAGGTCAGTGGGACTAGGCAGAAAAATGGTTCAGCATAGCCAACAAGGGCCAAAAGGCCTGTTTCTGTTTTGTAATGTTCTATGGTTCTAATGGAACAACATTAGCTATTCTCCAATTCTCTAGCTCCTCACCCGTAAATTTTTTTCTTCCCAGTACTAGAAAATTGCTCGTTTTTTTTTTATCCTCTCTGAATCTCACTGTGTGGTACACTTAAATAATTTGCTTAAATCAATATCTTTTAGTTGGCATAATTAATCAGGATGATGGTCATTGAGCTAGATACCTGAACTAAAATGTTGAATAAATTCCTCTTCATTTGGGTTTTTATTTCTCTGAAGCCACTTCCTGTATGGCACATTTAGGAAGTAGTTCACCTGAATGAAAACTTCTACAATATCTTTAAAAATCTGTCATACTTCCTTTAATAGTTTTTGCATCAGGTTGTAACTTCTGCATTGCAGATTCTAGGAATGTCATGGGTGAAACTTAGAGAATCTGAAAACAAGTAAAAAAGTTGAAAATGTTTTGCTTTTCAGTCAGAGACGAAGGTTGGAAAACAATGAACAACTCATTTCCATTCCATAAGAGGAACCAGCTATGATCTGTTGTCAGGGGACATTGCAGATTTGTTAATATTTGTATCATTGGCTGTGTAGCAAACATAATACTCTTTCAGTAGAATGACAGAAAATTCTTTCCATCTCGCCAGTTTATTCATTCATCATTTCTAAACACTCTTTCTGTCCTCCCCACCACCCTGTGTATCTGACACCATCACTAATCTCATCAACTCTGGACAGTTCACATTCACTGTCACCAAACACGCTACCCTGCTCTGTTTCATTTCTGCCTCATACCCAAGATCCACAAACCTGACTGTTTAGGTAGACCCATTGTGTCTGCCTGCTCCTGCCCCACTGAATTTGTGTTCACGTACCTTGATTCCATTTTCACATACCTCGATTCCATTCTAACCCCCTTCATTCAGCTTTTTTCCACCTACACCTGCAACACTTCTCATGCTCTCAATCTCCTCAACAACTTTCAATTTCCTGGCTCTGACTGCTTCATTTTCACCATGAATGTCCAGTTCCTCTACACTTCTTTCCCCCATCAAAAAGGCCTTAGAAGCTTTCTGCTTCTTTCTCAACAAAAGATCAATTCCGTTCTCTTCCCCCCCCCCCCCCCCATTACCACTGTCTCCATCTGACAGAACTGGTCCTACCCTCAACAATTTTTCCTTTAGCTCCTCCCACTTTTTCCAAACTCAAGGGGTAGCCATGGGCACCCACATGGACCCCAGCTATGCCTATGTGTTTGTTGGCTACATGGAACAGTCCATGTTCCAAGCCTTCCCTGATAATGCTCCCCAACTCATTCGGTGTTACATTGACGACTACATTGATGTTGCCCTCACCAGCATCTCCTCCATTTCCCATCTGCACTCACCCCATCTTCCCACTGCCTTAATGGGGATAGAATTCCTCTCCAACTACCCCATGAGTCTCCACATCCAACATGTCATTCTCCACAACTTCCACTATCTTCAAAGGGGATCGTACCACCAAACACATCTTTACTTCCCCCATCCCCCCCCCCCCCCCCACTCTCCGCTTCCACAGGGATTGCTCCCTCAGTGATTTCCTTAACCATTCATCCTTCTCCACTAATCTTCCTCTTGACACATACCCGGTAAGTGACAGAAATGCTACACCTGCCCATTAAGGGCCCCAAAGTCCTTCCAGGTGAGGCAACACTTTACCTGTGAATCTGTTGGGGTGGTCTATTTTATCTGGTGCTCCCGTTGTGGCCTGCTCTGTATGATGAGACCAGACATAAATTGGGGAAACCACTTTGTCAAGCACCTCTGCCTCATCTGCCAGAAGTGGAATTTTCCGGTGGCCAACTGTTTTAATTCCTATCCCCATTCCAGATCCGCCACGGTGAGGCCACTCTCGGGGTGGAGGAGTAATACATCATTTTCCGTCTCGGTAGCCTACAACCTGATGGCATGAACTTCAATTTCTCCTTCTGGTATTCTTTTTACTGGCCTCTTACTACTTCTCAACTGCCTATCACCTCCCCTGGTACCTCTCCTCCTTTCCTTTCTCCGATTGTTCATTCTCCTCTCCTATCAGATTACTCCTTCTCCAGCCCTTTACCTTTCCTACCCACCTGGCTTCACCTATCACTTTCTAGCTTGTCCTCCTTCCCTTCCCTCCACCATCTTATCTAGCATCTTCCCCCTTCCTTTCCAGTCCTGATGAAGAGTCTCAGCCTGACATGTCAACTGTTTGTTCATTTCTGTGAACGCTGCCTGACTTGGTGGGCTCCTTCAGCATTTTGTGTGTGTTGCTCTTGCAAATGAATTTGTAACTTGTGCATTCAGGCTAATACACTGGGTTTGCTTCTCAGGGTGTAATCTTCCACATGGGAGAGATGAAATGCCAATTTGGTAACTGCAAAACATTCAGTGTAATTGCTGAACATGTATTTTAATGATTTACCCCGTTCCCAGCCCATCATCTCCTTATAAACTCTAAATTTCTTTCCTATGAAGTTAAGTAAAAGTTATTTCATCTTGAATTGTGCTTGTTTACAATCTGTTACCCTCCACATCATATGCAACAACTTCAGATCATTTGCACACTTTACTACTTTTTGCCTGTTCATTATATCATTCCTACTTTCTGTCTATCATTCTGTGTTTATTTTCCTTTCCTGGTCTCCTCCTGTCCTTTGTACTTGCAAATATCTGATGTATTTGGTATTTTGTTAATAAGTTGTGCATTTTGAAATGTTAATGGCTTCATGGCTAGAAAGATACAGTATTGCCTGATTATTTAAATATTTCCAGTATATATGCTTATAAATCGCATCTCCAGCATTAGCGATTTTTTTTTTTGTTAAATGATATGATTTTCCCCTCATGTTTACTTTATTATTTTACAGTACTCTTGGAAGCTTGTGCATCCTACAGACAAGTACTCCAATAAAGAATGTCCAGACAATGCAGAGGAGTATGAAAGAGCAACAAGATACAATTACACGAGTGAAGAGAAATTTGCACTTGTTGAGGTGGAATTCGAAATACTTACCTGTTAAATCTTAATGAGCTTTTAAGTTGAGATTTTATTGAAAGAGCAAAAATATTTTCAGTACTCTTATACAAAAACTTTAAAGACATAAATGCATTATTAAATAATTTCAAAATTGTCTCCTTAGCTTTGCCTATTTTTTGAATATTAAAGTGGTATTCATGTCTGTATTTTGAACTTTGTGTGCTTCCCAATTGCGGGTCTTTTTTCCCCTCCGCAGCATCGTCTTTGAATCTCTGTAAAATGTGTCCTTTGGCTATTATCATGATGGATTTATCACTAAACAGTGAGACCCTTGTCCTGATCAACTGAACTGTTCAGGGTCAATGTTTATTGCCATTTACCCATATATGTGTATACTGCCCAATGAAACAACATTCCTCCAGACCAAGGTGCACAACACAGTACATTTAACTTGGACAACATAAAGTAATATTACAACAAAAAATGAACAAATAATAAAATACGTTACAGAAGATTTAGGCCAGTTAGAAGAGTGAGCTGAACGATGGCAAATGGAGTTTAATGCTGATAAGTGTGAGGTGCTATATTTTGGTAGGAATAATCCAAATAGGACATATCGTAAATGGTATTGCATTGAAGAATGCAATAGAACAGAGTGATCTTGGAATAACAGTGCATAGTTCCCTGAAGGTGGAATCTCGTGGATAGGGTGGTGAAGAAAGCTTTTGGTATGCTGGCCTTTATAAATCAGAGCATTGAGTATAGGAGTTGGGATGTAATGTTAAAATTGTACAAGGCATTGGTAAGGCTGACCTTGGAGTATTGTGGACAGTTCTGGTCACCGAATTATAGGACAGATATCAACAAAATAGAGAGAGTACAGAGAAGATTTACTAGAATGTTACCTGGGTTTCAGCACCTAAGTTACAGGGAAAGGCTGAACAAGTTAGGTCTTTATTCTTTGGACTGTAGAAGGTTGAGGGGGGACTTGATAGAGGTATTTAAAATAATGAGGGGGATAGATCAAGTTGACGTGGATAGGCTTTTTCCATTGAGAGTAGGGGAGATTCAAACAGGAGGACATGATTTGAGAGTTAGAGGGCAAAAGTTTAAGGGTAACACGAGGGGGAATTTCGTTACTCAGAGAGTGGTAGCTGTGTGGAATGAGCTTCCAGTAGAAGTGGTAGAGGCAGGTTTGATATTGTCATTTAAAGTAAAATTGGATAGGTATATGGACAGGAAAGGAATGGAGGCTTATGGGTTGAGTGCGGGCCAGTGGGACTAGGTGAGAGTAGGTGTCGGCATGGACTAGAAGGGCCGAGATGGCCTGCTTTCATGCTGTCATTGTTATATGGGTATAAGATTGACATTTTGCATAAGGTGTATTTACAACAGAAATTAAAAAGTAAATAGTGGTACGTGATTAGGGCTTCATAAGTAATGAGACCTGGATGGTGACAGGGAGATCAGTAGTCTCACAGCCTCGGGAAGAAGCTGTTTCCCACCCAAACAGTTTATGTCCTAATGCTATGATACCTATCTGCTGTCTGCTGGTAGGTGGTCAAAGCAATTGCAGGACAGATGGGAAGGATGCTTGACAATATTAAGGGCTCTGCGTACACAGCACTGCTGATAAAAATTTTGGATAGGTAGAAAAGAAACTCTTCAGCAGTTCTCATAATCCGCTGTAAGGTCTTCTGGTCAGATGCCTTGCAATTCCTGTACCAGATGGCAGTTGGTCATTATACTCTCATTGTTGTTTATCTAAAAATTAATTAGAATGGGGGAATGGCGGGGGGACTGCACTCTTTTAATACCCATTTCCTCCTATGCCTCGTTCCATTTATGTAGCTGTTTGTAACCATTGTACTTACTTAAAACATAACACTTCTTCACAAGGGATCTTCTAATAAACTTATTACGCACCCTCCCAAAATTCTTCACATCCTTCTTAGAAAGGAGCAACCATAATTCAGTGCAATACTCCACCCCCAGGGGGTGCGAGATGGAATTTCAGGGGGTGAGACAAAGAGTGGCTTGTGTGCTTGAGTGACAAGTCACGAGACATCACTCAGCCAGCTGCCAGTGTGCCTTGAGAAGTGGTAGTAACGTTTGTCCCAAGCACACTCCAGTCTCCCGCTGCCCGTTGAGAGAGACTTAAGCTCACTCCAGTCTCCCGCTGCCTGAGTCAGCATTCAGGATTCTCATCAGTGTTACCTGGGAAGTTACACCTCAGAGTTGAGGAGTCTCATCAATTTACTGTTTACAACTTTTTCTGAATAAATTAGAATCTAATTGCTCAATTTATATTTGCATTTTATGCACTGAGTTAAAAGCTTATTTTTTTTAAGTTCAATTTGTTCTCTCGCAGTATTGTATGTGGTTCAATTTGTGGTTCAAAAATTAGAAATTAGACTTCTTCGTCGTCAAATGTGATTTTACTTTTGTAGGGGGTGTGAACATTAATCAAACATTTCCTAGGGGTGTGGGGCATAGAAAAGGTTGGGAACCACTGCCATATGGCTTCTTTACTACCCTATCAACTTGTCACTTTCAGCATGCAAAGTACTTAGGCCCTAAGATCCCTCTGTGTATTAATGCTGTTAGGCTGTATTAAGGCAAATTATATTGCCCTCCATTTAAAATAGCACCAGTAGCTGAAATTTAGCTGAACTTATTGATGCACTTCGAAAAAGGCTGCAGTATCTTGAAAAACTAATGATGAATTGGCAATAGTTTTTAATATCTGTCAATAAAATCATTGAGTTTGGATAAAATATCTTGATATTTAAAGAGTAATTCCTTATTGATGTCAGTGAGAGGAAGATAATGTTGAACTATAATTTTTGGCTGATTAATCTGTCCTTTACAATTGAATGATTTCTTGAGTGTGTAATGGCTATAAAAACTTGCACATCAATTGTGCATGCAATTTTTAGTTTAAGTTCTAAATTATAACATTTTCTACTCAATTTATAGCAGCTTAATGTTTATGTTAACTGCAATGTTTATTAAGCTTAAATATAATTTTTCTGTTTTGCAATGTAGGTTATAGCAATGATAAAAGGACTACAAGTGTTGATGGGTAGAATGGAGAGTGTGTTCAATCATGCAATTCGACATACCATTTATGCTGCACTCCAAAACTTTGCTCAGAAAACTCTTCGTGAACCTTTGCGTCAGGCCATCAAAAAGAAGAAAAATGTGATCCAGAGGTTTGTGAGTGTGGTTATACATTTTTGTTTGTGTTCTCTACCTCGGAGACCTGTAATTAGCCTTTTAAAAAAAAACTATTGGAGTTGATCTAAATTATACACATGCCTTTCCTGTGAGAAAATGAATCCAGTAGAAATAGTTGAAAGTTATAAAGCAGGTTGTTTTGGTAAGTTTAGTTGTAAGGATTGGGATAAGATTAGTCTGATGGATTAAAATGTAGTTTTTCAAATTGACAAAAGAAACTCTTAAGGGGAAGCCATGGGGGTCACAGAATATTGGTGAGGCAGTTGAATCTGTTAACATTTTTTTCCAGATGATGCTTTTCATTTACCTTGAATAAAACTGTTCACAATTTAGCAATTTCTGTTTGATGAACTTTTTCGTTCTTGATGATTGTCAGTGCGAAAGGAAATTCTGATACTTATGATACATAGTACTTATGGTGTTGCTAAGCTGGTTGAGCAGTCAATCTTATCAAACATTTTGTGAAGGTCAACCAGGAAGTTTAAAAAAAGCAAGATTTCTTAATTGTTTTACAGATTAAAGTAAAGTTTGGATTATCAAACTTGCTATAGAACAGGGGTCGGCAACCTTTTTGCCTTTGTGGGCCGGATCACGTATTAATGAGCGGATGGTGGACCAGATAATGCCGTAAAAACTTGAAATATGGGAATTACCCATTTAAATACATCTAGTTATGTTTTGCCTCAAGTTAATGAATAACTCGTGCTAGAAGATCATCTGTGCTTAACCAAGGATGACAATTAGTAATCAAAGAACTCATCTGCAAACACATCTTCAGAATGAAATTGCAATCTCAATATGTTGTCACACTGTATCTCAATCAACTCCATTTGAATAATTTCTGATGCAGTGTCCACTTCCACAGCTTGAACTAATTTGCATGCAAGTGAAAACCAGCAAAACGAGATGAAAACTCTTTTCTCAATTCTTGGACCATATTCACAAAAATGCCTGGATCTTGTGCTTTTTTGGAAAAGTGGGAAAATGTGCAAATTTTCCTTTTTGAAGCTGGTACTCCAACAATTCCAGCTTTCTTTTAAAGGCCACAATATGACTATACATCTTATGTATCAGCTGATTTTTTTTTTCCTTGAAGTTGTAAATTCAAGTTATCTAAATGAGATGTAATGTCCACAAGAAATGCCAAGGTTGCAAGCTAATCAGAATCATGAAAATGTGAAGCATCCTCATTTTTGCTTTCAAGGAATATTACCACCTCGTCATGCAATGCAAATACTCTTTCCAGCATTGACCCTCGGCTAAACCAACGTACATTGCAGAAATTCTGTCGCCTTATCCAACAAAAACTGCTGAAACTGGTGGTGATTCAATCCATGAGATAGGATCAGATTCACTGCCTTCACAACAATGTCCATAATATCCTTTAATTTCAAAGACTTGGCACATAATGCCTTTTGATGGATAATGCGATAAATTTTAACCAGTTTCTGTGTGATTCCGAGGTTTTCCATTTGTCCTTGCAGCAATGCGATGATGCCTTTTTTTGTCCCACCATTGCTGGTGCCCAATCAGCTGTGATGCCAGTTAGCTTTGACACATTAAGTTTCATTTCTGACATCATTTTCAACAAAGCTTCAAAAATGTCTGCTCCAGTAAACCGTGTCCTTCATAGGAATTATGTACAGGGTTTTTTATGTTACTGTGTGTGTCTACGCCCACCTGGACAAGCCGGCTAGCACTGTGAGGGTCATGTTTTTTGACTTCTCCAGTGCGTTCAAAACCAACTGCCCTGCTTTGCTGGGTAAGAAACTGACAGTGATGCAGGTGGATGCTTCCCTGGTGTCATGGATTATTGATTACCTGATTGGCAGACCACAGTACGTACGCTTGCAACACTGTGTGTCAGACAGAGTGGTCAGCAGCACTGGGGCTCCACAGGGGACTGTCCTGTCTCCCTTTCTCTTCACCATCTACACCTCGGACTTCAACTACTGCACAGAGTCTTGCCATCTTCAGAAGTTTTCTGATGACTCTGTCATAGTTGGATGCATCATCAAGGGAGATGAAGCTGAGTACAGGGCTATGGTGGGAAACTTTGTCATATGGTGTGAGCAGAATCATCAGCAGCTTAATGTGAAAAAGACTAAGGAGCTGGTGGTGGACTTGAGGAGGGCCAAGACACTGGTGACCCCTGTTTCCATCCAAAGGGTCAGTGTGGACATGGTGGAGGATTACAAGTACCTGGGGATACGAATTGACAATAAACTGGACTGGTCAAAGAGCACTGAGGCTGTCTACAAGAAGGGTCAGAGCCATCTCTATTTCCTGAGGAGACTGAGGTCCTGTAACATCTGCAGGATGATGCTGAGGATGTTCTACGAGTCTCTGGTGGCCAATGCTATCATGTTTACTGTTGTGTGCTGGGGCAGCAGGCTGAGGGTAGCAGACACCAACAGAATCAACAAACTCATTTGCAAGGCCAGTGATGTTGTGGGGGTGGAACTGGACTCTCTGACGGTGGTGTCTGAAAAGAGGATGCTGTCCAAGTTGCATGCCGTCTTGGACAGCGTCTCCCATCCACTCCCTAATGTACTGGTTAGGCACAGGAGTACATTCAGCCAGAGACTCATTCCACCGAGATGCAACACTGAGCGTCATAGGAAGTCATTCCTGCCTGTGGCCATCAAACTTTACAACTCCTCCCTCGGAGCATCAGACACCCTGAGCCAATAGGTTGGACCTGGACTTATTTCCACTTGGCATGATTTACTTATTATCATTTAATTATTTTTGGTTTTATTTTGCTATATTTCTACTCTATTCTTGGTTGGTGCAACCAACCCTCGGGATCAATAAAGTATTCCTGTCTGTCTGTTAATCAAAATGGCTTCTTTGTTAAGTAAAAGTAGGGTTGCTTCTTTGTTATGGTAACTGGTGAGAGAGTGCTTTCTCCTGCAGCTTGTTTGGGTTATGATTACTGATAATGAAAATTGTATTCATTTTGTTAACCAATTGGGATAAATGTTGTTCTTTCAAGGTCAACAGGAGACGCTCATGGAGTGAGCACTGTTTCAGATTCGCTCCATAACCTTTACTTTTTTTAACCTATGATCACCCTTTTTTAACTTACTTTTACCTACACCAAAAGATTCTTGCTACTTTTTTGGACTTATCTTTAAGAGTTTATTGTGAATTTTGAAGAAATGAATATAGAAATGGCTCTTAGATCTAAAGGGCGAGAACCTGGGAAAGATTCTAACGGGAATGGGAAGAAGAAGAAGACCAATCCTAAGCGCACTGAATTGACTTATGAAATGTTATTGGAGATTTTAAATGAAAAATTTGAAGAACAACGACAAATTTTCAAACAAGATGAAAAGGCCTTTCAGGATTATATGGATAAGACGGATTCAGTAGTTAACCAGCAGCAAGCTCTAATCGCAACTTTGCAGGAGGACGCTCGGAAGCGAGACTTGATAATCGAAAAACTGGAGCAGAAATTATTTTCGATGATTAAACAGGTGGAAACACTTAAAGCCAAGAATGTCAACTTTGAGAATCGGTCCAGAAGACAGAACTTACGCGTACTTGGTCTCCCGGAAGGTATTGAACAAGGGGACCCCTCGAAGTACTTTGCTCAACTTTTAAAGGATGCGTTCCCTTCTGTATTCCCAGACAGTCCTCCATTACTGGATCGCGCTCACAGAATTATGCGTTGATCAGCAAGTGCTTCAGCTAAACCACTGGTTGTAATTGTCCGATTTCATTATGTGCATGTTAAAGAGCAACTTATTCGTGTGGCTCGGCGTGTAGGGATGGTCAAATTTCAAGAATTCAGTTTTCGATTAGTGGAGGATTTTAGTCCAGAAGTAATGAAGGCAAGGCTTCTTTTTAAACCTCTGATGTCGGAATGTTATGAGAAAAATCTAAAACCTGCGCTTTTATACCCTGTGAAGCTCAGAATATCGCCTCCCAATGCATCACAGCGTGTTTTCTTTTCTACATCTGAAGCGAGAAGCTTTCTGAATGAGAACTTCCCTACTGCTGCGGATCGTTGCAAGATAGTTTTTGTTTCCAAAACCAGATTTTGTTTCTGGCTATTGGTGTAGGTTTACTCTATATTTTATACTCTAGTTAAAGTTTTTTTTGATATACTAATCATTTTACTTACTTCAATCACTGTACTTTAGCTTTGGTCATTATTATTAATCCTTCAAAAGTGAATTTTTTTTACTAAAATGGCAGTTTCTTCTCTAAAATATTTTTGGCTGTTTTTTTGATTTTGCCATTTTTTTTCCTCTCATCTTCTTCCTATAATGCATTTCTTATCACAGTTTAAATTATTTTTTTGGTTTGTTTGGGTTTTAACCCGATTTTTAAGTTACTAGTGATTATATTGTTTTTGTTTTTTTTACTAGCAATTATATTAAGAAGTTTGGTTTTAGTATAGTGATTATTATTTCTTTAGAGTTTGGGAGGATCTTTTTTTATCCTTTATATACGGAGTTGCCTTCTGCTGATATGGGGGTAGATTTAGTTTCATTTCTCTTTTTTCCCCAGCCTTTTCCTGGCTGGGGAGGTCTTTTCTCCTCTTGGGTGGGGGGTAGGGGGTCTTTTTCTAAATCTTTTAGAACTCGTTCTTTACACCAGTTTTTTTTTAGTTTCTTCATTTGGGCTGATTTTAAACTACTAAAACGTCCGCGATGTCGTCACTTCCGGGTCCGCCCCTCATTTTTGTTCCTCTTCCGGGTGCATGAGTTCATAATTTGGTTAACCCTTTATATACCAAAGGGTTGATTTCAGAAATATGGCTTAGACCATTAATTTTGTCTCTTGGAATACTAATGGCTTAAACCATCCGATTAAACGGAAAAAGATTTTCAAAGTATTCCAAAGACTCAATGCACATATTATTTTTGTACAAGAAACTCATGTGAGGAAAGAGGATAATTATCGCTTTTTTAGGTTTTGGAGGGTCAACAGTATCATTCGAATTCAAATGCTAAAGTAAAGGGAGTTTCAATTTTTATTGACTCCTCTATTGCATTTTTCCAACACGATATCTTTTCGGATCCGAATGGTAGAATTTTGTTAATTAGTGGCTTACTTTTTAACAAAAAGGTTGCTGTGGTTAATGTTTATGCTCCAAATGTGGATTATCCCAATTTTTTTAAGTCCTTATTTACTTCTCTACCTAATCTAAATGAATATAAGTTAATAATGGGTGTTGACTTTAATTGTTGTTTAAATACTTTGTTGGACAGATCTATATCTACAGACTTTACCTAATAAGTCGGCCACTTATATTAACTCTTTTTTGACCGATAATGGAATTTTTGATATTTGGAGATTTCGGCATTCTAAGGACGAAGAGTTTTCATTTTTCTCACATGTTTATCATTCCTACTTGAGAATTGATTTATTTTTTTATTGACTCTTGTTTTATTCCATCGGTAATTGGTTGTAATTATGATATTATAGCCATCTCTGACTATGCTCCATTAAAACTTTCTATTAAATTTACGGATACAGCTTCTAGTGCTAGACAATGGCGATTTGATTCTACCTTACTGCAAGATCCAGATTTTATTAAATTTATGAAGGAACAGATCGATTTCTTCTTTTCAACTAATTCCACGGATGCTATTTCTTGTGGAACACTTTGGGACACTTTTAAAGCATACATATGTGGACAGATTATCTCCTACTCCGTTGGTCTGAGAAAACGCATTAAGAAGGAAATTCTTTTATTGGTTGATAAAATTAAAGAGATTGACAAGAAATATTCGACTACTCCTAGTAAGGAGCTTTACAAACAAAGGGTTGAATTTCAAATGGAACATAGTTTATTACTTACATCTTCGATTGAAAATCAGTTAATGAAAACCAGATCTGATTTTGATATGCATAGTGATAAATCTGGTAAACTGTTAGCTAGTCAATTGAAGAATGCTTTGGTTAAACGTCAAATTACTAAGATTCGTCAACAGAATGGGGATCTGACAGTTAACCATGATGAGATAACAAATCTTTTCAAGATTTTTATACCTCCCTGTATCATTCTGAATTCCCTCATGATTATAATACCATGTGTGATTTTCTTGGGAAATTGAATTTTCCAAAATTATCATCAGATGATCTTTCAATATTAGAAACTCGTATTACAGATGCAGAAATTAACAAGGTTATTTCCTCTATGAATCCTGGGAAAGCACCAGGTCCAGATGGGTATACAGTAGAATTTTTAAAATGTTTTTCTGCTACTCTTTCTCCTTGGTTATGCAGGGTTTTTGAAGAAGCAATTAGATTGGGTAATCTGCCACAATCTTTTTGTTGAGCTTCCATTTCTTTAATATTGAAGAAAGATAAAGACCCTACTGACTGTGCATCCTATAGACCAATATCTTTATTGAATGTAGATTCCAAGATCTTTTTCAAGTTACTGGCATCCAGGCTGGAGAAGGTATTACCTCAAATTATTTCGGAAGATCAAACTGGTTTTATTAAAAATTGCTATTCTTTTTTCAATGGTAGGAGATTATTGAATATTGTTTATACTCCTTCACATAGCACTTCAGAATGTATTATTTCACTAGATGCGGAGAAAGCATTTGATAGAGTTGAATGGCCATACTTATTTACTGTGCTTGAGAAGTTTAATTTTAGTCCGACATTCATTTCCTGGATTAAACTGATATATCATACTCCAGTAGCCTCGGTGCTTACTAACAATCAAAGATCTCACTTTTTTCGTTTATTTCAGGGTACTAGACAAGGCTGTGCTCTTAGTCCATTATTATTTGATATTGCTTGAGAACCCTTGGCAATTGCTATCAGAGAATCACAGAACATTTTTGGCATTAATCGTGGGACGGATATACATAAGCTATCATTATATGCAGATGATTTATTATTATTTATTTCTGATCCTGAGAAATCCATTCCTGCAGTTATATCATTGTTGGCTCAATTTAGTAATTTTTCCGGGTATAAATTAAATCTTAATAAGAGTGAATTGTTTCCTTTAAATAGATAGGTTCCAATTTATGGAAATTTACCTTTTAAATTAATTAATGACTCTTTTAGTTACTTAGTGATTAAAATCACAAAAAACTATAAGGACTTATTTAAGGTTAATTTTTTACCCCTAATCGATCAGATTAAATGTTTGTTTACTAAATGGTCACTAGTATCTTTATCTCTGATAGGTGGGATTAATTCTATTAAGATGGTTATTTTACCCAAGTTTTTATATATATTTCAAGCGGTACCAATTTTTAATCCGAAGTCTTTTTTTGCTAATGTTGATTCAAAAATTTCCTCATATATATGGCAGAATAAAAATCCTAGATTAGGTAAAAAATATTTACAGAAGGCAAGGAAGGAAGGTGGATTGGCATTGCCTAATTTTAGATTTTATTATTAGGCAGTTAATATCCAATATTTGATATGTTGGTTGAAGGATTGGGATTTATCTTTTAGCCCTCATTGGGTGAACCTGGAAATTAAATCCGTACAAGGATTTTCATTGGGTTCTATTTTAGGGTCTTCTCTTCCCTTTGTTCTTTCTAAATTGCCGAAACAAATTGACAATCCGATAATTAAACATACTTTACGTATATGGTTTCAATTTCGGAAATTTTTTGGGTTGACTCAGTTTGTTTTAAATATTCCTATTGTATCCAATTGCTTTTTTTATCCTTCTATTATAGACCAAGCTTATTCAGCTTAGAAGACTAAAGGATTACTACAATTTTCCAATTTATTTTTGGATAATTGTTTTATGTCTTTTGAACAATTATCTAATAAATATAATTTGCCTAGATTTCATTTTTTTAGATATTTACAGATTAGGAATTTCTTAAATACTGTACTTCCTACTTTTCCAAGTTTTGTGTCTTCAGGTATTTTGGAGAATTTGTTTGAACTAAATCCTTCTCAGAAAGGGCTAATATCAAAACTTTACAATATAATTATGAAGATACATTCAGAGCCCTTCTATAAGATTAAAAATGATTGGGAAAGAGAACTTAACCTTACTATCCCTATTTAGAGTTGGGATAAAATTCTTCAATTAGTTAATACATCATCTATATGTGCTAAACATTCATTAATACAGTTTAAGATTGTGCATAGGGCTCATATGTCCAAGGATAAATTGGCTCATTTTTATTCCTATATAAATCCTATTTGTGACAGATGTCATTCTGAGATGGAGTCTTTAACTCAAATGTTCTGGTCGTGTCCGCTTTTGAAAAAATATTTGAAAGACATTTTTGATATTATTTCTACGGTATTGAACATTGATTTACAACCTCATCCTATTACTGCAATTTTTGGTTTACCAATGATGGACTCACTCTATTTATCCTCTTCTGCTTGTCGAATGATTATATTTCTTACATTAATGGCTAGAAGATCTATTTTGTTGAATTGGAAAGAAATTAATCCTCCTACCGTATTTCATTGGTTTTCTCAAACTATGTTATGTTTAAATTTGGAAAAAATTAGAAGTTTTGTATTTGATACTTCTATTAAATTTGAAAAGATATGGAGACCATTTATTCAATATTTTCATATCATGTAATATGACCCTGTTCCAAGCCTATTTGTTTTTCCAGTTTCGATTTTATATATGTTGAGAGGATCAGAGTTGACGACACTGATGGTTTTGTATTTTTGTTATTATAAACAGCCCTTTTTTTTCATTTTTTCTTTTTTTTTCTTTTTTTCATTTTTTTCTTATTAGTTATTAGATTAGTTTTTTTTGCATAATTTTTTTCTTTTTCTTTTTTTCTGTTTTTTTTAAATATATATTATGATATACCTAGGTTTGCCTTGTTTATTTGTTGTATTGTCCATGATTTGGGAATAGTCATTTATACTGTAACCATTGCTTATGTATTCTTTCATGTTCAGTTGAAATGTGTATGTTTGTAATCCCATTATCTATGTATCAATTTTATTTTATTGATATTAATAATAATAAAAAGATTGAAAAAGATGTTATTCTTTCTTGTGGGTCTGTGATCTGTGGTTTCGCAGATTTTTGGGGAGTTGGGGAGGAGATCGTGAGGAAGGTGGACAGTGCTGGAGGCGCTCTGGTCGATCACTGAGGGTGGTCCCAGTTGCGTGGGCCATGGAGGTCGAAGAAGATCGAATAGTGGACCGAAGACTTCAGTGGTTGAGCTCCAACGATTGTGCACTAATTGACTGAAGCCTGATAAGTTCTGGCACCTTTTCTTTCCTTTCTCTTCTTTCATATATATTGTATCGCTATTGATCACTTATTTCTAGTAAGATTTATAAAGTGTATTCTGTGAACGTACATGGTGTGCAGTTTGATATTGTATGTGCGAGTTTGTATTAGTGTGCATTTCACAGCATCCACGTAAATGGGAGGTGCGGTTTGGTGGGTGGACGAATTTTCCCCTAGACGTACACCAGCCAACTGAGTGAGTGTTACAATTAGTTGAATAAACAATTCAAAATTTGGAAAAGTTGATGTCACTCCTCGCACAAACACTGCAAGCTGAGCAGTGTCTTTCAAGCGTGCGCTCTCATCAAGCACAATTGAAAAAGTTGCAATTCGTTGCAGGCATCCCTTAAACAACTTTTAACATCTGATATTTCTTCAACATGCTGTGTGATTGTTCTTGCTGACAGGCTGATAAAGATTTCTTTTCAGGACAAACAATATGCACCACTGCCAGTACACATTCGTTGACAAACTCTCCATCTGTAAAAGGCTTCATCTTTTCTGCAATATGTTTTGTGACTTCACAGCTGGCATGGGTATTTCCTTCACTTTCACTGCTTTTCTTGGCAAAAAAAATGACATTTGTTTTCTGAAACTAGCCTTCATCTGTCCTTGCTTGCCCAGTAAATTTGTTAAAATTTCCACTATGGCGGGTCTCGTAATGTCGCCTGATATTTGCCACTTTCTTCACAGCAACATTTTCTAGGCAAATAAGACGAACTGGTTTTTCAGCTTGCTCGATGAAGAAGTAATCTAGTGTCCAAGTGTCTTGGAAATTTCGGCACTCAGCCTACCTTCCTGCGTTTTGCATTCATTGCCATTGGAATTTTTTTCTTCGAAATTTTATTTCGAAATGCAAGTTATTCAACAAGTATCGTAGAATAAGTAAATATCTGGATATTTAGCGTGGATTTCTTGTTAAAACACAGTGACACTGTTTCTGTTTACAAATTTGAATGATCCCATCTGAAAACCTGTGCGTGCTCGGAGAGTATCTAATACATATTAATAAGGTAGTCTGCCTTCCCGTCATTTGTATATACCAGTGTTTGCTTTGGAACAAAATGGAACCTGGGGCCAGTGTAACAAGATGCCATGCATGTCCATCAGAGTGGTCGCATGAAACACTCAGAATAAGGAAAAATTGCTCATGGGCCGGATAAGCATAGTATCCCAATATTTGCTCGCGGGCTGGATCTGGCCTGTGGGCCCGTAGGTTGCCTACCCCTGCTGTAGAATATACTAAAATATTATAAATTTGTTCAAAAATTAAAAATAGAACTATTCATAAATATCAAATATAAGATCATTAATCCCAAATTATCGCAGTGCATAACATTGCAAAATAAGTTGCTGTGAAGGAGTTTCTCTTTTTGGCTGGTCCTCTGGAATTATGAATGGTTTGCTTACACTCCAGCTTTGTGAGTTCTGAAGTAGTTATTGTGGAAACCACATACTTTTCCACAAAAGGGGCAGGAGATGCCTGAAAACAAATGGAGGGTTTGTGAGATAACACATGCTTCCTGGCATATGTGCAGGGCTTCATTGTTCTGATGCAAGCTTCTTGTACTTGATCAAACTTGCTGATACAACATGAATGCTCCTTTTCCATTTTCCATTTGTGAAATTGAGAATCTTTGTTGGCATGAGCGATATGTCCAATTCCATGGACCAGGGGTTTATTCAGTATAGTTTTGCTCATACTCTTCAAACCCTTCCTCTGCCTCTTTCTATGATAGAGCTCCAAATAGTTTGGTATTTTTGAGAGTATGGATTTAGGCATACAAATACCCAACACATCAACACGTACAAACAAGCTGGATGAACTCAGCAGGTCGGGCAGCATCTGTTGAAAGGAGCAGTCAGTGGATGCTGCCAGACCTGCTGAGTTCATCCAGCTTGTTTGTACGTGTTGATTTGACCACAGCATCTGCAGTGTACTTCGTGTTTAATACCCTACACAGCTGCCTGCTTGTGACTAGGGCCTTTATGGTATGTTTGGAGGCTTGACAGAGGATACTAATGTTGGTTCATTTACCATCCCAGAGAAATGGGAGGATTTTGTAGGAATTTTCAGTGTTTTGAGGTATTTGCTGTAGATATAGATAGTCTAGGTCTCAAAACGTGGGAGAGCCAAGATCATTCCAAATTCTTTATCTTCATATACCCTTTTAATAATAAATATAAAACCATAAGACATATGAGTGTAATTATGTCAGTTAGCCCATTGAGTCAGCTCCACCTCTTGGTTATGGCTAATTTATTAACCTTCTCCTGGCTTCAGTTCACAATTTTTGGCACCCTTACTAATCAAGACTCTATCAACCTCTGCTTTAAATATACTCAATGCCTTGCATCCACAGCTGTCAGTGGCAATGAAATCCACAGATTCACCACCCTCTGGCTGAAGAAATTTTTCCTCATATTCAATCAAAAAATGCTTTTCTGGTGTATTGGAAGTCATAGAGTCATACAACATAGAAATGGATCCTTTGACCCATCTCATTGACAACAACCAAGATTCTTGATTCCCAACTTGGGAGAAAGACTATCTGTGTTGGGCTTTTTTTTTAAGTGTCCTTTGTGATTTTGTACACCTCTATACAATTGTCCCCTATTCATGAAAAAAGTCCCAACCTGTGCAAACTCTGTCCGTAAATCAGTTCCTTGAGCCCCAACGTCAGTCTTGTAAATGACCACTGCACTCTTTCCAGCTTGACAGCATCTTTGTTATAGATTGACCAAAGTTGAACACACTGTTCTCAATGCAGCCTTATGTTGCCCTTCTTAAATAAAGGCACAATATTGGACACCTTCCAGTCTTCTAGCACTTCACCTGTTACTAATGACAGTGCATATATCTCAGCCACAGCTTCTGCAATATCTTCTCTCGCTTTCCAAAGATGTTCTTGTATCAGGCTTTGGAGATTGATCTTCAGACATCTAGTACTTGCTCTGCTGTAATGCGAGCTGGACCCAAAGCATCATCTTTTAACTTTCTCAACATCCAAAGTCTTCATGTCCTTCTCCATGGTAAAAGCAAAGAAAAACTCATTGAGGACATCCCCATCTCATGTGGCTCCTCACAAAGATGTCTACTTTAGTCTTTGAGAGGCCCTGATCTCTTGAGTTACTTGTTTTCCTCTAATACATGGTGGATTCTAGTTAATTGGGGTATATCGGGACCTGTACGTTTTGACCCAATTTGGTGGCTACTCCAATTAGCTGAAGTTTCATGGAAATAATTAAAAAGGTATAAAAAGACTAACTACTATTTAAAGTGTTTAAATTAAATACAGAACAAGTTAGAACACTAGTAATACCACTACAACACAATAAAACTATTAGTTCCTAACAGCTGTAGACAGAGGAATTAATCCAGTGTATCTTTTGATTTACTGTAAATGAACAATATCAGCATAGACTCCTAGAACAGATAATGAATGGACTGCCTTCATGCAATGCTTTTGTCAATTGCATCCTCCAGATCTTCATATGTAGTTCCTAACTTGAAGTAGTGAATTTGTTTCTTTATAGTTCAAGTTTAAATTATCATTCAACCATACAGGAATGCCCATGAATACAGCCAAAAGAAACAGCTTTAGTCCAGGGCCAAGTTGCAAAACACAGAAGCAACAGATACACACAGCACAGAGTACATATAAGATAGCAAACCCATATGTTACAGTGAACTTCAGCTGGGACACCACAACACACCACCTCCAATGGAGTGCACCGACTCTGACACCTCTTTCTTGGGTGGCTGTAAATAGGCGATACCGTGGCTCGAGGACTAGTCCAAGGCCACGCAACTCCCCAGCCGTCCACCATTAAATCAGTGAATCATACTTGCAGCTTTCCATATTAACAATGTCCAACAGGGTCTTATGATCATAAGGAAAGTGACTAAGGTGATTTCTTTTTCCTTCCTGACTGTTTCTGGCATCTCCAAGCCTGAATGCTTGAAACTGCAGTGAACAAAACAGTTCTGAATTATCTTATTGCTTATTTCTTGCCAGCTAACACTGACAAAAATCACTGCTTCTTGAACACACACACGCAACTGATGCTATTTAAAACTGTTTGCTATAAGCAGTAACGAATAATGCACACACAAGTGCACGTGACTGATACTAGATATAAACGGTTTGCAGCAGTCTCCTGTCCCAATTCAGTGGCATGGTGTCCCAAATAAGTAAAGGAAATCAAGGCTATTGTTTTTGATTAGTTCTTGTTATTTAAGAGTTGTTGCAAATAAAAAGCTGCCAATTAACTGATGAATCAATAACCAGAATCCACAGTAATTATAAAATCTCTTGGCATTCTTATTAATTTTCTCTGCCAATGCTATCTCAATCCTCCTTTTTGCTCTTCTGATTTCCTTGAAACACAGAAACATAGAAGCATAGAAAATAAGTGCAGGAGTAGGCCATTCGGCCCTTTGAGCCAGCACCACCATTCAGTATGATCATGGCTGATCATCCAACTCAGAACCCTGTACCTGCTTTCTCTCCATACCTCCTGATCCCTTTAGCCACAAGGGCCATATCTAACTCCCTCTTTAATATAGCCAATGAACTGGCCTCAACTGTTTCCCTGTGGCAGAGAATTCCACAGATTCACCACTCTCTGTGTGAAGAAGATTTTCCTCATCTCAGTCCTAAAAGGCTTCCCCTTTATCCTTAAACTGTGACCCCTCGTTCTGGACTACCCCAACATTGGGAACAATCTTCCTGTATCTAGCCTGTCCAATCCCTTTAGAATTTTATACGTTTCAATAAGATCCCCCCTCAATCTTCTAAATTCCAGCGAGTATAAGCCTAGTCGATCTAGTCTTTCTTCATATGAAAGTCCTGCCATCCCAGGAATCAACCTGGTGAACCTTCTTTGTACTCCCTCTATGGCAAGAATATCTTTCCTCAGATTAGTATACTCCTTCATCCCTATACTTTAAGTGTTTACTTGAGTCCCAGCTGATCAATGCCTCCTTTTTCTTGACCAGAGCCTTGTACCCCTTGTCATACAAGGTTCCCTACTCTTACCAGCCTTGCCTTTCACTTTAACAGGAACGTGCAGATCTTGAACTTTTGAAAGTGGTGGTGAATTTAATCATCTTTGTCTTCTTGGCCTGGTATTGGCTCAAGAGACATAGAAAGTGATTCTCATTAAGAAGGTTTAATTTCTCAGTGCAGATTAATAGAAGACCTGTGTTTTGCACATATTAAGTACGCAGCCTTCAGTGAAAGAATCAAAATTGGCTTGAAGCCCAGCATCTAAGCACATGCAAACACATGTATAATCTGCATGCTTAACCACTGAGATTACAGGAAATTGAACAAATTTCCATCAGTTCTGAAGATTATATTTTTTGAGAGATCCAGCTTGGTAACGTACCCTTCCAGCCCAATGAACACTTGCCACCCAATTACATCTGCGAGACTGTGGGCGTTACAGTAAGGCAAGGGTTAAAGACAGTGCTCAGGCAAGGAAAGCCTGGGGCAGTTGTAGTCAACTCAGAGCTTTGAAGTGAGACCCCAGAGCCACCCTTGTTTACTACAGTTGAGATAAGTGTGATTGAGTCAGAAGTGTGCGTGTGTTCTGGTTCCAGTTGTTTTATTTTATTATTGGTGATGATGTCACCAATGAACTTACATATGTGTTTGGAATCTTGGAGGAAACAGGCAAACCTGGAGGAAATCTTTGCAGTCACGAGGAGAACGTATAAATTCTTTACAGACAGTGTTGACAATTGAACCCAGGTCGTTGGTACTGTAATAACATTATGCTAACCACAGTGCTACCATGCTGCCCTTAGCTCTACTTCTACAGAAAGTTCACCATAGGCAAGGGGAAAATTGGAAAGTACTGGGGAAATGATCTAGCTTTGCTTAACACTGAGATTAGGTCTGTCAAAGATCGACTGGTTCATATCGTAGTTCGCATGCCTTCATGAAGCAAATGTAAACCGCAGACAAATCTCTGTGGATATCCTAATTTGAGAAAGCTGTTCACAGTTCCTCCTTATTTTCAGCAATGTATTGGAAGCTTGATGATGGGATCAGGCTTCTGACTTTTCAACGCAATCATTATTGAAGTGTGGAACTTGCACTTTTGAAAGTTACAAGGAAAAGCAGTAAAAATGATACAGAGTTAAAACGAATGATCAATTTATCATGTGTTCACATGAACCCAGACAGCTATAATTCTTGTTGGCAGCTTCAAAGGAAAATCACATGATTACAAATATTGATAAGCTAGAAATACTTGGATAAACTTTCAGTTCCTGTAGGCCTCTAGAGGGCATGAAATTATTGTGTTTATTTAGAACTATGTTTTTCTAAAAAGTTATGTTACTTTTAATTCTCTTATTAAAAAAATTATACTTTGTTTTGTGTTCTATGTATAGTTAAGGATCTCTCCATAATCAGTTGACTGATTAGAAATGAGATGAACAATTTTCCAGTTTGTGTGGTTCCAAATCTTGGGTTTGTTTTCTAGGTATTGTTAACTTAGATGCATATGTATGTTTACAATCCATGATGCTTACGGACATTATCTGTGAATTAATTCTGTCATCTGAATTATCCTATGCTCTCCTTTGCACCACTGTCTGGAACAACCAATTAGAAATGTTAGTTCTGATGCAGATACATTTTTCCTGTCTAGTGTTCTTCAAGCTATTCGGAAGACTATATGTGATTGGGAGGTTGGACAAGAACCAACAAATGATCCTGCGCTCAGAGGAGAAAAGGATCCTCGAGGTGGCTATGACATCAAAGTTACCCCCCGAGCAGTTGGACCATCCAGCACCCAGGTGTTACTAAAGTGCTTATCTTTCCTCAGTAATCCCTGTTCATAAACAAATAGTCAAAGCCAAAAATGGGAATTGAGGTTCATATTGCTCATGATGCTGTCAGAAAGTAAATGAAGAAGAGTAATGAAGGGATATTGAAAAAGCAAGATATTTATTTGCCAGGCAAAGAAATAAAAATTATGAAATAGGAAATATTGTATAGTATTTCAGAAATGTATATTTAATTGGAAGGATTTTGTGTTGCACAGTAAACTTCAGTATTTTTCTTTGCAGTTACAATATCTGTTGATCACCTTCATTGTTAGTAACTGCTTTATAATAGTATTGCTTTGCAGCTTTTGAGCACTTAATTTGTTGGTTTTTAGGTTCTGGTAAGTCTATTTAATGACTGCTTTAAAATAGAATGTGGTTTCTTAATCAGATTGAAGTTTTAAAAAAAACACATTGGTGTTTGAACTTTATGCAAATGGAGATGCCACCATTTCTCCTTATAGCAGTCTGAGCTATTAACACTGATATTGTTAACTCAAGCATTTACTAACAAAATGCTTAATCTGGTCAATAACATTTCCTCAGCTGGGCAGGAGTGACTAGTTTTTTTTTGTTGTGAGGCACTAAACTTACAAGTTATTGTTTTTAATGTCATGTAGATAGCCAGTAACATTGTATTATTAACATTATTTCTTCTTTAGAAACTACTTTGCTATTGGTTTTAAAATATAAAATTTCAGAATATCATGGTCCTCCTGTAATTAATACATCTTTTGTTGATGTGCATGGCATACTTTGATGGGTGTGTGCTTCTAAGTTCTTTGCTCTTGCCAGTGAACTTGAAAGTAATTTTGCTTACTTCCTCAAAGAGCATATTGAAATTGGCAAGATGATCAATCAACTGTTCCTTTTAGCTAGGTGTTTATAATAATTTCAGCAATTCCTATCCAGTTATGATCTTAATGGAAAATTGTGAAATAATCATTATTGATACAGATTATTTGATTTTTTTTTCCATTCAGACCATTCCAGCATAATTTAGTTGCTTGCTGTGATAACACTTTGCTATGTGGTAATATTAACATCAATTTCTTCTCTAATGCTATTTAACAAAACTCACACTCTCTGCTTTTCTCTCTTAATTCTTAATGTTTGTCACTACCAACTGGTTTTAGTTGTATATGGTGCGCACCATGGCAGAATCATTGCTATCTGGGGAGCTAGCGAAGCAGCTAAAATCTCTGGGGCTGGAAAAAACACTCATTGCGACGAACACCTTTCTGAGACGTTCCTACATCTATCCAACCATATTAAACTTTGGTGGTAAGAAGAAAGCCTCTTTTGTTTAATGAAAGAAAGTCAAATTGTTCCACCATATGAAGCTTGAACATTATTAATTTTGGTATTTTTTTAATCCCTGTAACTAGAAGGATTTAATATTTTTAAAATACACGTGCTAATGCAGAATTTATTAAAAACAGCTAAACAGTGTGCCTCAGTTAAAAAAAATTGGTTCATTGTTGTGAAAGTAAGTTTAATACAAATTATCTTTATAGTGGTGGAACAGTTGGACTTTCTGCATTTAATGTATGATGACTAATATGTGCCCTCTGCCTTTTTTCTTGTTTTACATTTTCCTTTTAATATAGCTCTACATGGTTAGAACTATGCTAGAGTCCCTCATTGCCGACAAAAGTGGTGCAAAGAAAACATTAAGAAGTAGTCTTGAGGG
This sequence comes from Hypanus sabinus, assembly GCF_030144855.1. NCBI lineage: Eukaryota > Metazoa > Chordata > Chondrichthyes > Myliobatiformes > Dasyatidae > Hypanus > Hypanus sabinus. The sequence goes on from NC_082708.1 coordinate 21,108,878, forward strand.
CCCCACCATTATGGCGATAGAAGAGTTTCATCGGCATTCATTCTTCTACACTCACTTGCTCAATTTCAGTGGTAAGATATTTCTTCCACAGGAGGCAGTGGGATGGGACAGACTTGTACTTTGATCTTGTGCCATAAAAGAGAACTTTATTAATCTTAAAACATGCATTGAGCTATGTGAGTAATTGCACAGAAAGTGGAATAAATATTTTAAAAAAGGAATCTTTGGAGGTTCTACTGATTAGAATAAATGAGAAATGACTTGTTTTAAAATGATGTGAATCATAATTAGTGCTGAAATATTAAACAAAGCAATATTTTCAACTGCTTAGTTCCTCTGAAATAACTTAGTTAGAAATTACTGATAATAACATGGAAACCAATGCAACTACCTGTATTTTAAATTTTGGGTTACACTTCTGTCCAAAAACTAATTACACCACAAGACACAGGAGCAGAATTAGGTCAATTGGCCCATCAAGTTTTATCCACCACTCCCATCATGGCATCAGGGTGCCGCAGTAGCATAGTGGTTAGTGCGAAGCTGTTATAACTTGGGTCGTTGGAGCTCAGTTCCAGTGCCATCTATAAGAAGTTTGTGCGGTCTCCCTGTAACTTCAATGGTTTCCTCCCACTGTCTAAAAACATATGATTAGTAAGTTAATTACACATTCTAAATTGTCCCTTGATTAGGCTAGTGTTAAATAGATGGCTTGTTTTCAGCACATCTTGTTGGGCTAGAAGGCTTTGTTCTGCACCGTATCTCAAAATAAAATAAAATTATCCCTGTCAGCCCCATTCTCTTGTTTTCTCCCCTTATCCTTTGATACCCTTACTAATCAAAAACTTAACAACCTACTCTTTTCATATACTCAGTGACCTAGCCTCCATAGCCACCTGTGGTAATGAATTCCACAGATTCACCACTCTGTGGCCAAATGAAATTCCTCCTCATCTCTGTTCTAAAGAGATGTCCTTCTGTTCTGAGGCCTTGCAATATTTGATGAGTAATTTCTGGTTTGAATCCCCTTATGGTTTGTTAACTAATGTTCTGGAAGTTGTTTTTGGTTATCTATCTGAATTGTAATTAAATTGCTGCTCAACTGCTTGTAGCAGAGCCACCATTTTTAAACCAAACTACTGGGTTATTTGTAGAAGTGAGAAGAAAGTGCAGTTCTGAATTCAGTAGGTAGAACCACTAATCATCTAGAGGTAGACATTTGAATATCATAATTAGCTGAATTTGATTCCTTACTAGTAAATGAATGTGGGATTAAAGTATTAGTTTAATATATTTGAGCATTTCATTTGTACTTCATAATCTGATGAGTAAAGTATCGGAAGATAGACTCTTAAACATACAAATTCTCAGTGGTCCTGTGACGTTGGAATCCTTGTGGAATCCAGCAAAGGGGCAGAACCTTACTGAATTCCCAGTGGGTAGATGCTGACTGTAGAACCTGCATTAGGTGGTTCCTAATGTAGGTGCATTAGGATTGGACAGAAGTAGCTGTGAGGTAGGAAAGTAAGTACAAGGTAAGATACCTTTTCCAAATTAAGTTTGCTTCAGTGTTCTGAGTGTTTCTGTATTCAAATAATTTAATTTCTTTGAAACATTTTAATATTTTTAATGTTTTTTTTGCTTTAAGATTCTGAATGTCAGGACTTTGAGAAGCATTGGAATAGTTTCAGTCAGCTATGGCTCACAGTTTATATTTTTCACCTATTTCATTCACCTGGCTTGTTGTGGCCCATCCACATGGTAGTATCATATGACACAAGGCCCTGGCCTTCATTGGGTCTTGGCATTATAGATGTGCACTACAACAGCAGGTCAAAACAAGAGATTTGCAGAAGCTAAATTTGCACATCTTTTTGTCATATAATTATAGAGTACTGCAGCACAGAAACTGGCCCTTAGGCTTATCCAGTCCATGCCGACTTGGTCTTCTGCCTTGTCCCATCTACCTGCTCCAAGATCATAGCTCTCCATACCTCTTTCACCCATTTACCTATCCAGACTTCCCTTAACTGTTACAATTGAACCCGTATCTACCACTTCTGCTGACAGCTGGTGCCTCTGAGTGAAGAAATTCCCCTCCAATTTCCCCTTAAGTATTTCACCTTTCACCATAAACCCATGTCCCATAGTTCTGTTTTCACCCAACCTATGGAGGAAAACAGCCTGCATGCATTCACCCTATCTATAGAATTAATTATTTTGTATAACTCTACGAGATCTTCCCTTACTTTCTTGCTGTCCAGAGAATAAGTTCCTAGTCTACACTTCTTTTCCCTATATCTCAAGTCCTTAAACTCCAGCAAATTCTTATAAAATTTGTCTCCATTCTTTAAAGCTCATCAATATCTTTCCTATACATAAGTGACCAAAACTGCAGCAAGTACTCCAAATTTGGCCTCGCCAACATCCTATACATCTTCAACATCATATCCCAATTGCTGTTCTCAATCCCTGATTTATGAAGACCAATGTGACAGTAGTCACACGTCTACCCATGTCACCAGATTCATGGAATTATGGATCCCTTTGTTTTTGGCATACCTCTGAGCCCTTTCATTCACTATGTAAGTCTTACTTTAGTTTGTCCTTCCAAAGTGCAACATCTCACTCTGCATTAAGTTCCATCTGCCATTTTTTAGCTTGTTTTCTTAACTGGTGCAGATCCAGCTTTGATAACCTTCCTCACTGTCCACTATGCCCCTAGTTTGCTATATTGTCATCTGTATCACAAGTATAGATGATATACTATATAAACTAGGACCAATCCCTGTGTGGCCACCAGTGGTACATTAATATCAAGCCTAAGTACTTTTCTCAGGTTGGGCAGCATCCGTTGCTGTCCGACCTGCTGAGTTCATCCAGCTTTTGTACGTGTTCATTTGACCACAGCATGTGCAGTGTACTTTGTGTTTACTAAGTCCTTTTCTTCTTGTACTAAGTTCTGTCTGACTGGTTTATGCTTCATGTAAGGATTTTTTCATCTACTGATCATGTTTCTTTTTAATGTCAATGTAGTTTAGGAAACAAAATCTGATTAAACAGAGTTGTCATACAGTATATTGTAACATCACTCTTTATAATCATTATAATTCTACATTTGAGAAATTTATCTCTGCTGAAACCAATTTTTTTTATTTCTTAAGAAACACTTCAGCAGTGCTGTGACCTGTCTCAGCTTTGGTTCAGAGAGTTCTTTCTTGAATTGACAATGGGAAAAAGAATTCAGTTTCCTATTGAGATGTCAATGCCCTGGATCTTGACTGACCATATTTTGGAGACCAAAGAAGCATCCATGATGGAGTAAGATTTTAAGTAATTTCCTTGCTGTTCCAGTTCATGAAGGAAGGAATTTTTCCAATAGCATTCACCAGATAACAATATTTATATACTTGGGCAACAACCAATCAGCTGGAGAAACTCTGGAGCGAATTAGGAGAAAGGAATTATCGATGTTCTGGGTGAAGCCCTGCTTCAGAACTGAGAGTGGAAGGGGAAGATGGCCAACATAAAGAGTAAAAAGAAATGGAGAGATTAGAGTCCTGGGTACTTGGTGGACTGAAGGAGGGTGAAAGATGACAAGCTGGTTGTGCCAGCTTGGGGAAGAGGAGGTAGGATTGGGGGACAGTGGCAGGTGAATGCGATGTTCGGGCAGACAAAGGAAAAAACATGATGATCATTGGCAGATAGAGCAAAGGGAGGAGAGTGTGAAGGTTTAAGACAGTTGCTGGCAGAAGATAAATAAGAACACAAAGGCCCACTAATGCTGGAATATGGTAAGTGAAGGAGGTGATATTGGAAGCCATTAGGGGAGAGGTGAAAGGTAGATAGAGTCAGAAACCAAAATGCTGTAGGGGAAGTGGAAACTAGGTGAATTGTGTGTGTAGTGGGTGGTTAGAACTGGGAGTAAGACAAATATGGTTGATGGGGAGCTGGAGAGTTCAGGGAAGAGGGACAAAAATTAGAGGACTACTAGATCAGAGGGTGGAGAGGGAAGGGGGAAAAATTGTGAGGGGGGGTACATGTTGGTGGGGAGAACTCACAGGAGGGAAGTGTTATCTGATATTGAAAAAATGATGTTCATAACATTGGGTTGCAGACTACCCAGGTGGATTATTGGGTGTTGGCCCTGTAGTTTGCATTGCTCCTTATTCTGGTAGTGGAGAAGGCTGAGAAACATGGGTCACTGAAAATGGGAACGGAAAATGAAATGGCATGTAATGTGGAACTTGGGGTGACCATTGTGGACAAAATGTAGGTGGTCTGCAACGTGGTCATCCAGTTTGTGTTTGACTTCACCAATGTAGAGGAGGCTACATCAGGAGCACTGAATACAGTAGACAGGGTTGAAGGAAGTGCATGTGAATCTTTACCTCATCTTGGGTCTCTTTAAGTCCTTGAATGTTGGTGAGGCATTACATCTCCTGCAATTATAGGAGAACATGGCAGGTGACAGGGAGTGGTGGGTCGCGAGGGATTAGTTGACCGGAGAGTCACAGAGGCAGTTGTCATTGCAGAAGTTGGAAAAAGATAGGAAGAAAATGATATGGCTGGTGGTGGGATCTTGTAACTGGTGGAAATGATGAAGGATGATGTGCTGGATACAGAGGCTTATAGGGTGAAAGGTGAGGACTAGGGGAACACTATCTTTGTATTAGCGATATTGGAGTTGAACTTAAAACTCTAGTACCCTAACTTCCTATGGGCTCCTAGAGTTGTGCATTCTAATATTTTTATTTGTTGTATTGTCACATCAGAGTTCTGGCATATTGAAAAGACTTTTCCTAAAGAGTTGAAGGGGGCAGAAACAAAATGCTCAAGGAAGAGAAATTAGAAGGATCAGGCACAAGACTTGCTTAGTGTTAATTGGACAAATATTGAGCTGTCTTTGTACAGTTAATTCAGTATTTTAAACTAATTTTATGGACATTAAAACCTTGGACCAGTTACATTACGGCAAAGATCAGGTTTTATTTTTTTAAAAAAACAAAGAACTGAATACTTCAAGGATGAGAGATGCAGAATATAATTTTTGAGAAATAGTACAGCACAAAGTTTTCATTGTTTTGCCAATGCAGTTTTTAGAGTACATTCACTCCTTATACCATGTTCATATGTTTTCTCAGCCAAACAAATGGGTAGTAGATATAGATGGCAGTGGCTGTTTTGAATTTGTGTGCCATAATTTGCCCTGTGGTGCAAATATGGGCTTCATTATCTCAGATTCTGCAGATTCTGGAAATCCAGAGTAACCCTTGCAAAATGCTGGAGGAACTCAGCAGGTTAGGCAGCAGCTATGGAAAAGAATAAACAATCGATGTTTATTCCTTCCAATAGATGCTGCCTGACCTGCTGAGCTCCTCCAGCATTTTGGATATGTTACTAGGAATAGCGACTAACAATGTAGCAGGATGATTCCAGGCATTTAAGCATGAAAGTTTATGACAAGCAATCAGTAAATGGTTGATGTCAGATATTATTTTTTCCTGTTAGAAGGTTTCTTCTTTTATGTTCTTGTGTAGCAGTCTTAACCACTAAGGGTGATGTGACACAAGAGTTGCAATTAGTGAACTGAGAAGCTTACTGATTAGAGGCAGATTTCGGTTGGGACATTCATAAAGAAAAAGATTGATTTTAATATAAGCTTGAATTAATTTTAAAGAAAGTAAGAGCATGTATTTATTCAGCACTTATAAAGTGTTAAAAGCTACATGAAAGCAATATCAAACACCATTAGACTGTGAACTGTGTTGGTGGCATTTGAACATTAGATAGATTTTGATGAGTTTCTTATAGGAAATAAGAGGGGAGGTTTAGTACTTTATGGGTTTGAAGGGAATTTTAGAGATTACAGTTGAAATCACAGTGGCAAATTAAATGAATGAGGATGTAGAAGTACATAAAGTTGGTGATGGGGATAGAGGGAATTTGCAAACAAAGGTAAAAGTCTAACAGAAGCTACTGATTTTACACAAGCACTGGCTGACTGGGACTGTCAAAATGTTTTAATTGGACTTCAATTTGAAAATAATTACTGAGCAACCTTGTTGAACCCTGACTCTTTTTTTTTGGTAGGTATGTGCTATATTCATTGGATCTGTACAATGACAGTGCCCATTATGCTCTTACTAAATTCAGAAAGCAGTTCCTTTATGATGAAATTGAAGCAGAGGTAATTTTATTTTTTCAATTTAAAGCTCTGTCTTTTATTGCTCACTTAATTTAACAAAGAGGTTGAGTTAAGTCAACTAGTTAAAGTTGATTATTTGTGCTCATTTTGTAGGTGAATCTCTGCTTTGACCAATTTGTGTACAAGTTGGCTGACCAGATATTTGCTTACTACAAGATTATGGCCGGAAGGTAATGTTGAAGAACATTATTCAGATATTGTGAAATGCGCAATAAAAGCTAACTGCATTTCAAATATTTTACAATATCTAACATCTAATTTTTCAGCCTCCTTTTAGACAAGCGGCTGCGGGCTGAATGCAAGAACCAAGGAACTAATATACCAACGCCCCCATCAAATAGATATGAGACTTTATTGAAACAGAAACATGTACAGGTGGGATCTCCTTTTCATTTAAAAAATACCAGATTAAAAGCCTAGGCCCAGTACGGTAGAAAAATGCCATAGAAAATGAAAGGTGAAATAAAACTAAAGCATAAAACTTTGCTTTTTTGTCTATCTTTTGTTCTTAAGCTCCATTCAAATGATTATCATTAATTTTATCTTTTGAATGCAAGTTATGTTTGGAGATATTTCATTGTAACACATGTACGCCATTAAAACAGGCAAGTTACTTATTAGTTGGAATGTCAAATATTGAATGTGTTTTAACTTGATGTACTTGTGTTTTAAATCTCTTGAATGACAGCTTCTTGGTAGATCAATAGACTTGAATCGACTGATCACTCAAAGAATTTCAGCAGCAATGCACAAATCATTGGAGCTGGCAATTACACGTTTTGAGAGTGAAGACCTCACCTCCATTGTGGTATGTGTGCTGTATCTTGGAGCTTTTAAAAAACTGTTAAAATGATTAGCATTGTATTCAAATATATTTATGTAGATATCATTTTCCTTTTTTTGCTCATGTTGCATCATGGACATGCTCCAATAAATGGGAAGCTATTCAGCGAATACCTTTAAATATCAGATCACAAAGATTGGAGAAGTTGTGGACAGTGCAGAGGGCTGTCAAAGTGTACAGCAGAATATATTTACAAGATGCACAAGAGAAGGAGCAGGCCCAAAGCCTCGCTTGTCAGTTCATTATATTAGTGGGTACAGACCACAACAGCCAAGGCAGTCTTTAATAGCCTCAGCACCATGGAGATGACCATTGCAGAGAACGAGCAAAATTGGCTCTCGTCCCAACCGATACCCCGCCTTTTCAAGCTATCTGGGCTGGTGTTTAAATTGACCCAACAATGGAACAGTGAAAGGCTCCAGCACCCTGGAAAGAGGAGTGAAGTTCATGAACAGTGAGTGAAATTGGCTCTAGCCTCCAATCTGGTCCGGAGTTTATATTGATAAACAGTATATCATAAATCGCACTAGGACCTAAGCGTCAGAACTAGACCATACCGCCCAGCGACTCGCTGCAGGCCTGGATTCCGTCTGCCAGCTCAAAGCCACTCACAAGTTCTTCAGATCAATGGCTGCAAGAGTTTAATCGGAGCGAGTGTGAAGTGATGCTACTTGGGAGTTCAAATGTAAGATGGAAGTTTACAGTTAATGGCAGCATCCAATACAGTATTGGTGTATAGGTGGATCCTGGGGTCCAAGTCCATAGTTTATTGGAAGTGGCCATGCAAGTAGATAGGGTGCATTTATTGGTCATGAATTAAGTATTAGAGTCAGGGAATCATGTTTGTTAGTCTACATTTGGAAAATTGTGTTTGCCCCATTACAGGAAGGATGTGAAGGCTTTGGACTGGGTGCAGAAGGGATTTACCAGAATGTTACATGGATTAGAGGAGATATTGGACAAACTAGTTTCTTTGTCCTCTTTGAGACAATGGAAGCTGATTGGAGACCTGATGGAAGGTTACAAAATTATGAGAGGGATGGAAAGGGTAGATAATCAGAATTTTTTACACTGGTAGAAATATCAAATACTAGCAGGCATGCATTTAAGGTGAGGGGGTAAGTTTAAAGAAGATGTGTGGAGCAAGTTTTTTTTACATGGATTGGTAGCTATGGGGTAGTAATGGAAGCAGATATAGTGAGATTTAGAGACATTTTCAATAGGCACGCAGGTATGCATTTGAATGGAGAACAGAGGTTTAATTCTGTACTGTGTTTGGAACAGACTGTTCTGCATTCTATAACTGGAAACTGAAGTTTTTCAAGCAATAACTAGATTAATTTTGTTATTTTTGCTTAATATAATGGTTTGGTGAGTGAAACCTTTTGTATTAAGATGCACAGTCTTGTGCTTTAAAGAATTGTTATTGTAAAATTGCATGAAGACGTAAAAAATATGTTAGGACAGTATGATATTCCATCTTACAGTGCCATTATAGTGTAATAGAATAGTTTGATACATTACCATATCCATTTCCTATTCTCTGTCATTTCCCATAAAATCATCTGTTTTGTTCTCCATAATAGGCAGAACTAAATAGACTCCTTAGAAAGGAATTTTTCAAGCTGTCTCCCTGAGTTTTCAGATTCAGATTCAGTTTATTGTCATTTAGAAACCACAAATGCAATGCAGTTAAAAAATGAGACAACGTTCCCCGAGAATGATATCACAAAAGCATATGACAAAACAGACTACACCAGAAAATCCACGTAACGTTTGGCAATCCCCAGTCCAGAGTCCGGAGAGGCTGCTGCATATTAATATCGCACTATCATCTAGCACGTTCCCCGGAAAGGAGCTCCAAAGCCACCAGACAAAAACAAGACCAAAAACTAAAGCTACAAGACCTGCACAAAACCACATAGTTACGACATATAGTTACAACAGTGCAAACAATAGCATAATTGATTAAAAAAAACAGACTATGGGCACAGTAAAAATAGTCCAAGATGTTAAAGGACTGTAAGTTCAAAAGAAATACCCACAGTTTCCACAAGTCGCCAGTGTCCCGACAGACTCACCATCCTACGCCGGTGGCAGAAGGGAATACCCCTGCTATGGACTTCCAAGGCGCCGTCGGACTCAGCCTCACAGATGCAGCACACAATGGAAGCTCCGTCGAAACCAGCCTCGCAAAAGCAGCACACACCGAAAGCGACTTCAGTCCGTCGAGCCTCCGAGCCGATGACCATCCCCTCCGGCACAGCTTCTCCGAGCACCATCCTCTGCCGAGCGTATTAAGACTGCCTCGCCGATGGCCATTGGCAACGCAACCCCGAGGACTGTTCTTCCCAGCAGAGTCCCGGACCTCGCAGCAGCAGCAGCAACGAAGAAGGTCTTCCTGGAACTTCTCGATGTTTCTCCATGCTTCCATGTCCGTTTTCAATCGATTATGATTGCGCACGGCACCCCACTTCACAAATAACAGATAATCAGTTCCAGAGTGGCCGCTGCAAGCTGCGTCGCGCCGCCATTTTGGATCTTGCCTGGAAATCCATTTCGATCATAGAACATAGAATAGTACAGCACATTATAGGCCCTTCGGCCCACAAAGTTGTGCCAACCCTCAAACTCTGCCTCCCATATAACCCCTCACCTTAAATTCCTCCATATACCTGTCGAATCAGATCAGGTAGCTATTCCAGTATAATCCTGAAAATTGGAACTTTATTGGTATAAAACAATAAGAATGATGTACTTTGGGGTTGAACAAGTTGCTATAGGGGAATTCAGATTTTTTTTAATCTACAAAAAATGTGGAAAGCAAATTTCATTAAACTTGATGAAAATTGGATGTGTGCTTGAAAAGAACTAAGCAGAATTCTGGGGAGGACTGGCATGTTGGCAAAATTTCACAGTTCATTCAAAGAGATTGCACCAGCATAAATAGCTTGTATTTTCAGTGCTGTAAGATTCTCTGACTCTGCAAGTCAATATAATGCACAGTACAGTAGTAGACCATTAAGCAAGTTGGTTGTTCAAGCTTCAAATGGCAAATTTATAATATTGAGCACTTGTTCTGATTTTGATTCATTAGGAGCTTGAAGGTCTTTTGGAAGTCAATCGCATGAGCCACAAGCTACTTGGTAAATACCTAACTCTGGACAGTTTTGATGCTATGTTCAGGGAAGCCAATCACAATGTATCAGCGCCATATGGAAGAATAACCCTTCATGTTTTCTGGGAGCTCAATTACGATTTCCTTCCAAACTACTGTTACAACGGTTCTACGCAAAGGTTTGTTTCTAATGTAACATTTGAATGTATTTGAATGTAACATTGCAGCACAACCTCTCTGATAATTGGCTCTTTTTGTCTTTGGCTTTGTCTTCAGTACCTTCATCATGATTTGCTGTTGAGTCCCTATCTTATTCTGCTATAGATAAGTCATACTCTGCCAGCGCTCTCTGGGTTATGAATAACTTGACTTAATGAAAATCCAACAACGTAAATTCTCTCATAGATCTTCAAAACTTGTTTAAGCTAGGAATAATAAGACATAATGAAATGTTTCATGTAATGAAATTTACATAATGAAATGTTTGCGTTGTCTGTTTTCATTAGTGACTGGATACAATATATATTTCATTAATTTAATTATGGGTAGTGTGAACTGAATTATAGCAGGTGTATGTAGAGCGATATCATATGGGCAGCTATAGAAAATGGACATCTCCAACTTTAGAGAAATAAGCTTACGAATATTTATCAGAAATGGAACGTGTGTGTAACCTGAGGACTGCCTGTACTGTTTTTGACCAATTTAAATAAGGTACAGTTGTGAACCTTGTCTGGAAAACTGATTTCCTATGATGGTGTACAAACCATTTTATAAATATCAACAATAATGTTTTAAAGTATAAAGTACCATTTAATTTACCTGCTGCTTCATAGAAATTTAATCAAACAGAAGTTTATATTTAAGCTGGAGAATGACATTTCAGCAATGGATACTGAAATTTTAACTGAAGAAATAGTTTCCATAGTTGGCCTCCTTTTTTATTAAATAAAGTAAAGAACAGTTGATATTTTCAGGTATTCTGTCCAATGTTCGTTTACTAAATTTGAGAAATGAGGGGAGGTGCAATTCAGTTATCTACTCAGTTATCTTTTGTGTAGCAATGGCTTTTGATTGTATTTTGTTACATTAAGAGATACGGTAAGGAACAGGCCCTTCTGGCCCAACAAGCTGCACTGCCCAGCAATCGACCTATTAAACCATAGCCTAATCACTGGCCAATTTACAATGACTGATTAATTTGCTAACCCAGTAAATCTTTGGACTGTGGGAGGAAACTGGAGCACCCAGAGGAAACCCACACATTCATGGGGAAGAATGTACAAACTCCTTGCAGATGAAATCTGAATTGAACTCCAAATTCTGATGCCCCGAGGTGAAGTAGCTTCGTGCTGTGCTATAGTGGCACTCACAGTATGAAAATAAAGAGGAATATCTTTCTATGCAGCAAGGATGATCATATTTTGAAAATTATTTTGCAGTTTGCATGGCACTTGAAGATCCAAAAGGCACTTAGCACCCTTTCTGACCAAACAGTTAACCCCTTGCCTCTAAAAGAAAATGGTGCTTCACTTCCTATAGTGACCTATGGGTGGCAATATCACTACTTTGCCCATTCTGCTCATCTCATCCCACCCAGTGGCAATGATGTTACTGGTTATACCACTCATCACAATAGCTAATTAAGCTAAATTAAGAGCCATGTTTGTGAAATCTCTGGTCAACTCAGCTATGCGTTTAATTGTAGAAGAACTTCAGTCCTATACAGGTTTCCTCAGGTGCTTTGGTTTCTTCCCACATTCCAAAAATGTACTGATTAGTAGGTTAACTGATCATATGGGTGTAACTGGGTGGTGTGGGCTTGTTGGGCCAAAAGGCCCTATTACTGACCTGTATCTCTAAACAAAATAAAAATAAAATTAGTATTCACAATCAATAAAATATGTCTTTCATTATTCTTAATTTCACAGGTTTGTGCGTACTGTTCTGCCCTTCTCTCAGGAGTTTCAGAGAGATAAGCAACCAAATGCACATCCACAGTACTTGTATGGAACCAAGGTTAGCAAAGTTCTGCAACATGTTTTCTTTCTGTAATTAAAGTTTTCAAGTTGTAATCAGATTTTGGTCCAACTATTCTAAAAGACAGGATTATTAAAGTGTTGTTTCTCCATTTAATAGAGAATTTCTTCCATCTGGTTGAGGATCTTAACAAACCAGACAGGATCACAACTTATTGTTGAATATTCAAAAAAACAGTCTAAATGAAATCCTGGAACTTAGTTTTGCAGGAAAATTGAAAGTTTTTAAAAATTTCTGTTAGTGGATCTCTGAAGCAGTACTCAGAGAAAATAAAAAGGTGCATAGGAGAGTAAAAGTAAATTCCAATAATCTTGAAATCCCAATTGTTAGGCACTTAATTCACCACCCGATGCTTTCTAAGCTCCCTGAAACTCACCAGAGCTGCAATTCTTCTGCATCCTTGAAATTTAGTCATTTGACTGGAAATTTACTGTAGTATTCTGTAATATTTTGTAAAAAGAACTAATTTAAAGTTGTATTTGGTAGCAACAGGAGCAACATTAAGAGTCCAGGAAATCTGGCTGACTGCCACCAGCAAAGTCCTGAGTTTGTTGAATTATCAGATCTTCCCTTTATTTTGCAATGTAAACTATGCATGAATAAGAAATAGACTCCTCTAATTGTCTTTCTGATTCTTATTCTTGCCTTGCCTGTGTTTTGTTTTCCAGTGTTGTATATTTTTGGTTTGTCTTTTTCCTCTCTTTTCATTATTTCTGGCTGTTTCCAACTTGACTATAACCCGGATTGACGTAGCACATTTAAAATGGCAAAACATCTAAAGGCACTTCACAGAAGCATTAACAGGTAAAGCTTGGCACTGAGCCACAAAAGGAGACAATTAGAACTGGTGACTTTAAAATGTGGTCATGGCCATAGGATTAAGGAGGTTTTAAAAGAGAAAAAGGAAGTGGAAAGGCAGGGTAATTGAATGTGTGAATTCCAGAGTTTTGAGCCTTGCACTATCCCTTTTATGTCTGCTCTATCTATGTAACATTGTTCTTTTATAAGCTACTTAATTAACACTTGAAACTCAAAAGTCTGCAGATACTGGAAGTCTAGCATAAAACATTTTCAGGGGGTGGGACAGATAATGCTTCCTTTTAAAGAGCCTTAATCAGAAATGGAAACCGGAGAAAATAAGTTGCAAAGGTGGAGGTAGAATGGGATGGGAGAGAAGAGAACAGGCAGGTTTTGTATCTCTTGCAGCTGTAAGGGCATGTGTTGTGAATACAGGAGTGACAGGTGGAAATGGAACTGTGAACCAGGAAACGTAAAACAGTGGGCTGTTTGGAATACAGGGAAAAGAAAATGCGTCTGGTGCTGGAATCTTATCAAAAGTGCTGAGAGTATTTGAGGTTATCCCACCTTTGGCCATTTCATCATTCCAAAGAGGCTAGTCCCATTGCGACTCTGATTAGGTTTTCCATCTCCAGCTACACCTCTTTTCACACCATTTTCCCCATACAACTACAGAGAATGTACACTTGCTTTTTTTTACTTTGTTCATTGCTGTCATCCAGGGAGACACAGTCCAGACAGATAAATAAACAAATTCACTTGCACTTCTTCTAGTTTTGCATTAGGTATTTGGTTGTCACTATGTGGTCTCTTGTACAAAAAAGAAACCAAGTACAGATCAGCTGACTACTTTGCAGAACAATTACCTTCAATCCATAAAAATAACTCAGAGATTCTAGTTATTAGTTCTCCATCTCGCTCTAAGCCTGCTCTATTTGCAGGCCTAATGTAAGCTAAAAATTAAAAGATATTTTATCTCAGCATGTTACAGTCTTCAGAATTTAATATTGAACTCAATAATTTCAGCTGACAACCTTTCCTGTTTTTATTTGATCCATACAGCACAAAAACAGGCCCAACTGGTCCATGCCATCTAGATACCCATCTAAGCTAGTCCCCTTTGCCTGCTTTTGGCCCATATCCAGCTAAAGCAGGGGTTTACAACCTGGGGTCCATGGATCTCTTATTTAATGGTATTGGTCCATGACATGAAATAGGTTGGGAACCCCTGCACTAAACTTTTCTTATCCATAGTACATTGTAAATGTTGTTAAGGTACCTGTCTCGACCAGTTGCTCTGGCAATTCATTCCAAATACTGACTTCTCTCCAGGGGAAAAGGCATTGCCTGTCAGGGTTCCCACTTCTTTGACCTATGCCTTCTAATTCTTGATTCCTCAGCTCTGGGGAAAAGACTGCACATTCACCCCATGTGTGCCCCTCTTAATATTATACACCTCTATAAAATCACTCCTCATTCTCCTAATAAAGCTGCAACCTGCTCAGCTTCTCTCCATGATTCAGTCCCTCCAATGCTGTCAACGACCTTGTAATTCACCTCTGCACTGTTTCTTCTTGTCGTCTTTGTGCATTTCCTGTACTTTGTTTCAGTTTCCAGCATCTCATCACTTACGATTTCATCGTGCTCTTGTGTTCTTTTTAATTTCTGTGCAACTTCTACCATTTGTCTAACTAGATGGTGTAGAAAGTATTGTGCCACATGGACAACCTTGGTCTTCACTCTGTCATAGACATTCCCTTTATTTTCTCACACAATAATGCTGTCAAGTAAGTAGGAACAGAGTGGGCCATCAGGCCCCTTAAGTCTGCATTGCCATTCAGAAGCGAATCTGCTTCTCTTGTCAGTTTTAGATAACTTTTAATACTCTACTTCAAAAATATATCTATCTCATCTTTAAACAGTGATCTATCTTCTGGGGTTGAGAATGGGGCCCTTTAAGAGACTTTTAGATAGGTACATGGAGCTTAGGAAAACAGAGGGCTATGGGGAAGTCTAGTAATTTCTAAGGTAGGGACATGTTTGGCACAACTTTGTGGGCCGAGGGACCTGTATTGTGCTGTAGGTTTTCTATGTTTCTAATTCTGTGGATTCTCCACCGTCCATGAGAAGAAATTCCCAAGTACCCCAGTTTTAAATTACTGCTTTCTATTTTATCCTTGTGTCTGAGTCCCACTAGTGAAAATATCTCTATCTGCCTTATTATGGCCCCTTAAGGTTACTTGTATTTCAATAAAGTTACTTCTCATTCTTCAAAGAATACTCTTTCACCTGTCTGTGAAGGATCAGTACTTTATCTCAGAAATTAATCTAGTGAATCACTTTTAAACTACCTCCAATGGTAGTATATCTATCTTTAAATAAGGGGACTAAGTCTGTACATGGTACTGCTGGTACAGCCTTACTCTCTAACCCTTGTAATATTGTCTCTGAAAACCCCAACTCTGTAGCATTGAAAGCAAATGTGCCATTTGCCTTACAAATACTTGATGCACCCACATAGTGATGTTTTGTGTTTTATGTTCAAGCACACTAAGCGTCTCTCCATTTTGATAATAGTCTGCTTTTTGATTTCTCCAACCAAAGTACATAACCTCACAATTAAACTCCCATGTGCCAAGTTTTTACCCACTTACTTATCTACAGTATATCCTTTTACAAATACCATAATTACAGTCTGCCCTCCCATCTAATTTTGTGTCAACAGCAAACTTCAATACCTGACCTCCTCTTCTCTCTCCTTTCCAAAAATTTATTATGTAGATAGCAAATAATTGAGGGCGAAAGACAGATTTTTCAGGCTCTCCTCATTTCATTGGAGGCTCTCCTCCAATCAGCATCTTACAATTTTTTTTCAGTATGGTAACTAGTCTTCAAGTTAACATGTATTTCCTCAATGCTCTGAGATCTTATTCTCTAGCAGTGTGCAACCTTGAATGCCATATGGAAATCCAAATAGACTATATCCACATGTTCCCTTATATCACGTCTGCTGGCTATAACTTTGAAGAATTTCAGTAAGTTTGTCTTTTTCAATATTTTTATTAGTTTCTGCATAGAGGAATACAGAGTACAAGAAGATATATTATGTCAAAAGAAAAAAATTAACTAGTACCAAATACATTGTATTAAAAATTCAGTTACAATCACAAAACCCTGTATTCATAAAAATTAAATTAAGTTGTAATATTGAATATAATAATTTTGTTATACAGAAAAAAAATCTAAAACCACTACCAAGGTCAGAGCTGTTAGGAAAAGCAAGAAAAAGGGGGGAGAAAACCCTTATCATATAATAAAATTTATTATTAGCCACCATCTGTACTTTTACAACAAATCAAAGGTTTTGAAAATAACCCAAGAATGGTCCCCACCATGTATAAAAGTCTTGGCTAGATTCAAAAACTGAACATCGGATCTTTTCTAAATTTAAGCATGACATAACATCCTGTAACCATTGAGCATGAGTAGGCGGAACAGCATCCTTCCACTTAAGCAAAAACACCCTCCTAGCTATAAGAGAAATAAAAGCCAAAGTATATAAATCTGTTGTCTCCAACAATACCAAATAATGTGGTCAAAGAGTTCGGCTTAAAATTTACCTTGAAAAGTACCGACAAAGTTTGGAATACTTCCTTCCAGTATCTTTCAAGGCTCAGACGTGTCCAAAATATGTGAATTAATGAAGCTTCTCCATTATTACATCTATCACAGAAAGGAGATACATCCGAAAACAAACTGGATAGCTTATCTTCAGACACGTGAGCCCTATAAACCACTTTAAATTGTAAGAGGGAATGATGGGCACATAACGATGAAGTGTTAACCAATTTTTGATTTTGTCTATTGGAACGTTTCTCATTCCTAGCAACATACCATAAATATTGGATATTGAACCATTGTTAAAAGGTTTCAAATTAAAAATTGCATCTAATAAGTCCTTATCGGAACTTATAGGAAATGTATATAGTTGAGAATGCAGGAAAATCTCTAATTTGTAAATAACGAAAAAATGAGTTTTGAATAAACTATATTTAGCTGACGTTTGCTCAAACGAGAGAAGACTTCCTCCAACAAACAAATCCTGGAAGCATTTAATACCCAATCTGTCCCATTCTTTAAAAACTGAATCGGTCATCGAAGGTTTAAAATGATAGTTAAAACAAATGGGACTAGACAAAGAAAATCTCAATAGACCAAAGAATTTCCTAAATTGTACCCAGATCCTCAAAGTATGTTTAACTCCCAAATTTTCAGTTAGTTTACTAAAAAATAAAGGGAGTGAGGATCTGAGAAAAGAAATAATAGAAAATTTATTAACAGAGTTAATCTCTAAAGAAACCCATTTCGGGCAGTCCGCATGGTTAATATAATATGTCCAAAACATTTCATATATTGACGGCCCAATAAGATTTCATATATTGACAGCCCAATAATAAAACCTAAAATTTGGTAAAAATTTGGTAAAACATAAAATAATAAAACCTAAAATAATAAAATAATAAAACCTAAAATTTGGTAAAACATTTCATATATTGAAATTTCATATATTTGGTAAAAATTTGGTAAAACATAAAATAATAAAACCTAAAATAATAAAACCTACAATTTGGTAAAACATTTCATATATTGACGGCCCAATAATAAAACCTAAAATTTGGTAAAACTAAACCTCTGTTCTTCTTAGATTTTTGAAGATGAGTTTTGTTTAGTGGAGAATGTTTGTTTTACCATATATAAGAAGATATAATAGAATCGAGAGAATTAAATTCAGGGCTTAGGAATAAAAACAGGTAATGCCTGAAAAAGGTATATAAATTTAGGTAAAATGTTCATTTTAATAGAGTTGATTCGGCCAATCAAGGATAATGAAAAAGGTGACCAGTTTGATAGTGTCCTTTTTACAAAATTCAGTAAGGTAAGAAAATTTTCATTTAATAGGTATTTATAATTCTTGGTAATTGTTACGCCCAAATAGGTAAGTTGATTTCTTACAATTTTAAAAAGGTTAGTATTAGTTGATAACAAATTATTCAGAGGAAAAAGTTCACTCTTATGTAAATTCAGTTTGTTAGCTGAAAACTAGCTAAGACAAGAAAGTAGAGAATGCACAGGAGGTTGTGAAGTCTCGACATTAGAAATAAAAAGCAATAGGTTTTCAGCATAAAGCAAAACTTTATGAACAGTCTCTCTCCTTAGAATGTCAGTAGTATCATGAGATTCTCGAAAAGTAATGGCTGAGGGTTCTAAAGCCAAATCAAAAAAGTAAAGGGCTGAGGGAACAGCCTTGTCTAGTTCCACATTGAAGTTTAAAAGGTTTGGAATACTGAAAATGAGTAAGGACCCTATCAGAAGGAGATAGATACATTAATTTAATCCATTGAATAAAATTGGGCCCAAAATTAAATATTTCTAAAGTTTTAAATAAATAATTCCATTCAACCCGATCAAAAGCCTTCTCAGCATCCAAAGAAATCGCACATTCCGATATCTCCTTAGAAGGGGAATAAATAATGTTTAATAAACAGTGAATATTAAAGTGGGAATATCGATTTTTAATAAAACCCATCTGATCATCAGAAATGATAGGTGGTAAAATATTCTTAATTCTATGGGCCAGAACTTTAGATGAGATTTTAATATCAACATTAAGTAGAGAAATTCGTCTGTATGAAGAACATTCAGTTGGGTTCTTATTCTTTTTAAGAGTAAGCAAAATAGAAGCTTCATAAAAAGATTGTGGCAACCTACCCAGCTTAAAGGAGTCAGAAAAAACTGCACATAAATGAGGTATAAACAGTGAGGAAGAAGCCTTATAAAATTCGGCAGAAAATCTACCAAGACCCGGAGCCCTCCCCGCGTGTAAGGAATGTACAGCCTCGGCAATTTCCTCATATGAAATTGGTTGATCCAACTGTTTTCGGTTATCAACAGGAAGTGTAGGAATGTTTAATTGATCTTAAAAAATTGTTCATTACAGTGTTCTCTTTGGGAGTGTCAGAAATATAAGGTTTAGAATAAAATTCTTTAAAAATATCGTTTATTTCTAAATGGTCAGTTGTCCTATCACTACTGGCTTTACAAACTTCTTTAATTTACCATTTAGCTATAAAGGGTTTAAAATAGTTAGCCAATAATTTACCTGTTTTGTCTCCGTGGATATAAAATTGACTTTTATCTTTTAAAAGTTGAGTTTCAATTGGATATGTTGAAAGAAGATCAACATACCTTTTATATAAAGCAGGATCTGGAGCCAAGCATATTTTTGGTCTAATTGTTTTAACTGATCAGCTAAGTCAATTCTCTCTTTATTAGACTTTTTCTTGACACTTGCAGTATAGGAAATAATTTGACCTCTAATAAAAGCCTTAAAGGCATCCCATCTAGTAAGACTAAAAGTCTCTTCCAAAGTATTCTCTTGTAAATTTATCAAACATGGTTTTCTTTTCATAAAATCTTGTGGACTTGGTTCAAATGCATGAAGCATTTTTTTCTTTCTAACCCACCTCCACACAAGAATTTAAAATGCACATTTTTTTTCACCTCCAGTTTTGAAGACAATTTGTCGATCTAACAGTTCCTCTCTCCAGAGAAAGCAGACTAACCTGTTGTGTATTTTCAGCACATTGTTTTTCCCTGACTTGTAAATAATTGGCTTGTGGCTTGCAGCATCTCACTATCTTCTATGACTTTGTCTCCATTCACCACATAATCACAGAAGCAAATATGTGGTAAATGAATTATCTGCTATGCAATCATGTTTGTGCATGGAACCTGGCAGACTGCAGTTGTACTCAGAAGGTGAAGCTCCAAGACCTCAAGATAAGAAGGCCATGGAGAGGCAGGATTGAATATACTATTTAACTAATATGTATATTTTTCTATTGCACCTTTCTAACTTAGTTGGAGAGCTATTCCTCACATAAACTCTTTCTCCTATCTTTAAAAATCTTCCACTAGGATCTCTCTCTGCCACTTACATTTTGAAGGCATTTTATTGGAAACTGCTCATCTGCCTAATCATTCTACCATTTTTATGTCTGGTTTGTCATATCATATTCAATGATATGACAGACCAGATGCAAATTTGTTTAATCGTAAAAGTTTCTGCAATTCAGTATAGTCATTCTCTGGGCGATTACATTTTCTGAAATTGAAAGATCTGTTGATCATTACCCCAGTTTAGTTTCAGCTTGATCTTTGTGCAGACAGTTTTGAATGCAGTAAGCTAGCAAAGACATGATTTATTGTCTCAAAGAAATTATATCCAGCATTTCATCATTCCCTGAATGTAGCACCTCTAAATCATATACTGAAGTCTTTGAAGTTAGTTTGAATTAATCAGTTTTTGACTTGAGTACTCTAGATTCCACTACTAAACTCTGGTAAAGCACGAAAATATCATTTCCATGGCAGCCGTTCTGGTCTCCCAGGCAGAGGTTGCTATTGAAACATATTTTGAGGCTTTTTGGTGCTGTGAATTTTGTGAACTTCCTCAACTAATTTTCCATTGACTTGTAAGCTACATTAATTCATTTGTTCCCTTGATGCAGTTTAAGTCAGAGTATTATTAAAATTGAACATGTAATCCACAATGGCACCTCGCATTCAATTGTTAGAATGCACATGTTTGCTGTTATTAACAGAAGTGCATTGAATGGAAAATATTTTTGGGAGATCATGTAAGGTGAAAAGGAATTCCACCTTCCGAATTCCAGGTACTATGAAAATTGAACTAACAGCTATAGTTTACTTGCATGATAAAGGAGCTTATATTTTACTTTGGTCATAATAAAACTCCATATAACTGTTTTCATTGCTTCATTTATAGGCACTGAACTTGGCGTACAATACCATTTACAGCAACTACAAAAATTTTGTGGGTCCTCCTCATTTTAGAGCAATTTGCAAGCTCCTGGGCTACCAAGGAATTGCCGTGGTAATGGAAGAACTGTTGAAAGTTGTTAAGAGCCTGGTAGGTATCTTTCATATATTTGAATGCTGCTATTTGCCTTTTGGACAGCTATTTAACTGTTACTTTTGAAAATTTATTGCTTATAACTTTAAAAGAAAATTTGCAAAATAGTGTACAAATTTTTTTTTATAAATTAGATTTATTTGTCACGTGTGCTGAAACAGTAAAATGTGTCATTGATGTCAACAACCAACACAGTCTGGGAATGTGCTGGGGACAGACTGCAATTGTCGCTGTACTTCCGGCACCAAAATAGTGTGATGCCCTGGTTCATGTTTTTACTGTTATGCTGTATGTTTTTCATTTTGGCAGTTCTGTGAGAGCAGTCTGTTCTGTTTTCATGCTTGTTTGGGTTACTGTTGAAGTGAAGAGATGAGGAGAAATGTGTGCCATCCAATTAGGATGGTCGGATTAAGTGGAGGTTTCTCTGGTGAGGGACACTAAGGTTGGGCTTAGGGCTTTTGTTCAAGAGGAGGTGAAGAGAGAAGATGCTGGGGCGATCTGGTCGTAGCATACGATCCGGTGGGAGTCCATTTGAGTTGGATTATGAGCGACGTTCAGAAGGTGGCGTGTGCTTTCACGCTGACCAAGGGCCCAGCACGCGAGTGACAGAGAAATTCAAGATGAGATCCAACTTGGTCACATTTGACTGTTTAATTAGAATGGGCCCTTTTTGTTATTCTTTACTAACCCTTTAGTTAAGATACATAAATATAATTCCTTTAATCGTATTCAGTGTACTGCCTGTTATTACATGGCATTAATTTGTAACAGAGTAGCAAATGACACAGCATCCACACAAACCGGAGTTTGGGGTGGGATCAAGTGCGTCTCAATGTTATGAGTTTGGCAGGGTTGGAAGTTGTCATCCCTAGACTTACTCAGCCAAGAAAATCAGGGTGTTTCAATAGCATTCCCACAACTTACTAACCTTAACCCATACGATTTTGGAATGTGGGAGGAAACTGGAGCACCCAGAAGAAACCCATGTGGTCACAGACAGAACGCACTCATTACGGACAGCGGCAGAATTGAACCTAGATCACTGGTGCTGTAAAGCATTGTGCTAACAGTTATGCTACCATGCCGCCCATGTGCTTTGTCGTTTGAGGCCATTTTATTTTGTTTTTGTCAAGAACCATAAGATTGTTTTCCCAGATTGCAAAGAATAGGTAGACAATTACATTGGGTACAATGGATAGAATGGGCTGAAAGATGGCAGATGGAATTTAATGCTGATAAGTGTGAGGTGCTACATTTTAGTAGAACTAATCAAAATAGGACATACATGGTAAATGGTAGGGCATTGAGAATGCAGTAGAATAGAGTGATCTAGGAATAATGATGCATAGTTCCCTGAAGGTGGAATCTCATGTGGATAGAGTGGTGAAGAAAGCTTTTGGTCTGCTGCCCTTTATAAATCAGAGCACTGAGTATAGGAGTTGGGATGTAATGTTAAAACTGTACAAGGCATTGGTGAGGCCAAATTTGGAGTATTGTGTACAGTTCTGGTCACCGAATCATAGGAAAGATATCAACAAAATAGAGAGAGTACAGAGGAGATTTACTAGATTGTTACCTGGGTTTCAGCACCTAAGTTACAGAGAAAGGTTGAACAAGTTAGGTCTTTATTCTTTGGAGTGTAGAAGGTTGAGGGTGGACTTGATAGAGATTTTTAAAATTATGGGGAGAATAGATAGAGTTGACCTGGATAGACTTTTTCCATTGAGAGTAGGAGAGGTTCAAACAAGAGGACATGAGTTGAGGGGTAAGGGGCAAAAGTTTAGGGGTAACACGAGGGGGAACTTCTTTACTCAGAGTGTAGCTGTGTGGAACGAGCTTCCAGTAGAAGTGGTAGAGGCAGGTTCGATTTAGTCATTTAAAAAAAAAATTGGATAAGTATATGGGCAGGAAAGGAATGGAGGGTTATGGGCTGAGTGCAGTTAGGTGGGACTAGGTGAGAACAAGCGTTCAGCATGGACTAGAAGGGCCGAATTGGCCTGTTTCCGTGCTGTAATTGTTATATGGTTATTACACAAATGCAACAACAGACCAAAATCTAGCAATTTTTAAAAATTTATTTTGAGAGTTCATATATATCTAAATTATAGTAAAAATTCAAATCAGGATAATGATATTGGGTTGGGGGGAAGGGGCTAACTGGCTGTGTAACATTTTACAAACCTAAATATCAAATGCAGCTGCAAAATACTCAATGGTGAGTATTGGCTTTCAGTGTGAAATTTGCTAATTTGCAAATCACTTTGATATGGGTAAAATTCTAAAAAGGAAGAAATGCTGTATAAAATATCTGATCTTCTATGTTGGTCCATAGTCCCAGAGTTTGTTTTTGACAATTTTGTGTATTTATTTTAGTTAGAAAATTTGTATGTTGATTTAGAGACAGCAAGTGTTGTTTTGAGATATTGGTCTGAAAATATATTGAAAAAACGGTAATTGAGTGTGAACTGTCAATATGATTATTGCAATATGGTAATTTTTGCACAAGTGCAGTTTGTCAGGACAAATGTGGTATTTTCACATCATGTTTAAAACAATTCTGACATTTCTAATATTACATTTATAATTTTTGATAGCCTGTGTGACAACCTCAAGACCATGTATCAGCAAGGTGCTGAGAGAATGGTGTAGCAAAGAAAGATGTTTGTTTCTGAAAGTCATCACCAGGGCTCAAAATTCTGTGCACAGATTGTGAAATACAGTACAAAATGTAGCTGTTTTAGAGTGTTGAGCTTTTCTGGCTGGTAGCCAAGGACCAAGGGTCGTGTTTGATTATAAAATGCTGTGACGCTGGTGAATCGTTGTTTTTATATTCTTAATTTCAGCTACAAGGAACCATTTTGCAGTATGTAAAGACTTTAATGGAAGTGATGCCTAAGATCTGCCGTTTACCCAGACATGAATATGGCTCCCCAGGTTAGTAATACTAATAGACTCTAAATTCATAGAAAAATGTCTATTACTAAAGATTAAGTTGTGCAATGTGGAAGATAAACACCTGCTGTTCCTTATTAAATAAAATTGGTAGATCAGTTTCTTAATTCTCTTCCCCTGAAGTAGATTCTTTAGGAATACATGGTGATGAGCAGGCCATTTGGTTAAACATGTCGAAGGTGGTGGTCATGCTTTGTTAAAGCATCCTCCCAACTGTTATAGTGTAACTTATAGCATAATCTTTTCCTTTGTGAGCTTTTTCAATTTCTTCTACATGCTATAATGCTGAAAGATGCTCGAAATCTGAAATGAAGCAGAAAAAGCTGCAAATATACAATGCTGCAGATCTGACAACAGTCAAATAGTCAAGCAGATTACTTGTGGGAAATTGTGCTGAGCTTGAATGTGGAGCAGATGATTTACTTGACTAGCCAAATGATGCAGTGAGTTTAAGGCAGAATACAGACAGTACTGTGGTTAGGGGAATTAATTTGAGCTGCTGACTTGCTCTCAGATTGCTAGCACTGATTCCTGCAGCTGGTTTCTGAGACCTTCCGGTGATAGTCAGTAATAGTAACTGGTGCTTCCAGTTCTTTTTCCAAGGAAGTGAGTATGTTTCCACTCGCCATTTTGTAACAGTGCGGGTTTAGTAATTGAGCAAGGTAATGATTGAAAGATCTCAATGCTAATGCATAATATATAGCATTGCATCAAGCTACACTACACAGAAACAGAAGATTTGGCTTAACCAGTTCATACCAGCGCCGATACTCCATCCAAGCCCCCATTTTCCATCACTAAAGCTATTAGTGCAACCTCTGTTCCCTTCATCTGCATGTGCACGTCCATCTTCCCCTTCAGTGTATCTATGCTATTCACCTGTAATCATCCATCAGCTCCATTTGTTAAAAATAATGCATATTTTGAACTAACCCAGCTACATTCCTCTGAGGATAGCTGTAGCCTTTTTCATCGGCATTGCACATTGCAAGTATTGGTTAGGGTTAAGAATGAATTATTGCATTCCTAAATTTTGTTTTTAATAGGGTACAAGTTCAATTAATTGAATTGTAAATCAATACAACTTTTTTTCAGACATGTACATATGTCTACCAATAAGATTCTATCTCCCTTATTTTGATAATTTATACACTGCCTGATTTGAGACCAAATTTTCTGTGACAAAATCCTAGCACTATTTAACATAAGACTGTTCTGTTATAGCTCAATACAACATCAAAATTATTTCTATTGATGTTAGCTATAATAGAGTTAATAGTTATAATAACTCCATAAAGTGGTAAGCTCCATTCCTGCCACATTGGATACTCATCAATATGCTTACCAACGGAACCTCTCTGACAGATGCCATGGCACTGTCATGCACCTGTCCCTGACACACCTAGAAAACAAGGACACGTGTCAGAATGCTGTTTCTGGGTTATCAACGCTATTATCCCACAGACCTTGGTGAGCAAACTCCCAACTCCTCCGTCTAAATATATCGCTGATCAATAGTCAGTAGTTCCATTTGATTTCAGAGAATGTAAATAATATACAACCCAAAATTCTTGTTCTTCGCAGACATCCACAAAAACAGAAGAGTGCCCCCAAAGAATGAGTGACAGTAAGATCATTAGAACCCCCAAAACCCCACTCCCCCACATACATAGAAACCTTCAGCACATTACAGGCCCTTCGGCCCACAGTGTTGTGCTGGCCATGTAACCTACTCTAGCAGCTGCCTTGTATTTCCCTACTGCATAACCCTCTATTTTTCTAAGCTCCATGTACCTATCTAGGAGTCTTTCAAAAGACTGTATTGTATTAGTCTCTACCACTGTCACTGGCAGTGTTTTCTACATGTCCAACACTCTGGCATCACCCTTGTACCTACTTCAAAGCACTTTAAAATATGTCATGTTGTTTTAGCCATTTCAGTCCTGGACAAAAGCCTCTGGCTGTCCACACAATCAATGCCTCTCATGATCTTGTACACCTCTATCAGGTCACCTTTCATCCTCCATGCTCCAAGAAGAAAAAGCCAAAAAAAAGCATCAGCACCTTCCACCAAGCATGCAATAGCAAAGCCCATGATCGGCAGTATAACAGAAACTTGCTCACCCGACAGTTCAACATACCACAAGTTGACTCTTTCCCAAATAAAGGGATAGAGAGGTGTCCCCCTTTAACAGCAAGAAGGGAGACCAACAAAAACAACCAACTCACTGATTGTTGGACTTACTAACCAACAAAGCTCAGATAGTCAGGATGCACAACCGCTTTTCCCTCCCCATCATCCTTAATACGAGTGCTATCGCAGGGCTATTTTCTGAGCCCATTGCTGTGCACTCTGCTCATACATGATTGCACATTGCATAGAGTAATCACACTGTCAAGTTTGTCAGTGACAGGACAGTGGTGAGGCTCATCACCAGCAACACTGAGGTGGCCTACAGAAAGAAGATGAAAAGGCTCAAGACCTGCTGGCAGCTGAATTCTCAATTCTCTTCCTCAATGTCAACAAGTTAAAGGAGGTAGTTACTGACTTCAGGAGAACCTGCACCATCCACACCCTCAGTGACATGGCAACAGGAACGGCGAGCAGTTTCAAGCTCCTGGATGTGCACATTTTGCACAATCTCTCATGATCCCAGAACACATCCTTCACAGTCGAGAAAGCTCACTAATGTCTCTACTTTCTGAGGAAGTTGAAGCAAGCTGGACTATACGCATCCATACTCACATCAATAGAGAGCATCCAAATCTGCCCATCGCATCAGACCCCCCCTGTTTATGGCCTGTTTGTCCCACTTGCATCAGGGAAGAGGCTATGTAGCATCCATGCCAGGACCACCAGACTCATAAAGTTACTTTCCCCAAGCAATAAGGCTGATCAACACTTCTACCCACTAACCCACCCCTCCACACTCCAACTACCATATTATTTATGTACAAGCACTGCTGTGTGCAGCAGCATCATTTTATGGACAAACACTCCAATCTATGTGTATAAGCTATTGTTTTTATTACTATCATTGTGATCTTTATCTTGCTGTGTATTTTTGTTCTACATCAGACCTGGAGTAGCAATTGTTTCATTCTCCTTTACACTTGTGTACTGGAAATGACATCAAACAGATAGGTACTTTATTGATCCCAAAGGAAATTACAGTATCACAGCAGCATTACAAGTGCACAGATATACAAGTATTAGAAAAGTAAGAAAGAATAAAAAATAAGACCACAAATAGAAGGGGTTCATCACTTCCCAAAATGTAGATTGACTCATTATAGAGCCTAGCAGCCAAGGATAAGAATGACCTCCTATAACGCTCTTTTGGAGCAGGGCAATTGTCTTAGTCAATTACTAAAAGTACTCCTCTGTTCAGCCAAGGTGGCATGAAGAGGATAAGAAAGATTGTCCAGAATTACCAGGATTTTCCATAGGGTCTTTTGTTCTACCACAGCCTCCAGTGTGTCCAGTTTCACTCCTATAACAGAGCCAGCCTTTCTAACCAGTTTATTGAGCCTGTTGGCATCACCCATGTTGATGCCATTGCACTACGTAAACTACTAGAAGATTGTACTGGTGATAAAAGACTGGTAGAACATGTGAAGGAGAGGCCTACATACTTAAAAGGACCTCAATCTCCTCAGGAGGTAAAGGGAACTTTGGCCCTCTTGTACACAGCCTCTGTGCTCCACTCAAGTCTGTCATCCAGGTGCACCCCTGGATACTTGTAGGCCATCAGCACATCCATGTTTTTACCATCAATAGTAACAGGGAGCAGTGCCGACTTAGTCTTCCTAAGGTCCTTCCCCATCTCCTTTGTCTTACTGATATTCAGCTGCTGGTGATTCCGCTTGTGCCATCTGACAAAATCCTCTACTAGGGCCCAGTATACACCCTCCCTTCCTCCCTTTGTACACCAACTTTTTCTGAGTCATGAGAGAATTTCTGCAGATGACATGACTCAGTATTTTATCTAAAGTCCAATGTATACAGGGTAAACAAGAAAGGAGCCAATCCAGTCCTCTGTGGGGCCCCAGTGCCGCTTATAGCCATGTCTGACACACAGCTCTGTGTGTGTGGCCTGCCAATCAGGTAGTCCATTATTCTTGATAGAATGGAAGTTGCCAGCCTGCATTGATTGGAGTAATCTTTAATGAATGAAGTGAACAATTGGCATTCTTTCTCAGTGTCAAAAACAAGAGGAAGTGCTGGAAATCCAAGCAACATACACAAGTGTTTTTTTTTCATTCATTGAAAAATCATCCAATCCCAAATAATCAGCTTACATCTGCATATACTTTGTTTCTTTGTGAAAGGAGAATTACATTCAAAGTTGTTTAAATTTATTGTTCTTTTATTGTGGCATGCTCATAAACTTTATTTCAGTACCTGATCTGGAGCTCTGCCCTATCAGACCTGCTATCTGATGGAACCAGTGTTTGATGGGTTATGTTGTCCCTGTCTATGCTCTTCACACAAGATGATAACCATCAAGAGTATCACAACACAGAAACAGGCCCTTCAACTCATCTAGTCCATGCAGACCTGATCTTTCTGATACCATCACTACACCATACAATCTGAGAACCCTGTGAAAATTGTTGGTGGTGTTAGGTCTTGGGCTGCAGAATGCTAAGCAGGGCAATGTCAGATGGAATTCGATCCTAGTATGAATAGAACATATACCGTGAGTGGTCAGGCCATTGGAAGTACTGACAAATATACGGATCTTGGTGTATGTCCAAAGATCCCTGAAGTAGCACAGGTAAATAGGATGATGAAGAAAGCATGGAGGATACTTACAGAGAGAAGAGTATAAGCATAGGAATTCAGGGTCAACTTAAAAAAACGTTGGTTACCCCACTGCTGAAATATTATAGCTACACTACGGGAAGAATGTGGCTACACTGGAGAGGATACAGAGGGCGTTGCCTGGAATGGAATATTTCAGTTATTAGGAGACTGCAGAGGAGGCTTAGGGAGGATCTTGATAGAAGGATGGTTGTCGTATCTGAGTGGCTAAAGCAGTGGACTCGAAACCTGTTGGTGTTTCCCCACACAGGTTTGAAATCTTGACAATTACCTGTTTCTAACATTTTCTATTGAGCAGCAGAGTGGTACATTGGAAGTTGAAAGATTGAATCCTCGGCCCATTATTAAGCGCAGCACAGTAGCAATTTCGCTGTTGTCTTTAAGGAGTTTGTATATTTTCCCTGTGATCTCGTTGGTTTCCTCTGAGTGTTCTGGTTTCTTCCCACATTCCAAAGTTGTTGGTAAATTAATTGGTCACAGGGTGTGATTGGGTGGCAGGGGCTTGTTTTCCAGAAGGGCCTTGTTACTGTGCTGTATCTTGAAATAAACTTTAAAAAGTTTTATGAGAGGCATAGAAGGGATAAATGGAAGTAAATTTTTTCCCATGGCAGAAGTGTCTTAAACATAGGTTTAAGGTGAGGAATAAGAGATTTAGAAGGGATGAGAGAAATAAGTTTTTCACCCAGAGAGTGGTAATCTGGATCTCATAAACTGAGGAGATAATGGAAACAGATATTCTCACAATGTTTAAGAACTATCTGGATGAGCAGTTGAATCAACAGGGCATAATAAGCTATGGGCAAAATAGTGTTTAATCGGATAACTGTGTATGGCTACTTGGCCAATATGAACAGTTTAGATTAAAGGTCTTGTTTCTATGTTGTGTGTCTCTGACTCGAATATTTGTTTCTAAACAGGAATTCTGGAATTCTTCCACCACCAGCTAAAAGATATTGTGGAATATGCAGAACTGAAGACTGTATGCTTCCAAAATTTACGAGAAGTTGGAAATGCGGTCCTCTTTTGTCTTCTAATCGAGCAGAGTCTGGTAGGTAGAACTGCTCATTTCTAAAGTACCAGGAATTAGTGGACATGCTCAGAATTCTACACAACAATTACATTTCAGTTCTTTACAATTGTGGCATGTTGGAACATTTTGATTAACTCCATAAGGTTTATAAAATATTGGCAGGTATTACAAGGATGACTTGTGTACGTATAATGAGGCAGGAGGCTATTCAGTGGATTGAATCCAGTGAGGATCCTATTACCCTGTCCCTTACTACTTCACTCTAGCTCTTTATTCTGCCCCACATACTCATCAACTTCTTGTTTGTTTGTTTTTAATCACTTATCTACATTAATGCGAAATTTGGAATGAGTATTTGCTTATGACATGGGAGGAAACTTGGACATGGGGGTGTGTGCAGTCAGCACCCAACGTCAGGATTAACCTCGGAATCTGTGAGGCAGCTGTGCTCTGCCTCACCCTTCACTACGAAGTTCTTTCCTCCAGGATGTCTGATACATTCAAGTCCATGAAAGCCCCTCATAGCAGGGAGGTTTTATCTTCAAATAAATAAGCTAAAATCTGATGTACTTTCTCATTGTCTGCTTGGTTGCTAACAAGGAGTACGGTTGACTGGTAGTTTTAATTTGTTATGGTGTACTACTTATTATGCATGCTTGTACAGGGATTTAAACAAGTGGTTTTCAGATCTTCCAACGTCAGAATGAGGATAATTTATTCCACTTACAGTTCTGACTGCTTATAAAGAGGCCACCACTTATACTGCATCATTGAACTCAGTGCATGTGCAGCTCTATGGGAACTATTAATTTGGTTCTACTCCACAGCCCTGCAACCTTTTCTTTTTAAAAGTGCACTATACTTCAAACTTTTATTTGTGTCTCAGTATTGAATCATTCATTTGCATTTTATTCCTCTGACCCCCAGTTCTCCCTGATCAATATTCAAACAAAAACCTAGCCTGCTAACAATGCGTTGATCCATCACACATATCTGCTTCTGATTGAATTAAGAATTAACAGACAGACAGGAATACTTTAATGATCCCGAGGGAAATTGGGTTTCATTACAGTCGCACCAACCAAGAATAGTGTAGAAATATAGTAATATAAAACCAAAAATAATTAAATGATAGTAAGTAAATCATGCCAAGTGGAAATAAGTCCAGGACCAACCTATTGGCTCAGGGTGTCTGACACTCCGAGGGAGGAGTTGTAAAGTTTGATGGCCACAGGCAGGAATAACTTCCTATGACACTCAGTGTTACATCTCAGTGGAATGAGTCTCTGGCTGAATGTACTCCTGTGCTGAACCAGTACATTATGGAGTGGATGGGAGACATTGTCCAATATGGCATGCAACTTGGACAGCATCCTCTTTTCAGACACCACCGTCAGAGAGTCCAGTTCCACCCCCACAACATTACTGGCCTTACAAACGAGTTTGTTGATTCTGTTGGTGTCTGCTACCCTCAGCCTTCTGCCTCAGCACACAACAGCAAATATGATAGCATTGGCCACCACAGACTTGTAGAACATCCTCAGCATCATCCGGCAGATCTTAAAGAACCTCATTCTCATCAGGAAGTAGAGATGGCTCTGACCCTTCTTGTAGACAGCCTCAGTGTTCTTTGACCAGTCCAGTTTATTGTCAGTTCGTATCTCCAGGTATTTGTAATCCTCCACCATGTCCACACTGACCCTTTGGATGGAAACAGGGGTCACTGGTGCCATGGCTCTCCTCAGGTCCACTACCAGCTCCTTAGTCTTTTTCACATTAAGCTGCAGATGATTCTGCTCGCACCATGTGACCAAGTTTCCCACCGTAGCCCTGTACTCAGCCTCATCTCCCTTGCTGATGCATCCAACTATGGCAGAGTCATCAGAAAACTTCTGAAGATGGCAAGACTCAGAAGTAGTTGAAGTCTGAGGTGTAGATGGTGAAGAGAAAGGGAGGCAGGACAGTCCCCTGTGGAGCCCCAGTGTTGCTGACCACTCTGTCTGACACACAGTGTTGCAAGTGCACGTACTGTGGTCTGCCAGTCAGTTAATCAATAATCCATGACACCAGGGAAGCATCCACCTGCACCACTGTCAGCTTCTCACCCAGCAGAGCAGGGCGGATGGTGTTGAAGGCACTGGAGAAGTCAAAAAACATGACCCTCACAGTGCTCGCCTGCTTGTCCAGGTGGGTGTAGACATGGTTCAGCAGTTAGATGATGGCATCCTCAACTCCTAGTCAGGGCTGGTAGGTGAACTGGAGGGGGTCTAAGTGTGGCCTAACCATAGGCTGGAGCTGCTCTAGAACAAGTCTCTCCAAGGTCTTCACGACTCAACAATTAAAACCATTTCACAAGTAATTTTTAAATGTAATGCAAACAAATACCCCTCATTATCTCCAGCAGCTCTAAATTGTTATGTTTGTTGTCTCTTCTGTCTAGTCTTTAGAAGAAGTCTGTGACCTGCTACATGCAGCACCTTTCCAGAACATTTTGCCGAGAATCTACATCAAAGGTAATTGCTGAGAGCACCAATTATTTACTGTCCAGTGAGATATTCTAGTTACTGGTAACAGAAAATGTGAGAAGTTCTCAAAGGAGCAAATTGGTAAGAAGTTTTCGATGGAGTAAGTTAGTGACCACATTGAAATTAATCTGTGGACTTATAGAGTCATTCCACTAGTTGGCCCTTCCATTCCAACTAGTCCATGCCAAACTGTTGTTATGCCTATGGGACCCCTACTCTTTGTGATTTTTATAAATGACCTGGATGAGGAAGTGGAGGGATGGGTTAGTAAGTTTGCTGGTGACACAAAAGTTGGGGGTGTTGTGGATAGTGTGGAGGGCTGTCAGAGGTTACAACAGGACATTGATATGATGCAAAACTGGGCTGAGAAGTGGCAGATGGAGTTTAACTCAGATAAGTGTGAGGTGATTCATCTTGGTAGGTCAAATATGATGGCAGAATATAGCGTTAATGGTAAGACTCTGGCAGTGTGGAGGGTCGGAGGGATCTTGGGATCTGAGTCCATAGGATACTCAAAGCTGCTGTGCAGGTTGACTGTGTGGTTAAGAAGGCTTACTGTGCATTGGCCTTCGTCAACTGTGGGACTGAGTTTAAAAGCCGAGAGGTAATGGTGCGGCTATATAGGAACCTGATCAGGCCCCATTTGGAGTACTGTGCTCAGTTCTTGTCGCCTCCCTACAGGTGGTGGCGGTGATGATGATGATGACGTTGACTCAGGCTTGAGAGGCCAGCGCCTGACATTTTCATGCCTTACAAGGTGCGGAACGAAAGACTGTGTGGTGCGCCACTCTCACACAGATATTTCGCAGTATTTTTACTTTACGAGGTTGAGTTGCGAGCTCAACACTCAACCCAGCATGGCCCGACTGGATTCGAATCCAGGAACCTCTGTTCCGGAGTCTGGCGCTGATGTCACTGCACCACCAGCCGACCATAGAAAGAGTGCAGAGGAGATTTACAAGGATGTTGCCTGGATTGGGGAGCAAGCCTTATGAGAATAAGTTGATTGAACTCGGCCTTTTCTCCTTGGAGCAACGGAGGATGAGAGGTGACCTGATAGAGGTGTTCAAGATAATGAGAGGCATTGATCGTGTGGAGAGTCAGAGGCTTTTCCCCAGGACTGAAATGGCTAGCATGAGAGGGCATAGTTTTAAGGTGCTTGGAAGTAGGTACAGAGGAGATGTCAGGGTTAAGTTTTTTACTCAGTGATGAGTGCGTGGAATGGGCTGCCGGCAATGGTGGTGGAGGTGGATACGATAGGGCCTTTTAAGAGACTTTTAGATAGGTACATGAAGCTTAGAAAAATAGAGGGCTATAGATAAGCCTAGTAATTTCTATGGTAGGGACATGTTTGGCACAACTTTGTGAGCCAAAGGGCCTGTATTGTGCTGTAAGTTTTGTATGTTTCTATGTCAGGGGTAAGTTTTTTATGCAGAGTGGTGAGTGCATGGAATGGGCTGCTGGCAACGGTGGTGGAGGCGGATGCGATAGGGTCTTTTAAGAGACTCCTGGATGACTACATGGAGCTTAGAAAAATAGAGGGCTATGGGTAAAGTTTAGGTAGTTCTAAGGTAGGGACATGTTTGGTACAGCTTTGTGAGTCAAAGGGCCTGTATTGTGCTGTAAGTTTTGTATGTTTCTGTTTAGTTCATTTTCAAGTCACAGAAACATCCTTGTAAATTTTTTCTGTATTCTCAATCTTACTGATACCTTTGCTGTAGGTAGGTGATTAGAACTGCACACAATACTCCAAATTTATCTTTAACAATACCTCTACAACTCTAACATAATTTCCCAATACCTATACTCAATACTCAGATTTATGAGAGCCAGTGTGCCATAAGCTCCCTTTGTGACCCTATCTAAGTATCTGTCAACTGTTTCAATGCTACCTTTAGGTTAACAAAATTCTTAGAGTATGTGGTTGAAACTATCAAATCAATTCAATCTTCAGAATGAAGTTTAATTTCTTTTGAATACACTTTAAAGATTTTGATTGAAAGAAGAGTAATTAATGTTCTTAAACAGAAAATTTTAATGTAGCAGAATTGTTAGTCAGGTTTTACTTCCATTTAAAGTCCATTGATTTTGCAGTGACTAAAATATGGTGTAAAGAATTAGATGCATAAAGAGAGGTTAGATCAACTCACAGAACATGGAACTCAATGATCTAATTTTGGCTTAATTTTTGGGGGGGAAAATCCCTCTGGTTTGGTCAGAGAACATCTGATGGTGGGAATTCTAGCCAGGGCTATTAGTAGTGTTGTGATTAGGTTGCTCGACCAGCAATTTTGGATTATTGCTGTGTCTCATTAATTTCTACTTTGTCAGCTGGAGAAATTTTATTGCATGTATTTAGCTAAATCTGGACCATAAGGTTTATGTTGATAATGCTAATCTACTAGATTGTCCTTAAAAACTTACCTGATTCACTGACCACTTCATTTTCAGGCCATTCAAAAGTGTGTTGGAGTGAATACTAAATCTTAATTTAGTCAGCAAATCAACACTTCCTGTAAACAAATTTTAAAAATTGCAAGTTACATCTGTCAATTTTTGATCCCAACAGAAGGTGAGAGGTTAGACACAAAGATGAAAAGATTGGAAGCCAAGTATGCTCCACTTCACCTTGTCCCATTGATAGAGCGACTTGGAACACCTCAGGTAATTTTTCATTGGAACTCTACTGCAAACCATTTGTTTTCAAAGTTGCAAGAATTTGCAGACAACCTAAATATAATTTAAAGCACATGAAAGTATCTTTTACATTTGTTTCTTAATTATGTAAACTTCAGTTGGTTTGTCAGTTACTAACAAATAATATCTGGTTTTCTACTCCCAGTATGCATCCATATTGTTGATTGATGGTTGTTTATAGAAATGGAAGCTGGTGATTAGGTGTGTGCCATTGTTATTCATTATGCATATAAATGATTTGGATGCAAATGCACAAGGTTTTATCATTAAGTTTTCAGATGACTCAAAATTAGGACATGTTGATAAGGTTATCAAGAAGATCTTGATCAGTTAGGGAAGGGGCATAAATTTAGGGTGAAAGGGGCAAGTTTCACTCAAAGGGTGGTGAATCTATGGAGCGAGCTGCAGAAGTGATTGAGGCAGGTATATTAGTATCATTTAAGAAGTGGTTGGATAGGTACATCGAGGAACAAGATTTAGAGGGATATGGGCCAAACACAGGAAATTAGGAGTAGCTATACTGTATTGCTCAATGACTATATTGTAAAAGACACCATTGCCGTTTACAAGCATTTGCTTCTCCACTTGATGCCCATAGAGAACCCATTAATGCTTAATATTGCCTTCAACAAGAAGTGTTACTGTTGGCTTTATCTATGATGTGATACCACCTTTCAGTATAAATATGGTGGGTATGAAACAGTCCTTTTATTATCGGCATCTTAGCAATGTTTATGATGCAGATTATACAGATTCCTTGGACTTTAGCTCTGCTACTGGTTCAGTTGTAATTTAACATATTTTATATCAGAAATGGTCACTTCTAAGGACACTTATAAAGACACTTATACTGTAAGTACTTCTGAGTATCTGCTGTTTGCCACAGTATGGTTACTCTGTAAATCCTGTGGTAGATTCAAAAAGAGCAAGCACAAAGTTTCCGACCACTGTTGACCTTGCAAGACATTGAGTCAGTTTGTGAGCTAAAACCTCAATGCAAGTTCTTAAACTTTCTTTTAAAAGCAACTGAATTTTATAGCCTAGTGGGGTAAAACTAAAATTGTATATGATGTACAACAACACTTTATCACATTTGGACTAAAAGACACAACACAGGAGCTACGAGAGAGATAAACTATCTAGAATAGCATCAAGCTATATGGGAGCATAGTGGTTAGTGCATCATGTTACAGTGCCAGACAGCACCCAGCAATTGGGTTTCAATTCCTGTCACTGTCTGCAAGTTTGTTTTTCCTGTGACTGTGTAGGTTTCCTCCCACATTCCAAAGATTTACAATTAGGATTAGGGCCAATCGACGGAGTTTGTGACAAAATTCTGTTTACTCTGACCACTAGAAAATTGAAACCGATTAGATAAGCTAATATTTTACCTTGCACGAGAGTTATGAATGCTGAAATCGGAAATAAAAACAAAATGCTAGATATACTGAGCAGGTTAGGCAGTATCTATGGAGTGCGAAATAAAATTTGAATTTGATGACTTTACCAGTTAGGATGGAGGGTCTATAACACGAAGTGTTAATTCAACTTTTTTGCTCTCCGTATGCACTCAGTGGCCATTCTATTAGGTACACCTTTACATCTGCTTCTTAATGAAAATATTTAATCAGCCAATGATGTGGCAGCAACTCAATGCATAAAAGCATGCAGACATGGTCAAGGGGCTCAGTTGTTGTTCAGACCAAACATCAAAATGGGAAAGAAATGTGATCTATGTGATTTGACCATGGAATGATTGATGGTACCAGACAAGCTGGTTTGAAACCTGTTGGTCTCCTGGGATTTTCATCGACAACAGTCTCTAAAATTTACAGAGAATGGTGCAAAAAACCCCCCCCAAAAAATCCAGTCCTGTGGGCTAAAACACCTTGTTAATGAAAGAGTTCAGAGGAGAATGAGCAAACTGGTTCAAGCTGACAGGAAAGTGACAATAACTCAAACGTGTTACAACCGTGGTATGCAAAATAGCATCTCTGAACACACAACACAGTGAACCTTGAAGTTGATGGGCTACAGCAGCAGCGGAAGACCACACTGAGGACCAAGGTGTACCTAGAGAAGTGGCCACTGAATCTGTGTCACCCGAACAATTATAAAGTTCTTTCTGGTTTTGTTGTTATTTCTGTTCGGT
This sequence comes from Hypanus sabinus, assembly GCF_030144855.1. Classification (NCBI taxonomy): domain Eukaryota; kingdom Metazoa; phylum Chordata; class Chondrichthyes; order Myliobatiformes; family Dasyatidae; genus Hypanus; species Hypanus sabinus. The sequence continues at coordinate 21,146,066 of NC_082708.1, forward strand.
TCTTGCTCTTTCTGTTCTGAGCTGGAAAAGGCATATAATAAGGATGCTGTCCCAATTGTAATGGGAGACTTCAACATGCAAGGGTATTGGAAAAATCAGGGTGGTGTCAGATCATAAGAGGGAATTTGTTGAATGCCTACAAGATGGCTTTTTAGAGCAGCTTGTGCTTGAGCCTACTGAGGGAAAGGCTTTCAGATTGAGTGTTGTGTAATAATCCAGATTTTATTAGGGATCTTAAGGTAAAGGATCCTTTGGGAGGCAGTGATCATAATATGATTGAATTCATTTTGCAGGTTGAGGGGAGAAGCACAAGTCAGATTTATCAATATTACAATGGAATAAAGGGATTTACAAAGGCATGAGAAAGGAGCTTGCCCAGGTGGATTGGATGAGGATACTGGTGGAGATGATGGCAGAGCAGAAGTTGCTGAAGTTTCTGGGAATAGTTCACAAGACACAGGATAGATATGTCCCACAGAAGAAGTTGTTCTTAAATGGCAGAAGTAGGGAACCATGGCTGACAAGGAAGGTAAGGACTGCATAACAGCCAAAAAAAGGGCATATAATATAGCAAAAGGAAGTTGGATGATTCGCAAGTTTTTAAAATCCAACAAAGGCAACTGAAAAAGACCAGAAGAGGGGAAAAGATTAAATATCAGGGCAAACAAGCCAATAATATAAAGCAGGATGCGTAGGTTTTTATTTTCAGTTATATAAAGAGTAAAACGGAGGTGAGAGTTGATATTGAACCACTGGAAAATGATGCTGGTGAGGTAGTAATGGGGGACAAAGAAATGGCCGATGAATTTAATAAGTACTTTGCTTCAGTCTTCACTGTGGAGGTTGCTAGCAGTGAACCAGAGGTCCATGAGTGTTGGGAAGCAGGAGGGAATGCCATTGCTATTACAAAGGAAAAAGTGCTTGGCAAACTGAAAGATTTTAGATAGATAGATAGATACTTTATTCATCCCCAAGGGGAAATTCAACATTTTTCCAGTGTCCCATACACTTATTGTAGCAAAACTAATTATATACAGTATTTAACTCAGTATAAATATGATATGCATCTAAAATCACCCTCCCAAAAAGCATTAATAAATAGCTTTTAAAAAGTTCTTAAATAGTTTACTGAAGTGCATGGAGTGGTAACTTAAGCTCAGTCCTAACCCCGGCACTTTAACATGTCTTGACCCTGGTGGTTGAATTGTAGAGCCGAATGGCGTTGGGGAGTAATGATCTCTTCATCCTGTCTGAGGAGCATTGCATTGACAGCAACCTGCTGCTGAAGCTGCTTCTCTGTCTCTGGATGGTGCTGTGCAGAGGATGTTCATGATTGACCGTAGCCTACTCAGCGCCCTCCGCTCTGACTTAAGGTGGTTAAGTCACCCAGACCAGATGGACTACATCCCAGAGTCCTGAGAGAGATTGCTGAAGAGATAACGGCAAATGTCACTCCACTTTTTAAGAAGGGAGAAAGACAAAAGAGAGAAAATTATAGGCCAGTTAGCCTAACCTCAGTGGTTGGGAAAGTATTGGGGGGGGGGGGGGTCTGTTTTTCAGGACAAGGTTTTGGGGGATTGGAGACAAATGATAAAATAAGTCAAAATCAGCATGGTTTCTGTAAAGTGAAATTTTGCCTGACAGATCTGTTAGAATTTTTTGAGGAAGTTACAAGCAGGTGGACAAAGGAATGGTAGTAGATGCTTAGATTTTCAGAAGGCATTTGTTAAGGTGCTCCACACAAGGCTGCATAACAAGATAAAATCTCATGGTGTTACAGGAAAGATACTAGCATGGATAGTAGAATGGCTGGCAGGCAGGATTCAGTGAGTGGGAATAAAGTTGGCTGTTGGTGACAAGTGGTGTTCCTCAGGGGTCAGTATTGTGACCGCTGCTTTTCTCATTGTTAGCCAATGATTTGGATAATGGAATTGATGGCTTTATGGCAAAGTTTGCAGATGATACGAAGATAGGTTGAGAGATAGGTAGTGCTGAGGAAGCAATGTGATTGCAGCAGGACTTAGACAAATCAGAAGAATGGGCAAAAAAGTGGCAGATGGAATACAATGTTGGGAAATGTATGATGATGCATTTTGGTAAAAGAAACAATAGTGTAGACTATTATCTAAATGAGGAGAAAAATTCAAACATCAGCAATGCAAAGGGTCTTAAGAGTTCTCATGCAAGACTCCTAGAAGGTTAACTTACAGGTTGAGTACGTGGTAAAGAAGGCAAATGCAATGTTGGCATTTATTTCAAGGGGAATAGAATATTAAAAAAAAATACAAGGAGATAATGCTGAGCTTTTATAAGACACTAGTCAGGCTGCACTTGGAGTATTGTCAGCCGTTTTGGGCTCCAAATCTGAAAAGATATGTTGTCATTGGGGAGAGTCCAGAAGAGGTTCACGAGGATGATTCTGGGATTGAAGAGGTTAATATATGAGGAGTGTTTGGTAGCTTTGGGACTGTACTCAGTGGAATTTAGAAGAATGCATGGGGGATCTCATTGAAATCTACCGAATGTTGAAAGTTAAATATGGTTGCTGTGGAGAGAATGTTTCCTCTGGTGGGTATGTCCAGAACTAGAGAGCACAGCCTCAAAACTGAGGGGTGACCTTTTAGAATAGACGTAAGGAGGAACTTTTTTAGCCAGAGAATAGTGAATCTGTGGAATGCTCTGCCACAGACAGTTGTGGAAGTCAAGCACATGGGTATATTTATGGCAGAAGTTGATAGTTTCCTGATTGGTCAAGGCATCAAAGGTTATGGTTGAGTGGGATCCAGGATCAGCCATGATGGAATGGCAGAGCTGACTCAATGGGCTGAATGGCCTAATTCTGCTCTTGGGTCTTATGGTCTTTATTTTGTGCATCTCACCTGGATTCTCTCTATTCACTAGGACTGGTTGCCACATCTTGGTCCTACACCCACTTTCCCTGAAATCAAAAAGAATTTCATATGAACACGATGATGCAAATGCAGTCATTATGAAAGTTGTATACATTATAGCCAGCTCTTCTGCTTTCCATTTGAATCACTAAAAATGTAAAACTAAGGTGATCAGTCTGCAGTACAGTAGAGTTATTGATGTGATTTTTGACCCACTAACATGTTTTTAACTTAAATGGCTTCATAAACAGCAAGTTGCAATTGCAAGGGAAGGAGATCTGCTGACAAAGGAGCGTCTCTGTTGTGGACTGTCCATGTTTGAAGTGATTTTGACGAGAATCCAGCAATTCCTGGATGATTCCATTTGGCGAGGACCCCTTCCAAGTAACGGCGTAATGCACGTGGATGAATGTGTGGAATTCCACAGACTCTGGAGTGCCATGCAGTTTGTGTACTGTATTCCAGTTGGGGCACATGAATTCACTGTAGAGTAAGTGGTTGTGATTTTTTTTCCATTCTTCATAGAACATAGGAGAGTACAGCTCATTTTAGGCCCTTCAGCCCACAATGTTGTGCCATCCCTCAAACCCTGCCTCCCATATAACCCCCCAGCTTAAATTCCTCCATATACCTGTCTAGTAGTCTCTTAAACTTGACTAGTGTATCTGCCTCCACTACTGACACAGGCAGTGCATTCCACGCACCAACCACTCTGTGTGAAAAACCTTCCTCTAATATCCCCCTTGAACTTCCCTCCCTTTACCTTAAAGCCATGTCCTCTTGTACTGAGCAGTGGTGCCCTGGGGAAGAGGCGCTGGCTGTCCACTCTATTTATTCCTATTAATATCTTGTTCACCTCTATCATGACTTCGCTCATCTTGATGCTGCAGAAACCCTGACCTTGACTAGTGATTGGCCTAGGGGGGGCACAGATACACATTATCAATACGATGTGCTTTCTTAATCAGAATTCACGAAAAGTTGAGTTCTTGAAAAAATATTCAGGGAGTTCAAAGCATATCTACTTGAGGTTGGGGTGCTTTGCCTTGCTTTAATCCTGCAGGGAATAAATGGCAGGCTCAGAACTTTTCATTTTCTGTATGTACGTTGTTTCTTCCAATGGAGTGCTTCTTCCATTGACTTTAAAACTGTTTACCTAGATTTACCTTGCAAAACAGGATGGCTGACTGGGGTGCTACTGCATACTGTATACTGCATATTGTTTGCCTTGTAATGACTGATTGTTGTAGAAGCACTAAGAACTCCATGTGTATTGTCTCCAGAATTATAATTGAATCTGAGCTGCATCTGCACAGCACAATGCATTACTGTCACAAATTAAATTGGGTGCTGGAGACCATATTGGCTAAGATATATAGTGACAAATGTGTTTACTTCTTTATGTTTTGAAGGGCAATGTTGAATGTCATTTATCAAAATCCTAGCCTGTCTCCCAAAAATGCTCTTCTGTCAATCTGTTGACAAGAGTTATTCTTCCTGTTTCACTAAGTGTTGGGCAGTAGTGGTGTATGCCTGATTGAAAGGGATGTGAAAGTTCAAACTATTGTAAATGCACTGGGATAGCAGATTGTGGCATTGCCTGTTGTAAAATGCACGTGAAATTCATAATATTTTAGTTTCTAAAATTATTTTAGTTTGGGTAAATGGTTATACAGCCATTCAATTTTTCCCCCAAATATTTTTTATATTTGTTATGTAGAGAATTTGTCTCCAGCTGCTCAGAACAAAGATTACCAAGTGAAAGTAATGAACAGAATATGTTTTTGTTTTTTTAATTTCAATATCTGGACAATGAACTTCTTTTTATCCTCTCAAAGAAATTAACTTCTGCCAAGATGGTATTTGATGAGCACTGGGGGTGTTCACAGTGCAGGTTCCCCAGATTATTACAACTTGTCAGCAGTAACAGTGTCACCAATATGCCATGTCATTGGGTATATTTAAAGCAGAGGTTGACAGGTTCTTGATTGGTAAGGGTATGGGGAGAAGGCAAAAGAATGGGATTGAGGGAGGATTAATAAATCAGTCATGATAGAATGGTGGAGCAGATTCGATAGGCCAAATGGTATAATTCTGCTCCTGTGGTCAATGGGAATCATTACCAAAGCCTGTGCGTGGTTGCAGTAGGGATGCCTGGATGGTGAGCAGGAACTTTAACTCTTCCAGTTCTGTTCATCTGTACAAGTTCACGTTCACTTATCCTAACTGAGACTGGCTAACTCAGCATAAACCAGACTGGGAGCTTTTATTGCATTGGAAGCTTTTATGGTCTTTGCCTGAGGACCATAAAAGGACCAGCTCTTCCTTCTGTAAACACTGATCCACAGACAACCTTTTCTAAAACTGGGAGATTTTTCTCGATGTGTCTTGAATCATTCAAGAATTTGAACCACTTTATAATTGTCTTGTCTTTGAATTATCCAGGCAGTGCTTTGGAGATGGGCTGCATTGGGCTGGCTGTATGATTATTACATTGCTTGGGCAGCAACGGCGCTTTGACGTCCTCGACTTCTGTTACCATTTGCTCAAAGTCCAGAAGCATGATGGCAAAGATGATGTCCTCAAGAATGTGGTATGCAGTTTTTCATTCTTTTCCTGATACACAGGACAACATTTCATGAGCATTGATTATTCTGGAGTTCCCAGTAAGTAGTTTATTCATCTGTTGGCTTTAATAATGTGTCAGTAATGGATACTATGTCTGTCCAAATGTGCTGAAGCCAGCTGACCCATCTGAGAAGAGCTAAATCAGATTTGATCACTGTTGTGTATGAATGATAACTCAGCATTGGCTTACCTACATGTTAACCAACTGGGAAGGTGGGAAACAGCTTAGCCTGTGTGTGTTGGTGGGGAAGTGGTAACCTGGTTTTAGTCAAGTTTTTCACATGCTATAAAAAGCTTGTAACTGTCTTGATATTGTGAAAAGAGATGATTTTCAATTATGCTTAACCAAGTTTTAACCAAATAGTCAAATCCTTGTTAGTCTGCATCAATTGCAAGGATCTCATTGAATATCCAAAATAACAATATTAAGCGCTTTTTCAAACTTCAAAGTAAATGTATTATCAAAGTACGTATATTTTCTTGCGGGCATACTCAGTGAATTCAAGAAATGTAATAGAATCAATAAAAGACCACACACAATAGGACAAACAACCAATGTGCAAAAGACAACAAACTGCAAATACAAAAGAAAAAATAAGTAAATAAATGATAAGTATAGAGAACACGAGATGAAAAGTCCATGAAAATGAGTCCATAGACTGTGAGAAAAGTTCAGTGATGGGGCTAGTGCAGTTATCCCCACTGGTATTGTGTGCAGTTTTGGTCACCAAATTACAGGAAGGATATTAATAAGGTTGAAAGAGTGCAGAGAAGGTTTACAAGGATGTTGCTGGGACTTGAGAAACCAAGTTACAGAGAAAGGTTGAATAGGTTAGGAGTTTATTCTGTGGAGCATAGAAGAATGAGGGGAGATTTGATAGAGGTACATAAAATTATGATGGGTATAGATAGAGTGAATGCAAGCAGGCTTTTTCCACTGAGGCTAGGGGAGAAAAAAACCAGAGGACATGGGGAAGGGGGAAAAGTTTAAAGGGAACATTGGGGGGGGCTTCAAACAGAGTGGTACGAGTGTGGAATGAGCTGCCAGATGAAGTGGTAAATGCTTTTAACATTCAAGAAAAACTTGGACAGGTACATGGATGAGAAGTGTGTGGAGGGATATGGTCCAGGTGCAGGTCAGTGGGACTAGGCAGAAAAATGGTTTGGCTCAGCCAAGAAGGGCCAAAAGGCCTGTTTCTGTGCTGTAATGTTCTATGGTTTAAGAGCCTGATGGTTGAGGGGTAATAAATGTTCCTGAAACTGGTGGTGTGAGTCCCGAGGCTCTTTTACTTTCTTCCTGATGGAAGCAGTGAGAGGAGAGCATGACCTGGAAAGTGGGAGCCCCTATTGATGGATGCTGCTTTCCTGTGATAGTTCTCCATGTAGATGTGCACAGTGATGGGGAGGGCTTTACCCAGGATGGACTGGGCTGTACCACTACTTTTTGTAGGATTTTCCATTCAAGGGCATTAGTGTTTCCATACAGGCCATGATGCAACCAGTCAATATACAGTACTCTCCACTATACACTTATAGAAGTTTGTCAAAGTTTTATCTGTCATGCTGAATCTTCATAAACTTCTAAGGAATTAGAAGCGCTGTCATGCTTTCTTCATAATTGCACTTATGTGCTGGGCCCAGGACAGATCTTCTGACACGGTAACACCGAAGAATTTAAAGTTGCTGATCTTCTCACTTCTGATTCCCCATTGAGGACTTGTTCATGGACCTGTGGTTTCCTCCTCCTTGCATACTGAGTGAGAGGTGGTTATTGTGGCACCATTCAGCCAAATTTTCAATCTCCCTTCCATATGCTGATTTCTCACCATCTTTGATTTGGCCAACCACAGTGGTATCAGCAGCAAACTTAAATATGGTACTGGAGGTGTGCTTAGACCCAGAGTCATAAGTATAAAGCAAGTAGAGCAGGAAACTAAGCACATGGGCTTGTGGTGCTCTTGTACTGATGGCAATTCTGGAGGAGATGTTGTTGCCAATGTGAACAGACTAAGATCTGCAGTGAGGAAATTGAGGTTCCAATTGCACAAGGCGGTATTGAGGCCAGGATTATGAAGATTATTGTTTAGTTTTGAGGGAATGATAGTATTGTATGCTGAGCTGTAGTCAATAAAAAGCATTCTATATGCATCTTTGCTGTTCGGATGTTCCGGAGTTGAGTGAAGAGCCAGAGAAATGGCTTTTGCTATGGATCTATTGTTCTGGTAGGCGATTTGGAGCAGATCCAAGTGGCTTCTCAGATAGGAGTTGATATGTTTCTTTGCCAACCTTTCAAAGAACTTCATCACATTGGATGTAAGGGGTTCTGGACAATAGTCATTGAGGCAGGTTGCCCCATTCTCTTAGGCACTGGTATAATTGAAGCCTGCTTGAAGAGTGGGGGTATATCAGACTGCCAAAGCGAGAGGTTAAAGATCTTAGTAAAGATCTCCAGGCATGTAATAAGCACAGGTCTTTAGTATTCCACCAGGTAACCATTTGGGCCAGGTGCTTCTGGGGGTTCACCTTCCTGAAGGACCCATCAGCTTCGGAGTCTGAAATCACAGGTCATGTGCTGTGGGAGTTCGTGAATGTTTGTCCACGTTTTGACATTCAAAGCGAGCATAGGAGGCATTGAGCTCATCTGAAAGCTAAGTCCTGTTGTCAGCTATGTAGCTTGGTTTCACTTTGTTAGAGGTAATAGCATTCAATCCCTGTCACAGCGGTCGAGCATCCTTCAGTGATTAAATTTTAGTCCGGAATTGTCACTTTGCCTGTTAGATGGCTTTCTGGAGATCACACCTGGACTACTTTTATCTTGCTTGGTTGCCAGATGTTGTGGTGTTTATTGATAACAACATAGATAGGAAAAGGGAGGGAGGCCCTGAAGAGTGAATATAAGGAGGCAGACCATGACGGTGCTGCCACACACTCTCCAATCTGCTGATCAAATTTGCGGAAGACACAACATTGACCGTCCAAGACAGGCCTACAGACACCTTGACACAGTGGTGCCAAGATAACAACTTCTCTCTCAATGTCCAAAAAACGAAAGAGCTGATCGTGGATTACAGGAGGAATGGAGACAGGTTTGTCCTAATCAACATCAATGGAACTGAAGTTGAGAGGGTTAGTTCCAAATTCCTCTGTGCATACATTACCGAAGATCTCATCTGGACTGTACACACTGGCTGTGTGGCAAAAAAAGCACAACGGTGTCTCAGGCGACTGAAGAAGTTCAGCATGATCCCTCAAATTGTCCAGACTTTCTAAAGGGGCATTGAGAGCCTTCTGGCTGGCTGTATCACTGCCTAGTACAGGCACTGCACCAACCTTGATCGCTGAGCACTGCAATAGAGTGCTACGGACAGCCCTGCGCATCTGTGGATGTGAACTTCCCTCACTTGAGGGCATTTACAGCAGCAGGTGCATAAAGAAAGACCTGGAAGATCATCAGGGACACCAGTCATCTCTGTTTCTGTTGCTTCCATCTGGCAAACGGTGCTGCAGCATTAAAGCCAGGACCAACAAGCTATAGAACAGCTCACTTTGTGTGATGGATGTTAATAAATTCAAAAGAAGAAAGCTGAAAAGCAGGACTTCCAGGGTCGTAATCTCTGGGTTGCTGCCAGTGCCGCATGTTATTGAGGGTAAGCATAGGATGATTTGGCAGATAAATGCATGGCTGAGGAATTGGTGCAGGGGGCAGGGTTTCAGATTTCTGGATCGTTGGGACCTCTTCTGGGGTAGGTATGACCTCTACATAAATGATGGGTTACACCTGAACCAAAGGAATTCAGTATCCTTGCAGGCAGCTTGCTAGAGCTGTAGGGGAGGGTTTAAACTAATTTGATAAGATGGTAAGAACTGGAGTGATAGGGCTGAGGACGGGTGGTTGGTGTACAAGTAGATGCAGGGTGTATTGAGACTGTCAGGAAGGACAGGCAAACGATAGGGCAAAATTGCAGTCAGATGAATTAAAGTGTAATGGGGCCAAAATCAAAAAGGGTGATAAATACAGGACTGAAGGCATTACAGATTACAACGGGAGATAGAAGAGGCATGTAAAGAGGACATTGTTGTGATAATCATGGTGGATTTCAATGAGTAGGTAGATTGGGAAAATCTGATTGGTACTGAATCCCAAGACAGGGAATTTGTAAAATGCCTTCAAGATGGCTTTTTTAGAGCAGCTTGTGGTTGAGCTCACTAGAGGAACAGCAGTTCTGGATTGGGTGTTATGTAGCGATCCAGATTTGATAAGGAAGGTTGAGGTAAAGGAACCCTGAGGAGGTAGTGATCATAACATGTACAATTCATCCTGCAGTTTGAGAAGAAGCTAAAATTGGATGTGGAGTAAAGGGAATTACAGAGGCATGAGAGAGAAGCTGGCAAATTGGAAGGGGGACACTTGAAGGGATGATGACAGACAGCAGTGGCTGGTATTACTAGGGAAAAATTGGTTCGCACAGGAAAGATACATCCCAAAGATGAAGAGGTACTCTGAAGGGAGGATGAGGCGACTGTGGTTAATGAAGCTGTTCAAAGACAGTTTAAAAACAAAAGAGAGGGCATATAACATGGCAAAAATTTGTCGGAAGTTGGAGGATTGGGAAGCTTTTACAAACCAACAGAAGGCAGCAGAAAAAAAACATTGAGAGAAATGATTAAATATGAAGGGAAGCTAACCAATAATATAAAAGAGGATGCAAAAAGATTTTTCATATATATAAATAGTAAAAGAGAAATGAGAGTGGATATTGACTGCTGGAAAATGACGCTGGAGCGGTATTATTAGGGGACGAAGAAATGTCGGATGAACTTTAAAAGTATTTTTGCATCAGTTTTTACTGAGGGAGACACTAGCAGTATGTCAGAAATTTGAGAATGTTGGGGCAGAAGTCAGTGTCGTTGTTCTTACTAAGGAGAAGGTGCTTGGGAAGCTGTACCCTAAAGTCATCTGGACCAGATGGGCTATATCCCACAGGGTTCTTAAAAGAGATAGGAGAAGGAATTGTGGACACATTAGTAATGATCTTATAAAAATCACTATATTCTGGAATGGTTCCTGTGGACTGGAAAATTGAATGTCACTCCACTCTTCAGGAAGAGAGGGAGGCAGAAGAAAGTAAGTTGTATGTTAGTTAGCCTGACTTAAGTGGTTGGAAGGATGTTGGAGTGGGCTATTGTTAAGGATGAAGTTTCAGGGTACTTGGATGCACATGATGAAATAGGCAGAAGTCAGCTTGGTTTCCTTAAGGGGAAATCCTGCCTGACAAATCTCAAAAATTTTTGAGTTCTTTGAGGAAATAACAAGCAGAATAGACAAAAGAGAGGCAGTGGATGTTGTTTACTTGGGTTTTCAGAAGGCCTTTGACAAGGAGCCGCACATGAAGCTGCTTAACAAGGTAAAAGCCCATGGTATTTCAGAAGTACTAGTATGGTTAGAAATTGTCTGACTGTCAAAAGGGAAAAAGTGGGAATAAAGGGGGCCTTTTCAGGTTGGCTGCCGGTGAGTGGTGTGCTGCAAGGGGCAGTAATGAGAGCACTTTTTTGCACATTTTATGTCAATGATTTGGTTGATGGAATTGATGGCTTTGTGGGCAAGTTTGCGGATAATTAGAAGATGGGTGGAGGAGCAGGTGGCGTTGAGGAAGCAGAATGTTTGCAGGACTTAGACTGGGAAAACGGGCAAAGTGGCAGATGGAACATAATATAGGGAGGTGTATAGTCATGCACTTTGGCAGAAGGAATAAAGGCATGGACTGTTTTCTAAATGAGGAGAAACTTCAAAAATCAGAGGTGCTGAGGGACTTGGAAGTCTTCATGCAGGATTCCCTGCAGGTTGAGTGAGCGATAAGGAAGGCAAATGCAATGTTAGCATTCATTTCAAGAATTCTAAAATATAAAGGCAAGGATGTAATGCTGAGCCTTTATAAGGCATTGGTCAGACTGCATGGAGTATTGTGAGCAGTTTTGGGCCCTTATCTAAGAAAGAATGTATTGGCGTTGAAGGGGGTCCAGAAGAGGTTCATGAAAGTGATCCCAGTTATGAAAAGGATAGTGTAGCAGGAGCACTTGATGGCTCTGGGCCTGTATTTGAAGTTTAGAAGAATGAGAGGGAATCTCATTGAAACCAATCTAATATTGAAAGGTCTGGATAGAGTGGATGTAGACTCTCCTCCTATTTCTAGGTGTTCACCTGATGGATAATCTCACCTGGTCCCTCAACACCAGCTCCATAGCAAAGAAAGCCCAGCAGCGTCTCTACTTTCTGCGAAGTCTGAGGAAAGTCCATCTCCCACCCCCCATCCTCATCACATTCTACAGGGGTTGTATTGAGAGCGTCCTGAGCAGCTGCATCACTGCCTGGTTTGGAAATTGCACCATCTCGAATCACAAGACCCTGCAACGGATAGTGAGGTCAGCTGAGAAGATCATCGGGGGGTCTCATTCCACCATCACGGACATTTACATTACACGCTGCATCCGCAAAGGAAACAGCATTATGAAGGACCCCATGCACCCCTCATACAATCTCTTCTTCCTCCTGCCGTCTGGGAAAAGGCTCCGAAGCATTTGGCCTCTCACGGCCAGACTATGTAACCGTTTCTTCCCCCAAGCTATCAGACTCCTCAATACCCGAAACCTGGACTGACACCTTGCCCTATTGATTATTTATTGTAATGCCTGCACTGTTTTTGTGCACTTTGTGTAGGTCTGTAGTCGAATGTAACTTTCACTCTTTTTTACATAATCTAGTTTTTGTATTGTGTCATGTAACACCATGGTCCTGAAAAACGTCGTCTCATTTTTACTATGCACTGTACCAGCAGTTTTGGTCAAAATGACAATAAAAGTGACGACTATAGTGAGTGTCTAGGACCAGAGGATACAGCCTCAGAATTGAGAAATGTCCACTGAGAACAGGCATAAGGAGAAATGTCTTTAGCCAGAGGTGGTGAATCTATAAAATTCATTGCCACACACAGTTGTGCAGGCCAAGTCATGGGGTATATCTAAAGTGAAGGTTGATAGGTTCTTGATTAATCAGAGTGTCAAGAGTTATGGGAAGAAGGCAGGACAATAGGTTTGAGAGGGGTGCTGGATTAGCTATGATGGAGCAGACTCAATGGGCTGATCAGCCTAATTATTCTCCTTTCTCTTATGGCTTTATAGAATTGTTCAGCAAGGAAATAAATTCTTCAGCACAGCTCATCCATGGTGACCACCAAGCTAATCCAATGTGTCACTGTTTCATCAATATCTCTCTGAACCCTTGCTTTCCTGGACCAGACTCTCCAGCGAATGAATCTGAGAACCAAGCAAGCACATGGGAGGGAGCCATGTTTGGCAGCACTATATTAAATTTTCTTTCCTTTGCTATTTGCAGCCTTTGAAGAAAATGGTTGACAGAATTCGCAAATTCCAAATTCTGAATGATGAAATATTTGCTATCTTGAGCAAGTATCTGAAGTCAGGTGATGGTGAAAATGTCCCTGTGGAGCACGTCCGCTGTTTCCAGCCACCTATTCATCAGTCGCTAGCGAGCTCCTAATAAAGAACATTTGGGACAGCTGAAGCAATCCAGGAATATTTGCATTCTGAATGCCTGGATAATCAACTGGCTGATACTCTGCATTTTAATAATGTGAAATGTTAGAGTTAAATATTTAAACTGCTGTGTGATTTTGTTTTTCTAAGAGGACAGTGCATGGTTTGTATTAGTTGAGGGTTTTACTGATGATTTTGCCATCAAACACTACCAGCAATAAGTATCTGGAAGAGATTTTAAAATGGTAAAAACTGATTAGTTGCAAAGATTCCTTATGAAATTTTAAAAAAGTAATCAGATTATTTCAACTTTGTAATGGCATTGTTATAAGATTAACATTTTTCAAATCTATATTTTACTACACTAGCCTGCATTCATAGTTTACTGGTGCTGTACTAAAAGATGCTCTTTTACTTCTGTTCCAGTAATAATTTTGCTTTCATCCCCTCGTGCAGCTCATTTATACTAAATTTTCCACAGTAGTTACAAAAATTTTAAATGAATCATGAGATTTTTTGAACTGTTTACCAGTTTATATGGAAGAAATAAATACTTTCCCATCTATTCCTCATGGTTTTGCCATCCTTTTATTTTATCTCAATGGGGTCAGGGGAGAATAAATTACCCTTCATAGTTGGAATTAGATTTGAATAGATAATGAGGACTGGTTTCTTATCATCAAATAGCCATTCTGTGACCTTAACTTGAAAAATGTCATTGGAATATGGGACTTGGTTTCTTTTGTCTGCAAGATAAAAGGACCATTGTGAGGAACAACTGTAAAACAAATTAGAGCATTTGAATATTTTATGTGGTAAATATAATTGAAACACTTTCAGGTTTACATTTAGGAGGAATAATTATGTAATTATTCAAAGAAAAATATAACCATGAACATAATTTAATGACCAAAGCCTCTGAACAGTGTACTCATAATCACCATTTCCTACATTTGTGTTGCTTCCAGGTTGCTGTTATAGAGGTGATCACTGTACCTATCTTTACAAAGCAATGCACGCAAAATGCTGGCAGAACTCAGCACACCAAGGCAGTGTCTATAGACGAGAGTAAACGGTCAGTGTTTCGAGCTGAGATCTTTGCTGAATTCTCCCAGCATTTTGTGTTGCTTTGGATTTCCAGCAGCTGCAGGCTTTGTGATTCCATCTATACTAATCCTACTTACAAGATATCTTGAGTACTTTTTAAAAACTTTTAGAGATGTACAGCACATTAAAGGCCTGACAACACAAATCACCTATGTGACCAATTAACCTTTTCCAGTATGTCTTATTTCCCACTATCTTATCAAAAGCTTTCTGGAAATCTCACGAGTGATGTGTTTGCTTGGCCATTTCTTACCACCTTCCAAATTGATTCTACCATCAAGATTGTCTACATATTTTTTATTAAGAACTATACCACTTCCTTCTACTTTCTGCTTACAAAGCATTTTTTTGTCAAGGAATGGAACACCTAAAAGACTAACCTTGCTGCAAAGACCACACAGCCCCTTTTCGATTGTAAATTGTTCATGTTTGCTTACACCTTGCTCAGCACTAGAAAATAGATTGCTTTACTGGATAATACAAAAAATATTTAAAGCAACATTGTAGCAAAACTTCATATTAAAAAAAATCAGATGCTCTGAAACATTTGGGCCTAAGTTAAAACCAGTTCAAATCCACTGCTAAATTTTGATACATTAACTATTGGAAATGCTTTATTTTCTTTATTAATATACCTGACAAAGATTAAATTTGCTAGTCCCCGACCATTTCTGGCTATACTTCTTGGGTAATTCCTAAAATACCCTTGCATTATGTGAATTAATTTCTGTTTTCTAGACTGATTAATTGGAATTTAATTTCAGCAAGGTCTGAACTATAGATAAGATCAGAAGAGTCTTAAAAATCACAACAAAATGCAGAAGAATTGTGTGGACTTTCTACCACACTGTTACTTACAGAAATGAAGAGAATCCAAAAGAATTTTATTTCAAACATTTAAAATTAGGGCTCTCAGTGCATACAGTATTGTTTTCAAAACATACAATATTGTTTCCAAAAAATTAAATTAGAGTCCAAATATGCTGACAATTTTACAATAGTAGCTTAATCCTTGTAAACCACAATGCATCATCTGAAATATTTATTTTAAAAAAAAGTCATGAAAATTAAGGCAAATAAAAAGGTAAATACAATGACCCAGAGTCCATTCCAATCACACTGGGGTGAAAAATGATTGTCCCAAGAGACTCTCCATTACAACAAATGAAGTCACCAATACAGATAACTTTTTTTTTTACAAGCAGCTCAATTCTGGTGACTATGACAGCACAGGGCAGTGTATTTCCTTTATCCCTTAACACTATTATCCAACTCTCACATGTTGATTATGTTGCCATTTCTTCTGGAAGAAATCAATTCAGAGTGCATTTCAGAACTATCAGTACAGCTTTCATTTTCCACATTGTGGTCCAACCGCTCGTAATGTGCACTACCATTGGCAGTAAATCCTTTCTCCTCTTTTCTCATAAACACGGGCAAACTTGCCAATGTTAAATTGATATCCTTAAAGGCATGCAGCAGAAAGATGCCCACTATGATGGTGAGGAAACCACTCAATGTGCCAATGATGTCATCGTTGTCCATGTGATACCATTCTTTGAAAAGGATAGCTGAACATGTCAAAACAGATGTAGTGAAGAACACATAATAAATGGGAGTCACTAAGGATGTGTTGAAAATGTCAAGTGCTTTGTTCAAGTAGTTAATTTGGGTGCTTACACAAGCAATAAGGCTCAGAAGGAGGATCCATGACAGAGAGTTGGTAAGGATGGGCTTCCCAGCAAAAAGTTCCTTTATGGCAATACCAAGGCCTTTCACACAGGAGACAGATAGGGCACCAATTACAGAACAAATGGTTATGTAAACCAGGATGTTTGTCTGTCCGTGACGAGGACCAACAACAAATATAAGGATCAGGGAAATTATGATGACAAAAGTCGCGAACACCACAAAACCTAAAACCAGAGTGGAAAAAAAACACCGTTAGGGAATTAGGCTTGTATTCAGAAGTAAAATACTGCAAATACTATCTGCAGATCATATGGCATCTGTGGAGAGAGAAACAGTTAATGGATCCAATGCTGAGTCCTGAAGATTGCAATATGCTTTTCCTCAAGCTTACTTTCAGCTTTGTTAGGAGAAAGATCACAGGCGGTGTTCGAGAAAAATTGAAGACAGTGAAGTAGAGAAGACATTACAATCCATTAATGAAGTGTAGTATATTGGAAATTCGAATCAATCGCTGTATCAACTGTAAAATGAGTATGAATTCCTGAATGATGGAAAGGGAGAATGTAGAAGACTGGGTGTGGCATCTGCTCCTTTCTCTCCCTGTAGATGCCTAGTCCTGCTGCCAGTAATTGGCACAGTCCCCTGGGTCACAAAACAAGAGATTTTTGATTTATTACTTCATGTCCTTAGGTACTAAAACCAATTACTGAACCTCAGCTGCTGCCACAGCTGAGATCATCTCAAATCATTTGAGAGTAACACAAAAAAATCAAACTAACATCCTTTGATCTATTTTTTTTTAAGAATGACAGCAAACAACTTTGCAACCTTTTCTTTAAGTGGAACAAAGAACAGAGTCTTTCAGTTCTGCTGTTCCCAAAGTTAACATCACTCCATTGCCTCTGATACACTAATATGTCAGAATCAAAGACAAAAGGCAGTTCTATTTTATTTCAATGCTATGTCAAACCATACACCCTGCTCTTCAGTACTCGGATATTAAAAAATATTTCTCACTGTAAAATTCATCTTTTTGGCACAATTGTTTATTTCAGGGTGTTCAATCTTTTTGAAAATTATCCCAAAGGCACTCCTTACTAAATCACAAGGGATACATCATCCAACTAAACTGGAAGCTCATTGAACTCTGATTTCAGGCACAACAGCTTTCATCATCAGTTTTATTGTGGCAAGATGCTGAAATCTCACTCTGGAATAAACAATGTAATATTAATTTACATGTTCACTATGAAAACTAATTTGTTTTAAGGCTTTAATTTCCATTAAGGAGGAAAAAGCAGAGGAGAAGCTGAACTTGGAGAATGCAATTTCAACAAGCAGCTGTCCATGTAAAGAAATCTCATCAACAAGTTCACAACAGTATTTTCATACATGCAGTGAAAATACCATGAACTCTTGGATGCAAATTCGCATTTTGACAAATTTAAAACCCTGCTCCAAGTCAAAAGGGTAAGAGAAAACTCCAACCCTTAGCCATCACTTCCAACTTGCTACCTGGCTACTGTCCACACCTAAACCAAACTCTTCAGTCTTCAGTGAGTCAAGCAGCATCTGTGAAGGCAAAAGGTGCAAGTCAACATTTTGGGTCAGACCCTGCATCAGGATTGAGGGAAACAGAAAAGATTGTCAATATAGAGTAATATGGATGTGATAGAGGGCAGTAGGTGATTAATGGGCCTGATGGGTGGATAGAATCAGGTGGGAGGAGGAAAGTTGGGTTGTCAGGTGAGCGTGTGTGTAGGAAGAGAGACTTGGACTCTCAATCTTGATACCTGGTAGGCTTTTAATGTTCTACCAAGATGACAGATAAGTATTTGTTTGTTTCTTATTCTTTGTTATAAAATATTCCTATTTCTGTCTGTCGAGGATACATATTTGCCTTCACTCATCTTTTACTTTTCATGTATCTGCAAAAGTTCCTAGTCATTCTATCTTCCTGTTTAAGATCAAATTCTGGATCTTCTGTCAAGTTTCAAAATATTCCAAATCTTCATGCTTGTCATTTCTCAAAACTTAATATGCTATTTTATTTGATATAACACTTCCTTTAACTTCTCCTGTCAGCCATGATTGATCACTTTTCCCATTCAGATTTGCATTTTAAGCTACATATTTTTTCAAATCATGGATATTTCCTAAATATATCTCAATGCAAGTTCCCAATAACCACACCCAACTTGCCCTCATACCTTTGTTATTTATATAGATGCATCACCAAATCATTAAGACTGAGTTTGACAGTGATGCTGTTCAAATTTCAATATTATGGTTATTCCATTTACAACAGGATTTAACATTTTCCATTTCATATTAAGCAATTTAACATAGCCTTGTCCCTAGCTGATCCCTGCATTCTTTATCTTGCTGTCACCAATTTTTCCCACCTGATCTATATTTGGATTACTGTGCTATCTGTTACAAGCACCTTAAATTTTATGACTTATTCTGTGTCCAATACAACTACAAAACATTTAACTTTGGCTTTAATCCAGTTGCAAAACTAAGTAGAGCACACCCAATCATTTCACTATATGTAAATAGTTACTTGAAAACTGTGCACATCATAACCACAGCCAAAATAACTACTAGTACATCTACAAATTTTATAGCTAGTTAACTCATCAAAACAACAATCTGGGAAAAACCCCAAACTGAAGTCAGAAAAATCAAAGGCTTTTTCTAATTTTCCTCCTGACTTTTGACAATTTTATTAGCAAAAGAAATAATATAAAATGAATTTGTATTTTGCAGCACTTCACACAATTGCAGCATTTTCAAGAATGCTCTATAACCAATTAAAGCTTTTAAAATGGAATCAAGGCCAAAGCTGCAACATCAGGACAGCAGCAGACAAAATACAGACTGGAACTTTCTATAAACAGTAATACAAAAAATAATAGCCAGATAATGTGTTTTTGGGAATATTGGATAAGGCCTAAAATCTTAATCAGGTCTCCAGAGGAATTCCTGAGATCTTGGAATACTGTCCTGTACAAATTTTAAATTGCTTATTATGAAATGGAAAAAGTTAAATCCTGAAGAACCGGGGATGAAGAACAGCTTTTATCCTAAAAGTCTGGATTTTGTGTTCAAAATCCCTAGAGTGGGATTTTAAAGCCATTACCTCTGACCTACGATTAGAATGCTACTGCCAAGTAGAGACCAACGCTGAACTAAAATAACAGACACGTAAGCAGATGAAAATGCGTGCTATACCTGGATCTTTAAGTTTCGTGGCCATTGCTTGTATCGTTTCCACCTCTTCCTCTTGTGGCGCATGTATTACCATGACAGTTGAACCAACAATACTAAGAAGACAACCAAGTTTTCCATGGAGATTAAGCCTCTCATTCAGGAAGTAAGATGACAGAATTGCACTGTGGAAACAGAACAGTCAATATAAAAAGAACTGTAAATGTCACACTCAAAGTAGGTATTAAAGCATATAATTGCTGTGGCCATGGATATCATCATACCAGTCACAAATGAATTTCAACAATTGCTCAATGATCTCTCCTGGCACCAAAGGACACTAACAAACTGCCTATTCCTTGAATACTTACAAACTGGTTTAAGCTACTGCTTTGGTGATCTTCCTTCCTGACAAATGAAAGGTGCCTTGAGGGCAATATAGTTCCTAATGTAGGTATGTGTATGTGGCCTCTGTCAGTCGTGGTCAACTATGGGTACTGTGCCTCTGGTAGTCACTGGTTTGTCGAGCAGCGTCGACTGTGGCTATTGAGGCCGATCCTGTAACGGTAGGCTCCGCTGCAGTTGCTGCATGAGTAGGGCGTTGTGGAATTGTTTTTCGCTGTCTGCTGTGCTCTCCGCTCCTCAAACTGACTCAGGATCGCTCTTTCGCCTTGCTCTAGGTGTTGCTGAAGAGTACCTTGCCATTTTTTGCGGTCATCTGCTTATTCCTCCCAGCACTCTGTGTTGATTTTTAAGGCTTTCATGTCGTGCTTGCAGAGGGCTTTGAAGCAAAGCTGGGGTCTATCAACATTCATTTTGCTGTTGCTAGTTCTCCATAGAGGATATCCTTTGGCAGTCTACCATCCTTCATACGACAGACATTGTCTTAAAAGTGTGAACATTGTTAGAAGTTCAGCACAGGAGAGGTCCCTCAGAGTTTGGGACTTTGTCTCTCCAGGTGATGCCCAGGATGCGGCGAAGGCTGCACAGGTGAAAACTACTGAGTTTCCTCTCCTGTTTGGGGTAGATGGTCCAAATCTCTCTACCATACAGGAGGGTGCTGATAACGCATGTATTGTACAAGGCAGTCTTGGTCTTTGTAGCGAGTTTTGGATTCTCCCAGATTCACGAGGAGAGTTGAGCAAGGATCGATATTGCTTTGCCAATACACCTATTGATTTCAGCATCAAGGGAAAGCGTGCCACTAACGTTCAGTCCCAAGTATGTGAACTCGTGGACCAGTCCTAGATTGTAATTGTCAATGGCAGTGACTGGTGTCTCCACTACGTTCTGGGCAAGGACCTTTGTTTTCTTTAGACCGATGGTAAGCCCGAAGTCCTTACATGCCTTAGATAAGTGGTCCATGAGAGTTTGTAGTTGTTTGGTGTGCGAGGTTATAGTAGTGTTGCTTAGTAATAATTGTAGCTTTCGTCAGGGCAGGACCTTTCTCACTTTATCCTTCAAAATTGTTCTGATTGTTGACCAACTGCAGCCTAACACTTTTCCAATGACCGATGGCGTTTCACCTATTTCCACTTTATTTTCAATCGTGATCGTGATTATTTTCATTGTTATGAGTGATGAACAGACCTGATGGACAATGGGGTGAAGAGTTAACCATCCCCCCTGAGAAACACGAACTATTACTGTTGCTATGCTGACCATGAAAAAGAGACGAAAAACAAGCAAGAACATCTGAGAGGGAGAGGGGGAAATTGCTGATTAACCGTATTGTGACTCCTTTTTGAATTATTTACTGTTTCACTGCAAGGACAATAGTTTGCTCATAAACATTCCTCAGTGGACTGAAGGAGTGGCCTTATTTGATGGACAGTCATTCAGGAGTGATGGATAGCTGAGTCCCCGTTAGTAGGGATAAAAGACAGGTCTGGAGAGACACCCTCCAGACACGCCAGTGGACACTGATTGAGTGTTGGAACCCACAAGGAAGGTGGGGGCTTCGGAGACCGAACCAGGAGATCGGTCAGTAAAGCTCACAGTGTTAAAGCAGGGCCAGTGGGGACTTGTGTGTGTGTCCACTCATGCAAGAGTGATGAGTCCACCACAGAAGAACAGTCTAGCAGAAGGACAGAGAGGTCATAACTGAATGACCACACCGACACGACGGATTAAGAAAGCAAAGGAAGGTTTGCCTGACTGTAGCTGTTACATCTTGCTCGCTCGCTCTCTCTCTCTCTCTCTCTCTCTCCAACGATTACAATACAACAACCATAACTACATCAGCACTCATGAACTGAACTGAACTTTATACTTTTCTATGACAATTCATTTACCCCTAGACATTGATAGAGCTTGTTTATTATTGATTATTATTATTCCTACACTTTTAGGTTTATTACTGCTAACTTGTTTTATATGTATATTTGCATTATTGATATGGTTTTTGCTTATTTTTATTAATAAACACCTTTAGTTTGGTACCACCAGACTCCAACTGAATCTTCTTTCTCTGCTGGTTAGACACCCAGTTACGGGGTACGTAACATCGTTGACAGAAACACTGTGGATTCAGAGCTCTGCTGCCAGGTCCTAATGTCCACTGCACTGAGACAGGTTAAATAAGGTCTGAGGTTCTGCTGGGTCCTAAGGTTCACCGCATTGAGACAGGTTGAATAAGGGACTTGAGCATCCACATTTTTTGGTATCCGCGAGGGGTCCCGGAACGAATCCCTCGCAGATAAGGAGGGCCGACTGTACTCCCAAGCACCTTACAACTGTGCTCTCTCGTGTTAGCCATTTCAACCCTGGGGAAAAAGCCTCTGACTATCCACACAATCAATGCCTCTCATCATCTTATACACCTCTATCAGGTCACCTCTCATCCTTCGTCACTCCAAGGAGAAAAGGCTGAGTTCACTCAACCTATCATAAGGCATGCTCCCCAAACCAGGCAAATTCATTTTAAATCTCCTCTGCACTCTTTCTATGGTTTCCACATCCTTCCTGTCGTGAGACAACTAGAACTGAGCACAGTACTCCAACTGGGGTCTGACCAGGGTCATATATAGCAACATTACCTCTTGGCTCTTACTCATTCCCACGAATGATGAAGGCTAACGCACTGTATGCCTTCTTAACCACAGAGTCAACTTGCGCAGCAGCTTTTAATGTCCTATGGACTTGGACCCCAAGATCCCTCTGATCCTCCACACTGCCAAGGGCCTTACCATTCATACTATATTCTGTCATCATATTTGACCTACCAAAATGAACCATCTCACACTTAGCTGGGTTGAACTCCATCTGCCACTTCTCAGCCCAGTTTTGCATCCTATCTATGTCCCGCTGTAATCTCTGACAGCCCTCCACATTATCCACAACACCCCCAACCTTAAAAATCACAAAGAGAAGGGGTCCCAGAATAGATCCCTCAGGCACATCATTGGTCACCAACCCCCATGCAGAACATGACCCTTCTACAACCACTCTTTGCCTTCTGTGGACAAGCCAATTCTGGATCCACAAAGCAATGTCCCCTTGGATCCCATGCCTCCTTACTTAATCAATAAGGAACATATTTAAGGAAGATATGCTTTTGGATAGAGGGGAAACCGGAGCACCCAGAGGAAACCCATGCAGTCACTGGACAAACACAGAAACCCCTTACAGACGGCACCAGAAATGAACTCTAAACACCCTGATCTGTATTAAGATCACACCCATTATATCGAAGAGAAACTGAACACAAAACATTTATTGGCATTTTATTCTCTGATGACCAACATCAATGTTCTTACCTTACTAGGACGCTGAGGGCTCCCAATGGGGTTACTAACGTTGCCGGAGCAAAAGCATATGCAGCAAAGTTAGCAGCTTCTCCAGCTCCCACTGCAACAATGTATAAAGGGTACAGTTAAATATCAATGTCTTACTCATCATAATTTGAAGCTTGCAGGCTTTGTATACACTCTTCTTGGGCTTCCAGCCAGGTACAAATATTTATTATAATCAGAGTTTCGATGGCAAACTCTGTCATTAATCTTCATCAGGGACGATGCCTGGGCTTGTCCAATCCAGTGATATTTATACTCCCCTCCCATACAAGTTTGCCACTCTCCCACCTTGTTTACAATTGAACTCCAGTTCTTACTTGGAGTGAGACCTTTCTCTAATTACAATTCTTTCTCTCTAGTTTTACTTCAATGGCTTCCTTTACCAGGCGGTCCCAAAAGCCATTGCGTAGCATAGTAGTGCCATTGAAGACAATCCTAAGGCCATTGCAAATATAGTGTTCTGCTACCGCCGATTTCTGCGGGTAACCCAAATGGATACACATTCTTTCTCCTTGACGTGGGTTTCCACCGTGCATCTTGTCTGGCTGATATACACTGCTCCACATTCACAGGGAATCCTGTAGACCCCAGCCGACCTGAGTCCCAGGTCATCTTCGACCCGCATAAGCTGTGACCAGAGCTTCCTTACAGGTTTGTGGATGGCATTAATTCAGTATTTCTTCAGGATCCTGGTGATCCTTCCAGAATCCTGTCAACCCTTTTACAGGCCCAACAGATTCCCTTCACCTTGTAAAAAAGGCTGACGAGAAAAAATAATGACAAGGAACCTGTCACTACTGCCTGTCTTCCCCATATAACATGTAACAATTACAGCACGGGGATCTTGGCCCTTCTAGTCCATGCTGACGCTTACACTAGTCCAGTTTTTGGAAGGATCACCACAGACCTGAAGAATTACCTGATTTTGATTGTAATAGAATACATTTCACAATGGCCATAGGATTGACTCCTGTGGCATAATATTGTGCTGCGCCAATGGCTTTTGGGACTGCCTAGTAAAGGAAGTGATTGAAATAAAACTAGAAAAAAAGAACTTTAACAAAGACAAAGGTGGTAAGAAAAAACTGAAATTCAATTGTAAACAAGGTGGGAGAGCAGAAACCTGATTGGGTGAAGACTAACCAATCAGGAGGGATGGACTACAGGGGAATAAATACTACAAGACTAGGCATGCTCAAGCATCATCCCTGAAGAAGATGGTAGAGTTAGTCATTGAAATGTCAGATATAATCAATACTTTTACCCAGCTGGAAGCCCAAGAAGTGTTTATTCATCATATATGCCGAGAAAGCATTAGGTCCTTTTGCAAGCTTTATCCATTAAAAAAAATTATTTAAAAAAAACTGGATATCAGTGATAAAGCTCAAGATAGATGTATGACATCCCAACAGCAGCGGGATGTGGATTACAAATTACAGCAGGAGATAGAAAAGGCATGTCAGAAGGGTAATGTCATGATAATCGTTGGGTATTTTAACATGAAAGTGGATTGGGAAAAACAGGCCAGTACTGGACCTCAAGAGAGAGAATTTGTAGAATGTCTAAGGGATGGCTTTTTATAACAGCTTCTTGTTGAGCTCATTAGGGGATCAGCTGTGCTGGATTGGGTGCTGTGCAATGATCCAGATGTGATAAGAGTGCTTAAGGTGAAGGAACCCTGAGGGAACAGTGATCACACAATGATCGAGTTCACCTTGAAATTCAAGAAACTAAATTCCAATGTGTCAATATTTCAATGGAATAAAGGAAATTATGAGAGGGGAACTAGCCAAGGTTGACTGGAAAGAGACACTAGCAGGAAGGACAGCAGAGCAGCAATGTCCGGAGTTTCAGTGAAAAATGAGGGAAATGCAAGTTAGATTCCAAATAAGAAGAAATTTTCACATGGAAAAAGGACACTACTATGGCTGACAAATGAAGTCAAAGCCAAAGTAAAAGCAAAAGAGAGGGCATACAAGGAAGCCAAAACTAGAGGATTGGGAAGCTTTTAAAAACTTGCAGAAGGAAACTAAGATGGTCATTAGGAAGGAAAAGATCAATTAATGAAAGGAAGCTGGCGACTAATATAAAGAGTAAAAGAGAGTTAAGGGTAGATATTGGACCAATAGAAAATGACACTGGAGATATTGTAATGAGAGATGCAGAGATGGCAGAGGAACTGAATGCGTATTTTCCATCAGTTTTCACAGTGGAAGACATTTGCAGTATACCGGACCTTCAAGACTGTCAGGGAAGTGAAGTTTGTGCAGTGAAAATTACGACTGAGAAGATGCTCAGGAAGCTTAATGGTCTGAGGGTGGATAAATCTCCTGGACCTGATGGAATGCACGCTTGGATTCTGAAAGAAGTAGCTGCAGAGATTGCGGAGGCATTACGATGATCCTTCAAGAATTGATAGGTTCTGGTATTGTACCGAATGAATGGAAAACTGCAAATATTACTCTGCTATTTAAGAAGGGTGGGACGCAGCAGAAAGGAGACATAGACCTGTTAGCCTGATATCAGTGTTTGGGAAGTTGTTGGAATCGATTGTTAGGGATAAGATTACAGACTTACCTGGAGGCACATAACAAGATAGGCCAAAGCCAGCATGGTTTCCTGAAAGGAAAATCCTGCCTGACTAGCCTACTGCAATTTTTTGAGGAAATTACAAGCAGGGTAGACAAAGGAGATGCACTAGACGTGGTGTACTTGGATTTTCAGAAGGTCTTTGACAAGGTGCCACACATGAGGCTGCAATAGCAAGATAAGAGCCCATGGAATTACAGGGGAGTTGCGAACATGGTCAGAGCATTGGTTGATCAGCAGAAAACAGAATGGGAATAAAGGGATCCTATTCTGGCTGGCTCCCGGTTACCAGTAGAGTTCCACAGGGGTCAGTGGTGGAACTGCTGCTTTTTATGATGTATGTCAATGACTTGGACTATGGGATTCATGGATTTGTGGCTAAATTTGCTGATGATACAAAGATAGGTGGAGGGGCGGGTACTGTTGAAGAAACAGAGAGCCTGCAGATAGACTTAAGGAAGTTTAGGGGAATGGGCAAAGAAGTGGCAAATGAAATACAATGTCGGAAAGTGCATGGTCATGCACTTTGGTGGAAGATACAGGTGGATATACTGACATTGGAGAGGGTTCAGAGAAGATCTATGAGAATGAGTCCAGGAATAAAAAGGTTACCATATGAGGAACATCTGGCAGCTGTATTTCCTAGGGTTCAGGAGAATGAGGGAGGAATCTCACAGAAACAGTCCAAATGTTAAAAGGCCTGAACAGATTAGATATGGCAAAGTTATTTAGCATGGTAGGGGAGTCTAAGACAAGAGGGCATGACTTCAGGATTGAAGGACGTCCATTTAGAACAGAAATGCGGAGAAAGTACTTTAGTCAGAAAGTGGTAAATCTATGGAATTTGTTGCCATGAGCGGCTGTGGAGGTCAAGTCAGAGATAGAGAGGTTTTTGATTAGCCAGGGCATCAAGGGGTATGGGGAGAAGGCAGGGGAGTGGAAATGACTGGAAGAATTGGATCAGCCCATGATAGAATGGCAGAACAGATTCAATGGGCCGAAAGGCCTGCCCCGCTCTTATATCTTATGGTCTTATGACATCCTCTCTGGGGTTTGAAACTTGCAGAGGATTTTTCAAAGAATATGCGAAATCGCTAGGTTTTTACAACACAGAAATTACTTGAAATGTAATAAAATGCCCTAAGGTGCTTCATAGTAGTGTTATCAAACAAAAGCTAATGCTAAGCTACATGAAACGGTGTTAGGGCAGACACACAATTGGGCAAACAGAATTACAATAAAGGGAAAAGAGAAATGGAAAAGCAAAGTTTTGCCACTGATTTCCAGAACTTAAGATCTTGGCTACCATCAGAAAGCAGAACGAGAATAGCACAGACATGTTGAAGTATTACAGGATTAGATAAAATATGAAATAAATGAATAAAAATATTAAAAATATTCAATCACTGCATTAAATTTACATTGGCAAACGATAGAACATTAGAAAAAATTGGCCAATATCAGGGGACCTTGCTTAACATTGTAAATTGCAAAAGGCCAAGATCAAACAGTGGTCAAATTTGGACACATATCTCGCCTCAAACTGCCACAGAAACTGCTCCATTCCTAATCGTGCAGCAGGTTAAATTATTATAGAATTACATGTAAAGCTCCTTTAATAATGCAATTATAAATTGGCAAGCTAGCTAAGTAAATAACTGAGGACTAAAAACCAGAACTATTCCAAGTTCGATGTCCAGATTTTCTAAGTAAGTTGATCACAGAGCCAAGGCAATGCTGTTATAACGTGCTTTAGTGTTCCTGAATTAAGTCAACCTGGATGCCCATTGGGGTAAAGTTGCCAAATGAAACATTATTGGAAGAGAAAATTGGGCATTTGAGTAAGGCACTCGATGCTAATGGATTATTTCAAGAAATCGATGCCTTCAGGGGGAATGAAATGACAAAAAGGGAAATGAAGGTAATTCATAATTTGGAACACACATTATTCCTCTTGCACTCACTTGACAATAGTCCAGCCCACCATAGCCATTCTTTAAGATATGCATGTCCTCCCTGACCTAAATTAACAAATATCAAGGAAAATAATCAATTATTTCAGTGATGAGAAACTTGCAACAAAGACATATTATCTGAACTAACAACAAATGATTCAATACATGTTGATCTTTCTGACTGATCAGGCTATAGACTACTTAAGTGAGCCACCACAAAAGGCATTCCAGCAAGTAATTGAACCCATCATCTATGTACAAACTAGTGAATTAACAGGAGCATGCTTAGATATACACAAAGACACATTTAAATTCTGGTAGAACAAAACAAGAAAGCTGTGATAGGTACACAGGATCCCTGGATTGACAGAATGCAGAGTACAAAACTAAGAAACCTGACCAATACACTATAAGGTGTAGATTATGTGCCAGGTGGTATTTTAACCTGTTCAGGAGACCAAATTTAAGAAGGATTCTAAGGCTCAAAGAAGGTACAGAGATTGACTAAAACAGCACTACGTGTGCAGGGCATTACTTATGTTGAGATATTAGTCAACCAGCTATTGTCAGAGCTAAAATATAGCTCGGGAAAAATTTACTAAAAGTTTCCATTATCACAAAGGACTTTGATGGAACAAGTATGATGATGATTCTGGCAAGAGTTGGGTCAGAAACCAGAGGACATAGGTTATGAGAGAGCTAGCAAAAGAAAAAGCAAAGAATGGGATGTATGACAGAGCACAGTGGTGTAAGTTTATGCAGTTGGTTGTTTTTATATGGATTCAATTGTAACTTTCAAAAGAAAACTGTAAATAGTTGAAAGGGAAGAATTTGCAGCATACATGGAAAGGAAGGGAATGGGATTAATTATATATGTAAAGACTGGCCAAGCAAAATGGCCTTTTTCTGTGTTGCATAATTTTATGAAATGAATACATATTAATTTCCCAGAAAGATACAAAGGCAGAGTACAGCATATTTTGATGCAAAGACAACAACAGGCACATTATGAAGCTTATTTGGCCTGAATGATTTTTATCAAATATCAATATTTATAATTACAAGCAATAGTAATATAAAAACAGGTTATATTACTATCAAAAACAAGTTATATTACTGTAGAATCCACTGCCACATGGAAATAGAAGTGGATTTTAAATAATTCTCCTCACGTATTGTTGATCTCTAGTTGTTGAGGCAATGAAGCAGGGGTAAGAACAGTGATCCAAACTACTTCACTTGATTCACATTACAACGTTACTGCTGGGCTATTTACCAAACGGTATCTTACCTGCTCTCATTGACCCTTTTTTGGCCAGTCTGAGGAGGCCTTTCTTTTTTAGGATAAAACTCCCTCCAATAAATATGCTGGAGCTAATGGCTAATACCAAGCCTAGGTAAAAGTCATATTTTCCTTTCTCCTGCCCCATTCTTCTTGGTGTTGGCAAGCAGAGAGTTTAACGCATTAAATACCAAACAGAAGAACTGCCACTGTGATGAACACAACCTGGTACAGGCGACAACTTGCACTACAATTGAAGAGAGCATCAATTAAAATATTTCAATATGAAAATTTCTCAGGAATATCTAGCACACATTTCCCCCACAGTATGTTTGTTTTACATCATGTACCCTTTGTCATAAACTTGCATTTTGCCTGGAGTTATGCAATCAAATAACTGCTTTAATGTACCAATCACAAGAGAAAATCTGCAGATGCTGGAAATCCAAGCGACACACACAAAATAGTGGAGGAACTCAGCAGGCCAGGCAGCATCTAGGGAAAAGAGTACAGCTGATGTTTTGGGTCGAGCCCCTTCGGCAGGACTGAGCCTGAAACATCAACTATATTCATTTCCATAGATGCTATTTGGCCCGCTGAGTTTCTCCAGCATTTTGTGGGTGTTGCTATAATGTACCATCAGGTTTCAGACATTCTGACAAGCTGTTAAGTAAATAATTTACAAGACTCAGAACTATTATTTTACAGAATTAGAAAGATGTATCTTCAAAGTTTACTTGTGCAATTGCTAACACATGATAGACAGTAGCAGATTCTCCCCAAGAAATGAAAGACTCTGATACAAAAAAAAAGACAATTCATAATGAAGCAGTACTATAGACATTTTAGAAAAGTGTACAAAAAAATGTAGAATAAATATTTTGGGGATGTTTCACTGCAGCAGGCCATGGAAGGCTTGAGAAGGTAGAGGGTAAAATAAATGCAGCAACATACAGGGAAATCCTGATGCAGTCTACAAGAGAACTGCGGCTTAGGAGAGGGAGAAGATTTGTTTTCCAGCAAGACAATGACCCCCACGTATAAACCCAAAGCTACACAGGAATGGCTTAAAAACAACAAAGTTAATGTCCAGGAGTGACCAAGTCAGAGTCCAGACCTCAATCCAATTGAGAATTTATGACTGGACTTGAAAAGGGCTGTTTACTTACAATTCCCATGCAATCCGACAGAGCATGGGCAGTTTTGTAAAGAATGGGGGGAAAACTGTAATGTCCAGATGTGCAAAGCTGATAGAAGGCGATCCATACACTCAAGGCTGTAATCGCTGCCAAAAGGTGCATGCACCAGATGCTGACTCGAAAGGGGTGAATAGTTATGCAATCAATTATTTTGTGTTTTATATCTGTGGCTAATTTAGATCACTTTGTAGAGATCTGTTTTCACTTTGACTCGAAATAGTCTTTTTCTGTTGATCGTGTCAAAAAAAACAAATTAAATCCACTGTGTTTCAATGTTGTAAAACAATAAAACATAAAAACTTCTGGGGGGGGGGGGGAAACAGGTGAATACTTTTTATAGGCTCTGTATATAAAGGCATTCAAAAGGTAGCCAGGATATGGGATACATATTACAATGGGAGATACAAAAAGGCATGTCAAAAGAGCACTGTTACAATGGTCATGGAGGATTTCAATATGCAGGTAGATTGGGAAAATCTGGTTGGTGCTGGATCTCGAGACAGAATTTGTACAATGCCTACAAGATGGCTTTTTAGAGCAGCTTGTGGCTGAGTCCATCAGGGAGTTAGTCTTTCTAGATTGGGTGTTGCATAATGAACCAGATTTGATTCCGGAGTTTACAGTAAAGGAACCCTTAGAAGGCAGTGATCATAATTTAAAAGAATTCATCCTGCAATTACAGAGGGAGAAACTAAAGTCAGATGTATCATTATTAGAGTGGAGTAAAGAGAATTACAGAGGCATGAGAGAGGAGTTGGCCAAAGTTGATCGGAAGGGGACACTAGCATGGATGATGGTAGAGCAGCAATGGCTAGAGGCAAATTGGTCGGACCAGGAAAGATACATTCCAAAGATGAAGTATTCTTAAGGCAGGATGTCACCACTGTGGCTGACAAGGGAAGTCAAAGCCTACCTAAAAGCAAAAGAGGGAGCATGTAATAGACCAAAAATTAGTGGGAAAGTAAAATTTGGAAAATTTTTAAAAACTAATAAAAGACAACTAAAAAAGCCTTAAGGGGGGAAAAGATGAAATATGAAGGTAAGGTAGCCAACAATATTATTTAAAATACCATAAGTTTTTTTCAAATATATAAAAAGTAAAAGAGGAGCAGGAGTAGATATTGGACTGCTGGAAAATGATGCTGGAGAGGTGCTAATGGAGGACAAGGAAATGCAAGATGAGGTGAGGATAAGTATTCTGCATTAGTCTTAACTATGGAAGGCATGAGCAGTTTGTGGAAGTTTGAGAGCGTCAGCGGGCAGAAGTGAATGCAGTTGCTCTTACAAGGGAGAAGATGATTGGGAAACTGAAATTTCTGAAGGTAGATAAGTCACCTGGACCAGATGGACTACACCCAGAGTTCTGAAGGAGGTAACTGAAGAAAATTGTGAAGGCATTAGTAATGATCTTTCAAGAATCACTAGATCCTGAAATGATTCCTGAGGACTACAACACTGCAAATATCACTCCACTCTTCAAGAAGAGGGTGGAGGCAGAAGAGCAAAAGAAAGGAAATAGTAGGCCAGTTAGCCTGAGCTCAGTGGTTGGGAAGATGTTGAAGTCGATTGTTAAGGATGTGGTTTTGGGGTACTTTTAGAGGCACATGATAAAGAAGGCCAAGGTCAGCACAGTTTTCTTAAGGGAAAATCCTGCCTGACAAATCTGTTAAGAGCTCCTTGAGGAAATAAAAAGCAGGATAAATAAAGGAGAATTAGCGGATGTTGTGTACTTCAATTTTCAGAAGGCCTCTGACAGCGTGCCATACATGAGGCTGCTTAACAAGAGTCCATGTAGCTATTTGAAAATTCAATAAAAAATTTATTAAAAAAAACAAGAGTCCATGTTACTTGAAGAAATATACTAGCATGGATAAATGTCTCCCTACCATTCATTGGGGACAGTTATCAGGAGCAATGCATTGCAGGGCTCTTAGTATTACTAAGGATCCCATTCATCCATCCAGCATCCCCTTTAACTTTCTACCATCAGTCAGGACATTGTGATGCATAAAAGCAAGTACGGTCAGGATGAGAAACAGATTCTTCCCCCAGGCCATTAGGCTTCTGAAGTTGAGGTCACATTGTATTCAAAGTGTCAGTAGTTAATTTATTCCGTCCTTCCAATATTTAAAATTAATGCACTTTAGTTTGTTATTTATGTGATTCATCTGTAAATTTTATCCGTACCTTCATAAATCATCATGTGTCGTGTGTTATGTGTTCAAAGAAACATCTCATTTCGAGAAACATTATATGGTTATATAGGTTATATGCATGTATATGGTTAAGCGACTTGACTTGGAAAAAACATTGGCTGATTGGCAAGAGACAAAGAGTAGGAATAAAGGGTATCTTTTCTGATTGCAGCCAGTAACTGGTGAAGTTCCACAGGGGTCAGTGTTGGGACCGCTTCTTTTTATGTTGTGTGTCAATGATTTGGATGATGGAATTGATGGCTTTGTGGCCAGGTTTGCAGATGATACTAAGATTGTTGGAGTGGCAGGTATTGTTGAGGAAGCAGGGAGGCTGAAGGAGGACTTGGACAGATTAGGAAAATGGGCAAAGAAGTGTCAAATAGAATACAGTGCCAGGAAGTGCATGGTTATGCACTTCGGTAGAAAAAAATTAAAGGGTTGACTATTTTCTAAAGTGAGAGAAAATTCAAAAATCCGAGTTGCAAAAGGACTTAGAGTCCTTGTGCGCAGGATTCCCTAGAAGTTAATTTGCAGCTTGAGTCAGTGAAGAAGGCAAATGCGATGTTAACATTCAATTCGAGAGGACTAGAATATAAAAGCAAGGACGTAATGCTGAAGTTTGATAAGACAATGGTGAGGCCTCAGTTGGGAGTATTGTAAGCAGAAATGGGTTCAGGGGAAGCTCATCAGAAAGATTCCAGGAATGAAAGGTTTATCGTAGGATGAGTAATTGATGGCTCTGGGCCTTTTACCACCTGGAATTTTGAAGAATTGGGGGGGGGGGGGGGGGGGGAAGAGAATCTCATTGAAACCAATTGAATGCTGAAAGGCCTTGTTACAGTGGATGTTTCCTATAGGGTGGTGGTTGGGGGTGGGGTGGGGAGGAATTCCAGGACCAGAAAGCACAATCACAGAATAGAAGGGCATCCATTTAGAAAGGAGATGAGGAAAAATTTCTTTAGCCAGCGGATGGTGAATCTGTGGATTTTGTTGCCACAGGTAGCTGTGGAGGCCAGGTCATTGGGTGTATTCAAGGTGAAAGTTGCTATGTTCTTGAATAGTCAAGGCATGAAAGGTTAATGGGAGAAGGCTAGAAAATGGGATTGAAAGGAAAATGGATTAGCCATGATGAAATGGTGGAGCAGACTCGATGGACTGAATGGCTTAGTTCTGCTCCTGTGTCTTATGGTCTTAAAAGATATCTCCCTTATTCTGTATGTTTCATGCATTCAAGTATAACACTTTCAGCCCTGTTTTCATCACCCTTTTTGATTTGATGTCTACTCCGTGGTAACTTTTAAAAAATATATTGCTGGTTGAACTACCCTTTCCTTCCTCTCCTGTAATACACATCCTTCTTTATTTTGCAGGTTTCTTTTGTAGTTGGAATTAAGCGATGCAGGTGGAAAATGCTTTGTACAAATTTCAGGGTGTGGACAAAGCTTAACCA
This sequence comes from Hypanus sabinus, assembly GCF_030144855.1. Taxonomy (NCBI): domain Eukaryota; kingdom Metazoa; phylum Chordata; class Chondrichthyes; order Myliobatiformes; family Dasyatidae; genus Hypanus; species Hypanus sabinus. The sequence goes on from NC_082708.1 coordinate 21,179,612, forward strand.
GCAATTGTGGGAATAAAGTTCACACACATTTAAAATCCCAGTTGTCTACAATGTACAGTAAATAACCAGCACAAACTTAATGGGTGGATGAATGATCAACAGATAGAGAATCACAAAATATGACTAAACATTAATCCTGCTCGACTCACCAACAATAATTGCAAAAATACAGAAAGGGAACAAATTATGTCAATAAATTTAATAGGAAAAAAAGCACCTTTTTTGTATTGCTATAAATCCCTAACCATATAGCAAAGACTCGTTTATTAGCTTCTCTATCAAAAGGAATTGTTCATAGCTTCTAACCCATAATTTGCATCAAAATAACTACTTCTGCCATTCAGTGTTACTTGCCAAACACAAACCCCTTCCCCATTCCACTTAAGTCAATTTGACATCTTTTCCATAATCCAAAAAATTACTGTAAGTTCCAGTCTCTTTAGTCACGTTATTATGTATTTCAGGAATCGCAACAATCTTAACCCCAATCCCCAAGGAAGTTCACATCAGGAGACTTTGTAATGAACCCTAGCTTCATAACAACCTTCATCATGTGAATTACTTTACCATCTCAAGAACTGCTTCAGCTCCCTGGAGTTTCTGTGTTTTGAATTAGTTAATTATGTGACAACTTACTAGACTTCGTTGAGAATTCAAACATAAAAATTTCTTTTTCAATTTTTTTATTGAGTTTCATATATAAAAAAATATAACATAACATAATATTGAATAGGTTATAAATACACTAGGCTTGAAGTTAAATTAGTAATAAGATATCAATATCTTATTGAGATATCAGCAAGGAACATCATAAAATAATCGATCAAACCTGTATTAATTGTATATGAAAAAGGATAATCACAAAAAGAGAGAAAAAAAATACAAGAAAAAATATATATTGAAATAAAACAATAAACCTAAACTAACATGGGCAATAATAATATTTTATATGTACATGATAGTGTCAAGAACTCCGGAACTCCATACCAGAACAAGGATAAAAAGAAAAGATCCGGAAGAGGTCAAATTAACTCATATGAAAATGTCGAATAAACGGTCCCCAAGTTTCTTCAAATTTAATTGATGGGTCAAAAATAGTACTTCTAATTTTTTCTAAGCTCAAACAAGAAATAGTTTGAGAGAACCACTGAAATGTGGTAGGAGAGTTTACTTCTTTCCAATTTTGTAATATAGACCTTCTAGCCACTAGAGTTGCAAAGGCGATCATTCGTCTAATTGGAGGGGAGAATCGACTACCATCCTCAATTGGTATACCAAAAATTGCAGTGATAAAATGGGGTTGTAAATCAATATTCCAAACTGAGGAAATGATAGCAAATATATCCTTCCAATAATTATATAAGGTGGGACATGACCAAAACATGTGGGTCAATGAAGCAACTTCTGAGTGACATCTGTCACATTGAGGGTTAATATGGGAGTAGAATCGAGCAAGCTTATCTTTAGACATGTGGGCTCTATGTACCACCTTAAATTGTATTAAAGCATGTTTAGCACATATAGAAGAAGAGTTAACCATTTGTAAAATTTTTTCCCATTTTTCTGTTGATATAGCATAATGAAGCTCTTTTTCCCACTCTTGTTTAATTCTGCCTGACATTTCTGGTTGTATCTTCATGATCATATTATAAATAAGAGCCACTAAACCCTTCTGACAAGGATTCAAGGTAAAAATTATATCTAAAAAATCCGTCGGAGTTGAATTGGGAAAGGATGGTAAAACTTTATTTAAAAAGTTTCTGATTTGTAAATATCTAAAAACATAAGTTTTAGGTAACTTAAATTTGTTAGAAAGTTGGTCAAAAGACATCAGACTACCTTCAAAAAAAAAAGATCACGAAAGCATGTTATACCTTTCCTTTCAAACATAAAAAATTTGCCCGTATTTTCACCTAGAAAGAAAACCCTCAACAAGTTTCACTCTGATTGGATTTATAGATTCCCACACTGAGAATTTATTAATTTCAGGTATTTTTCAGTATTTACAACTTAATCACTAGGTTGCCAAAGTGAATCAACCCATGAACATCTCCTCTCTACTTGGCTTTTGTTTTGCACAGATTACCTAATATATTTTTTCTTACTGTAATTTATAGTACTTTTAACATATTGTACTGTAATGCTGCTGCAAAACAAATTTCATGACATTCGTCAATGATATTAAACCGGATTCTGGTTCTTCCTGCATGTACTAAAATTTCACGCAGTATGGAAATTCACCATGTGTAGGCAGTACAAACAGCAAAGATGATTATTGGCAAATTTATAGGAGCTGCAGGTGTAATGCTTCCATTACAGAGAAAGCACTGACAGCTGTACATTTCCACAACGTTTCCACGTGACCTACTATTTCCACTTACAGAAACATAGATCGAAGAAATAACATGTATTTGTTACATAGAATAGTAGCCCTGCCTATTAAATGATTGCTTACTCTAGTCAATTAAACCCATTTGTAATATATCTATTGATGTTATAAAGAAAAATTTAATGGTATTTCACTAGACTTAAAATGGGCAACTGAATTTTATACCCATCAAGAGGAGGATGAAGACTTTCCTAAACATACCTCTGTGAGCTACTTATGAATTCCACATAAAATGCCGAAGGAACTCAGCAAGTGAAGCAGCATCTATGGAGAGCAGTAAACAGCTGGCATTTCAGGCAGACAGTTCAATCTTGATTAAGAGTCTCAGCCCCAAATGTCAACTGTTTATTCCTCTGCATAGATGCTGCTTGACCTGCTGAGTTCCTCCAGCATTTTGGGTGTGTGTTACTCTGGACTTCCAGCAACTGCAGAATCTCATGTTTCATAACTCCTCACTGGGGACCTATCGTATTTTCAGTATATGTCATACACAATTCATCAGTACTGTTTTTACTGGATAAATTTGTAAACATACATACTGGACCACTTTTTGAATTCATGACAAATACTAGTTTTATTTTTATTAAGAACAGGATTCATATATAAAACATTGGCAAGGTTACTATCAATCCTCCAGTAAAGTAGGGGTATAGTATCTTAGTGCATAACACTATTAAAATTAATGGCTTTAAGAGCAAGATGAAAATGAGTACTGGCATGCACTGGTAGGAAAATTCAGATTCTGCCCAAAACATTTTCGGTAAACTTTATAATGGCCTCATAGAAGGCCTTGGAAGGCTTTAACTAGAATACTTGGCATGTTGTTGCTTCCTTCTTTTGATGATGAGAAAATTAGAAAAAAATCTGGCTTAAAAACTCATTGGAGAAAACAACTTAAAAGAATTGTTTGTTCCTCTGCAAGACCTTAGAGCTAAAGGAGATTTAAAATAAAGGAATCAGACTGTGCCCTATAGACAGACATACTGTATAAAAATGAGAAAATCTGCAAGTGCTGAAAATGTAAAGCAACACTCACAAAATACTGGAGGAACTCAGCAGGCCAGGCGGCATTTATGAAAAATAAACAATTGACGTTTTAAGCTGAGACCCTTCATCAGACCTACTGTATAGATTGTTGAGAACTTGTAGTAATGCAAGCCAGTATAGGTCTGTGAACACTGGAAGAATACCGACATTTGAGATTTTCTTTTCACTCGATATGAAATCAAGATACTTGTCATTGCCCCCAAACTTAGCTATATTCCACAGCTCTATTAAGCAACTGTGATCTTCCTCCTGGCACACATCCTTGCAAGTGGCACAAATGCTACACCTGCCTCTACACCTCCTCCCTCACTATCATTCAGGGCCCTAAACAGTCCTTCCAAGTGAGGCGACACATCACCTGTGAATCTGTTGAGGTCATTTACTGTGTTTGGTGCTCCCAGTGTAGCCTCCTGTATATCAGTGAGAACCAACATAGATTGGGAGACCACTTCACCGAGCATCTACACTGTCTGCCAGAAAAAGTGGGGTGTCCACCCATTTTAATTCCACTTCCCATTCCGATAAACGCATTCAGCCTCCTCTGCTGTCATGATGAAGCCACGCTTAGGTTGGGGGAACAACACATCATATTCCTTTTGGGTAGCTCCCAACCTGATGGTATGAACATCAGTTTCTCAAACTTCCAGTAATGCCCCCTGCCCTTTCCCCACTTCACCATTTCCCATCCCCTTTTCCCTCTCTCACCTTATCTCCTTGCCCGCCCATTGGCTCCCTCTGGGGTTCCTCCCCTTTTTCATTCTTGCATGACCTTCTGTCTCTTTCACCAATTAGTTTTATAGATTTTTACTTCATCCTTCCCCCTCCAGGTTTGACCTATTACTTGGTGTTTCTCTCTCCCTCCCCTCACTTTTTAAATCTACTCCTCAGCAATTTTTCTCCAGTCCTGCTGAAGGATTTCAACTTGAAATGTCAACTGTACCTTCCCCCCCCCCCATAGATTTTACCTGGCCTGCTGAGTTCCTCCAGCACACTTTGTGTGTGTTGACCACAAAATTTTACTGTCTCAGAATAGATAGATGAAGATACTTAAAGTGCTATGCAATTAGATATGAAACTGCTAGATCAAAGCAGTATTTATCAAAGATTTTACATGTCTTTCCCCAAGCACAACTTACACAAGATATTAAAACAAAGCCATACAAAATTCAAACAATACTCAAGGCCTTTACGTTCTTTACTGAAAATATTACCATGCAGTTCTTCTTTTCAATAAATCCACTGGCATTCCATTTATCTCTGTAACGTGGTGAGCCTGTTAGGGAAATATATGAATTAGAGAAACAATCAGGAAAGCCATAACTGTGAATAAACTGCCACATGCACAATTCACAATTTTGCTCCTTAATCTCATAATTTATAATCCAAGTACATACCAGAGTGAAATTCTCATCTGAGCTTCTAAGTCATATGGTCTGTTCATTTCAAGCATTTTGATTAATCATATGCCCACATAACTGATTCTGCATTTAGTTATAAAACAATTATTCAATATCATCTTCTGTGATATTGCCAAATATTAGAGGAAATCATAGCTACTGTATGTGTTATCAGTTAATGAGTTGAAAATTACCAGAGCATCACTGGAGCAAATTAGAAAATATCTTTGGAGAGTTACACTGTTCCCAGTAGTTTTATCAATTCAAGGTGCCTTTTTCAAATATCTGTTCCATACATTCAGTTTGAAACTCTAGTCGAGCAATCTGTGATCTGGCAACTCCTGTGGTCCAGCATGCTTTGTATCAGGAGTATAGATCTAATAATAATTAACTAACCTAGAAATTAGCCAAGATCATACTAACCTCTAGCTAATTAACTTCCTATTACAACTTTTGTGGTTTTAGCCAACAGCCATCTCAGCAGATTGCATCTTTGAATTTTAGAAACTTTGGGTTATGCACAGTTCTCAGAAACCATACATGGACTGGCAAGTGACGGGGATTGGCACATGTCAGTTTCTAAGATTGCAGAATGAGTACGTTTCAAATTGTACCAACAAGGTTAACACATTTGTCTTAACAGAACATAGAATTACCTTAAGGGTAAAGTGCCCATAATTTATTACAAGTATACAATATTTAGCGTACGCTACATTAAAACGACTGTTTGCAATGCAAGCTCATCTCCTTTACACTTATATCAAAGGCTGAAGTCTGAATAGCCCTTTGTATTTTTATGAGCAATTTTCATTTTGGTCCTGACCTAAATTCCCCATTGTTTTTCTTTGTGCCTCAGCTGATGATCATGTGTCTTTTATGTGGTAATGCTCAGCTCTGCCTGGTCTGGTGGAATTCACCAAGAAATACACAGCTACCGAATGTCCATTGCCCTTGTTACTGAAGGACATCCAATGTGCACGATATCTGGCAACAACCCTGTGGTAAAACGCAAGAGATTCTACAGTTGCTAGAAATCTTGAGCAACATACAAAATGCTGGAGGAACTCAGCAAGTCAAGTAGCATCAATGGAGGGGAATAAGCAGTTGATGTTTTGGGCTGAGACCCTCTATCAAGACTGGAACAGAAATGAGGCAGAGGCCAGAATAAGAATGTGGAGGGAGAGGAAGGACTACAAGCTGCCTTGTGATAGATGAGACCAGGTGAGGGAAGGGAATGAAGTAAGAAGCTAGAAAGGAATAGGAGGAAGATGTAAAGGGCTGAAGAAGGAGGTTTCTGATAGGAGTGGACCATGGGAAAAATGGAAAGAGGAGGGACACCAGAGGGAGGCAATGCACAGATGAGAAGAGAAGGGGTAACCAGAATGAGGAATGGAAAAGTGAGGAGGCAAGATTTATGGAATTTGGAGAAATTGAAGTTCATACCTTCAGATTGAGGCTATCCAAATAGAATACGAGGCAAAGCTCGCCCAACCTGAATTTGGTGAAGGAGGCCATGCAGACATGCCAGAATGGCAATGAGAAGGTGAATTGAATTGAGTGGCCACCAGGAGATCATGCCCTTTGCAGTGAACTGAGTGAAACTGCTAGACAAAACAATCCCCCAGTCTACAGCAATGTAGAGAAGGCCATACCGGGAGTACTGTATACAGAAGATGATCTTGACAGACCCACATGTAAAGTGTTACCTCACCCAGAAGCATTGCTTGGGGCCCTGAATGGTAATGAGGGAAGTGGCGTAGTGGCTGGTCATGCCTGCAGGGATAAGTGCAATCAATGGGGAGAGACGAGTGGGAAAAGCAGTCAGTCAGCAAACCCCATGGAAAACTTGGTTTGGGGGTGCGGGAAAGAGAAAGGTGTGCTTACTGGTAGGATCTCGATGGAGAAGGTCGAAGTTATAAAGAATGATGCACTGGATACAGTGATCTACAGTCATTCTTCACAGAATGCTTAAACTTACACCTACTTTCTCAAACAATTCGTTTTTTTTAAACCAGACCTTCTACCAATGGTTTTACAACATGAAACTGTCTATAAAAAGAAAACATTTCTGTTCCTGTTCAGGTGAATACACAGGTACGAATAAATCAGCTACGATGTAATGGAGAAACAAACTCCATGATGGAAGGGTACAGCAGACTTCACAGGCTGAATGGCCTAATTCTGCCCCTATGTCTTATGGTCTATGATTTAGCTTTGTGCATGGTCCTGCATTTAGCAATGTCCTTACTTAAATAACTCGTACCATAAAACTAAGAGTTTTTCCCACAATGCCTCACAAAACCACACATCCTCAGGTTTGCCATTTAGTTTAATCTGGTCTACTTTCTACGAAATTTCAGCTCTCTGCATAATTATAATTGCTTTGACCACATTACCATTCCAAGCACATCATTTGGACACTTCTTGCACTGTACAAAGACAGCTGTGAAAAAGCTTGTTCAGCCCAGTGATTTGTTTTTGGCAGGAATTCAGTAACTGCCCCATCAATTGCACTCTGCCCTTGCAAGCCTCGAATATTTTAATCACCCATCATTTTTCTACGTTCCGATGGTTGAAGGGCTGACTTGGTTAACTTCTCTTCCTACATTAATTCTTTCATTCCAATAATCAAAGTGAACCTTCCCTGCACTGGCTCCATATCAATCTTTAAGTTTGCAGACCAAAATTAAACGTGGGCTCAAAAGTCTGCATATGTTGCATCAAAACTTCCCTTCTTTTATATTCATAGCACTTACAATGAAAGCTAACATTCCAACAGAAATACTCAAATGCCAAAACAGTAGCTGACGAGGGAAGTTGAAGCTAAAGTAAAAGCAAAAGAGAGGGTGTGGCGACCCATTTCCTGGCGCATCCGAACCGACTCACAATTAGATAGCCTACGGGGGTTTGCGAGCACAGAGCTTTGGAGCCTCTGCGCCATGGGGGGCCGGTTGAGGGAGGCTTAAAAGTGAGGCTGAAGTTTTCGAATAAAGTTTTTTCCTTCGACTGCAGTTACCGACTCCGTGTCGTAATTTTAGCGCTGCGTGTAGCACACCGCTACAATTGGTGACCCCGACGGTCCAAACGATTTTTGGACCAGAAATGACCGACGCCGCCTCTGTTCATGCGGTTTCGTTGAAACTGCCGGGTTTCTGGACACAGCGCCCGGACCTATGGTTCCAGCAAGCCGAAGCCCAATTCCACGTTCGCCAGATCACCTCAGAAGACACCCGCTACTACTACGTGGTGAGCTCCCTCGACCAGGACACAGCGGCCCAGGTCGCGGAGTTCGTACAGTTCGTGCAGACGGCAAGTACACGGAATTCAAAGCCCTGCTCCTCAGGACTTTCGGACTCTCACGGCGCGAACGGGCTGCCCGTTTACTGCACCTGGATGGCTTGGGCGACAGACCTCCATCGGCTTTAATGAATGAGATGTTGTCTCTGGCCGACGGACACACATGCCTCATGTTTGAGCAGGCATTCCTGGAGCAGCTGCCCGAGGACATACACCTGCTGCTATCCGACGCGGATTTCAGTGACCCCCGGAAGGTGGCAGCCCGGGCGGACTTGCTGTGGAACGCCAAAAAGGTGAGCGGGGCGTCCATCGCACAGATCTCCCAGCCACGCTCCCGACAGCAAACCAGTCCAGGCCCGGCCGCAGAGCCCGCCACCCCCGGCCCAATGAACACTGGTGCTTCTACCACCAGCGGTGGGGCGCAGAAGCCCGCCGTTGTCGCCCGCCCTGCAAGTTCCCGGGAAACGCCAGGGCCAGCCGCCGCTGATGGCTACGGCGGCTGGCCATCGGGATAGCCTCCTGTATGTGTGGGATAGAAGGTCGGGACGCCGGTTGTTGGTCGACACTGGTGCCGAGATCAGCGTTTTACCTCCGACGAGTTACGACACCCGCAGCAGGGCACCGGGTCCCCCACTGAGGGCCATGAATGGCAGCACAGTAAGGACCTATGGCACCCGTCAGCTGCAGCTACAGTTCGGCTCCAGCCAGTTCACGTGGGACTTCACACTGGCCGCCGTAGCCCAACCGCTTCTGGGTGCGGATTTTTTGTGGGCTCACAGCCTACTGGTCGACCTGCCCAGGAAGAGACTGGTCCACACCAAGACCTTTCAGACGTTCTCCCTGGGTGCAGCCCAGATGCCAGCCCCTCACCTCGGCTCCATCACGCTGTCCGACAACGACTTCATCAGGGTCCTGGCGGAGTTCCCATCGGTTCTGGCACCGCAGTTCACAGCGGCCATGCCCAGGCACGGCGTACAGCACCACATCCCGACCCAGGGACCACCCCTCCACGCCCGCGCTCGGCGGCTTCCCCCGGACAAGCTCCGACTGGCGAAGGAGGAGTTCCAGAGGATGGAGGAATTGGGGATCATCCGGCGGTCCGACAGCCCATGGGCCTCCCCCCTGCACATGGTGCCCAAAGCGATGGGGGGCTGGAGACCGTGCGGCGACTACCGCAGGCTGAACGAGGCTACCACACCGGACTGCTACACTGTGCCGCACATTCAGGACTTTGCAGCAAACCTGCACGGCGCACGGATCTTCTCCCAGGTAGACCTCGTCCGAGGGTACCATCAGATCCCGATGCATCCTGACGACGTCCCCAAAACGGCTCTCATCACCCCTTTCGGCCTTTTCGAGTTCCTCCGCATGCCGTTCGGCCTGAAGAATGCCGCACAGACGTTCCAGCGGTTAATGGACGCGGTGGGACGGGACCTGGACTTCGCGTTCATCTATTTGGATGACATCCTCATAGCCAGCGGCAGTCGTCAGGAGCATCTGTCCCACCTCCGTCAACTCACGCCCGACTGAGTGAGTACGGTCTTACAATCAACCCCGCCAAATGCCAGTTCGGACTCGATACCATTGACTTCCTGGGCCACAGGATTACTAAAGACGGGGCAACCCCTCTGCCCGCTAAGGTAGATGCGGTCCGCCTCTTTCCCCGACCCACCACGATCAAAGGCCTTCAGGAATTCGTAGGTATGGTCAATTTCTACCGCCGCTTCCTCCCTTCAGCTGCCCGGATCATGCGCCCCGTTCGCCCTGATGTCGAGTCCGAGCAAGGACATTACCTGGGACGAGGAGTCCGCCGCCGCTTTCGTTCAAACGAAGGAAGCTTTGGCGGACGCCGCAATGCTAGTACATCCCAGAATGGACGCCCCTACCGCCCTCACAGTGGACGCATCAAACACGGCAGTCGGTGGGGTGCTGGAGCAACTCATCGCAGGTCGCTGGCAACCCCTGGCGTTTTTCAGCAAACACCTGCGACCACCCGAGCTTAAGTACAGTGCTTTCGACCGGGAACTGTTGGCGCTCTACCTGGCAATCCGGCATTTCAGGTACTTCCTAGAAGGTCGGCCCTTCACCGCGTTCACGGACCACAAACCGCTTACCTTTGCGTTTACGAAAGCGTCCGACCCCTGGTCGTCCCGCCAGCAACGCCACCTGTCCTACATCTCTGAATACACGACGGATGTCCAGCACGTCTCGGGTAAGGACAATGTCGTGGCGGATGCGCCCTACCGTTCATGCCCTTTCCCAAGGGGTAGACTTTGAGGCACTGGCAGAGGCGCAGCAGGCGGATGAGGAGATTCCGAGTTACAGAACCGCAGTCTCCGGTTTGCAGCTCCAGGACCTCCCCGTAGGCCCAGGTGAGAGGACCCTACTCTGTGACGTCGCCACCGGCCAGCCCCGTCCAGTCGTCCCGACAGCCTGGCGGCGCCGTGTTTTCGACTCCATTCATAACTTGGCGCATCCCTCCATCCGGACAACTGTCTGGATGATTTCCAGCAGGTTCGTTTGGCATGGACTCCGCAAACAGGTCAGTGAATGGGCCAAAACGTGCATGCACTGCCAGACGGCCAAGGTGCAGCGGCACACCAAAGCCCCACCGCAGCAGTTCCATACCGCCCACCGGCGTTTCGACCACATTCATGTGGATATCGTGGGCTCCCTGCCAGTGTCGCGCGGAGCGCGGCACCTCCTGACTATCGTGGACCGGTTCACAAGATGGCCAGAGGCGGTCCCGCTCACCGACACCACCTCCGAATCTTGCGCCCGAGCCCTGATCGCCACCTGGATATCTCGCTTTGGTGTACCAGCCCACATTACCTCCGACAGAGGCGCCCAGTTCACCTCCAGCCTGTGGTCAGCTATGGCCAGCCTTTTGGGGACTCAGCTGCACCACACAACTGCCTACCACCCACAGTCGAACGGGCTAGTGGAGCGTTTCCACCGTCACCTGAAGTTGGCCCTCATGGCCCGCCTGCAAGGAGCCAACTGGGCGGACGAGCTTCCCTGGGTCCTACTCGGCATCCGCACAGCGCCCAAGGACGACCTGCATGCCTCGTCGGCCGAGTTGGTGTACGGCGCGCCCCTGGTCGTCCCCGGGGAGTTCCTACCAGCCCCAAGGGGGCAAGAGGAAGAACCCGCAGCAGTCCTGGGCAGACTACGCGAGAAGCTCGGTAACCTGGCCCCCATACCCACTTCACAGCATGGGCGGCACCCGACCTGCGTACCCGAAGACCTACAGAACTGTAAGTTTGTGTTTGTACGAAGGGGCGGGCATTGGCCACCGCTGCAGCGGCCATACGAGGGGCCGTTTATGGTGCTCCGGAACAACGGGTCCACGTTCGTGCTGGATGTTGGGGGGAAAGAGGAGGTTTTCACGGTGGACCGCCTCAAACCGGCCCATGTGGACCTGGCGCAACCGGCCGAGTTTCCGGCGCCTCGGCGCAGAGGCCGACCTCCCAAGCAGGTTCTGGCCCAGACTGTGGACATTGGGGGGTGTATCGCCGGTTCTGGGGGGGGGGTTATGTGGCGACCCATTTCCTGGCGCATCCGAACCGACTCACAATTAGATAGCCTACGGGGGTTTGCGAGCACAGAGCTTTGGAGCCTCTGCGCCATGGGGGGCTGGTTGAGGGAGGCTTAAAAGTGAGGCTGAAGTTTTCGAATAAAGTTCTTTCCTTCGACTGCAGTTACCGACTCCGTGTCGTAATTTTAGCGCTGCGTGTAGCACACCGCTACAAGGGCATACAACAACAAAAATTAGTTGTAAGACAGAGGACTGGGAAGCTTATAAAAACCTACAGGTTGTTGGGTGTACTTAAGGCTGGCTTGATAGGTTATTGATTGGACACAGCATTAGATGTTTTGGGGAGAAGGCTATGAAGGCTGAAGAGGGGAAAAGAGAAGGATCAACCATGGCAGAGCAGAGTCAATGGGCCAAATGGCCTAATTCTACTATGTCTTATGGTCTTCTCAAGTACATAGTGCGACTCCATACTGTGTTTCATGTACTCTAAACTCAAGATCTCGCTGCACCATAGCATTTTATAGACTCATGCAATTTAAATAATAACTTGCTCACCCTTCCTTCCAAAGTGAAGGACCTTATTTTGCCAGATTAGACTCCCTTTATCAATCTCTTCTCCACTTATTTAACCTATCTAGATCACTGTTCAGATTCTTCCCCTCACTTGGCTTCACCTACCACCTTCTAACTTTTCCTCCCAACCCCACCTTCTTATTTTGGTTTCCTCCCAGTCTTCTCATTCCTGAAAAAGGTTCTCGGCATGTAACATTGACTCTTTATTCCTTTCCACAGATGCTACCTGACTTGCTGAGTCCCTCCAACATTTTGTGTTACTCTAGGCTTCCTGTGTGTGGCACGTGGCCAAGTGGTTAAGGTGTTGGACTAGTGATGTGAAGGTCATGAGTTCGAGCCCCAGCCGACAGCATGTTGTGTCCTTGAGCAAGGCACTTAACTACACATTGCTCCAGTCCACCCAGCTGAAAATGGGTACTGACAAAATGCTGGGGGTTAACCTTGCAATAGACTGACATCCTACTGTGGGGCAGTGGGGGGGGGGGGGGGGGGGGGTAGTGTGGGGTAGTGTTGCTTCACACTATGGAAACCAGCATAAGTACCGGCCTGATGAGCCTATAAGGCTCAAAACAGACTTTAACTTTAACTTAACTAGGTTCCAGCAGAGGGAATTGTGCGTTGAAGATTTAAGGCACAATGTTCAATGCCTGCCACAAATTCCACTCATTCACCAACAATTCGTGTTCTTCTCCTTGCCAAATGCCTGAAATTCATCCAGATGCTTCATAATATTTGGGCCCAGAAATGTTTTGGAATAGATGCCCAAATCACCAGATCTACTCATCATTGAGATTTGAACCCACAATTTTGTGGCTATGAGCAGGGTCACAACTGATAGTTTTTCTAGTGCTTGGTGGTATTGACAGTGCCAGTCCACTGGTACCTTGCTCAGCACCACTCTGTAGAGTGCTGACTCATAGCACTTACAGCCCATAAATATGATCATTGTTATGTGGTCCTCTTTGTTTTAGAAATACTTTTTTCTTAGGCCAAGCAGTGTGAAGTATGGTTCTGGAAGCCTCCTGCAAATCCCTTCTCTCCACTGCAACAGCCCACCCAATCAATTTCTCCCATTGTTTGGTGTGAAAGGTCTGCTTATGAGGATTGGTGATGGGCAGGCCTGAGCAAGTAGTTTGGCCAGTCAGTAGGGAGTGTGCAGCTCAGAGTTAAATCCTGGCTGGTGCAGTGAGTGCAGGTCATTACCACATGGGTTGACAGATTACCTGGATCATATTGTGTCTCTGTTTCTTCTGCCGGATGTGATGAAAGCTATCTCATCCTCTTTGTTTACTTGCAAACTTCTTTTTTAAACCAGGGTGAGGCATCTTAAATGAGAAGATATAGATTTAAAAGGGAACTAAGTTGCATTGTTTTCGCATAGTGGGCGATAGGTATATGGAATGAGCTGCAGAGGTGAGTACAATTGCAATAATTGAAAGACATATGGACACATACAAGGAGATATGATATGAGCCAAATGCAAGCACATCAACCAGTTTGGATAGGCATCTTGGTCAACATGGATGAGGTGGGCTGAAGGCCCTGTTTCAGTGCTGTATAACTCTGACACAGTTCTCTCCATCTCAGAGATTCACATGCTACCACAGAGGCAATTCATGGCTGGCTCCATACCACGTCTTAGCATAGCAGTGCTGTCAATACTACATCTCTATATTGCTATACTGACCCCCCCTTTTAGCATGGCTTCCATTAGTGCTCTCATTACTAAGAATATATCATAAGCACCAAGTGAAGTGCCAGTGCACAGATTGTGGTTAGACGCTTCAAGAGTACTGTCTTAAATCTTAGTCACTCAGCTACAAACAGTACTAAAGATAATTAGGTGCAATAAAAAATGAACTAAGACAAAGATGTTGTGACCACTTTTGGGGGCCTGGAATCTTGCTTAAAAAAAAGTTGGCTTGCAAGTTTCAAGTATGACAGATGTTTCATATGTGGGATGGCTAATATTAAAACTTAACATAAGAACATAAGAATATAAGAAATAGGAGCAGGAGTAAACCAAACAAAAGTCCCACTGGGGCTAAAATGCAGGATTTGCATAAAATAGTATTTACAAAATGGACTTGCAATCTGATGTATTTTTGTCACAACTTCTTGTTACTGGAAATAACTAAACAAACTAAACAGGTATGACACACAAGTCATCAATTTTTGACTGGGATACCATATTAAACAGTTTCACAGCAAACAAAGGCTAACATTTCAAGAATTATGCACGGGTTGAGGCAAATAACCACTTAAGGCACAAAAGCTTATTACGGAAATAAGTTCTAAGCATGGCCAACCCAGAGAAATTAAGCAAATATTTCCTGTCTGTCAAAAGGGTAACAAAAAAGAAGGCTATTTGGCTAGCCTGCAGCAATCATCAATCCTATTCCCCTTGGTTTCTTCTCCATATAGTCCTGCAAGTTATTCTCTCTCATGTGCCCATCAACTTCCACCACTTTTATGTATTCTTTTACCACTCATCTGTGCTACAGTTCACCTACCGGCACTTGTGGTAGCACTAGGATGAGTGCAGAAGAAATCAGATCGATAGATAGCTACTTATTGATTGCAAAGGAAGTTACAGTGTCACAGTAACATTACCAGAACACAGATATACAAATATTAGAAAATAAGAATAAAAAAAACGGTTACCTCGAACAGGCTATTGGGGGGGGGGGGGGGGGGGGGTCATCACTTCCCCGGTTATAGGTTGACTCATTATAAAGCCTAATGACCAAGGGTAAGAATGACCTCATATAGCACTCTTTGGAGCAGCGCAGTTGTCTTAGTCTATTACTAAAAGTGCTCCTCTGTTCAGCCAAGGTGAGAAACATTGTCCAGAATTGCCAGGGTTTTCCGTGGGGTCCTTTGTTCTACCACAGCCTCCAGTTTGACTCCTCTAACAGAGCCAAGTTTTCTCATCAGTTTATTGAGCCTGTTGACATCACTCGTGTTAATGCCATTGTCCCAGCCAACCACCACATAGAGGACTGTACTGGTGACAACAGAGCAGAAGAACATGTAGAGGCCTGCCTACTCCACTGGACCTTAGTCTTCTCAGGAAGTAGAGGAGACTCTGGCCCATGATTAAGCAGGATGATACCCGGAATAGAGGGCTGGATATTCCGGAATTGCTCTCAATGAAGTACAGGAAACTATGGGATGACTTGCATGGGCATTAGCCATCCCACCATAAAGGACACACCTTCTTCTCACTACCACCATCGGGGAGGAGGTATAGGAACCTGAAGATGTGCACTCAATGTTTTAGGAACAGCTTCTTCCCTTCCACCATCAGATTTCTGGATGATCCATGAACACCACCTTATTATTTTGCTTTTTCTCACCATTTTTATAAATTTCTTATTGTAACTAATGCACTACTCTATACTGCCGCTAAAACTAAATTTCACAAGCTATGTCAGTGATAATAAACCTGATTCTGATTATAAGGGTTTATAAAATTATGTAAGACATACACAGAATAGACAGTTTCCACCATCAACCCCCCACCCAAGTGTAGGGGAGACAAACTAAAGGATCTAGGTTTAAGGTGAGAGGATAAATATTTAAATAAGATCAGAAGGGGGATTTTTCCCCCACAAAGGAAGTGTTGCTCTGTACACCTCTAGAGTCATAGAACACTAGCACAGATATAGACTCTTCAGTCCATCTAGTTAAAGGGTGATGTGTATACAGAAGAAGCTGGCAGAGGAGATGGCAGAGGCAGGTACAATTTACAGTATTTGAACAGGCGCATGGATAGGAAAGAAGTAGAGATAAAGGAGGCAAATGCACGTAAATGGGATTAGCATACACCTTGATAGGCATGGACAAATTGGGCTGAAGGATGTGTTTCTATGCTCTAGAACTAAATAGAGCATAGTAAGTCTTAAGAAATCACCCAGAAGAATATATTCAAGCAAAAGATCAAAGGAATTTGGGTCTCAAGGCAGGTTAATACAAGAAAGTAGCTCTGAGTCAAAAGACCCACGATTATCTCACTAAATAGCGCATTAGGCACAAGATGCCAAATAGTCTTGTTTCTACTTCTGTTGTCCTTTTCTGAAATACTGAGAGGTCACTTGACTTTGTGTCAGAACTAATATTCCACTTTCACTTTTATTTAGTAACTTATTTAGAGGTGCAGCGCAGAACAGACTCTTCCAGCCAACTGAGCCACACCACCAACAACCCACTGATTTAACTCTAGCCTAATCACAGGACAATTTACAATGGCCAATTAATGTACTAAATGGTAGGTCTTTGCACTGTGCGAGTAAATCAGATGACCTAGAGGAAACCCATATGCACATGGAAAGAACGTACAAACTTTCCCTCAGAGGACATCGGAATTGAACTCCAAATTCTGATGTCACAAACAGTTCAGCAGAAATGTCACTAATTCCTCTGGTAAGTGGAATATATGCAATGAGCACCCTCGGGTCAAACTATTTTAACAATGCAAGCTGTATACAAGTCAGTGACCTTTTTCATTTACTTTTAAAGAAAGATTAGCTTTATTTTTCTAAATGAGTTTAATGTGGAATGTCAACACAAGGAAATCTGCAGATGCTGGAAATTCAAGCAACACACACAAAATGCTGGTGGAACGCAGCAGGCCAGGCAGCATCTATAGGAAGAAGCACTGTCGACGTTTGGGGCCGAGACCCTTTGTCAGGACTAACTGAAAGAAGAGATAGTAAGAGATTTGAAAGAGGGGGGGGGGAAGATCTGAATTGATAGAAGACGGGGTGGGGGGATGAAGCTAAGAGCTGGAAAGTTGATTAGCAAAAGGGATACACAGCTGGAGAAGGGAAAGGATCATGGGACGGGAGGCCTGGGGAGAAAGAAAGGGGGAAGGGAGCACAGAGGGAGATGGAGAACAGGCAAGGAGTCATTGTGAGAGGGAGAGGGGGAGGGGGGAAAATAATAAATAAATAAGGGATGGGGGAAGAAGGGGCATTAACAGGAGTTCGAGAAATCAATGTTCATGCCATCAGGTCGGAAGCTACCCAGACGGAATATAAGGTGGTGTTCCTCCAACCTGAATGTGGCTTCATTTTGACCGTAGAGGAGGCTATGGATAGACATATCAGAATGGGAATGGGACGTGGAATTAAAATGTCTGGCCACTGGGAGATCCTGCTTCCTCTGGCAGACAGAGCATAGGTGTTCAGCTAAACAGTCTCCAGTCTGCATCGAATCTCACCAACATATAGAAGGCTGCACCAAGAGCACCGGATGCAGTATATCACACCAGCCGACTCACAGGTGAAGTGTTGCCTCATGTGGAAGGACTGGTTAACAGTCTAGAATGTCAGCTGGTTAACATGCTGCTTTTCAGATCGCTTCAAATATATAACTATAGGACGGTTGGTTAGGATGGTGGAGATTAGTTCCCAGGATTAAGAAATTCCAACAATTGTGTCACTTAGAGAAGAAATCCTGACATGCAGCCATTAAAAACAGTGTGTCCTTCCACATTAACATTTTCTTACCTTTCTGAAACATTTCTATACCTATTTTCTGCAGCACTAATGGAAGAGTCCAGTGACAGAGGTACAGCTTTAATCAATGCTTAAGTTTCATGTTTTAGAGAAACTGCCAACAAATGGGAGCAAAAGAAATCAACATTCTGCAACTGCCTTCTGTCACCAATTCCCATTCTGAAAACAATAGGAAATAAATTTAATTTGCACTCTGCACAGGCACAAAATACAACATAGGTATCAGCAACTCAACCAGTCTGTGCTAATTAATTCAAGTCTTTCTCATTCCAACTCAAAATATCACTAAGGCTAGGTAGTTTTGCAGTTCAATGCACCATTGCAGAGCAACAATGAATAGTGTTACTATAATATTGAATTATGTAGGAAGATAATAGAATAAAAGATAGATATATCATGATTAAAATGTCAGTTGCTCTGGTCAAACCACATTACTGCTATATTAGTTAAGCATTGGTAGCAATGCAGAAAATTTATCTGAGATCCTCAGTCAAAAACTTCCAGCTCACCTGTCCAAAAATTACAATACCTTATGTAATACCACAGGTTTAAGACCACGCTTTATTTTATTAATGCAGTTATGCTGTTGGGTGTTTTATTTTTTTCAGATTTTCTCAAAATGCAATGTGTTCTTTTAATTCTATTAGACACTTGAGTAATTCAGTTGATTGATAAGTTAGGCTTGTTGAATTAGTCAACAGGATTTGTCTTAAATAACATTTGGCCAATAAAATGCCCCAGAACATTCTAGAAGAATTGCGGGTAGCCATTTTCTGGAGACAGCTGGCGGAGGGAGGACAGAGACAAAAGAATGGAGATGGATAACAAACATGAGTGAATTACATGGTATACTGTTCACAGAACCCATCTGGAATGTGTCTTACAAACAGTACCTGCCTTTTTTCTGAATCCATGCTGAGTCTGTCTAATGGAACCACTCTTTTCTAAATGCTTTGCTATTCCTTCCTTAATGACAGCTTCAAGCATTTTACCGACTACAGATGTTAAGCTAACTGGCCTCTATAGTTGCCGTCTTTTGGCTACATCTTTTTAAAAAAGTGGCGTGACATTTGTTGTCTTCAAATCCACAGGGACCTGCCCAGTCTAGAGAGTTTTGATAAATGATTACCAACGCGTCTACTATAACCTCCGCCAATTCCTTCAGCATGCTGGGATGCATCCCATCAGGACCATTGGACTTGTCTACCTTCAGGCCCTCTAGTTTGCTCATCACTATCTCTTTAGTTACAGTGATTTTATCGAAGTCATCACCTCCCATTTTGTCCATAACATCCTTCTTTGGCATATTAGACGTGTCCTCCACCGTGAAGACCAACACAAAATAGTCGTTCAATGCCTTAGCCATTTCCTTATCATCCAATATCAATTTCCCCTTCTCATCTTCCAAGGGACCTACGATGACTTTAGCCACCCTCTTCCACTTTATATATTTATAAAAACTTTTGCTATGTTTTTATATTTTGTGCTAATTTACATTCATACTCTATCTTCCCTTTCCTTATTTCTTGTTTAGTTGTTCTCTGTTGCTTTCTAAAATTTTCCCAATCCTCCAGTCTCCCACTACTTCGTACACATGAGCTTTTAATTTGATACTATCTTTTATTTCCTTAGTTATCCAAGGCTGACTTTCCCCACACTTACTGTCCTTACTTTTGACTGGAATACACTTTTGTTGAGCACTGTGAAAAATCTCTCTGAAAGTATACCACTGTTCCTCAACTGTCCTAGCAAATAGCCTGTGCTCCCAATCCACATTAGCCAACTCCTCCCTCATCCCATTGTAGTCCCCCTTGTTCAAGCATAATACACTAGTTTTAGATTGAACGATTTTATCCTCCATTTGAAAGCGAAATTCAATCATACTTTTTCCAAGAGGATCCCTGACTACAAGATCATTAATCTTACCTGTCTCATTGCACAGGACTAGATCCAAGATCTAAAACTAGTTATCTAGTTCTAAAACTAACTTGCTTTCTCTCTTTCTCAGTTCTGATAAAGGGTCTTCCACCTGAAATGTGAACTGTTTCTCTTTCCACAGATGCTGCCGGACCTGGTGAGTTTTTCTACCATTTTCTAATTTTATTTCAGATTTAAAGCATCTGCAATTTTCTTTTGGATTTCTATTTTCCCTTCAAAATCTTGTATGTTGACTCTCCTCGCACTCAACAAAACACCTGAAGTTAAGTCAAGTCACTTTTTATTGTCATTTCAACCATAACTGCTGGTACAGTACATAGTAAAAATGAGACAATGTTTCTCAGGATCATGGTGCTACATGAAACAGTACAAAAACTACACTGAACTGTATGAAAACAACACAGAAAAAAAAACACTAGACTACAGACCTACCCAGGACTGCATAAAGTGCACAAAACAGTGCAGGCATTACAATAAATAATAACCAATACAGTAGGGCAGTAAGGAGCCAGTCCAGGCTCTGGATATTGAGGAGTCTGATAGCTTGGGGGAAGAAACTGCTGCATAGCCCGAATGAGAGCCCAAATGCTCCGGTGCCTTTTCGCAGATGGGAGGAGGAAGAAGAGATTGTATGAGGGGTGCATGGGGTCCTTCATAATGCTGTTTGCCTTGTGGATGCAGCATGTAGTGTAAATGTCCGTAATGGCGGGAAGAGAGACCCTGATGATCTTCTCAGCTGACCTCACTATCTGCTGCAGG
Organism: Hypanus sabinus; assembly: GCF_030144855.1. Lineage (NCBI taxonomy): Eukaryota > Metazoa > Chordata > Chondrichthyes > Myliobatiformes > Dasyatidae > Hypanus > Hypanus sabinus. The sequence goes on from NC_082708.1 coordinate 21,200,072, forward strand.
GTCTTGCGATCCGAGATGATGCAATTTCCGTACTAGGCGGTGATGCAGCTGCTCAGGACGCTCTCAATACAACCCCTGTAGAATGTGGTGAGGATGGGGAGTGGGAGATGAACTTTCCTCAGCCTTCACAGAAAGTAGATACGCTGCTGGGCTTTCTTTGCTATGGAGCTGGTGTTGAGGGACCAGGTGAGATTCTCCGCCAGGCGAACACCAAGAAATTTGGTGCTCTTAACGATCTCTACCAAGGAACCATCGATGTTCAGCAGGGAGTGGTTGCTCCGTGCCCTCCTGAGGTCAACAACCATTTCTTTTGTTTTGTTCACATTCAGAGACAGGTTGTTGGCTTTGCCCCAGTCTGTTAGCTGCTGCACTTCCTCTCTGTAAGTTGACTCATTGTTCTTGCTGATGAGACCCACCACGGTCGTGTCATCGGCGAACTTGATGATGTGGTTCAAGCTGTGTGTTGCAGCACGGTCATGGGTCAGCAGAGTGAACAGCAGTGGACTAAGCACACACACAGCCCTGGGGGGCCCCTGTGCTCAGTGTGATGGTGTTGGAGATGCTGCCTCTAATCCGGACTGACTGAAGTCTCCCAGTCGGGAAGTCTAGTATCCAGTTACAAGCCTACCCTGAACAAGCATTTTCATATCTCTCCATTCCAGATAAAAGATCAGTAAACAAACATCAACATTGCTAGTACAGCTGCTGCCCACAACTCCAACAAGCTGGGTTCAATCCCAGTGTCTGGTGCTGCCTATTCGTAGTGTCGATGTTCCTACTGTAACTGCGTGGGTTTCTTTTTCCCACATCCCCCAAAAAATGTACTCCTTGGTGGGATACTAGCCACTGCGGATTGCCCCTTGAGATAGATGAGTGGCAGAATCTTGCAGGGGGATGGGGGGGGTTGATGGAAATGCAAGGAGGAAAAATCGAGTGAGGAAACAACTAGAGTGAACATGGGTGCACGATGGCCACTGCAATCTTGGCAGGTGCAGGAGCCTGTTTCTGTGGCTCTGTCTCTACATAAATTTATGAATGAATCTTCTCTGAGCTACTAGCTTATCAATATCCTTCCTTAAAGAAGGAGATCAATAAGGTACTCAGTACTCCATGTGTACTCTCACCAGTGTCTGATACAACTGAAGCAAAATCTCCTGACTTTTGTATTGAACCTCCTCTACTACCAATAAACAAAAAAGATCCTGGAAGCTTTTCTAATTACTTTCTCTAAGCACATCTTAGCCTTTTGCAAATCATGCATCAAATCACAGCTCTGCAATTTTGTACCATTTGCTGCTAAGTAGACAATTTCACATTTTTTACATTTCCAAAATTTTACCCTTTCACTTAATTCATCCACCTCATGTCCTTGCCACAAATTAGTTTAACTCTTCCATGGATGGTTCCAAATCCAGCTGCCACAGGAGGTTTGGGCAAAGGGCTAGCATCTCCATCCCATTAAAAAGAACAACCACTGCTACAGAAACAGCAACAGAATTTGCAAAGTACTTCTCCCTGGTAGAAGTATGATCTTTGCTTTGAAAAATTGGCCCAGAACAGAAGACTCTGGAAAGCTGCTGTCAGCGGCCTCTGCCCCTGCAGGGGGTGATTGCTTTAAATAAGGGTTTTCCATTCGTGTCACCAGCATACTTGACAACCATACGTAGAAGTGATTTATGCAAATTTTAAGTTGTAACACATCCCTATGGCACACAACACCATTATTCCCAATGGCACACCACTTGTTACCACCCACTGTGCATTTCCTTTTAGCCGGTCAATCTTCTACCCACATCACCCCCTCCATGAAGAGTTTTTATTTTCCACAATAATCTTTGATGCAGCACATCATCAATGTCTTCTTGAAATTTAAGCATATACAGTTCACTATTTCCCCCTTTAATCCACAATACTTTATTTCAAAGAACGCTAATAAGTCAAACAAAATTCCTCTCACCATAATGAAGTTGGATGATTACACTGAATGCTCCTTATAGTACAACACCTTTAATAATAGCTTCTAACAGTTTCCCTATGGCAGATGTTAAGCCAAGGGGCCTGTATATAATCAAACTTTAAAATTCAAGACTGTTTAATGCCATTTCCAGTACACAAGTGTAAAGGAGAACAAGATAATTGTTATGCTGGAAATGATGCAGAACAAAAAAAATACAAAAATAAATACGTATGAGTGTGTATAGACTGTATGTCCATAAAGTGAGAATAGGCACAGGAGAGTCTGTACGCAAGGTGACTGACAAGAAATTATAAAGTATTGGCAGTTAGGCATGTGGAGGGGTGAGTTAGTGGGTGCTTGGGAAAAGAAACTTGTTATTGTTTGGGAAAGTAACTGCTTTTGAATCTGGTGGTCCTAGCATGGATGCTTTGTAGCCTCTTCTCTGATGGGAGTTTTAAAAAGCTTTAATTGCTATTTTCCTATCTAATAGAATCTTCTGAATCTAAAGAATTTTGGAAAATTCAGCAGAAAATTCAATTGCAAAGCATGAAACTCCAGAATGAATGAAAGCTACTTTACAATTTAATTATCTTCCAAGGAAGAACATAAAACAGTTGCCCTGTTTGTACCATCCAATATGGGATAACTCAACTAGAAAGCACATTATCCTTATTCCCAAGCACCAACTTCCTTGTGAGCATAGAATTCACAGAAAGTTGAAGGTATATAAATGCCTCCAAATTGCTTTTTGAGAGCTCAGCCTGAGACAGGTATCTGCTTTAAATGGCAATATAAAAGCACTTAGGTTTATTGGAGATAAACCTAAATAAATCTCTAAATAAAAATAAATAAAAGACTGTATAAGACAGCAGGACATCTCAGATATATGACATTTGTGACCTGTAACTTTTGATTATACTGTATGAAACAGACTAACAACCAGTTTCCAACTTGTAACAAAATCCATGTATCTATCTATTCATTCAAAACAAGATAGATCAGCATGGCTTTAAAACATTATTGCCAAGCTACCACAGAACACCTTACTAAGAATGCACTGAAATTCCACTATTTGAAATTTTATTTGTTGAGACAACAATTAGTGGAATTTGAAATTCAGCGTTTGTTGAGGCAACAATTGGAATACTGTAGTTCCGAGCAGATTTCAAAGCAACAGATTAAGACAATGAAGGGGAGAAAAGGACTTTGAGCTTTAATGTTAACTTCTCTTTCACAGATGCTGGCTGACCTGTTGAGCATTTCTAGCATTTTCTGTTCTTGCTTTGTATTATTCCCATCTAATATTGAACTGTTTTAAATATGGAGGGCAAATACAGTTCATAAGTCTGTACTTTTAAGATGTATTTAATTTCATTTGATGAAAGAACTTTTTTCATGTGATAGTAAGATATGAATGTTATTGCATCCCTTCGTCAATTGAAATAATTTACTGACAAATTACAAATTTTTTTAATATATTACATCCCACTATTTTGGTAACAAACACCCTCCACCTGATACTGTTGATCTTTTAAGTTGCAATACCAATGGTATCACTTTAATGATAATATTTAATATCTGATTCTATTTAGTGAAATATCATGGAATAGGCCGTCTGGCCCTTTGCGCCATGCCACCCCGATTAACTCTAACCTAATCATAGGACAATTTACAATCATCAATTAACCTACCCAATAGATCACTGGACTGTGAGAGGAAACTAGCTGACCTAAAGGGAGGACATAGAGGCTCCTTACAGAATGGCCCCAGAATTGAACATTAACTCCAGAACACCCTGAGCTGTAACAGTGTTGCACTAACCACTATACTACAGTGGCATCTAAGGTTAATTTTCAAACACAGCCATTTCAAAAGAGGAATTATAAAAACAAATGTATGAAAATATTTCTATGGGCTCTGGTCATCTACCTCTAACATTATTTCTTAAATTCATGTTTGTGTCACACAGCTTTTGACTGACTCTTGTGTTATCAACTGCAATGATAAAAGTAGTTTAGCATATTAAACAAACATGTTATACATATTAAAAATAATTGACACTGTTAAGTTTATTTTTTTAACTGTCAGGATTTGGAGAATTGTTGTAATTATTCAAGTTATGACTAGTTTATTAGACCATAACTTCCTTGCAGAAAAATCAACAAGATAAAATATTGATTTTGTTCAAATTTTTTGGTGCCCTGCAGAGATTTGAATTACGCAATGTAAATAATAGACTCATAGGAATTTCAGTATTCGATACATTTTAATTTAATCAAAGTAAAACAACTACAAGATCAGAGTAAAAAACAAACTATTCATATTGAACCCTCAATAACCTAAATCCTCAACAAGTGCCAAAGAATCATATATGGACTGTTAATTGCGCTGGAGAAATGGCAATAGTAATTAAAATGAAATGGACAAATTGCAAGACGTCCTACACTGCAAGTACTTTTTTTGACATCCAGTGTACCTAGAATAAGCTGCCAGAGGAAGTGGTCAGGGTGTGTACACTGCAACATTTAAGAGGCAGATACAGGAAGGGTTCTGGGCTGAATGTGGCAACTGGGATTAACAGGGAGAATGCTGTGGTCAAAATGGATCAGTTGAGCCGAAAAGCCTGTTTATGTGCTGTATTACTCTGTGACCCTATGACTCAATCACCTTGCAGGACATTGACCCAAAGCAGTGCAATATTGCACAAGTAGTTATAGTACTAGTCTGACTTACATTATAAATAGTGCACTATTATTAAATAAGTACAATAAAGAGCTAGGAATCTAACCTCTTGATCAATAGCTGAAGTCTGAATCTATTGGAGGAGCAATCTTAGCAAGGCATCATTTAAACAGCACCCTCCTTTAAGAATTTAATTGTTAAACCCTGATTTTCAACTTGTATCTGTACTGAAGTTTTCTACTGGGTTTTGAGTCAGACCAAACAAAAATTTAAATGAGACTACTTTCAGAACATCGTTATAATGAATATAACACAGAACAGTCCCACACAGTACAGGTCTTTCAGTCCATGATGTTGAGCCAACCATCTAACCGACTCCAGGATCAATCTAATCCTTGCCCTCCCCCCCCCCCCCCCCCACACACACAGCCCTCCCTTTTTCTTTCATTCATGTGCCTTTCTAAGTGTCTCTTATAAGTTGCTAATGTATCTCTGTCTCTACCATTACCCCGGCAATGCATTCCACACACCAACCAATCTCTGACAAGCCTGTGAAACTTTCCTCCAATCATCTTAAGATTATGCCCTCTTATATTTGCCATTTCTGCCTTGGGGATAAAAGAGCTGGCAGTTCACTCTATCGATACCTTTTACAAACTCAATCAAGTCACCTCTTCACTCCAAAGAGAAAAGCCCCATCTCGCTCTCTGGTAAGCATCCTGGTAATTCTCCTCTTCACACTCTCTAAAGCTTCTGCATTCATTACAAAATAAAATTTGGTGACAATAACATTTATACTCCCAAAATCCACTGTACGAAATAATGACTACCCGATTAAAGTGAAAGTATGTTTCAAAGACATCTCTTCAGTGAACAAAGAACAACCTTTGTTACTGCTTACTATTAAAACACGTTACTCGTTTCAAAAAAATGAAAACCAAAACATTCCCATCACATGGCAACCGTTCTTTTCTATCACAAACACAACAAAATCTTCCTCACCAAAACAACACACGCAACATCCATGGAAAAGAATAAACAGGCAATATTTCAGGCCAAGACACTCTGACCTGAAGAAAGGTCTCAGCCTGAAACATCGAAAATTTACTCTTTTCCATGGAGGCTGCCTGACCTGCTGAGTTCCTCCAGCATTTTGTGTATTGTTTTCTTTTCCCTGATACATACATGCAAACCATCAATTTTGACATTTGCTGTCAGACGATGCTCTAAAAAAAGTTTCACAAATGGCTGATTTAAAATGTATAACTCTACAGCAAGGTCACCAAACTTCTATTTATTTATTTATTTATATGCATGCATGCATGTATGTATGTATGTATGTATGTCATGGAGCCTTACCATTAACCCAAGGATCTGTGGACCATAGGACATACAGCAGAGTCAGGCCATTCAGCCCATCGAGTCTGCTCCGCCATTTCATCATGGCTGATCCCAGATCCCATTCAACCCTATACACCTGCCGTCACACCATATCTTTGAAGACCTGACCAATCAGGAATCTATCAAATTCTGCTTTAAATATACCCACAGACTTGGGCTCCACCACAGTCTGTGGCAGAACATTCCACAGATTTACCACTCATTGGCTAAAACATCCTCAAATTCCTCCTTACTTCTGTTTGAAAAAGGTCACCCCTCAATTTTGAGGCTGTGTCCTTTAGTTCTGGATACTCCAACCAGAGGAAAGATCCTCTCCACATCCACTTTATCTAGTCTTTTCAATATCTGATAGGTTTCAAGGAGATTCCCACGCGTTCTTCTAAATTCCAGGGAATACAGGTCCAAAGGTTCCAAACGCTCCTCAAATGTTAACCACTTCATTCCTGGAATCATCATGTGAACCTCCTCTGGAGTGTCTCCAATGACAATACATCCTTTCTGAGATGAGGGCCCAAAATTGTTGACAATACTCCAAGTGCAGCCTGGACTAACGTCTTATAAAGCCTCAGCATTATCTCCTTGTTTTTATATCCTATTCCCCTTGAAATAAATGTCAACATTGCATTTGTCTTTTTATAAACCACAGAATAAATCTGTAATCTTCTGGGAATCTTGCATGAGGATCCCTGTACCTCAGTACCTCTGATGTTTGAATTTTCTCCTCACTTAGATAATAGTCTGCACTATTATTCCTTTTACCAAAATGCATAATCTTACATTTCCCAACACCCATCTACCACTTTTTTGCCCATTCTTCCAATTTGTTCATGTTCTGCTGCAATCACATTGCTTCCTCAGCACTACCTACCCCTTCACCTATCTTCATATCATCTGCAAACTTCGCAACAAAGCCATCAATTCCACTATCTAAAACAATGTGAAAAATAGCAGTCCCAAAACTAAACCCCCGAGTCACTGGCAGCCAACCAGAAAAGGCCTCCTTTATTCCCACTCACTGCATGTCATCCATTCCTCTATCCATGCCAGTATCTTTCCTGTAACACCACAGGATTTTATCTTGTTAAGCAGCCTATCAGGCACTTTATCAAATGCCTTCTTAAAATCTAAATAAGTGACATCTACTACCTCTCCTTTGTCCACCCTGCTAATGGACCACAACTTTCCCAACCACTGAAGTTAGGCTAACTGGCCTATAATTTCCTCTCTTTTGTTTTCGTCCCTTCTTAAAGAGTGGAGTGACATTTGCAATTTTCCAGTCCTCAGGAACCATGTCAGAATCAAGTGATACTTGAAAGATCATGACCAGTGCATCTCTTCAGCAACTCTCTCAGGACTCTGGGATGTAGTTCATCTAGTCTAGGTGACTTATCCATTTTAAAACCTTTCAGTGTGCCTAGCACTTTTTCCTTTGTAATAGAAATGGCACTCATTCCTGCTCCCAGACACTCATAGACCTCTAGCACACTGCTTGAGTCTTCCACAGTGAAGACTGAGGTGTAGTACTTACTAAGTTTATCGGCCATTTCTTTGTCCCCGATTACTACCTCACCAGCATCATTTTCCAGCGGCCCAACTTCAACTTTCACCTCCCTTTTATTCTTTATATAACTGAAAAAACTTTTAGTATCCTGCTTTATATTATCAGCTAGTTTGCCCTCATTTCATCTTTTCCCTTCTTATGGCTTTTTAGTTGTCTTTTGTTAGATTTTAAAAGCTTCCCAGTCATCCAACTTCCCACTCACCTTTGCTAGCTCATATGCCCCTTCTTTGGCTTTTATGCAATCCTTAACTTCCCTTGTCAGCCACGGATGCCTAGCCCTGCCGTTTAAGAAAAACTTCTTCTGTGGGACATATCTATCCTGTGCCTTGTGAACTGTTCTCAGAAACTTCAGCCACCTCTGTTCCGCTGTCATCACCACTAATAACCCAATCCAAACCACCTGGGCAAGCTCCTCTCTCATGCCTCTGTAACTCCCTTCATTCCATTGCAATACTGATACATGTGACTTATACTTCTTCATCTCAAAGTGCAGTATGAATTCAATCATATTATGATCACTACCTCCAAAGGGTTCCTTTATGTTAAGCTGACAAATAAATTCTGGGTTATTACACAACATCCAAATGCCTTTCCCCAAGTAGGCTCGAGTACAAGCTGCTGTAAAAAGCCATCTCGTAGGCATTCAACGAGTACCCTCTCTTGTGACCTGATGACAGCCTGATTTTCCCAATCTCCTTGCATATTGAAATCCCCCATTACAATTGTGTCATTACCCTTTTTAACCATGCAGTTTCTCTGACTCCATGTCACCTTTCTCAAGGTGTAAGTCCATCTCTTACCAACAGAGCCACACCACTGCCTATGCCTTCCTGCTTGTCCTTTCAATATAAAGAATATCCTTTGATGTTAAACTCCCAACTATGACCTTCTTTCAGCCACGACTTTGTGATGCCCACAATGTCATACCAACCAATCTCAAACTGCGCCACGAGTTCGTCTACCTTATTCCAAATGCTATGTGCATTTAAATACAGCACCGTTAGACCTGCATTCTTTGCTCTTATGAATTTTTTTAACTCTTTGCTTTGTCTGCATTTGGGCCCAATCATCGGCTTGTCCTTCCTTACAGTCATATTACATCCATCATCTACTTGTAAACCTGCTAGCTCATCCTCAGCTCTATCACACAGGTTCCTATACCCCTGCCTGGACCCCAGGTTGGGTACTTCTGCTCTAAAGTAATGAAGTAATTTTTATTTAAAACCTTGGTAGCTGAATGTGGAAACTTTAACATGTTACAATGCAAACTGCACTCCCAGTCAGAAGAGATGTGGAGAACTAATTTATCCTAAAAAAAAATCATGAAAGCTTTCCTCATCAATTAAATGCAGCATTTACAGCAGACATAACCCCATCCCGCAATATGCCACAAATCCAACTGTAAATGCTATAACAACTACTGTTCTGAATGCAAGTAAATAATGGGGGGAAATAAAAAGGCTTTAAATTACAAATACAATATTTGTTCTTTGTTTTTATAGATACAATTGAAGCAAAAAGTACAAATGAATGAATATTTTAGAAATATATTTCAGACTGCAATCCCAGGAACTGCATCAGTAGATCCACCACGATTTACACAAACAATATCCACAAAGCTAGGACAACCTGTAAATCAATTTGAATACCAAAAGCTACACACCTCAAGCTACCAGAAAAGGCACAAACGATTTTCTCTGAGCATGTTTGCAAATAATATGAAGTTGTCCACTTCAATTTTTGCTAATAAAATTTACATTGTCAAAAGCAATATCAGGTAACAAGATGGCTCCAGCCAACTATGTTGATACCTACTTCCAGAAAACTGATATATAAAAAATGATGGAACTACCATTCAGTTGCTAGAAAACTGAAAATGACAGACACATGCAGACACCAAAATTGATGAATGCCTCTGTACGTAACTGTGAACTGAAACAAATGTCATCAGTTAGACTATAACCAAAAGGGACCACAAACTCCTCCTCCACTCTCACCCTGAACACCAGCGTGCCTCAAGGCTGTGTGCTGAGCCCTCTTCTGTCCTCCCTTTTCACCTATGACTGCGTTCCTGTACGTGGTTCTAACTCCATAATCAAGTTCACAGGTGACACCATGGTGGCTGGTCTGATCAGAGGGGATGACGAGACAGCCCACAGGGATGAGGTCCAGCACCCGGCTGTATGGTGTGCCAACAACAACCTGGCCCTAAACACCCAGAAGACCAAGGAGATCATTGTGGACTTCATGCATTCTAGGAGCCACACTCACGTCCCCATCTACATCAATGGAAATGTAGTGAGGATGTATCAAGCTTCAAATTCCTTAGTGTCCACATTTCCCAGGATCTCATGTGGTCCATGAACTCCTCCATCCTGATCAAAAAGGCACAACAGAACCTTTATTTCCTGTGGAGCATCAAGAAAGCTCACCTCTGTCCCAGGATACTGATGAGACTTTTACCGCTGTACCATTGAGAGCATACTCACCAACTGCATCTCAGTGTGGTATGGCAATTGTCCCATATCAGACCACAAAGCACTCCAGCATGTGCAGAAAACTGCCCAGCGGATTATCGGCAGCCAATTGCCCACCATTGAGAACATCCACCATAAACGCTGCCTGGGCAGGGCGAAAAGCTTTATCAAGAATGCACCTCACCCTAACCTTGGACTTTTTACTCTCCTCCCATCCGGTAGGTGCTACAGGAGCCTCCACTCCTGCACCAGCAGGCACAGGAAGAGCTTCTTCCCTGAGGCTGTGACCCTGCTGAATCTCACATCACAGCGCTAAACAGTATTGCACCCATATTGTACTGTCTCAGTACTTTTATATTTGTGTGCCGTAGCACTTACTTTTAAATTGCAGTTATTTTGTAAACAACACTATTCTTTACACTTCTGGTTAGATGCTAACTGCAAATGATTTGGCTTGGTGTCTGTACTCGGCACAATGACAACGAAATGGAATCGAATCTAATCTAAGCCTCAGGAGCAGAATTAATCCATTCAGTCTATCACCTCCGCTCCACCATTCCTTCATGGTTGATTTTTAATCCCTCTCAATCTGTTTTCACCGCATAACCTTTGACATCCTGACTGATCAAGAACCTATTTGCCTCCGCTTTAAATATACCCAAAAGACTTGGCCTCCACAGCCGTCTGTAGCAACAATTTCCACAGACTCACCACCCTGTGGCTAAAGAAATTCCTCATCTCTGTTCCAAATTGATATCCATTTAGAAAGTGGTTGTCACCAAATAATTATAAAAATAATTTGATAAACGGGATTTCATCGAGGCCTTACTGCCACTTAAAACACGAGTGGATATTTACAAATCGGGGAGGGGACAATAAGGTAGGGAAACTTTTCAGAGGAATAAATGGTGGATGGCAGGTTCGTAAAGGGTGGGAGGAACAGGTCAGGGAATCACATCCCGGCCTGTCGACCACAGGCAAGGTCCAGCTCAGTCTTGGAGGGTCTGGGCCCGAAACGTTCACTGTTTATTCCTCTCATAGATACTGACTCACCTGAGTTCCTCCAGCATTTTGTGTGCGCTGCTCAAGGTTACCAGAAGGCTGCCGCGGGGGAAGACATCCTCCTGCCTTACCACACCAACAATGCCGGTGTCCAGCTGCCCCCCAGGAGAAGGCGGCGAAATGTTTGCTTCCCTACACCACCACTTCCCTGTCGGGATAACCGGCGGCAGGAGCCGGGTTCTGCGACTCCAACTGACCGCCGTGGGTGCGGAGGCCCCAGGCAGGTCCCGACTCCGTCCCGCCGATCCCGGTTACACGTCTTCCCCTTCACTTACCGTCTGGCCGAGCTGTAACCCACCGGTACCGCCAACGCCGGCCTCCTCCTCCTCATTATCATCCTCGGCTGCAACGCACAGATGACAACACCCCTCCACCTCCGTCAGAGTAGGGCCCCGGCTCACAAGCCCGATCGGTGCCGCTCCTCCCGGAATTGCGCCACCTACCGCCCGGGAGGACGAGCAACCCCTCGCCGCAGATGCAGAATACGCTGACGCATCAGAATCAGGTTTATCACCAGCAAGTGTTGTGAAATTTGTTAACTTAGCAACAGCAGTTCAATGCAATTCTTGATAGTGTAGAAAGAAAAAAAATAAGTAAATTTCAGTAAATATATGTATGTGTGTGCATATTGAATAGATTAAAATAGTGCAAAAACAGAAATGATATATACTAAAATAGTGAAGTAATGTTCACAGGTTCATAGTTATCGTATGGCAGAGAAAAAGAAGCTGTTTCTGAATCGCTGAGTGTGTGCCTTCAGGTTTCTGTACCTCCTACCTGACGGCAACAATGAGAAGAGGTCATGTCCTGAGTGATGGGGGTCTTTAATAATAGACGCCGCGTGTTGAATATGTCTTGGGTACTATGGAGGCTTTTAAACAAGATGGAGCTGATTAAATTTACGACGTTTTAAACACAAAGTACATTGCAGAAGCTGTGGTCAAAGCAACACGTACAACACGCTGGAGGAACTCAGCAAGTCGGGATGCTGCCCGACCTGTTGCGTTCCTCCAGCGTGTTGCTTACGACCTTATGTAGCTTCTTTCGGTCCTGTACAGTAGCAACCCGCCCACCCTATCGGACAATGATGCAGCTGTCAGCGTGCTCTCCGTGGTACTTCTACCGAGAACTTCGAGTGTTGTAGCTGACAAACCGGATCTCTTCAAACTCCTAATGAAGTATAGCCGCTATCTTGTCTTCTTTTATAGTGGCATCGATACGTTGGGATCAGGTTAGATCCCTCGAGACCTTGACACCCAGGAACTTGAAATTGCTCATTCTCTCCATTTCTGATCCCTCTATGAGGACTGGTTTGTGTTCCCTCGTCTTACCTTTCCTGTCAACAATCAACTCTTTAGTCTTACTGACATTGAGTGCAAGGTTGTTTCTATGACACCACTCAATTAGCTGGTATATCTCACTGCTGTACACCCTCTCACCTCCGTCTGAGATTCTGCCAACAATGGTTGAATCAACAGCAGATTTATAGAAAGTACTTGAACTATGCCTAACCACTTAATCATGGGTATAGAGAGAGTAGAACAGTTGGCTAAGCACACACCCCTAAGATGCGCCCGTGCTGATTGTCAGCGAAGTGGAGATATTATCACCAATCCGCATAGATTGTGGTCTTGTTGTTAGGAAGTCGAGAACCAATTGCAGAGGGAGGTACAATAAAATAATTGATGAATGTAAAGGAGTATTAAATATTCTCAGGTGTCTATGTGGGTATTTTGGGGGTGTTACATGAAAACCTTTGTGTGGCTTATGGATCAGCTTTATCTTCACCTTTAAAATGTTTGGATGCGATACAAGCACAGGTTTTAAGATTGTGTTGTCGTCCCGTTTCAGCTTTCCTGGTTGAAATGAGACCCTTACAAATGCGGAGGTTGACGCTGATGTTAAACACACTGGATGAATTTGAAGGGGGCAAAGCAATGATCACCCTGTTAAAGGTGTGTTGGAAGACTGTTGGGAACATCACAAGAAGAGTGTTTTTAGTTTTGGGTGGCTGGGTTCCAATTGTGCTCAGAATATGGGTTTAGTGGATTATGCAATATGTCCCAATGTAGCTTGGATTTTTCCAATGACTTTAGTTGATTTTAGGTTACATGATTTAAAAAAGTCTAAGAATTATGTTATGCCTGAGTATTTGTTGGTTCATCAATATATCAAGGAAAATTATTATGATATGTTAACCATTTTTACGGATGAATCGAAGATAATTTAAACGGGAATGTTGGTGTGGCTGTTCTTGTGCCTGAGTTTCAGGTAATGTTAAAGAAACAACTTGTCCACCATTCATTAGTATATACAGCAGAATTGGTTACCATCATTTTAGGCTCACAGTGGGTGGAGGAAATTTGTCCCTGCACAGTGGCAATTGTTCATATTAATGTTCGGTTTTGATGAGTCTTAAAACAGCAATCGATCTGACTTACTGTTGGAAGCTCATCAAACATTATTTCATATTCAAAGGTTTATGTCTGCTTCTTATGGTTCCCTGCACATAGAGGTGTTCAGGGGAATGAGTGGGTTGATTGTTTAGCTAAAAAAGCTGTTAAAAGACTTTCCACTTAGCAAATCAAAGCTAAGGGGATGGTAGGGTTAAGAATTAGGGGGTTATAGTAAGACGTGTGAAAATGGGCATAAAGGGAGACACCTTTAAATAATACATAAAACTGTTAGGTTGATGGGAAAAGGGAGTAGAACTAGAAAGGAAGGAATTATTTTGACTCAACTTAGGGAAGAGCATACTATGCTTAATTATTCCTAATATCTTACCAGAAAACATTTCTCTGAGTTGTGTAGGTTTTGTCATCATTATGAAACAGTTGAACACATTCTATTACAATGAGAAGCATACAAGGTTAAAATCAAAAGCAGGCTTAATTACAATATTTGGGGGTTGATAGCTTTCATGTGAAAACTTTAAGTTATGGGAGTGACTTTAATTTAATTCACAGTACTGTCTTTCACAATTTACAATCTATAGGACACTGGGTTAATTTAGATTTGAAAGAAATAGTAAGAGTTTTTTTTCTCCAATTCTCTACACCACACTCCAGTCCAGTTGGTGGTGGCAATGCACCAACTACCATTAAAAGTCAAAAGATGAAAAATTTTAATTTTTTTCCTGTTGCACAGTTTGAGCAAGGGGGATGCCAGGCAGGATAGTGAATTGCTCCTCTTGCAGGATGCGGGAATGCAGGGAGACCTCCAGTGTCCTTGATGACTCCACCTGTAAGAAGTATATCCAGCTTTTAACAGACCGTGTTCAAGAGTTGAAGCTGGAGCAGAATGAACTCCCAGATCATTCGAGAGGTTAATAGACAGGATATACAGGGAGGTAGATACACTCAAGATGCAGGACGCAGTTAAGTAGATGGGGAAAGTGGATATGCATTGGTGCAGAATGACCCTGTAGCTGTTCCCCTCATCAACAGGTTTGATACTGTTGTGGGGGGGGGGGGGAAAGAGGAGATAACCTAGCAGAGGAAAGGAAAAATGGCAGTATCTGGCACTGAGTCTTGTTCTGTGGCTCACAAGGGAAGGGGGAAGAAGTGGTTAGGGAAACAGAAAGGAGGTTCTGTGGGTGAGAGCGAGATTCCTGGGAGGTTTGTTGACTTCCAGGTGCCAGGGTCAAGGACATTTCAGACCAAATCCACAACATTCTTAAGTGGGAGGGTGAGCAGCCAGAGGTTGTGGCCCACATTGGTATCAAATATATGAGTAGGATGGTGACAAAGTCCTGCAAAGTGAGGTCAGTTGGGTGCTAAGTTAAAGGATAGGACCCCAGGGTTGTGATCTCTGGATTGCCACCCGTGCCATGTGCAAGGGAGGCAAGACCTAGGAAGATCACTCAGTATAACACATGGCTAAGGAGTTGTTGGCAGGAGGGAGAGCTTCAGTTTTTTGATTCATTGGGCTCTCTTCCAGGGAAGGTGGGGCCGGTATAGATGGGATTGTTTGCATCTGAACTGGAAGGGAATTAATATCCTAGCAGGAAGGTTTGCTAGTGCTGCATGAGAAGGGGAAGAGTGGGTGTTCAAACTAGAGTTGCAGGGGGATGGGATACAGAGCACTAGAAATGGTAGTTGTATCATTGTGGGGAAGGATCTGGTTAAGCCTCCGTACAAAGGTTGAGCATGGTGAGTAATATTCTGAGCTATGTAATTTCAATGAGAGGAATGCTGTAGGAAAGGTGGATAAGTTTAGGGCATATGTCAACACATGCAATTATGACATCATAGCCAGCAGTGAGACTTAGTTGCAAGAGGGCAGGGCTAGCAGCTCAATGTTCTGGTGTTCCACTGTTTTAGATGCGATAGAACTTGAGGGATTAAGGGAGGAGGGTGGGTGTTACCAGTCAGAGAAAATGTCACGGCAGTGCTCTGACGAGACAGACTGGAGAACTCATCTAGTGAGGCTTTATGGGTTGAACTGAGCAATGAGAATAACAGCATCTGTTAATCATAAGTTGGAACAATTTGATTTATACTGGGGAAAATGGCTTAACTACATAACACCTCATAGGCCGATTTTATTCTCACAAATCAATGAATATGTTGTAAAAGAAAGTTCACTCCCTACTTGTACATAGTTTTCTCCTTTTGCTTGTTCTTTCTTTCCTCTCTTTTCTACAAGTGTATACTTCAGATAAATATTATGTGGAGGTTTGTGGCATATATGACTATAAGACATATATGTACAATATCTGAAATAACAGACAGACATACTTTATTGATCCCGGGGAAATTGGGTTTCGTTACAGTCACACCAACCAAGAGTAGTGAAGAAATATAGCAATATAAAACCATAAATAATTAAATAATAATAAGTTAATCATGCCAAGTGGAAATAAGTCCAGGACCAGCCTATTGGCTCAGGGTGTCTGACACTCCAAGGGAGGAGTTGTAAAGTTTGATGGCCACAGGCAGGAATGACTTCCTATGATGCTTAGTGTTGCATCTTGGTGGAATGAGTCTCTGGCTGAATGTACTCCTGTGCCTAACCAGTACGTTATGAAGTGGATGGGAGACATTCTCCAAGATGGCATGCAACTTGGACAGAATCCTCTTTTCAGACACCACCGTCAGAGAGTCCAGTTCCACCCCCACAACATCACTGGCCTTACGAATGAGTTTGTTGATTCTGTTGGTGTCTGCTACCCTCAGCCTGCTGCCCCAGCACACAACAGCAAACATGATAGCACTGGTCACCAAAGACTGGTAGAACATCCTCAGCATCGTCCGGCAGATGTTAAAGGACCTCAGTCTCCTCAGGAAGTAGAGACGGCTCTGACCCTTCTTGTAGACAGCCTCAGTGTTCTGATGGTGTTTCATCTTATGGAAATGTTTGTTTGATGATGAACTTCAATAAAAAATAAATTACAAAAAAAAGAAAGGTATGACCATGTGCCCTGACGAAGGGTCTCAGCCCAAAACGTCGACAGTGCTTCTCCCTATAGATGCTGCCTGGCCTGCTGCATTCCACCAGCATTTTGTGTGCGTCCCTTGAATTTCCAGCATCTGCAGATTTCCTTGTGTTTGTGTGACCATGTTAATGGGATTATATTATAGACCATCCAATAGTCTGTGGGATTTAGAGGAGCAAATTTGGAGAGAGCTCACAGACTGTTGCAAGAAACATGAGGTTGTTATAGTAGTGATTTTAACTTTCCAATATTGACTGGAATTCCCATACAAGGACTGGTTGGGAGAGAGTTTGTCAACTGTGTCCTGGAAAGCTTCCTTAATCATTACAAAGACATCCCAACTGAAGAGAGTGCGATACTAGATCTCCTAGTAGGGAATGAGACAGGGCAGGTGATAGGAATTTGTGTAGGGGAACACTTTATATCTATTGACCATCATACCATTAGTTTCAAGGAAATTAGGGAGAAAGATTGCTCTGGTCCTGAGGCTGAGATTCTAAATTGGAGAGAGGCCAGTTTTGATGGTATCAGAAAGGATTTGGCAAATGTGGATTGGGATAGGCTGTTTCCTGGCAAAGGTGTACTTGGTAATTTTGACGGTACAGTCTTTGTATGTTCCTGTCAGAATAAAAATAAGGATAACCATGGTACCTGGTTATCAAGGCCCTAGTTAAGGAAAAGAAGGAGGTGCAGAGCAGGTATAGGCAAGTAGGAACAAATGTAGTACTTGAGGAGTACAAGAAATGTAAAGAAACACTTAAGAAAGAAATCAGGTGGCTAAAAGAAGACATGAGGTTGCTCTAGCAGGCAAGGTAAAGGAGAATCCTTAAAGCTTTTACAGATATGTTAAGAGCAAAATGATAGCAAGGACCAAATGTGGTCCTCTGGAAGATCAGAGTGGTAATCCATTAGTGGAGCAGATAGAGATGGAGGAGATATTTTGCATTTGTATTTATTTGGGAGATAGAGACAGTGTCTGTATATGTGAGGCAATGCAGCAATGAGATCATGGATTCTATACTGATTACAGAGGAGGAAGTGTTTGCAGTCTTGAGGCAAATTAGTGTGGATAAATTCCCAAGATTTTGGACTCTGTGGGAGGCTAGTGCGGAAATTGCAGGGGCTGTTGCAGAGGTATTTAAAACATCCTTAACCTTATCAGTTGGCAAGGTGCCAGAGGTTTTGGAAGCTAACTAATGCTGTTTAAAAAGGGCCTCTAAGAATAAGCCAGCAAATTATACGCTGGTGAGTCAATGGTGTGAAATTATCAGAAGGTATTATAAAGGACCGGTTACATAATTATTTGTATAGACAAGGACTGATTAGGGAGAGTCAACATGCCATTGTGTGTAGCAAGTCATGTCTAACTAATCTTAATGAGGTTTTCAAGTTACCAGGAAAGTTGATGAAGACAAGGGAGTGGATGTTCTCTACATTGACTTTAGCAAGGCCTTTGACTAGGTCCCACATGGGAGGTTGGTCAAGGAGGTTTAGTCACTTGGCATTCAACATGAATAATAAATTGGCTTTGTGGGAGAAGGCAGAGAGTTGTTGTAAAACGTTGCTTCTCTGACAAGGAGCCTGTAGTTAGTGGTGTGCTGCAGGGTATGTTGTTGTTTGTCATCTATGTCAATGAACTGGATGATAATCTGGTTAACTGGATCAGCAAATTTGTGGGGGGGTCTCGTGGACAGTGGGATCTGCATCAGCTGGAAAAATGAGTTGAAAATGGCAGATGCTGTATAATGCAGGCAAATAGTAAGGTGGTGGACCTTAGGAGGACAAACCAGGGAAGGTCTTATCTGGTAGAGAATTGAGTAGTACAGTGGAACAGAGAGATTGTCATAGGATCATAAAGAAAGCCATTAACACATAGGTCTTCATAAATCAATGTATTGACTACGAGATATGTGTTGTAATGTTGAAATTGTATAAGACACTGGTGAGGCCTTATTTGGAATATTGTGCCCCATTTTGTCAGCTCCCTACAGGAAAGATATAAATAAGATTGAAAGAGTGGAGAGAATATTTACAAGGATGTTGCCAGGACTTGAGGACCTGAGTTAAGAGGAAAGGTTGATTAGGTTAAGACTTTATTCCCCAAAATGTTGAGAGGAGATTTGATAGAGGTGTACGAAATTAGGAGGGGTATGTTATAAATGTACCACAGCTCTGAGGGGCCGAAGGAGCGGGAGCAGCCCCTTCCTTCTGGAGAATCGCAAGATCGCTATTAATTCGGGTCTCGGAAGTGAGAGACAATGCAACGGTTTTGGCCATTGTTCTTAGAGGCACCTGTGGGACGTGCATGTCCCTGCTACGTGACAGCTACCATGGATATGGACACCCTCGGGCAATGTGGGGTGGAGATTGCATCACCCTACTTTGATGGACATCTACAACTCTGCAAGTAAAGATAAAAGCGGACTGCAGGAGGCAGTCCCCGAGCAATGCACCAGAAGGACACCCTCGCTCAGTGCTCCCATGGCTGGAAGCCACTCAATGCCACGTGCGCTCCTAACTCCTTTGCCTGGGGAGCGGGTGGCTGATAATACCGAGAAGGACTTCGAACTAACAAAGGGGAGTGGCTTTATAAAGACCCGGGCAAGTTATTTTTCGTTTTTCACCGATCCCTCTAAAACACGTGAAACCCAGCGATTCCCCTAAAGGCTAAAGTCTGCAGACTTCTGAGTGACTTTTATATTTCCAACGGACAAAAATATTACCCCCTAGACAACAGCCGAGATTACTTCTTAATGATGATTATTACTATACCCACGCTTTAGATTGAGTATTGGTGACGTGCATTATCTGAATGTTTGTATTAACCTTACTTTTGTGCCCCTTTATAAATAAAAACGTTTGAAAATAGTGACATCAGACTTCAACGGACCTCTTTATCTTTGCTGGTAAGTTATCCAGTTGCGGGATACGTAACAGGTATAGAGAGGGTAAATGCAAGCAGGGCTTTTCCACTGAGGTTGGGTGAGACTAGAACTAGAGGTCTTGGATTAAGGGTGAAAGGTGAAATGTTTAAGGGGAACATGAGAATGAACTTCTTCACTT
This sequence comes from Hypanus sabinus, assembly GCF_030144855.1. NCBI lineage: Eukaryota > Metazoa > Chordata > Chondrichthyes > Myliobatiformes > Dasyatidae > Hypanus > Hypanus sabinus. The sequence continues at coordinate 21,219,712 of NC_082708.1, forward strand.
GAAGGAAGGTGAGAATGTGGAATGAGCTGCCAGTGCAAGTGGTAGATGTGGGTTCTATTTCAACATTTAAGATAAATTTTGATAGGTACATGGATGGGTGGGGTATGGAGGGTTATGATGTAGATCTAAGTTCATAGGATTAGGCAGATTAATGGTTCAGCATGGACTAGACTGGCTGAAGGGCCTCTATTTGTGCTGTTACCATATAACCATGTAACAATTACAGCACGGAAACAGGCCATCTCCGCCCTTCGAGTCCATGCCGAACGCTTACTCTCACCTAGTCCCACTGACCCGCACTCAGCCCATAACCCTCCATTCCTTTCCTGTCCATGTACCTATCCAATTTTACTTTAAATGACAATATCAAACCTGCCTCTACCACTTCTACTGGAAGCTCATTCCACACAGCTACCACTCTCTGAGTAAAGAAATTCCCCCTCGTGTTACCCTTAAACTTTTGCCCCCTAAGTCTCAACTCATGTCCTCTTGTTTGAATCTCCCCAACTCTCAATAGAAAAAGCCTATCCACGTCAACTCTATCTATCCCCCTCATAATTTTAAATACCTCTATCAAGTCCCCCCTCAACCTTCTGCGCTCCAAAGAATAAAGACCTAACTTGTTCAATCTTTCCCTGTAACTTAGGTGCTGAAACTCAGGTAACATTCTAGTAAATCGTCTCTGCACTCTCTCTAATTTATTGATATCTTTCCTATAATTCGGTGACCAGAACTGCACACAATATTCCAAATTTGGCCTTACCAATGCCTTGTACAATTTTAACATTACATCCCAACTTCTGTACTCAATGCTTTGATTTATAAAGGCCAGCGTTCCAAAAGCCTTCTTCACCACCCTATCTACATGAGACTCCACCTTCAGGGAACTATGCACTGTTATTCCTAGATCTCTCTGTTCCTCTGCATTCCTCAATGCCTACCAATTGTAAAAAAAATACCTTTAAAAGTGACAATAACACCTTTGGATGACCCCGTTGAAGCTGCTGTGACCGAATGCACCAAAATCTTACCAAAAGATGGTTATTTGAGTTACTGTCGCCTTCCTGTCTGCTTGAAGCAGTCTGGCCACTCTCCTCTGACCTCTCTCATTACCAGGTGTTTACATCCACAGAACTGTCACTCACTGGATGTTCCCTGTTTTTTGCACCATTCTCTGTATACTTGAGACTGTTGTGTGTAAAAATCAGAGGAGAACAGCAGTTTCAAACCACCCCATTTAGCATCAACAACCATTCCTTGGCCAAAGTCACTTAGATCACATTTCTTCTTCATTCCGTTGTTTGATCTGAACACCAACTGAACCTTTTGACCATGACTTTCATTAGTGATTTCTGGACTGCTGCCTGTGCCACGCACCAGTAAGGGTAGAAACAGGATGATTTGGTAGATAAATGTGCGGCTGAGAAGCTGGTGCATGGGGCAGGGCTTCAGGTTCTTGGATCATTGGAATTTCTTATGGCGGAGATATGACCTGTACAAAGGGAACGGGTTGCACCTGAACCCAAGGGGGCCAATACTCTTGTGGCCAGGTTTGTTAGAGCTGTTGGGGAGGATTTAAACTAAATTGGCAGAGGGGTGGGAACCAGAGTGAATGGGCTCAAGATAGGATGGATGGTAAAAAAGCAAAGATAGCATGCAATCAGACTGTCAGGATGTGCAGGCAGACGATAGGACAAAATTGCAGTCAGCATGGTGAGTATCAGTGTATTCAGGATGCAGAATCAAAAAGGGTAGTGAATACAGTACTCAAAGTGTTATATCCCATTGCATGGAGTATAATAAATAAGGTGGATGATCTTGTTGCACTACTACATATTGTCAGGTATGATATTGCGACCATCACTGAATCATGGCTGAAGGACAGTTGTAGATGGGAGCTGAATATCCAAGGTTGCATGTTGTATCGGAGGGTTAGGAAGGTAGGTAGAGGGGGTGGTGTGGCTCTGCTGGTGAAGAATGGCATCAAATCAGTTGAAAGATGTGACATCGGGTCAGAAGATGTTGAATTCTTGTGGGTTGAGTTAAAAAATTGCAAGGGTAAAAGGACCCTGATGGCATTTATATACAGGCCTTCCAACAGTTGGGATGTGGACCACAGATTACAACAGGAAACAGAAAAGATGTGTCAGAAGGGCAATGTTATGATAGTCATGGGCGATTTCAAAATGCATGTCAATTGGGAAAATCAGGTTGGTATTGGATCTCAAGAGAGTGAGTTTGTTGAATGCCTATGAGATCAGTTTGTCATTGAGCCGACTAGGGGATCAGCTATACTAGATTGGAAGTTACGTAATGAACTAGGGGTGATTAGGGAGTTTAAGGTAAAAAGAACTATTAGGAGGCAGTGATCACAATGATTGAATTCAACTTGAAATTTAATAGGGAGAAATATTTTAATTGATGGAATAGATGACTTTGTTGCCAAATGTACAGATGATACAAAGATTGGTAGAGGGGCAGGTAGTGTTGAGGAATCAGGTAGGCTGCAGAAGGACTTAGATAGATTAGGAGAATGGGCAAGAAAGTGGCAAATGAAATACAATGTTGGAAAATGTATGGTCATGAACTTTGGTAATAGAAATAAATAAATAGAAATAAAGATCTAGAATGCAAGAGTAGGGATGTGATACTGAAGCTTTATAAGGCACTACTGAGGCCTCACCTTGAGTATTGTGAAGAGTTTTGGGCTCCTCATCTAAAAAGAAGATCTGCTGGCATTGGAGAGGGTTCAGAGGAAATTCACAAGGATGATTCTGCTAATGAAAGGGTTATTGCACAAGGAATGTTTGATGGATCTGGACTTCTGCTCACTGGAATTCAATGGGTGGATCTCAGTGAAATTTTTCAAATGGTGGAAGGCCTCGACAGAATAGATGTGGAACGGATGTTTTCCATGGAGGGGGAGCCTAGGACAAGAAGGCACAGCCTCAGGATAGAGAGACATCCATTTGTGGAGAAATTTCTTTAGCCCGAGGGTGGTGAATTTGTGGAATTTGTTACCACAGGCAGCTGTGGAGGCCAGGTCATTGAGTGTATTTAAGGCAGAGATTGATAGGCTCTTGATCGGACACAGCATCAAAGGTTATGGGGAGAAGGCCGGGGAGTGGGACTGAAGAGGGGGAAGAAAAGAATCAGCCATGATTGGAGCAGACTTGATGGGCCAAATGGCCTAATTTTGCTTCTTGGTCTTATGACAGCATATTTTTACATTTTGAGTTGCTACCACATGCTTGGTGTGTATATTGACTCTCCCTGGCTCTTTCAGATTAGATTATATTAGTTTAGGTTCATTCACACCAGGGTACAATGAAATGCTTTGTTCACATGCAGCTCACAGAGTAAATTATGTTACATGTTGATAATAAACAATAAATACAGTGACTGCAAAGTAACAAAATGGTACAAAGTTTAGCATAATCTGAAGTAGTGAAAAGAAATGCTTAAGTGACAATAACTGAATAACTGAGAGTTACAATAGTTTTCCGTGGATTTTACAATTTCACAATATTTACTTTGCAACTCTTTGGTAATGTACCAAATCTTCTCAAACTCTTAATGAAGTCGAGCCAATGGTGTGTCTTCATCATGAGTTCATCAAAGTGTTGAGATTTTAACACTCAGGAACTTATGGTCTTATGGACTATGGTCTAAAGCTACTTCCTGATGAAGATCCTGAGATATCAACTGTTCATTACCCTCCATAGATGCTGCCTGACCTGCTGAGTTCCTCCAGCATTTTGTATATGTTACTCTGGATTTCCAGTATCTCCTGGTGTTTAAACCTGCTCACCCTTTCCACCGCTGATCCCTTGATGAGGATTGGTGTACGTTCTCCTGACGTTGCCTCACTAAAGTCCACAAGCAATTCTTTGGTCTCTCTGATGCTGAGTTGTTATTGTGATACCTATCAACCAGCTGATCTGACTCACTCCTGCGCACCTCCTCGTTGCGATGTGATATTCTGCCAACAATATTGGAGTTATTGGTGAATTTATAGATTGCATTTGACCAGTGCCTAGCCACACAGTCATGAGTGTAGAGCTGAGTAGTGGACTATGCACCAATCCTTCAGGTGCATGTCTGACACACACTGTGTGTGTTCACTGAGATAGGCTCTTTGGCCCAACTTGAAGAGGACAATCAAGACGTCTATCCAAACTAGTTCCATTTGCCTGCATTTGAACCATGTACCTTCAAACCTTTTCTATCCATTTATCTGTCTTAGACATTGTATTTGTATCCCCTTCTACAGCTTCTGCTGCCAGCTCATTCTACTTTGTATATCCCCACCTCCTTCTTCAGTTGTCCATCGATTTTCGATGATGACTGAGGCCTAGGCAAGGTTGTTTGGAAGATCTGCAGTTGCCCATGCTGCAAGTCTCCCCTCTCCACGCCATCGATGTTGTCCAAGGGAAGGCCATTAGGACCCATGCAGCTTGGCACCGGTGACGTCGCAGAGCAATGTGTGGTTAAGTGCCTTGCTCAAGGACACAACACACTGCTTGAACCAGCCACCTTCAGATCGCCTTACCACTTGGCCACGCTCCACCATCTTCTGTGCGAACAAGATGCCTTTCGGATCCTTTTTAAAAGCTTTTGGCACTCCTTTTAGACTTCCCTTGTCCTTGGAAAAATACTGTGGCCATCCATCTTATCTACACCCAGTGGCCATTGCTAGGTACAGCAATGGAACCCAGGGTGGCTTTCTGCTGCAGTAGCCCATCCAGGTTTGACGTGGTGTGCATTCAGAGATGTTCTTCTGCACGGCACTGTTGTACCGTGTGGTTATTTGAGTTCCTGCTCCTTCCTGTCAGCTTGAACCAGTCTGGCTATTTTATTATGATCTCTCTCAACAAGGCATTTTCAGCCACAGAACTGCCGCTGTGTGATTTTTTTTTGTTTTTCACACCATTCCCTGTTAACTCTAGAGACTGTTGTGTGTGAGAATTTGAGGAGCTCAGCAGTTTCTGAGATAGTCAAACCTCCCCATCAAGTACCAACTATCATTCCACAGTCAAAGAAAGTTAGATCACATTTTGTTCTTATTCGTATTTGGTCTGAACAACAACTGAACCTCTTGACAATGAGTAGGCTTTTTTAAGTATTGAGTCGCTGCCACATGATTGACTGATTAGAATATTTACATTAACGAGGTGTACAGATGTAATTAATAAAGTGGCTATTGAATGTGTGACACGCTTGATTTTATATATCCCTGTGAAGGTATTGCGTGGTTTTCTATGATTTTAGTTTTAGTTTGCAGAGAAGGTGGGATGGTGGGGAGGGGAAATGTGTAATAATGGGAGTATCTCTGATAGGGTGAGACTGGATGACCTTAAGGGGCAGGCAAGATAAAGTTCAAGTTTATTGTCATCTGACTATACATATATACAACCAAATGAAACAATGTTCCTCTGGACCATGGTGCACCCACAATACAGAAATCACACACAGCTCGTAAAACAAAATATAATTGAAAATGAATGTGAAGTGCACAGCACAGGTAAACAGCAAGCAGCTCACCGTCCTAGTGACGAGACCTTGGCAGTGCAGGGTATTCATGCTTAACACAGCCCGAGGGAAGAAGCCATTACCCAGCCTGGCAAACCTAGTACAGATCTTCTGTACCCACTTCCTGATCGATGTGGGTCAAAGAGATTGTGGGATGTCTGGTTGGGATCCTAACAATGCTTTGGTCCCTTAGTATACAACATTCCTGGTAAATGTCATGAATGGGATGGGGGAAAGAGGGAGACCCCAGTGATTCTCTTGCAGTTTTTACAACCCTCTGCAGGGCCCTATGGTCCAATGCCTTGCAACTTCCGTACCACACTGGCTAGGGACTGGCCCGCTTAAGGTGCATTACAACCTTTCCACTGGCTGATGATATCACATCTCCAGTCGAGTGTAAATCTAGGGTGCTAAAAGCACCCCGTTGTTTTGCCCTGAGAACTGACTGTGCTGTATCTGCTATTTTTTTTTATATATATATAGACTTTTCCATTCAGGGCATACCAGGCCATGATGCAACCAGTCAATATACTCTCCACCACACTTCTTTAGAAGTTTATCAAAGTTTTAGATGACATGCCAAATATTTGCAAACTTATAAGGAAGCAGAGATGCTGCTGTGCATTTTGTAACTGCACTTAAATGCTGGGCCCAGAACAGGTCCTCTGAAATGATAACCGATTCCTGCATCTGCATCCTTCTTGTCTCCCTCTTTGTCTTGCTCATTCAAATCCCTGTGCAGCTGCCTCTCCAATGTTATTACTGTTCCTGCCTCCACCACTGTATTTACTTGTTTATTTATTGATTTTACGTAGGGATATAGTGTGGCCCATGAGCTACATCTCCCAGCAAACCACCTTTTTATCCCTAGCCTAATCATGGGACAATTTATAATGACCAATTAACCTGCTAACTGGTATGCCTTTGGAATGTGAGAGGAAGGTGGAGCACCCAGAGGAAACTCACATAGTTCTTGGGAAGGATGTTCAAAGTTCTTACAGATGGCATTGGAATTGAACTCTGATCTCAAATAGCCAAAGCTGTTGTGCTAACTGCTATGCTACTGTGTCGAACCTCTGGCATTTCAGATACCAGCTATACTCTTGAAAAAAACTCACCCTTCAAATCCCCTTTAAACACCCCTGTTTAATTTCAGGCATTCCTACCAAGGGGAAACAGATGCTAGATAGTTATCCTGTCTATGCCTCTCATAATTATACTCTATCATTCGTCTGGGGAAAAGTTGCAAAACACAGTATATATAGTCACACTCAGCACAGATACACTCAGTGGCCACTTTATTAGGTAACACCTGTTCATTATTGCAAATATCTAATCAACCAATCATGTGGCAGCAACTCAATGCATAAAAGCATGCATACATGGTCAAGAGATCTAAATTTTTGTTCAAACCAAACATCAGAATGGTGCAGAAATGTGATCTAAGTCACTTTGACTCGCATGGTTTGAGTATCTCAGCAACTGATCTCCTGGGATTTTCATGCACAATAGTCTCTGCAGTTTACAGAGAATGGCGTGAAAATCAAAAAAAAAACATCATGTGAGCGACTCTTTAGAAGGCAGAAGTGCCTTGTTAATGTGAAAGGTCAGAGGAGAATGGCTGAACAAGTTCAAGCTGACAGTAACTTAGATAACCACGTGTTACATGCAGTGGTGTGCAGAAGAGCATCTCCGAACACATACGTTGAGCTTTGAAGTCGATGAACTACAGTGGCTGAAGACCACAAACATACAGGAGGTCCCTAATAAAGTGGCCTCTAAGTGAATTTAAAATCACAGTTGAAGAAACAGACCATTCCATTTGATGTATGAAGCCAAAACCAAGGTACAGAGAATGAAGATGACAGGCAAATAAAGTGACATTAATATTTTTTTCTTTTCCCCATGCGGTTACAATACTGAGAAAGAGGATAGCTTCATTGAGTAGATGGTCTCAGATCTGAAATGACCTGCTGGTGGCAGTGGTGGAGGCAGATTACAGTGTAGGATCAAGGTTCAACTTTATTCACCATATACAGTACATGTATTGGGAATTTGCTGTTAATGATTAGGAAATAGAATTTAAGACAGTATATTAAAAAGTACCTAACAGGAGGTGGGGGTGAAGAGGAATGGTAACACAACCACCCTTACATCCAATCACATCCAAAGTAATAGACATTTATCCAAAAATCAAGGATTGGCTGTTTGTGCTGTACAGAATGGCTACCAAATTTGCTTCTATTTGGCGGTCATTACATTTGCAGAGAAAACACTTCACATGCATTGTACCTCACAGCTGACCTCTGCTGGACAATGAGGGCAAAATGGGTGTTAAAACTTCTGTGTTGCCCTCCAACGTTCACTGCAATAAAGCACTTGATATTCTTAACATTTTGCCTTAATTAAATGTTAGATTTTTTTTTTTTAGCCATTTGACAACTTCTATTAGCCCCTTATCCCCGTGCAAAGGAATCAGTTACCCTATAAAAACATTTTATTTTAAAATTATTGGCCCAAAATTTCATGCTGTGGACCCACATTACAAGTCCAAACTTACTTTCAGATTCCTATAGAGCCAATTATGAAAAAGCCCCTGCTTGTGTAAATACCGTCATACAAAAGACCAGAAAATCACCCCATGAAGCAGAAAAAAATATATACTTTGAAGGCCACTAAGCCAACTAGATAAAATGGCTATCATTTTTTTCAAAATGTCTCTGACATTCAAAAACCATTTAAAGAAAATTAAAATTATTAAAACTTTTAAATAAAAAAGTAAATACAAATAAAAACTTTAAAATAAAAAAAATCATTAATTGACTAAAGAGAACTAATTTAAATTACTTCATCAAGTCTGAATTGGCATAGATATTTTAGGTTAAATCTGCATTTATTCTTATATAGCTATAAATGTTATTGTAAAAATATCTGTAATTTAATCATCTGTTGTTCTATTTATTTAGATTTTAAACAATCCCAGAAATAGCTTAATGTGCAGGCTTAAGGAAGCCGCAAAATATCAAAAATCAAATGACTTTATAACTTTCACCCCTTGAATCAATTCCAGAACTAAAGAGGTCCGACATTACATGATAATGACTATTACTCTTTATTACAGCTATACATTATTCTTATCAAGACAAAAATTTGAAATGAATTAAAAATACACATTTTCTGCCATAAAACATTTCATAGGTATGTAGTAGTTAAAGCATTGATTATTTTCACATCTATTCAGAGATCTTTGGACAAAAACGACCCCAATGTCAAACAGTTAAAATTGGAATTACATCAAATTTAATAAATTACCAGTATATTTCACATAAATTTTGAAATATAGAAAATTTTCATCACAAAACCTGAGATACCAGTATGCAGCTCTTAGTAGGTTAAATATTATCTTTAGGTTAATCACAAAGCTAATACATCCAGTGTGAGAATAAATAATTATTAGGAGATGAATCCATTATTTGAGAACATTTTAATTATTAATCAATTTTTCAATGTTATTGTTGGGGTTAAGGCTGGAAGAGGCTGCAAAAAACTGCCTGACCTGCTGAGTTCCTCCAGCGTTTTGTGTGTGCTACTATTAATTGCCCCACTCCTAATTATTATCAAACTATTTATTTGTTGAGGTATGGTGCAGAATAGGCCTTTCGATCTGTGCTTTCAGCAACCCACAATTTAATCTTAGCCTAATTACGGGACAATTTACAATGACCAATTAACCTACCAACTGGTCTACCTTTGGACTGTGGGAGGAAACCGACACAGTCACAGGGAGAACGTACAAACTCCTTACAGGCAGCAGTGGGCATTGAACCTGGGCCACCTGCAATGTAAAGTGTTGTGCTGACCACTATGCTACCACATTTGTATTAACCCTAACATAAAAATATCGATCAATAGCATCAACATATTATTGAATTGGAGATAGTGATCAATATGACAGATATTCAGTACCATAAGTAGCCCAAGTCAGGGAGCATCAGTGAAGTGCCTGGGTCATAAGACAGTCCAGCAGGGGAAGTGTTTGGAGTTAATGCTATTGCTAAAATTTCATTCAGGATCCATGTCTGAACCCGCACTAACCTTGATGACACACCCACACTTGAAAAACAATATAGAAACACAATTACTCATAGATGGGAACTGAAAATACAGGAAGATGAATTCCAAAGTTACCACTGTCTCAGGGTAGAACATCAGCAACAATAATCCTTTTTCTCAAAACACTTTAATCATCTGCACATCCTCATTTTTGTTGTAAGTTGTGCATTTCATAATTTTGAAAATTCCAAAAATCCCTTTTAAAAGTCTATAGACTAAAACACACTTTTGCCCTCAAAATTATAATGACTCCAAATTCTTTCAACTTCAATAAAAATGCAAGGAATTTTGAATCAGCTGCAATATTGTTGTAAATTCTCATTAACATGAATTACCGATAAACACATGTTCCAGGGATGAAAAGGTAAAACTATTAATTCACACTTGTACAAACTGCTGTTTGCAAACCTCTTCATGTCCACTCTGAGCTCAGTATTCAGTAAAGCAACAATGCAGCATTTACGAAGGTCATAAAGGGAATGAAGAAAATTAGTTTCAAGGCATCACATGACAAGATTGCCCTCTTCAAAGTAACATGTCCAACACAAAGGCAGACTGAAGTTCATGAAATACCAACACAAATGGGAATTGCAGTTTAGCATTTAAGAATTGTTGTCCAACATTTTGGTTACTTGCCAACATTTGGAACAACAGAGTCCGGGCAACAATCCAGTTCTAAACTCCTGCCAAAAAAAAAACAGGACACAAGCTTCTACTCGGTAGTGTCTACTTAATAAATTAATGTGTATTAATATGAGGGAGGGGAAGCAACCTGTGCATTGGTAATGGAAACTGGTTCACATTAATCACACCAAGTTCATGAAACAATATGTTAAATCCTTTCATTATTGTGTTCCACATATCTGACAATGTTCACTGCTGTCCTGATACATATCTGGCCAGAAACTGAACTACGACTGCGAAGTGGTCCGTAAATTCTTTGGTTTTTCAGTGTCTCTTTGATGTGACTTTTCTTAAGTCAGTGACTGAAATGTTGAACTCCTTGAACATCTGCAGAAGTATAATCCCAACTGAAACTGTAGTAAACCCACACAGCATTGCAAGGAAGTCTACAAAGCTAACATCACTCCATTCTTGGAAGAGGATTCCAGATGCTAATATGACTAAAACTGTAAAAAACACATAGTATACAGCACCGAATATAGAGGAATCAAAGTACTGCAATGCCTTATTAATGTAGATAAACTGAAGAAAAATACTGCAACCCAGTGTTACTAGCAGAATGATAAAAAGGCTCAGAGCTCTTTTATTTAGCAGGTTTTTGTGAAATGCATCTTGAGCAGCTAAGCCAATGCCTTTACTGCTGGGTACGGTGAAGGTGCCCAGTAATGAACAAATGCTAATATAGACAATCATGTTGGTAGAGCCATGAGAAGGTGCAATCCAGAAGATCAGCAAGACGAGAATCGCCAGAACAACACATACATATCCAAGAAACACTGAAAAGAAAGAAAAACAATTTGAGAAATGCCTAAGTTTTTTAAAACTGCTACGTATGCGTGGAACAAAAACAACAATGGAGTAGTACAATTAATGTTTTTACTGAATTAATGTTAATAACGGTACAAACTGGGCAACTTACGGTTAGTGGGCTATGAAACGGGCCTGCTAAGACAAAAAAAACCATGCACGCTAGAAAGCCTGTGCCCAAAAGATGAGTGCTTTCCGCACATAGGAAGCCCAATCAATTCACTGCTTGATCAACTGGCCGCATGCACACTTGCTGCATTCTTGCAACAGATCCGATACAATTCAAAAATTTATTTCTCTTCACCCAGCCCTCTAAGACAAACATTTAGTGGGTATCACAATAAAAATTGCTATAGTGTCCCCACACCCGCCACAGTTAAAGGGGAGCAAGTGCTAGGATTGGTGCTGTACAGATCTACAATTTTATTTTCATCTCCGATTCTTTGATTGATTTTGGGGCTTCGCTGAATCAGTTACTTTGAACCACACGTTATAACAGCAAGTATTTAAGGTTAATCAAGTTTGGGTTTCCCTCTTTTGCTAGACGACACTGGATCATTCTAATTAAAATAAATAAAATCAACAAGCACCAAATGGAAAATAGAACATAGAACAGTACAGCACAGCATGTTGTGCCAACCTACTCAATGATCAATCAAACCTTTCTCTCCTACACAGTCCACAACTCTCCATTTTTCTAGCATCCATGCCCCTATCTATAAGTCTCTTAAATGTGCCTATTGTACCAGCCTCTACAACTACTGGCAGTGGATTCCAGACACCAGCCACTGTGTAAAAAGACCTAGATCTGACAGCTCCTCTAAACTTTCCTCCACTCATCTAAAATGGGTGCCCTCTGGTATTGGGCATTGCTGCCCAGGGGGGAAAAGGCACCGGCTGTCTAAGTCTCTTATTCACCTCTATCAAGTCACCTCTCATCCTCCTTTGCTCCAAAGGGGAAAAGCCCTAACTGACTCAACCTTTCCTCATAAGATGTGCTCTCTAATCCAGGCAGCATTCTGGAAAATCTCCAAAAAACTCTCTCTAAAGTTTTCACATCCTTCCTATTACGAAATGACCAGAACCGAAAACAATACTCTAACTGTGGTCTAACTAGTTACAGGGCTGCAACATTAACCTCATAGCTCTTGAGCATCATATGCCTTCTCAAGCACCACATCAAATTACATGGCAACTTTGAGGAACCTGTGGACTTGGACCCCAAGACCACTCTGCTCAACAACACTACTGAGAATCCCGCCAGTAGCCTTGTACTCTACCTTGAAGTTTGACCTTCCAAAGTGAATCACTTCACATTATTCTGGACTGAACTCCATCTGCCACTTCTCTGCCCAGCTCTGCACCCTGACTATATCCTGTTGTAATCTGGAATAATTTTTTAAACTATCTATAAACTTTCATGTTTTCTGCAAACTTATTAGCCTACTCTTCCTCATACAAGTCAGTATTTTTTTTAAAAAAATCACAAAAAGTAGGAGTCCCAGTACAGATTCCTGAAGAACACCACTGATCATTGACCTCTGGACAGAATACACTCCATCTACTACTAACTGGCAAGCCAATTCTGAATCCAAGCAGCCAATTTTCCAAGGATCCTATGCCTCATGACTTTCTGGATTGGCTCCCCATGGGGAACTTTGTCAAATGCCTAAAATCCATGAATGCCACATCCACTGCTCTGTCATCATCAATTCATTTAGTCACCAACTCAATAACTCAATTAGGCTCATGAGGCCTGTCCCAGCACCTCACAAAACCATGCAAGATTATCCTTCTCAGAATGCTTGTAAGTCCTGCCCCCGAGGACCCTCTCCATTAGTTTACACAGCAAACAGTGGTGTAACAGTTAGTTAGGTTTGCTGCCTCACAGTTATGATCACTGGTCATAGCTCAAGAAATTGAAGATGGGATGACAGGATGACAAACACAAACTCAATATCAAATCACTTTCAGATAATAATTGAGTGAGTCAGAGATAGATAAAAGATTAGTTGTATAATTACAATCTGGCAAGCAAAGGCAGATCTGTGTACACAGGGGACAGTTCTGAACAGGCAATATCCTTGACTAGGCATGCTAGTTAAATGAATCATGAAAGATGCTTATCACATGGAATAGACACAAGGGATTCTGCAGATGCTGGAAATCTTGAGCAATACACACAAAATGCTGGAGGAACACAGCAGGCCAGGCGGCATCTAGGGGGGGAAGTAAACCTTCAGTCATTTCGGGCTGAGACCCTTCATCAGCACCCGATCACAGAGTTCCAATGAAGTGTCTTGCCCTGAACGTTTACTGTTTACTTCCCCCTATAGCTGTTCCCTCAGCTGCTGAGTACCTCCAGCATTACCTTTTGTCTGTTTATCACATGGTATAGTGGGTTCCAGAAAACTCCAGAGTCATTTGATGATAAGCTTTTAGAGTTGATGGAGTATGATTTCAAGGTAAAGTTCAAGCTGAACTAACAAGAGGAATGTTTGCTGGCTCTGGGCCTATACTCGCTGGAGTTTAAAAGAATGGGGGGGGTTTCTCATTGAAACCTATCAAATATTGAAAGCCCTAGATAGATGGGATGTGGGAAAGATGTTTCCTATAGCGTGTGAGTCCAGGACCAGAAGACACAGCCTCAGAACAGAAGGACATCTGTTTAGAACAGATAAGGAGGGATTTCTTGAGTCAGAAGGAAGTGAAACTGTAGAATTAATTGCCACAGTTGACTGTGGAGGCCAAGCCATTGGATACATTTAAAGCAGAGGTTGATAGGTTCTTGATTAGTAAGGGTTTCAAAGGTTTGCAGAGAGGAAGCAGGAGAATGGGGTTGAGAGGGATAATAAATCAGTCATTATGGAACGGTAGAGCAGACTCAATGGGCCAAGTGGCCTAATTCCGACCTATGTCTTATGGTCTAACCAGCAGCAGTGGATACAGTTCACAGTGTTAGCAGGCATTGGTGGCTAATGAATTAGGCACATCAATGGCCAGTGTTAAGATTTTTTACACATCCACTGTTTCTAAACTGTATTAATAATAACAACATTTTCTTTTATTTTCATGTATATAGCACCTTTAAAACAACACAGCACCCCGAGTTGTTGGGCAATGCGATTCACAAATCAGAACACACATTCAATTTTACCTGGATCTAGAAGTTTTTCTTCAAGTTGCACCCTTGATGTTATATTGTCTGTTTTTGGAGCATGAATGAGGAGTATAATTGACCCTGCACAACTTAGCACACATCCGAGTTTGCCAAACAAGTTTAACTTCTCTTGCAACATATAGGAAGCCAAGAGTGACCTGGAAAACAGATCAGGATAGTAGAGGTGAGTGCTCATACACAAGCACACTTTAAAAACTTCTAAACTCACTTTGACAAAACAAATGACCAGATTCCTGCTCTTCAATCAATGGATACTTTATTAGGTAAGCAGGCACACCTGCTTGTTAACACAAATATCTAATCAGCCAATCATGTGGCAGCAACCCAATGCAGAAAAAACATGCAGATATGGTCAAGAAGTTCAGTTGTTGTTCAGACCCGACACCAGAATGGGGAAGAAAGCATAAACATGCAGAAGTCTGCAGATGCTGGAAATGCAAAGCAACACATACAACATGCCAGAGGAGCTCAGCAGAAAAGGGAGCATCTATGGTCCTGAAGAAGGGCCTCAGCTTGAAACAGTGATTATCTATTTATTTCCATAGATGCTGCCTGACCTGTTGAGTTCCTCCAGCTTTTTGTGTGTGTAGCTTAGAATAGGGAAGAATTGTGATCAAAGTGACTCTGACCATGGAATGATTGTTGGTGTCAGATGGGGAGGTTTGAGAATCTCAGAAAATGCTGATCTCTTGGGATTTTCACACATAACAGTCTCTGGAGTTCACAGAGAATGGTATGAGAAATGGAAAAAGAACATCCTGTCAGCAGCAGTTCTCTGGGTAAAAACACTTTCTTAATGAAAGTGGTCAGAGGAGAATGGCCAAATTGGTTCGAGCAAACAGGAGGGTGACAGTAACTCAAATAACCACACTTTACAGCGATGTGCTGAAGGGCATCTCTGAGTGGACAAAGCCTCACATATTGAAATGGATGGGCTACAGCAGCTGAAGATCATGAATGCACACTCAGTGGCCCCTTTATTAGATATAGGAGGTAACTATTAAAATGGCCACTGAGTGTAACATTGCATTCTCAACAAGTATTTAATATTGGAATTGGTTCACTATGTTACAAGTACCAAAATATAGCTTTTGTCTGTGTATTATCCTGGCAAAGGCATTTCCCAAATTATTTGGTATCCGTAGTTCACTGGATTCATACCAAGTTAGAATAAATTGAATTATAATTCTGAAGTGTTAAACATTTTAAATTAGAATAACTTGATAATTCATGAACTCCATGTTTGCATTGTCCTTCATGTTGGAAAACAATTCAACCAAATCACCTAGCATTTAAAGTTAGAACCATTCACGGCGGATATCAGTGTATCAGCCAGTTACCAACTTATTATTTATGAAACAGTTGATGGAACATTGGTGCTTATTCTGCAGTGATATTACACAACCCCCTTCTTTACCCTGGTCACCTCATTGACATTAAATCGATGTGTATAATCTATTTTATGTATTTATATTTATTGTTCTTTTATTATTGTGTTCTTTATCTCATTGTGATTTTTTGTGATGCATTGGAGTAAAAATTATTTTATTCTGCTCTAAACTTGTGTACTGAAATGACATTAAACAATCTTGAAACCAAAGTTCAGAGTTCAAAGTACATATAATATCAATGCATGTATACTATACACAACCTTGAATTTTGAATTCTTACAGACGTAAAGAAACTTATTCTTTTGAAGAAATGAATGCTTACAAAACACAAAGAAACCCAACAGATCCGCACAAAAAAGTCCGTCAAACAACCAATGTGCGAAAAAAAGAACAAATTGTGCAAGGTAAACAAATTATACTCAAAACCAAAGTTCATGAAAGTGAGTCCACAGCCACGAAGTCAGTTCATCATTACAGCTGGTCCAAGAGCCTGTCAGTTGCAGGCCACAGCTTCAGTACAGCACAGGGATGAGTAAACCTTGCGGACCAGCGGGCTGAACACCACCCCGTCGCTCACCTCCAGCCCCAGTGCCCCAACCTTGCCAACCTGGCCCTGAACTTAAATTAGCCAAACAAACATCAGCTCGTTCCACTGTAACCTCGCAATAGCTTCAATGAAAAACAATTTCCATGCCACATGTCAACACAGATGTACCGTCAAATAAAGAGCTTACCCAAATGGTACACCAAGGGCTCCAAGTGGAGTCACCAAAGCAGCAGGGGCAGTGTTGTAGGCCAAGAAGTTCCCGATTTGACCCAGTCCCACTGTAAAAAGGAGAAAAATCAGAAAATATTAACTTACTCACAAAACAAACGTGTTTAGGCACTCATTTAAAATTACATACCCAGAAGACTATAAAAGGAGGATAGTACAATCTCACTGCAGGATGAGCATCAATGTAACCAGTGGTTTCAATTTCCCAACCTTTGATCTGGAACAGGGGTTACCAGCCTTTTTTTATGCCATGGACCAATACCATTGAGCACAGGCTTTGGGAACCCCAAGATGAGAATCCCAGACCCACCTGTATTAAAGACAGCAAACCTAGAAAGTAACAGAACATAGAACACTACAGCACAGTATATATAGGCCCTTCCGGCCAGGATGTTGTGCCTATTTAAGTTTCTTAAATGCCCCGAATGTATCTGCCTCTGTCATGCATCTACCACTCTCTGTGTAAAAAATAAAGTCAAATATTAAAGAACATACATTTAAAGTGAGTGAGGGAAAGCTTAAAGGAGATGTGCGGAACACAGAGCCTACTCTAAAATCAATCTAATCCTTCCTTCCTACATAGCCCTCCACTTTTAAACTATTAATAATTATAGTAACCAGTAATATCGTATGGCAGGTGGTGTAGTGGCATCTGCACGAGTGGTCCCCGGTTCAAATCCGGCTGGCTCCTTGCAAGCTTGCCATCTGTACTGTGTTGAGCATCAAGCTCGCAACTCATCCTCGTAAAAAAAAAGGACAAAAAATGCTAAAGAAACAGCAAGGTTGCTGCCCGATGAAGCTCAAGGCATGGAAAGGAACAACTAGTAATATAAACTATAAAATATTGTTTAAAAGACTAATAGATTTCTGGCACAAGAACCTACTGCATTTTATTATTTTTACTCTAACATTTTATAAATCCATAGAAATCAAGCTTTCCTAAAACTAATGAAGGCAAAACAGATGAGTTATTCATAGTTAAAAACCTAACTCATAATTTTCATCAGTAAAGTCAAAAGACTCTTCAGTTTATTCCCTTACACTCATCATAAATGGAAAAGTTTATGAGAACTAATTGATGCACTGTTAAGTTACCAATTCCTTCTAGTCATGACCTGTCATATTTACATTATCTTTTAAATTTAAGAGAGGAAGTTTTTTTCCTCATTTCCTGGCCAGTAAAAATAAAATCAATGAAGTTTAGGCTGGAAAATACCTGGATTTAATCACTAGCCTTTGTTGCACTAAAGTAACCTCCAGGTAACTAGCCAGCAGACAGCACAGATTTTGATCAAGCTGGAAGAAAGCAATTAAAGGCAAACATTTATGAGAAAAGTAAGAAAAAAAGGAAAAAGAGAAAAAAAGGAAGAAAAGGAAAAGAGGAAAGAAATAGAAGAACAGAAATAGAAAAGAAAGAGTAAAAGATACAACAGAACAATCTTTTTCCAGGATGACTTCACCACCTCTTCCCCAAAACATGCTCAACTTTGCTAGCTTCTCTTATTTCCAGCCTCCGAAATTGCAGCAAAAAACTACTCGTGCAATATCCATGACCCACAGACACAGTTCCTCCTCTGGTTATGCATATTCCCACGACAACATGACTTCAACAACAAGTTACATATGTGTTTTTTTAAAAAAAGATAGCAAAATCTCCTAAGCACTTCACCGGAGCGTTTTGATACAAAATTTGATACCACTCAATGACTCTGACATCTACCATCATGAAGTGCTTCGAGAGGCTAGTCCCAGTACCCATCAGCTCCAGCCATCCAGCCAACCTCAATCTATTGCAGTTTACCTAAGCAGTATGCAGGTGGATGCCATCTCCCTGGCCTTACATTCATCTCTGGAGAACTTAGTAAAAAAAACACCTACATCAGACTTATTTTTACTAACTATCGCTCTGCCTTCAATATTATCACTTCAGCCAAACTCATTACCAAACTCTGGACCCTGAAAGTTGATTTCCAGTCTGCAACTGGATTTTTGACATCCTGACCAACAGACAGCAGTCAGTAAGGATAGGCAGCAACATCTCTGACACGATTACTGGTGTTCCGCAAAGCTGCATTCTCAAGTCCCCAACTCTGTTCCCTGTACACTCGTGACCATGTGGTCAGATTCTGGTCTAACCCCATCTACAAGTTAGGAAATGATACAAAATTCAAGATCGTTTACAGTGCACAAGTGTAAAGGAGAATGAAATAATTGTTACTCAGAATCCAATGCAGTACAAAAAGATAAAGAATGATTAAGAATAATAATTTATAAAAACACAATAAATATGCAGTGAATTGGGCCATTGGTTAATCAGGGCAGCCACTTATTTGGGCAACTTTTAAAGTACAAATATTAATCAAGAAAAGAGCCAGGATTCCCTTTGTTTGCAAAACTATCCCACTTATTTGGGGCAGGAGACTGTTGCCAAACAGCTTCTAGCTATCATTACTTGCGTGCATTTGTGTAGCCATGGTTCAAGCAAACAGTTTTTAAAATAGCAGCAGCTGTGTGTGTATGCATGTGTTCAAAAAGCAGCAATTTTTGTCACTGACTGTTGGTGAGAAATAAACAGTAAGACAATTCAGAACTGCTTTGCTCACTGTGGTTTAAAGCATTCAGGCTTGGCATTGCCGGAAACGGCCGGGAGTGAAAATGAAATGATTTCACCACTTCAACAAGTTAAAAGCTACAAAGAATTTAAACGGCATCGACAATCAACTTGATTTTTTTTTTCATTTCATTCACAATGAAAATTTGGAGGATGCAATCATTGATAGCATTGTATGAAGGCAGTCCTTATCTGGACGAGGTGTCTTGGTTGATTTTATTCACTTAGTCAAAAGAATGCGCCAAGATGTATTCCTCAGTTGATGAGTATGAGGAACTAATACAGTTTTATTGGCAGTGGTATTGGCAGTGTTCTAACTTGTCCTATATTTCATTTAAATTCATAATCTGCAGTTCAGTTTGTCTTTTTTATATGGTACTTTAACTATTTCCATGAAACTTCCACTAATTGGGGCAGCCACTTAATTGGGCTAAGAATGTACAAGTCCCAATGTGTCCCATTCATGGGAAGCCACTACAAATATACAAAATTGTTTATATGCATAAAATGAATTTTATGTCCACTAAGTGATGCTAGGTACAAGAGTGTCTGTACATAAGGTGAAAGCCGGGCAATGATAAAATAGTGGTAATTGGGAGTGTGTAGGGCTGGCGGTGTTGATCAACCTTACTGCTTGGGGAAAGTAACTGTTTTTGAGTCTAGTGGTCCTGGTGTGGATGCTACATAGCCTCCTCCCTGATGGGATTGGGACAAACAGTCCATGAGCAGGATGGGTGGGATCTTTCATGATGTTACTGGCCCTTTTCCATCACCTTTCTGTTCACATGTCCTTGATGGCGGGAACACTTGTGCCAGAGATACTTTGGGCAGTTTAGATTATCTGTTGTAGGGCCTTCCTGTCCAACCAGTATAGTTTTTGTACCCTGCAGTGATGCTCTCTATTGTTGGGATGCTCTCTATTGTGCATCTGTAGGATGACATGAGTATTGGTTTGCATAGCCCAGCTCTCTTCAGCATCCTCAGAAAGCAGAGGCATTGTTGAGCTTTCCTGATTGTGTAGAATGACACCACCACAGTGGGTAGTGTCCGAAACAACAATCACGTTGGAGTGCAGGAAAGCGACAAGGGGGCCTGGTGACATGGTGTGAAACAACAAGCTTTCCCTCAACATCAACAAACGAGCTGGTCATCAACTTCAGAAAGAAGGAGGGGGTGGAAATGGTACACATTTTCCTGTCTATATCAACAGTGTTGAGGTGGATTCTCTCCAATGACAACACATCCTTTCTGAGATATGGGGCCCAAAACTGCTGACAATACTCTGAGCACGTACCACTGAGCTCAAGGACAGTTTCAATCCTGTTGTTACCAGATTCTTGAATGGAACTGCTGTACGATAAGTTGGACTGTTGAGATCTTGCACTTTATTGTTTCCTTGCACTGCACTTTTTACTGTAGATTTTACACTTTGTTCTGCATGTTGTTACTGTTTTACCTCGTTCTACCTCAATGCCCTGTGTAATGATTTTGATCTGTATTCTTTTCACTGTTTCTTGGTGCATGTGACAATAACAAACCAATAAAACTTGATCCTATGTAACACAAGGTGATTTTATGACAACAAACAAAAACTTTGTCAAAAAGGTAGAGATTGAGAAGCATTTTGAAGGAGGCAGAAGAAAGAAGGATTAGAAAAAGAATTTTAGAATATTAGAAAACTAGATGGTCTAGGCTTTGTCCCCAAATGTGGAAGAAGTATTTGATTAGAGCAGGGGTTCCCAACCTTTTTTATGCCATGGACCCATACCATTAACTGAGGGGTCCGTGGACCCCATATTGGGAACCCCTGGATTAGATGAATACGCTGATCTCATAGGATTTTATGGGCAGATCAGACTACAGTTAGAAGTGAAAAAAAAAGACAACTATCTTGGAAGTAGGAATGAGCATTTTGAAAACTGATACGTACTTCCTAAAGTTCCAGTCCACCAAATCAATTCCGTTAAATAGGAAGCTCCTGTCAAAAGAACAAAGTTGATATTTTATTATTTTAACCATAAGAAAAAAAAATCAGGCTGTACTGATTTTTGAAGGAAAGTTACATCACAAATTTGCGTCTGCACTTCTATTTCAAGTACCTCTCCTTTAACACCTGAAAAAGACTGTCAATAGGCAGGGGGACCACATGCCTTTGACCAAGCATTCAGATTGACCTTAGCAACACTGAGATTTGTTTGAAGGACTGATCCTTTATTTGACATGCTTTCTCACACACACCACACTCACGCTGGTAATAGAGAAATGCTTGGTCACGTAGGTGCAATTGGGTGGCAAGGGATCACTGGGCCAGAAGGGGCTGTTACCGTGCTGCATCTTTAAATAAAAATAAAGCATGTATTATTAGCTCCAGTCACATGCATTCCAGTACAGTGTAACCACAATTACGTTAGACTGTTACAAAGTGATCAAAAAGTCCAAACTTCCTCAGATGGCTGGTTTACATCCCACTTCCACTTGCATTGTGAAATTAATTTTAATTCCCCAATTTCAGTATTGCCTTTTTGTCTGTAAGACTTTTAATTTCATGATACATAAAGAAATCTATTGGGGAACAATGCCACTTCTCTTTCAATATTTTTATTATATAAATTGCATGAATATAAATACAAAATTCATAAGGATACAAGTAATATGAATTACATTACATTTAAATCACTGTAATATGATCACAGTATCCCATATTCCAAATCAATCATGTAGGAAAAAAATTGAATTATGAAATGAAATGAAATAAAATAATTGTATTTTATTAAAAAACATAATAAAATGTTTTATTATTTTACTACCAAAATGAGCTGGTTGGTGAAAAAAGAGAGAAAAAAACCTTACCATATATTAATAATGGCTCAGATCCATACTTTAATAACAGTTCAAAGATTATGAAAATAACTCAGAAAGGGTCCCCATAACATGAGAAAATCGTGTTTAAAATCAGAAATCGAACAACGAATCTTCTCTAGATCAAGGCACAACATAACGTCAGATAGTCATTGAACATGAGTGGGCAGGGCAGCCTCCTTCCCCTTGAGCCCTCCTGGCCATAAGAGACATAAAGACCAAAACCTGCAAATTAGGTGGCTTCAGTTTTGTAATACTATCCTCAACAATACCAAACATGGCAGTCAAGGGATTGGGCTTAAAACTAACATTGAAAAGTGCAGAAAAAGTTTGAAATACATCTTTCCAAAATTTTTCAAGGCTTGGACACTTCCAAAACATATTAATTAACGTGGCCACTCCATTAGTGCATCTATCACAGTAGGGGGAAATATCTGCGTAGAAATAAGAGAGCTTGTCTTTAGACAGATGAACTCTATGTACCACTTTGAATTGTAATAAAGAATGATGAGCACATAATGATGAAGAATTAATCTATTTTAAAATACTCTTCCAGCTCTCTTCAGATATGAAAATCTGTAAATCCTTTTCCCAGTCTCCTTTAATTTTATCTAAAGAGGCCTTTTTCAGTCCCAACAGCAGACCGTAAATGTAAGATATTGAACTGTTGTCAAAGGGTTTCAGATTAAAAATTGTATCTATTATATTCTTATCTGGACTTGTAGGGAATGTATGTAGTTGGGATCTTAAAAAATCTAAACTGTAAGTATTGAAAAAAATGAGTATTGGAAAAGTTAAATTTTGTTGAAAGTTGTACAAAAGAAGAGAGAGATTCCCTCCATCAAACAAATCCTGATATCGTTTAATACCCAATCGATCCCATTCTTTAAAAGACAGGTCAATTAAAGATGGTTTAAGAAAACAATTAGAAAAGATGGGACTTGAGAGGGAGAATCTCAATAAACCAAAATGTTTTCTAAACTGTAACCAAATCCTCAAAGTATGTTTGACCACCACATTGTCAGTTAGTTTATTTAAAGATGAAGGAAGGGAGGATCCAAGTAAAGAAATAATTGAAAATTTTATAACAGAGTTGACTTCCAAAGAAACCCATACAGGGCAATTCTCATGGTTAATGTAATATATCCAGAATGTAATATTTCATATATTAACTGCTCAATAATATAATCTAAAATTAGGCAAGGCAAAGCCTCCATTCTGTTTGGTTTTTTTGTAGGTGAGCTTTATTTATTTCAGTTTTTTTTGTCCTTCCATGTATAGGAAGAAAGAATTGAATCTAAAGAGTCAAAAAAAGATTTATGAATAAAAACAGGCATAGCTTGAAAAAAGTGTATAAATTTAGCTAAAATATTCATTTTAATAGAATTAATTCGGCCAATCAGTGATAAAAGAACAATGCCACTGAATTAGGAGAGACTGTTGCCACACAGTTTCCAACTACCATCAGTCATGGGCACTTGTGTTGCCATTAAGACACTAAACCGTGATTAGAGCAAACAATTTTTAAATAGTTTCAGTTGCGTGTGTTTGTGTTCAAAAAGCAGAGATTGTTATCACCGAGAGTTGGTGAGAAATAAGCAGCAAGACAATTTCGAACTATTTTACTCACTGTGGTTTCAAATATTCAGGCTTGGAGATGCTGGAACCAGCCATGAGTGAAAATGAAAAGATTTTATTCCTTAAACAATGACAGAACTACGAAAAGTTTTAAGCTATTGACAACCATCTTGAATGTTACAATGAAAATGAAGATTTGGAAGATGCAATTGTTGAAAACGTTGTGTGAAGGCAGTCTATTATTTGCACTAGGTGTCTATGCTAATTTTGCTCATTACAGTCAATCAAAAGAACACAGCAGCATGTTGGTTGTCCATTGTTTCTAACAATGATGGCAAAACCTGTGAGGGAGAGTTTTAAAATGGAAAAGCTATTGCACTGGAACAGTTCCACTCTCTCAACCTCTGAAGTCCGGGTCCAAATGTACAAGTAGTCATCACAAGCTGGGGTCTTCCTGGCTGCAGTGAATAACCAAGACTTCTTCCATGCGTTATCATGTCCCGCACTCTCAATTAAAAAAAAGCAGATGGTGCATTGGGTACTTGTCTTCATTTCTAGAACCTGAGACCATAAGATAGGAGCAAAATTAGGCCAGTCAGCCCATCAAGTTTGCTCCACTATTCAATCATGGCTGATATATTATCCCTCTCAATCTCATTCACCTGCCTTCTCCCCAGAACCTTTCATGCCCTTACTAATCAAGAATCTATCGACCTCCATTTTAAACATATCTGATGACTTGGCCTCCATGGTCGTCTGTAGTAATGAATTCCACAGATTCACCACCTTCTGGCTGAAGAAATTCCTCATCTCTGTTCTAAAGGGATGTCCTTCAATTCTGAGGCTGTACTTCTTGGTCCTAGACTCCCCCACTACTGGAAATGTCCTCTCCATGTCCACTGTATCACAGCCTTGCAATATTCAATAGGTTTCAATGAGATCCCTTCTCATTCTTCTAAACTCCAGTGAGTAAAGGCCCAGAGCCATCAAATGCTCCTCATACACTAACCCTTTCATTTTTGGGATAGTTCTCAAGAATTTTTCTGGGCTCTCCAATGCACTGGACCACAGGATTTAACATGGAATTCCTGGTGCATAGGGTAATCCAAAGCTGGAGTACTGCGTGCATTTCTGGACACCACACTATAGGAAGGAGATAATTTCATTAAAGAAGGTGAAGGGGATGTTCTGAGGAGTTACAAGCTGCAGGTTTGAGGAGCGACTAAATTTTTTTCCTTCGGATGGTGAAGACCAAGAGTTAAACTGATAGAGGCATAAAAAAATCTGTATTTGGTATAGAATGGAGCAGAGATGTTGTGTAATTATGTCATTTCTATTGTGCTGTGACTGGAATTGCACAGAGTACACCAGCTGTGGATTATCCTATACAATATTGCACCATAACATTCCTGTTAATATTCTGTGCTCCAACTAATGAAGGCAATATACAATATGCCTTCCTGACCAACTCTTCCACTTGTCCAGTCACCTCCAGGGGTATTTGGACCTGTCCATTAGTGTCTGTTTGTTTCTCACAGCAGAGGTATTTAAACTAAGGGCACAGGTTTAAAGTAAGAGCGGAAGGTTTAGAAGGGAAAAGAGGCATCAGAGGGTAGATGAAATCCGATACATATCATCCAGGAGGTTGGAGCCAGCAGAGACTCTCAACATCTTAAGAAGATCAAGAAGAAGGGTTTCCAACCTTTTCCTACCATTAACGAGGGGTCTGGGGACCCCAGGTTGGGAACTCCTGATCTAAACAAACACCCATAACACCAAAACAGAGAATGCTGCAAGCCAAATGCCAGGAAATGAGATTGGCATGGATGTACACTCCATTTTTGACATGGACCTGGTGGG
The DNA here is from genome assembly GCF_030144855.1 of Hypanus sabinus. Taxonomy (NCBI): domain Eukaryota; kingdom Metazoa; phylum Chordata; class Chondrichthyes; order Myliobatiformes; family Dasyatidae; genus Hypanus; species Hypanus sabinus. The sequence goes on from NC_082708.1 coordinate 21,245,103, forward strand.
CCAAAGAACCTGTTTTTACACAGCATGATCCCACGACTCATGAACTTGCATTTCTAGCTGCAAAATATCATTGATCTGAAATCCCAAACATTTAAAGCCTTTTACTGAGCTTTAAAATCACAGAACAGTAAACTTTAAAAAAATAAACCATAAGATATTGGAACAGAATTAAGCCAATCAGCCCATCGATCCTGCTCTGCCATTTGATCATGGTTGATTTATTATCCCTCTCAACCTCATTCTCCTGCCTTCTCCCTGTAATCTTTAACACGTTACTAAACAAGACCCTACTAACCTCAGCTTTAAATATACTCAATGACTTAACCATCTGTGGCAATGAATTCCATAGATTCACCACTCTCTGGCTACAGAAATTCCTCCTTATCTCTGTTCTTCTAAGGCTGCGGCCTCTGGTCTTAGACTCTACAACTATTGGAAACATTCTCTCCCATATACATTCTATCAAAGCCTTTCAATAAGACCATAAGATACAGGAGCAGAATTAGGCCACTTGGCCCATCGAGGCTGCTCCGCCATTTCATCATGGCTGATCTATTTCCCTGTCAGCCTCAGTCTCCTGCCTTCTCCCCATATCCCTTCATGCCTTGACTAATCAAGAATCTTTCAACTTCTGCCTTATATTTCCACAATATACTCCACAGCCACCTGTGGCAACAAATTCCACAGATTCACCACTCTCTGGCTAAAGAAATTCCTCCTCATCTTCATTCATTTTCAACCTCTCAATGCCACTGGTGGAAGTTCCCACTTGCTTCAAAAAGGCAACAATTATAACAGTGCCTAAGAGGAATAATGTGGGCTGCCTAAATGACTATTGCTTGGTAGCACTCACATCGACTGTGATGAAATGCTTTGAGAGGTTGGTTATGACTAGACTGAACTACTGTCTCAGCAAGGACCTGGACCCATTGCAATTTGCCTATCGTCACAACAGGTCAATGGCAGACACAATCTCAATGGCTCTCCACACAGCTTTAGACCACCTGGACAACACAAACACCTATATCAGGCTGGTATTCTCTATATACCCATGACTGTGTGGCTAGGCATAGCTCAAAAACCATCTATAAATTCGGTGACGATACAACCATTGTTGGTAGAATCTCAGGTGGTGATGAGAAGGCGTACAGGAGTGAGATAATTCCAACTAGTGGAGTGGAGTCACAGCAACAACCTGTCACTCAACGTCAGTACGATGAAAGTGCTGATTGTGGACTTCAGGAAGGGTAAGACTAAGGAGCACATACCAATCCTTATAGAGATCAGAAGTGGAGAGAGTGAGCAGATTCAAGTTCCTGGGTGTCAAGATCTCTGAGGATCTAACCTGGTCCCAACATATCGACGTAGTTATAAAGGAGACAGGGCAGCAGCTATAGTTCATTAGGAGTTTGAAGAAATTTGGCATGTCAACAAATACACTCAAAAACTTCTATAGTTGTACCGTGCAGAGCATTCTGACAGGCTGCATCACTCTCTGGTCTGGGGGTGGGCAGGGGGGCTTCTGCACAGGACCGAAAAAAGCTGCAGAGGGTTGTAAATCTAGTCAGCTCCATCTTGGGTACTAGCCTACAAAGTACCCAGAACATCCTCAGAAAGGTAGTGTCCGTTATTAAGGACCTCCAGTACCCAGGGCATGCCCTTTTCTCACTGTTACCATCAGATGGGAGATACAGCAGCCTGACGGCACGCACTCAGCGATTCAGGAGCAGCTTCTTCCCCTCTGCCATCCAATTCCTAAATGGACATTGAACCCTTGGACACTATTTTAAATATACAGTATTTCTGATTTTGCACATTTTAATCTATTCAATATACACATACTGTAATTGATTTACTTATTTATTATTAGCTTATTATTTTTTCTTTTCTATATTATGTATTGCATTGAACTGCTGCTAAGTTAACAAATTGCAGGTCACATGCTGTTGATAATAAAGCTGATTCTGATTCTAAATGGAGGTCTCTCTATTCTGAGGCTGTGTCCTCTGGTCTTAGACTCTCCCACCATTGGAAACATCCTCTTCACACCCACTCTATGGAAGCCTTGCCTCATTGGATGGGTTTCAATGATATCACCCTCATTTTTCTGAATTCCAGTGAGTACAGGCCCAGAGCCAACAAACATTCCTCAGATGATAAAATAATATTCAGTAGTTTTCATACTCCCGACAAGTGTCAACCTATTAAAATTAAGTAATTTCACTTTTTGTGTTAAACCAGCTCCTTCTCAGTTAAACTAATGGGCGACTGTTTTAATTAAAACAGAATGATTTGAAAATACTATGTCATAAGTATTACAACCCATCGTTTCAATATTAGATTAAAAAAGGTATACAATTAAAAGCAAAATCTGTAGCAAAGGCAAGACCACATTCTTTTTTAGATAACATTTCACATTTCCATTTTAAAATTAGTAGAAGTTGCTTAGGAACGGATGGGGATTTTTTTGGCACATAATCAGGCGAAAATAAAACATTCGGTACTGGCATTTTGATATCTACACATTGCAACATCATTATAGCGCATTTCTGCCAATGTGAAAGGGCAGGGCAGATTGACCAGGCAATTGAATTCTTTTTAGCAGTCGGCTTTGGTGCAGTAACATCGACAACACTGACCATTCCAGAATAAAGCAAGGTTTAATTTGGAGAATTCACGCTTTTTTTTTGATGGCGAGTGGACGTGTCTACACACCTCTGCTCTCAGCACGAAGGATGCCTTTCCTCTGCAAAACGAAAGTGGAACCGTTCACTAAACTGGACAGCACGGCGATGGCAAGCCCCGTGCGAGAAGCGGCATTCTCCTCCATCAAGGACAAGTATCGATCCAGAAAGCCACTCCCAGATCAACCCAGCCAACTTTCAACGGGCTCTCTGCATTCCCACCCTTTTAAAAGCCAGCTGGCGTAGAATAGTTTTAATAACGTTAAATGCGTTTAAGTTTCAACCTGTTAGAAATATTAATCATCAGGGTTTTTTTCCCCACCAGAAGCAACGGCTTCCGCATCCTGCTCCTTTCTGCGCAAGCGCAGTAGAGAAGTGTACAATTAATTGCGAAGAGTCTTTTCGAGGTTCCTCGCCTTCCGGGCAGTGACCTGACCGTGCTGCAAGTACCGGGAGGCAAATTTTGATGTTGATTTTGCCAATAAATATTTTATGCTAGGATAATCAATAATCAGATTTGCCTTACTTCTTTTTCAATATGACATTGGGTTTAAGCCACTTTGATAACAGAAAATTACACGCCACACTCTTGCAAGTTGTGACCAATTAAGTGTTTTCCCAAAGGAACAAGAGAAACCGTATTACTAATTAGTTCACTAATCTTTTAAAAATCTGAGGTTGGATAAACTTGCTCAGAGTTTTGGAGGTTTAAGGGGAGACCTGATAAAAGTTAATAAAATCATGTCTTCTTCAGTGTGGAAATGTTGCATTTTTTAATATATCAAAATAAACTTTATTAGAGTCATTGAGATGCACAGCACTGGAATAGGCTCTTCCGCCCATCCAGCCCATCCTGTAAACATTTAAGCTGTCCACCACCAGCGACCTGCACCGGGACCACAGCACTACCATCCATGTACCTATCCAAACTTCCCCGGAATGTTAAAATCGAGCTCCCATGCACCACTTGTGCTAGCAACTCATCCCACACTCTCATGACCCTCTGAGTGAAGAAGTTTCCCCGCATATTCCCCTTAAACTTTTCACCTTTCACCCATGACCTCTGGTTGCAGTTCCAACTAAGTTCAGTGGAAAGAACCTGCTTTCATTTACCCTAACTGTACCCCTCAAAATTTTGTCTACCTCTATCAATTCTCCTCTCAATCTTCTATGTTCTCAGGAATAAAGTCCTAACATATTCAGTCTTTCCTTATTGCTCAGGTCCTCCAGAGCCGGCAACATCCTTGTAAATGTTCTCTATACTCTTCCAAACTTGTTTACATCTTTCCTGTAGCTAGGAAATTGCACACAATACTCCAGATTGGGCCTCACCAAATGTCTTATACTCAATACAGACAAACAAACATACTTTATTGATCCCGAGGGAAATTGGGTTTTGTTACAGCCGCACCAATCAAGAATAGTGTAGAAATATAGGAATATAAAACCATAAATAATTAAATAATAATAAGTTAATCATGCCAAGTGGAAATAAGTCCAGGACCAGCCTATTGGCTCAGGGTGTCTGACACACTGAGGGAGGAGTTGTAAAGTTTGATGGCCACAGGCAGGGATGACTTCCTATGATGCTCAGTGTTACATCTCGGTGGAATGAGTCTCTGGCTGAATGTACTCCTGTGCCTAACCTGTGCCAATACATTGATTTCTGAAGGCCAATGTGCCAAAAGCATTCTTTACTACTCCATCTACCTGTGACACCACTTTCAACAAATTATGGACCTGTATTCCCACATTCATTTGTTCTACCACACTCCTCAGTGCCCTACCATTCATTGTGTAAGACTTGCTCTGGTTAGTCCTTCTGAAGTGTAGCACCTCGCACTTATCTGCATTAAATTCCATCTGCCGTTTTTCCAGAAATGCAGATCCCTCTGCAAGCCATACCATGATAGCCTTCCTTGTTGGCCACTATAGCCCTAATTTTGGTGCCATCCACAAAGTTGCTGATCCAATTAACCACAGTATCATCCAGATCATTGACATAAATGACAAACAACAACAAACCCAACACCGATCCCTGTGTCACAGTGCTCCAGTCAGAGGGCACCCCTCTACTACCACTCTTTGGCTTTTCCCACAAAGCCAATGTCTAATGCAATTTCACTACCTTTTTTCATAGTAAAAAAATACAAGAATAAGCCAGCAATGCCTTTTTATTCTTACGTTTGCTGTCAATGCATTATGTAGTGTTTTATTGCATTCCAAAGTTTCAAGGGTTTCAAAGTGCATTTATTATCAAAGTACGTATGCAGTATACAACTCTGAGATTTGCCTTCCCACAGTCACAAAACAAAACCTGTTGACCCTGTTCAAAGAAAAACATCAAACACCCAACATGTAAAAAAATCAAACTGTGTAAATGGCAAAAAAGGATTGAAAGACACAGAATATAAAACACCAAACTGCAAAAGTCATCGGAAGTGTACAGGAGTATTCGATCCAGCTCAGTTCAGCCCAACCCAGTACAGTGTCTTTGTTGGTAACAGGCTGCAGAGCCAGTCTGCTGTGATCATAATCACACAAAACAGCAATAAAGAAAGGAGCAACTGGAAGCCAGAAACACCTCATGACCACAGCATCCAACCCACAAACCACGTCGATCAAACTTTGCCCACAACTCCAGCAGCACTGAACGAGAGATTGTTCATACACTGGCACCTTCCTCTGGCAGCAGTGAGCGAGAGGGCAGAGAGAGACCAGACACACACAGATACCTTCCTCCGGCAGCAGTGGGCGAGAGGGCAGAGAGAGACCAGACACACGCAGATACCTTCCTCTGGCAGCAGTGAGCGAGAGGGCAGAGAGAGACCAGACACACGCAGATACCGTCCTCCGACAGCAGTGGGCGAGAGGGCAGAGAGAGACCAGACACACGCAGATACCTTCCTCCGGCAGCAGTGGGCGAGAGAGTGGGACTGCTCACCCACAGGTAGTTGGCGCTGAACACCTGCCTGCCTTTCGCTCTCATCCTAGTTGATTTCAATCTTCCCCGATGCTTTAACTGGTGAGATTGAGGAGAAATGGGATCAATCGTGGGCTTGCGCCCCATCTCCAAGCCTCATGACCTCTAGGCCTCACACTTTATTTGATACCAGATTGCTCAATTGGCCCAAAAGTACTTGAAGTACGGTGGTCAGTTCTGGTCATCCCATTACAGGAAGGATGTGGACACCATAGAAAGGGTGCTGAGGAGATGTGCAAGGATGTTGCCTGGATTGGAGAGCAAGCCTTATGAGAATACATTGAGTGAACTTGGCCTTTTCTCCTCGGAGCAATGGAGGATGAGAGGTGACCTGATAGAGGTATAAGATGGCGAGAGGCATTGATTGTATGGATAGTCAGAGGCTTTTTCCCAGGGCTGAAATGGCTAACATGAGGGGGCATAGTTTTAAGATACTTGGAAGTAGGTATAGGGGGAGATGTCAGAGGTAAGTTTTTCAAACAGAGTGGTGAGTGCATGGAATGCATTGCCAGCGAAGGTGGTAGAGATGGATTCAATAGGGTCTTTTAAGACTCTTAGATAGGTACGTGGAGCTTATGTGGTAGGGAAATTCTAGGCAGATTCTAGAATAGGTTGCATGGCCGACATAACATCATGGGCCGAAGGGCCTGTAACGTGCTGTAGATTTCTATGTTGCTATGTCTTAGCATACCACTAAAATGTGGATCACGGACTTCAACATAACCACATTTGAAAGAAAAAGAATAAGTAAAAGAAGTGAAAAAAGGAGCTTCTGAAGGATGTTGCACTTGGTTGCTTTTTTCACTGACACCATTATAAACCGTGATCTGCGGTGCTACACTACTACAATAACTGAGGGGCTTCCTCACCCAATCTGGCCCCTCATTCCCCCCTAGTGTATGAACCCTGTACTGTGGTTCTGCTGGACAGTATAGCTCTTAGCCAGGGGATCTCAACCTTTTCTGTGCCATGGACTAATACGATAAAGCAAGGGTCTGTGGACTCCCAGCTGGGAACCCCCGTGAGACAAGTTTTTAGCAGAGAGAGTGGCAGGTGTCTGACATTGGCTGCCAGGGCTGGTGGGGAAAGTAGATACCGTTCAGGAGGAACTTAAGACAGACACATGGAGATGCAGGGAATGGAGGGATATGGATCCTGTGCAGCCGGTAAGCTTAGTTCAGTTGGCACAGACATTGTGGGTTGAAGAGCCTGCACTTGTGCTGCAACGTTGTTAGGATTGGTCTATTATTGTCATGTGTACTGAACTACAGTAAAAAGCCTTGGTTTGTTTTCTCTGTGTTCTATCTACTATTTACAAAAAGATTTACTGTACGCCAACATACAAAATATTCTTTTACAGTTTTAGAGCATAGAACATTACTGTATAGTTCAGGTCCTTTGGCCCATGAATCATATGTGCTGTGTTATATAGCGTGGGTAATCATGGTCTTGACGTGATTGTTCTTGGCAAATTTTTCAATAGAACTAGTTTGCCATTCCCTTCTTCTGGGCCGTGTCTGTACAAGATGGGTGACCCCAACCATTATCAAGACTCTTCAGAGATTGTCTGCCTGGCATCAGTGGTCGCATAACCAGGCCTTGTGATATGTACCAGCTGCTTAAATGACCATCCACCACCTGCTCTTATGGCTTCACATGACCTGATCAGGGAGGGGGGTGCTAAACAGATGCTACACCCTGACTAAGGGTGACCTGCCCAAGGCTGACCCAGAGGAAAGAGGCATCTTATACCTCCTTTGGAGGAGATGTATCTGATGCACCATCAATAACTCTCTGAGACGTGAGGCGAGATGTCGGCTTTTATTGACTGGAAGAAAGAACAAGCAGCAATTGACCACCATGCTACATTCTGGAGACTGAGAGGCCGGGCTCAGGCCTCAATCGCCTTTATACCAGGGTCTGTGGGAGGAGCCACAGGAGCAGTCAGTAGGAGGGGCGTGTCCAGACAGGTATATGTAGTTCACCGCAGTATCTCTACCCCGCCGCCCACATGATGTTGCGCCAACCTTTCAACTGACTTGAAGATCAATCTAACACCTCCCTGCTAGCCCTCCATTTTTCCATCATCTATATGGCTATCCAGGAGTTTCTTAAAAGCCTCTAATGTATCTGTCTCGACAACCATTCATCACAGGGCGTTCAATGCACCCAACCACTCTCTGTGTAACAAACTTGCCTCTGACATCATCTCTAAACTTTCCTCCTTAAAAGTACGCCCCATGTATTAGCCATATGGTGAAGTATTTCTTCTAGAATAGAATGCAGACTCTAAATGCGTAAGTATTAACTCAAGTAAGGTATAAAACAAATCTTGAAATATTCTGAAAGATAGATTCCACATATTACATAGAGAATATCCATGTTAAAAATTGTTACTGTCCCATTTATCATCTTTGACACATCAAAATACTTGTGGCACAAATGTAGATGTTAATATTTCTTTGTACAATTCCAAGAAGAGCAGGAAGTTATGAAATCAAGATTTCCTTTCAGGCCAGCTCCTTAAAACATGGTTGACATGTCACTGATGATGTCTGCAGTGGTTCTGCGGTGTTCCCACAGAATCATGGGTTCAGTTCCATGACAGAAACTTGAGCACGAGATTGAAGACTGATTGCAGGACTGCACTGTTGGAAGGCTGTATTGTCAGGCAAGCTGTTCTTCAGTTGACACATTTTTCTGCTCTTAATTGCATGTAAAGAATTGTGATTTTGACAAAGCAGGAGAATTACCTTTGGTGTACTGGCCAGTAATTAATCTTTAGGTAGTGGTTATAGAACCAAAATATCTAAAACTCTGACAAACTTCTATAGATGTGTGGTGGAGAGTACACTGACTGGCTGCATCATAGCCTGGTATGGAAACATCAATTCCCTTGAATGGAAATTCCTACAGAAAGTAGTGGACATGGCCCAGTCCATTATGGGTAAAGTCCTTCCACACCATTGTTCAGGTGCCTGACATTGGCTGCCAGGGCTGGTGGGGAAATTAGATACGGTTCAGGAGGAACTTAAGATAGACACGTGGAGATGCAGGGAACGGAGGGATATGGATCCTGTGCAGCCGGTAAACTTAGTTCAGTTGGCACAGACATTGTGGGTTGAAGAGCCTGCACTTGTGCTGCAACGTTCTGTTAGGATTGGTCTATTATTGTCATGTGTACTGTACTACAGTAAAAAGCCTTGGTTTGTTTGCTCTGTGTTTTATCTACTATTTACAAAAAGATTTACTGTACGCTAACTTACAAAATATTCATTTACGGTTTTAGAGCATAGAACATTACTGTACAGTTCAGGTTGTTCTTTGATCCTGTTTGCAGTTACTGTTCTATAGATTTGCTAAGTATGCCCACAGGAAGAAGAATCTCTGGATTGTATGTGGTGACTTGTATGTACTCTGAAAATAAATTGTACTTCGAACTTTTGAACTTTGATAATTATCCTGTGACTTGGGACATTAAAACAGTAAGTGGATGATGAATAAAGAAATACTTGACAATACCTTAGAAAAATTGCTGCAGAAAAAGATACAAGTGTCTAGTTCAGGTCTTCAAAGTACTTCATTTATCAGATAGTGTTTATGAATCAGGAACTTGGAAACCCTAATAAATTAATAGGGAATTCAATATGAAACTTCTAAAACCAGTGAAAAGTTGGCTCATGTTATCAGGTTGATATACATCTGTCTTTCAATCTGTCCCTGGCCCATCATCGCCACCATCGTGCAAGTGCCAAAGCATTCCACTGAATGACTTCCGCCCAGTGGCACTCACTCCCATCATTGCAAAGTGCTTTGAGAGGAGACTGGTTCTAACACAGCTGAAATTCTGTCTGCCCACTACCCTAGATCCCCATCAATTTGACTATTGCACCAACAGGTCAACAGAGGACGCCATCTCCATGGCACTTCATTCTGGATAGCCCCAACTCTTACGTCAGAATGCTGTTCATTGACTTTAAGTTGGCATTCAATACTGTGATCCCCTCCAAGTTGATCGCCAAACCGCCAGCTTAGTATCAGCTCATCCCTCTGCAATTAGACCTTGGACTTTCTGACTAACAGACCCCAATCTGTTAAGTTAGACAACCTCTCCTCCTCCACTCTCACCCTGAACACCAGCGTACCTCAAGGCTGTGTGCTGAGCCCTCTTCTGTACTCCTTTTTGACCTATGACTGCATTCCTGTACATGATTCTAATTCCATAATCAAGTTCGCAGACGACACCACGGTTGTTGGCCTGATCAGAGGGGATGATGAGACGGCCTACAGGGACGAGGTCCAGTACCTGGACGCGCGGTGTACTGACAACAACCTGGCCCTTAACACCCAGAAGACCGAGGAGATCATTGTGGACATCAGGAGTGCTAGGAGCCACACTCATGTCCCCATCTACATCAATGGAAATGTAGTGAGGATATATCAAGCTTCAAATTCCTTGGTGTCCACATTTCCGAGAATCTCACCTGGTCCCTGAACATCCTGAACAAAAAGGCGCAACAGTGCCTTTATTTCCTGAGGAGCATCAAGAAAGCTCAGCTCTGTCCCAGGATACTGACAGACTTTTACCACTGTAACATTGAGAGCATACTCACCAAATACATCTCAGTGTGGTATGGCAATTGTCCCGTAGCGGACCGCAGAGCACTCCAGCATGTGGAGAAAACAGCCCAACGGATTATCTGCACCCAATTGCCCACCATTGAGAATATCTACCATAAACACTGCCTGGGCAGGGCGAAAAGCATTATCAAGGATGCATCTCACCCTAACCATGGACTTTTTACTTTCCTCCCATCCAGTAGGCGCTACAAGAGCCTCCACTCCCGCACCAGCAGGCTCAGGAAGAGCTTCTTCCCTGAGGCTGTGACCCTGCTGAACCTCACATCACAGTGCTAAGCTATTGTACTGTCTCAGTAATTTTATATTTGCGTGCTGTAGCACTTACTTTTTATTCACAGTTATTTTGTAAGTAACACTATTCTTTGCATTTCTGGTTAGATGCTAACTGCATTTCATTGGCTTTGTATCTGTACTTGGCACAATGACAATAAAGTTGAATCTAATCTAATAATCTGCTGTAGTTATAATAGACAATTGATAGAGGGGGCAGAAAAGAAGAAACAACAGTTCACTGTGGGGAAATGCCATTTTCAAGACTGGATGAATTTAGTGAATGTGGGCTTCTGGAAAGTGATTATTGAAGATGCTGTCATAAAAATAATACATTAAAAAGAGAAGTTCAAAAACTATAAAATACGTGCTGCAAACTTTGTAAAGTTGTGTAGTTCCTCAAAGTGAGAGACAGCTTCTCCATTGGCCGAGCTTGAATAAAATCTTTGGTTGCTTAAACCTCCCTGTAACACTTAACTCCTTCAACATACGAGTGGTGATTGATAAGTTTGTGGCCTAAGGTAGAAGGCGTCAATTTTAGAAAACCTAGCACATTTATTTTTCAACATAGTCCCCTCCTACATTTACACAGTCTAGTGGTTGTTGGACCTCCAAAATGTGTCCACAGCAGGGGTGATTGATAAGTTCATTGTCTAAGGTAGAAGGAGATGAGTTATACAGCTCTTGTTACATGCACATGCAGTTCCACTCTGAGTGATTATGCTTGGTTAATAACCCATCGGGGTGACTGATAATTTTGTGGCCTAAGGTAGAAGGAGATGAGTTATTAACTTCAAACTTACTGCACAATCAGAGTTGACCTGCATGTGCATGTAATGAGAGCTGTATAACATCTCCTTCTACCTTAGGCCACAAACTTATCAATCACCCATCTGCGGACACTTTCTGGAGGTCCAAGATCCGTATGTTCCATGACCTCTGGACTAAGTGTGTAAATGTAGGAGGGGACTATGCTGAAAAATAAATGCGTTAGTTTTTCTAACATTGACTCCTTCTACCTTAGGCCACGAACTTATCAATCACCCTTCATCAGGGACAGATGATTATATAAATTGTTCAACCTCATAACTTAAACAAATAGCACAGATGCACTTAAGGAAAAGCCAGACCATGAGATATAGGAGCAGAATTAGTCCATTTGGCTATTTATCTGTTCTGTCTTTCAGTAATGGCTGTATTTTTTAACAAAATATTCCCAGCCTTCTCCCTGTAACCCTTAAATCCATTACTGATCAAGAACCAATCAACCTTGGCTTTAAGTGCATCCTTTGCCATGGCCTCCACCACCCTTTGTGGCAATGAATTTTACAAGGATGTTGCCTGCATTGGGGAGTATGCCTTATGAAAACAGATTGAGTGAACTCGGCCTTTTCTCCTTGGAGCGACAGAGGATGAGAGGTGACCTGATAGGGGTGCATAAGATGATGAGAAGCATTGATCGTGGGGATAGTCAGAGACTTTTACCCAGGGCTGAAATGGCTGCCACAAGAGGGCACAGGTTTAAGGTGCTTGGGAGTAGGTACAGAGGAGATGTCAGGGTAAGTTTTTTACGCAGAGAGTGGTGAGTGCGTGGAATGGGCTGCCGGCAACAGTAGTGGGGCGGATCCGAGAGGGTCCTTTAAGAGACTTTTGGATAGGTACATGGGGCTTAGCAAAGTAGAGGGCTATGGGTAACCCTAGTAATTTCTAAGGTAGGGACATGTTCAGCACAACTTTGTGGGCCGAAGGACCTGTATTGTGCTGTAGGTTTCTTTTAGTATATAACACCAGTTTTTTAGTATTTGGTATGTCTCAAAGAGATCCCTTCTCATCCTTCTGAACTCCATCGTCAAGCTCCAGTGATATGGGAGAACAAAGTTTATTGGCGGGCTAGGATGAAGTAGGAGTTTCACATAACGAATGAAGGCTGGTTGGACCATTCGGGGCTAAAGACATGTTGCCATGTTGTAACTCTGTAATATTTCATTAACATGTAATTATCCAGTTGGCATTAATCCTACACAGTCATGATAGCCAGCATTGAAAGGAAATTAAGAAGCATATAAACTGTGACGGATGCTTCCTACTTGTTAAATATCTTAAGTACTGTCCATTCATGCTCTTTTCCTTTCCAGATGCCACAATGTTTCCCCGTATTAGGGGGCCTACTGATGAGTAACAGATACATAGTTACAAGCACTTTATGAGGGAATGACTATAAGGTGAGATAAATGATGCTGATTTTAAACGATCAGAAAATGACCAGAATTGGTCATTCTATCAAGTCGATTACTGTGGACAAGTTGGGTGGAGGGTCCTGTTTTTCTGCTGAGCAACCAGATGAATCTATATGGATAAAACAGCTTAAAAATTGTCATCTCCTTTAGTATTTTAGGAGAGGATGTCCTGCTTATGTTGCTGACTGTATCCCAAACTTACATGCTATATAACGTGGATGCTCCAGAAGTAGAGATCCCTAAGGAGGTAGAGGTACTATTGTGCCTCCTTCATAATTGCACTTATCTGCTAGGCCCAGGGCAAGCCCTCTGAACTGATAATACCGAGGAATTTAAAGTTGCTGATCCTCTCCACCTCTGATCCCTTGATGAGGATGGGCTCATGGACCCTCTGGTTTTCTCCTCCTGAAGTCAAAAATCAACTCCTTGGTCTTGCTGACGTTGAGTAAGAAGTTGTTGTTCTGGCACCACTCAGCCAGATTTTCAATCTCCCTCCTACATGCTGATTTGGCCTATGATAGCAAATTTGAATATGGTAGCAGAGCTGTCATAGATTGTGGAGGAGATGTTGTTGCCACTCTGAACTGACTAGGATCGGCAAGTGAAGATATCGAGGATCTAGTTGACAAGGAGACATTGACGCCAAGGTCTTGAAGCTTAATGATTAGTTTTGATGGGATAATGGTACTGATTGCTGAGATGTAGTCAATAAAGAGCATCCTGATGTATACACCTTTGCTGTCCAAATGTTCCAGGGTTGAGTGAAGAGCCAATGAGATTGTATCTGCTGTGGACCTGTTGTGCCGGTAACCAAATTAGAGCGGATCCATGTCATATCTCAGGCAGATATTGGTATGCTTCATCACCAACCTCTCAAAGCACTTCATCACTGTGGGTGTGAGTTGGGCTGAAAGGCCTTCTTTAACCCTGTGAACCTATACCGTATAAATAAAACAATGGTAAAATTTAGGAGAGGGTGTCCTGTTAAAATTAAACAGCTTAAGAAATATATTCACAGCCATTTAAATTCAGAATAGTATGAAGTATACTTGATACTGTAGTTTTCTGCATGGTGACTTGTGGGGAACTGCTGAGTAGAGGCCGCTAGAATGGCAGGAAAATCTGTCACCCTAGGCTGGTCAACGACACTTCCTAACAGGCCAACAGCAACTGCATGTGGCCACTGAACCTGCACACTTCGCTGCTGTGGAGGCATCTGGTGATTTTCCAGGATGCTGCTCCATCACATCGTTCACGAAGCAACCTTAAAATTGTTTCTTGGTTATTGAATCAGAATCAGGTTTATTACCACGGACACATTTGTTGTTTTGTGGCTACAATGCAATGAAATAAATAAAAATAATATAAATTACAATAAAAATATAAATAAGTAGTGCAAAAAGAGAACAAAAGTAGTGAGGAGGTATTCATGGTTCATTGCCCATTCAGAAATCTGCTGGCAGAGAGGAAGAAGCAGTTTCGTAAATAGTGAGTGTGTCTCTTCAGGCTTCTGTGCTTTATCTTTGATGGTAGTAAGGAGAAAATGTGAAGAGAGCGTGTTCTGGTGTTAGGGATCCTTAATTGTGGATGCTATCTCTTTAAGGCATCACCTTTTGATGATGTCCTTGATGCTGTGGAGGCGGGTGCCCATTATGAGCTGGCTGATGTTAGAGCCCTCTGCAACTTTTTCCAATCCTGAGCAGTGGTCCCTCCATACCAGGTGATAACTCAGCCAGTTAGAATGCTCACCACGGGTACATCTGTAGAAATTTGTTAGTCTTTGGTGACGTACCAAATCTCTTCAAACTCCGAATGAAATATAGGTGCTATTGTACCTTCTTTGTGACTGCATCAATATGTTGGACCCAGAATAGTTCTTCAGAGATGTTGACACTCAGGAATTTGAAACCGCTCATTCATTCCACCACTGATCCCTCAATGAGAACTAGAGTGTGTTCCCTCCACTTCTTCTTTCTGAATTCATTAATTCTTTGATCTTACTTACCTTGAGTGCAAAATGGATATGACAGATTTCAGTCCAACCTAAAATGTGACTAATCCATTGTTTTAAACTATTATGAGAGGCATTGATCATGTGGATAGTCAGAGGCTTTTTCCCAGGGCTGAAATGGTTACTACAAGAGGACACAGGTGCTGGGGAGTAGGTACAGAGATGTCAGGGGTAAGTTTTTTATGCAGAGAGTGGTGAATGCGTGGAATGGGCTGCCTGCAACAGTGGTGGAGGCGGATACAATAGGAGTTTTTAAGAGGCTTTTAGATAGGTACACGGAGCTGAGTAAAGTAGAGGACTATAGGTAAGCCTAGTAGTTTCTAAGGTAGGGACATGTTCGGCCCAACTTTGTGTTGTAGGTTTTTTATGTTTCTATTATAGATTTTCCTTTAATATCTATAGTTACAATAGCAATGGAGTGTTGGATAGGAAATAAGTACAGTTAGAGGAATCCTGGGAGTTTGTCCAGGACATGGGACCTTGGGCCCAGTGGTTTGGTATTCCTTCTCTAAACCATTCTGACTCTCCAACTTCCTGTCTACGTCAACAGAGCAATCCCATTCCTCCAATATATTTTTCCTTATTCTCCCCACATTCCCATGAAATCTCCCCCAGATTCAACCACCCATCTACAGCTGAGGGGTACACCAACAGTGTCTCTGCAAATTCCTCCAAGTTAATTAGAAACTTCAGGGTTCAAAGTACCCTAGCAATCAGCACGTCACTAGGTTATGGGAGAGAACTGGGTCACCTGGAGCCAAAACCATGAGGTCACTGGAAGAATGTGGGAACTCCATGCAGACAACACATAAGCTCTACATGCCTTCCTGAAATCTCTAAGCGCTTTGAAAATGATTCATTTCTTTTTGAAGTGAGCACTTCAAAAGATAAAGGACAATGTGATGGAAAGATCCCTTAATCAAAGTAAGAATGACTTAATTCAGTTTAATGAATTCAGAGATAAAAGTTGACTTCAAAAAATGGGCCAGATGAAAAACCATCAGGATTTCCAAACAATCGTATACCAAAAATCATAGATCAGTACAGCACAAGAGAGCACTTCTCCACTCTCTATATATTCATTTACTTCTGAATTCCTTTTTGCATCTGCTTCTACTACTATCACCTACCACTTTTTAACTCTTTTAAACTCTCTGTTTAAAAAAAGTTCTCTTCACATCTCCTTTAAATACTTTTTTGTTGAGAGCAGATCATGATCTCTTCTTGGGAAGTCTGCTGTTGTTTGGAGGCTGGTGGGTACTGACGCTTTTTGCTGAAATGGGTGGGGAAGGACAAGGCATTGATGCTTGTGTGGGGGAGGGGGAGAGGGGACTTCGGGGTTCTAACGCTTTTCTGTCATTCATTCTTTGCGATTCTTCTGATTTTCGTGGATGCCTGCGAAGACAAGTATTTCAGGTTCTAAACTGTATACATTCTCTGATAATAAATGGTACCAACTGAGCATTCACCCTCTGAATGAGAATCATCTCAGGAATGAAAGGGAGGATGAGGTGGAATTTCTTTAGAAGGGGGGTGGTGAATCTGTGTTCATTGCCAACAAGGGCAAGTCATTGGGTATATTTGCTGTGGAGGTTGATAGTTTCTTGATTATTCATCATCATTTGTGTACCATGTTGCATGATGTGGGCAATCATGCTCTTTGACCATGATTGTTCTTGACAAATTTTTCTACAGAAGTAGTTGCCATTGTCTTCTTCTGGGCAGTGTCTTTACAAGACGGGTGACCCCAGCCATTATCAATACTCTTCAGAGATTGTCTGCCTGGTGTCAGTGGTCGCATAACTAGGATTTGTGATATGCACCAGCTGCTCATATGTATATCCACCACCTGCTCCCATGGCTTCATGTGACCCTGATCAGATTTGGTGGAGGAGGGGAGCCTAAGCAGACTAGCAGAGGGAAAAGAGCCCTATACGTCTTATGGTCTTATGATACTTTTTTTATCTGACAGGATTGGAAAGGGTTGCAGAGGTTCCTCAGACTCAGACAAAATAGTTCCATGTGACTGAATTATTTCGGCTTCATAGAGTCACAGAAACATACTCTTTGGTCCATCTAGTCTGTGCCAAACTAATAATCTGCCTAATCCCATTGACCTGCACCTGGACCAGAGCCCTCCATACCTCTTCTATCCATGTAACTAAACAAATTTCTCTTAAGTGTTTAAATTGAACGAGCATCCACCACTTTTGCTGGCAGCTCGTTCCTCAATCACACCTCCTTCTGAGTGAAGAAGTTCCCCCTCATGTTCCCTTTAAACAGTTCACCTTTTACCCTTAACCCATGACCTCTAGCTCTCATCTCACCCACCCTTGGAGGAAAAAGCCTATTTGCACTTCCTCTATCCATACCCCTTATAGTTTTGTAGACCTCTATCAAAATATCCCTCATTCTCTTATGCTCAGGGGAATAAGGTCCTGTGTGTAAAGTCACAGGATTGGTGCAATGGCTTCTTCTGTTGGTAAGTTTGACAGGTGATTTTTCTGACCTCTACTCCTATCTGTACAGAGTGAGAATGAGAGCTAACTTTCAATTTCAAACAGCAGTAAGAGACTCTGACTAATTAAGCACACTTCAGAACTTCCCCTGTATAATTTCATTTTGAAGCAAGATCACAGGACTGAAAGAGGAAGAAACTTGCCAATAAATAGAAAATGCTTAGTATCAGTAGCTCACATGCCAGGGGACCTCACCGTGCAATGAGCTGAGAGGATGCAGCTGATAAAGACACATCTGGTTTTGGCCCATGCACTTTGTGTTCTCTCAGTGAGGGGAACAGACAACAGCCTTCGAGAGCCTAGTGGAGATGGTTTGTCAAATTGTAGGAACCGGCAAAGCTTGACAGCTCTTGAGGTTCTGCCTGGAGGGGGCTGGGACAACCTGAGGAATCTTGACCGAGGTCGAGTAATGAACACTAACTACTCACAATGCAAGACCAGTGAGGATGGGAAATACTTTATCCCAGACCAGGTCTATGTGGTACCCCAGAAGCAGACCAGCTTGGATTTTGTGTCAGATATGATGAACAGCTGGATGGATTACAAAAGCACCACCAGTGCTTCAGTCAACTCTGAGGTGTCCTTCCTCTCTATCCTGAATGCAAAATTCTCCGCCAGTTTTGAGAGGATCAAGACCCATCAGGTGCGGGACAGCAGCACGACCACCAGAATCCAGGTGAGAAACTTAATGTACCAGGTCAAATCCATACCCGACTTCAAGCTGGATGCGGGCTTTAAGCAGCAACTAATTGAGATTGCCAACCACATTGAGAACAACCAGACCAGGGCTGCTGATTACTATGCCCAGTTACTTGTTCTGAACTATGGGACCCACGTGTTGACTGCTGTGGACGCCGGCGCTAGCCTGGTGCAGGTGGACCAGATCAGGTCCAGCTTCGTGTCTGACAGCTGGAGCCAGAAGTCCAGCATCAGTGCTTCGGCAGGAGCCACCTTCTTCCACACAGTGAACGTGGGCCTGGGCAGTCAAGCGGAGAGCACCGATCAGTTCACCAGGCATTACGTGGGCAACAGGACGCACTCGAGGATTGAGAGCCACGGCGGTGTGCCTTTCTACCCTGGAATCACCCTGCAGAAGTGGCAGCAGGAAATCACCAACCAGCTGGTGGCCATTGACAGGAGCGGGCAGCCCCTCGACTTCTTTGTCAACCCAGCCAACCTACCCGAGCTGCCGAAACCCACGGTGACCAAGCTCTCCCGGGCTATCAAGAGGGCCATCTATCTCTACTATGTCGTTAACGTCCACCCGGGCTGTGTGGATATCAAGTCACCCAACTTCAATTTCCAGGCCAACATCGATGATGGCTCCTGTAAGGAGGTAGGCACCAATTTCACCTTTGGCGGTGTCTACCAGGAGTGTACCCCTGTGTCAGGACCGGGTGCTCAGTCACTGTGTCAGTCCCTGGCCCAGAAGAATCCACTGACAGGGGCTTTCAGCTGCCCTCCTGGTTACTCAGCCATTCACCTACACTCGGGCCAAAGGGAGGAGGGTCTCAGCCGGTACGAGTGTCACCGCCACTGCCACTCCTGCTGGATTTTTCTGGACTGCTGCAAGGACGTGTGTGGTGATGTTTATTACGTGAACAGGGCCCGCTTTGAGTCGTACTGGTGTGCAGCGATGCCCGGGACCACTGTGCCCCAGAACAGCGGCTACCTCTTTGGCGGCCTCTACAGCTCCAAGTCCAGCAACCCGGTGACCCAGGGCCACTCGTGTCCCACGGCCTTCTACCCCCTGAAGCTCTTCCAGCACGTGCAGGTCTGTGTGAGTGAGGACTATGAGATGGGCTTCCGCTATTCGCTGCCCTTCGGCGGCTTCTTCAGTTGTGAGGCGGGCAACCCGCTGGCTGAGCCGGCTCGGAAACTGGACAAGGTCTCCACACATATGGGGGCCACTGCTTACCCCAAGCGCTGTCCTGAAGGTTATAGCCAGCACCTGGCTAGTATCAGTGACAGCTGCCAGATCCTGTACTGTGTGAAGTCCGGCTCCTTTAATAATCTCAACCTGGCCCCTATCAACCTGCCCCCATTCTCACACCTTCCTCTGTTCACCACCGGCTCCACCAATACGGTGGTGGTCATGGCCAGGTACCAGGAGCCTTGGGTGAAGGACACAGCCACCAATCTATGGAGAGTGGCCCCCATCTCAGATACCCGCAACTTGTTTGACGCCAGTCATCCCAGAGGACCCGGGGTGGTAGCGGGCATCTCCATTACCATTACTCTGGCCCTGATTGGCATAGTTGGCCTCACCTTCTATGCCAGGAAGCGCTGGAGGAAACGTGGGTACCAGGTAGTGGAACAGGAACCCCTGATAATTCCCACACCCAGCTCTGTGCAAGCAGAGAGCCAGGAGTCCTCTCTTTCCAACACCGAGGCCTGAGTCCCAGTGGATTCGGGCTAGTTCCTTGGCCACAGCTGGGGTAAGGATCACCCAACCTTCCTACATTGACCCTTGGAATGGAACAAATCACTCAGCAGTAACTACAAATAAATCTCAGGGTTTAATTGGAATTTAAATCTTGGTGAAGTGAAAAGGGCTGGGTTGTTTATTCAAGGAAAAACAGCCAGGGAGAGTAAAATGACTGGGTGGAATGTCTCAGGGCTGGGATGAGGAAATTGAGATTAGACTACATTAGAAATTAAGGGATTGGGAAGGAAACTGAGGAGAGATATTAGACTGATGGCTATAGACCATTTTGGTCTAGATGAACACAAATTAAATGGCTTGTTTCTAATTGGAAAGTTTATGTGATTTGAACTATAATTTCTCAAACCTATGATTAATGATGAATAAATGTCAAGATCTGTGGTGTTTTTGTAGCCCTTTGAACAACACAAAGAACTTTATTTCCTTATCTGCCCATCATCTCCCTCTGGTGTTCCTTTCCCTTCCCTTTCTTCCACCCTCTCCTTACAGATTCCCCCCTCTCCAGCTCTTTATCTCTTTCATCTATCAACTTCCTAGCTCTTGACTTCACCCTCTCCCGGTTTCATCTACCATCTGCCACCTTATACTTCTTCTTCCCCTCCTCCCATCTTCTTACTCCGACTTCTCCTTCTGCCCAGTCCTGTTGAGAGGTCTCAGCCTGAAATGTTGAAGCGTTTACTCTTTTTCAGAGATGATGCCCAGCCTGCTGAATTCCTCCAGCATTTTTGTGTGTTGCTTTGGATTTCCAGCAGCTGAAAATGTTCTCATGTTTGTAAAACAAAACATAATGTTTCATGATCCATCCATTATGTATTAATGCAAATAGCATTGCTGGTAATTTTATTAATCATATTAACAGGCACTGTATATTGAGAGTAATTTTAACTCTGTTTAATACCACCGTAACATGGAGAGATAAAAAACAATAAAGCATGAATATCCAGTTGTGGTGTCTTTAGTAATTAAAATCCAGCCAGATACATTTGAAGTTTTTCAATAACATGTTCTGTTCACAAGGTATCCTTTGTACAGTAGTGGTTAATATGATAGTATTACAGCTCGGGACATCCGAGTTCAGAGTCCAATTCAGACACGGTCTCCAAGAAGTTTGCACATCCTTCTCGTGACTGCATGCGTTTCCTCCAGATGCTCCGGTTCCCTTCTGTTTTCCAAAGACCTACTGGTGAGTAGGTTAATAGATCAATGTAGATTGTCTTGTGGTGAGGCTAGGGTTAAGCAGGTGGGTCACTGAGCAGTGTGGTTCATTGGGCTTCTCTTGCCGTGAACAAGGATGCTGTTTAATATAATGGTCGAGGAGCAGGGAGGAAGCCCCAGGCTGCTGAGGTGAAAAGACTCAAAGAAAAACATTACAGATGCTGGGGAATTAGGAAAATAAATTCAGAAAACATTGTTTATCCATTGATGTTAATTGACTGGCTGTGTCTTTATTGCCTTAGAATAACAGAGTAATAGAACAGTACAGCATGGCCCTTTGGCCCATTGAGTCCATGCTGACCACTGTGTCCACCCAGCTAATCCCAATTTCCCGCATTAAGCCCATATGCCTCCTGGCCCTTCTCAACACATTCCCCCAAGTACCTATGCAAGTATTTTGAGTCATAGAGTACTATAGCATAGAAACAAGCTTTTTGGCCCATCTAGTCCATGCTAGCCTGATCTTCTGCCTTGTCCTGTCAACCTGCACCCGGACCATATCACTCTGTACTCTTCCATCCATGTACCAACGCAAACTAAGCACAAGGTAGCGTGGTGGTTAGCTCAATGCTCTACAGTACAAGTGACTTGGGTTCAATTCTCACCACTGGCTGTAAGGAGTTCTCCCCCTGACCACATGGGTTTTCTCCAGGTGCTCCAGTTTCCTCCCGCTGTCCAAAGACGTACCAGTTGGTAGGTGAATTGGACTTTGTGAGTTGTCCCATGATTAGGCTAGGGTTAAGTCAAGGGTTGCTGGGTGGTGTGGCTCGAAGGGCAGGAGGGACCTTTTCCCCTCTGTATGATAGATAGTTAGATAAACAAATGAATGAATAAATAAATAAATAGAATGAGATTTCCCCAGTTACAATTGATACCGCATTTGCCACCTCATAAATGATACCATTGTATCCACCTCAATCAATCCTGCCTTAATTATATACACTATATTTACAGCTCAGCATTATTCAATTATATTTATTTGTTATGATACAAATACACACCAAACACCTGTTTTCCCCATCACCAAGAGACTATGGATCATCTACAGGATTCACAACAACTGGAGTCCTGAGTTCAGTTCTGGCACTGTCTGTGAGGAGTTTGGGAGATCAGAGATACAATTCTTCTCTAAGGAGTTCATATGTTCTCCCTGCGAGAGTGTGGGTTTCCTGCGGGTGTTCTAGTTTTCTCCCACATACTGGGTATTTCTTTAGAGATACAGCGCAGAATTAGACTAATCACAAGGCAATTTACAATGATCAGTTAGCCTACGAACCAGTACGTCATTCTAAATGGATTAAGATGTTGTTAAATAGGTGGGTCGCTGGGTGCTGCAGCTCTTTGGACCAGAAGGGCCTGTTCCACAATGTGTCTCTAAATAAATAAACAAACAAACAACATGGAAATACTTCCTTTGGCTGGAACTCACAAGCCCGGAATGTCTATTTCTCAGGACAACAGCAGCAGGCAAATAGGGACAACATTATCTTCATTTTCTCCTCCCAAAATATTTCACATACTGGCTTAACATACTTATTACAACACACGAGATGGTTTGATCATCAGGCCCATACCAGCTTCCAGCACAGTTCATTCTCATTTCTTTTTGCCACTTAGCTACATGAGGGTTAACAAACAAAAAAAAGTTACCACTTCTTTGGAGTGTGGGAGGCAGTGGGAGGAAACCACAGAGTCACGAGGACAGTTGGATACATGACTCAGGCAGCACCCAGTGACCGCACTGTGTCCACAAAGCTGCAGCTGAACAGCAAGAGGGCACCATGATTTGCAATTACGCTCAGTGGCCACTTTGTTAGGTACACCTGCTTATTAATGTAAATATCTAATCAGCCAATCATGTGGCTGCAACTCAATGCAGGAAAGCATGCGGGCATAGTCAGGAGGTTCAGTTGTTGTTCAGACCAAATATCAGAACGGGGATGAAATGTGATCTAAATGACTGTTGGTGCCAGATAGGGTGGTTTGAGTATCTCAGAAAATCTGATCTACTAGGATTTACCTGCACAATAGTCTTACAGGGAAGGGTGCAAAAAACAAAAAAAAAAACCCAGTGAGTGGCAGTTCTGTGGGCGAAAACACCTTGTTAATGGGAGAGGATAGAGAATGGCCAGACTAGTTCAAACTGATAGGAAGGCAACAGGAATAGCCACACATTACAACAATAGTGTGCAGAAGAGCATCTCTGAATGCACAACACAATGAACCTTGGGGTGGGGGGGCTACAGCAGCAGAAGACTATAGACATACACCCAGTGGCCACTTTATTAGGTACCTAAGCCACTGAGTGTATTGCCTTCATTGTTGGGATGGATGTCTGGAACTGAAATTAATGGTGTACTTTCACCACACAATCTGCAGCAGGTCAAGAAGAAAGCCAACAATCACCATTTTAAGATTCATAGAAAAGTTTGCAAGTTGTGCCACAGAAGGAAGCCATTGTAAAAGATCCACCCTATATATATTCTTCCCTCTCTTTTCTGGTGCTTGGACAGTGCTTGGACACCAGCCCTGTGGGTCAAGTACTTTTTATATGTGTTTAGGGTTTCTGCCTCTACCAGACTTTCAGGAAGTGAGCTCTGAACCTATACCATCCTCCGAGAACAAAAATAACTTTATTCCCCCGCTCTAATTCTGCTACCAATTACTTTAAATCTATGTCCGTTGGTTTTTGACCGTCTGCTTGAGGAAACAGTTCCTTTTTGTTTAAATTATAGAGGTCCCTCATAACTGGAACTGAAGTTGGTATTGAACATAGAACATAGAAACCTACAGCACATTACAGGCCCTTCGGCCCACAATGTTGTGCCGACTATGCAACCTACTCTGGAAACTGCCTAGAATTTCCCTACTGCATAGCCTTCTATTTTTCTAAGCTCTATGTACCTATCTAAGTGTCTCTTAAAAGACCCTATTGTATCCGCCTCCCTCCCCATCGCCAGCAATGCATTCTACGCACACACCACTCTGTGAGAAAAACTTACTCCTGACATCCCCTCTGTACCCATGTCCAAGCACCTTAAAACTATGTCCCTCATGATAATCATTTCAGCCCTGGGGAAAAAATTCTGGCTATCCACATGATCAAAGCCACAAATAATAATTGGTTTATTATTGTCACAAATACTGAGATACAGTGAAAAGCTTGACTTGCATACTGTTTTTGCACAGTGCATTGAGGTAGCAGAAGGTAAAACATAAACAGAATGAAGAATAGAGTGTGACGACTACAGAAAATTGCAGTGCAGGTAGACAATAAGGTGCAAGATCATAACAAGGTAGATTGTGAGGTCAATAGTCCAACTTATTGTATTACAGAACTATTTTATTGTCTTATAACAGTGGAGTAGAAGCTGTCCTTGAACCTGATTGTACATGCTTTCAGGCTTTAAATCTTCCGCCTGATGGAAGAGGGGAGAAGAGAGAATGTCTGGGGTGAGTGGGGTGTTGGATTATACCGGCTGCTTTACTGAGGTAGTGAGCAATGTAGACAGAGTCCGTGGAAGGGTGGCTAGTTTCCTCGATGTGCTGAGTTATTTCCACAGCTCTCTGCAGTTTCTTTTGGTCAAGTGCTTTCTATGGTGCATTTGATAAAAATTGGTAGGGATCAATTGTGGCATGCCAAAATTTTCTAGCCATTTTAATAGGTAACCATATAACCATATAACAATCACAGCACGGAAACAGGCCATCTTGGCCCTCCTAGTCCGTGCCGAACCCTTAATCTCACCTAGTCCCACCTACCCGCACTCAGCCCATAACCCTCCACTCCTTTCCTGTCCATATACCTATCCAATTTTACCTTAAATGACACAACTGAACTGGCCTCTACTACTTCTACAGGAAGCTCATTCCACACAGCTATCACTCTCTGAGTAAAGAAATACCCCCTCGTGTTTCCCTTAAACTTCTGCCCCCTAACTCTCAAATCATGTCCTCTCGTTTGAATCTCCCCTACTCTCAATGGAAACAGCCTATTCACGTCAACTCTATCTATCCCTCTCAAAATTTTAAATACCTCGATCAAATAGAGACCTAACTTGTTCAACCTTTCTCTGTAACTTAAGTGCTGAAAGGTAGTCTACCTTTCCCATTCAATCTCTTAAAGACAAGCAAGGTAGCAAACCACCTCACTGATTATTTATAAAACACACGCTGCCCTTATCCAAATAGGGCTTTTGAGAATTTATCTCTGGTCTTGTTTACAAAAAATGACTCTGCCAAATGTAAGAGAAAATTTACCGAAACAATTTGACAAAACAAGCATCAGCTCCTTGTGGAGAAATTGGTAGAGCTGTTTGAACAGCGCCCTGAGGAAAATAAGTACACTATACTTGGTCAAAGCATTCAAAGTAAATTTATTATCAAAGTGCCCTGAGATTTGTTTTCTTGCGGGCATACTCAGTAAATCCAAGAACCATAATAGAATCAATGAAAGACCGCACCCAGCAGGATGGACAAAAAACCAATGCGCAAATACAAAAGAAAAAGTAATAATAATAATAAATACACAATGAATATAGAGAGCATGAGATGAAGTGTCTTTGAAAGTGAGTCCATAGGTCGTGGGTACAATTCAGCAATGGGGCAAGTGAAGTTGAGTGAGGGGTAATAACTGTTCCTGAAAGTGGTAGTGTGAGTCCTAAGGCTCCTGTACCATCTTCCTGATGGCAGCAGTGAGAGGAGAGCATGTGGTGTTCCTGATAATGGATGCTGCTTTTTTGTGACAGAGCTCCGTGTAGAAATGCTCAATGGTGGGGAGGGCTTTGCCCATGATGGAATGGGCCATACCCACTATTTTTTGTAAGGCTTTTTTGTTCAAAGACATTGGTGTTTCCATACCAGGCTGTGATGCAGCCAGACAATATACTCTCTACCACACATCTATAGAATTTTGTCAAAGTTTTAGATACCATGCTGCACCTTTGCAAATCCTTGAGGACGTTGAGGTGCTGCCATGCTGTCTTCGTAATTGTCCTTACGTGCTGGGCCCAGGACAGATTTTCTGAAATGATAATGCAGAGGAATTTAAAGTTGCTGACCCTCTCCACCTCTGATCCCTCAATGAGGACTGGCTCATGGTCATTCAGTTTCGTCTTCCTAATCCAAATCCACAAACAATATGACAGTGTTGGTCAAAGCATGTTCAGGTGAATTGGCATGGCTGGTTACATACCAATCGGTTATGGGAGCTCTTTTAAGTGCAAATTTCATTTCAAAGATGTCTAGCTTACAGTATGCTCATGCCACAGATGGAGACCAAGCACCACAAAGCAATTTTTTCATTAAGGAAGCAAAACTACCACTTGAAAATTGTGATCATGTCATTTTTACAGTTTTCTCTTCAAGCAGCAGTTTATGCCCTTCCATTTTATTTCGCCAACACATTCTTGGATTTGCACTTGGATCCTTGGATTGTGAGAGTTTCTTACAAACTGATTTGAAATATAAGATTGTGTATTTTTGTCTGGTTTTTTTTAAACCTAGGTTGATGTTGATTTGTTTTTTACACAATGGTTTTAATCTTCTGGTAAATTTCCTAGTTTTATCTATGCATTCCTTCTTGCTCTTCTTGTATTTGTTAATAACTCAAAGATTAATATTTGTTAGTTTCAAAGATTAATATTCATTAGTTTCAACTGTTCATTTCAACAAGGGAGAAGAATGGTTATTGTGGATGACGTGCATTGGTGTACTGGACATTTTAGTATTTGTGATTGAAACAAAACTACAACATTAGAACACTGTAGCTGAATCTTTTTCACCTTTTCCAATCTAGTCTAACCTGGGTGTTCCTGAGTTTACTGCCACTGCAAAAACTGCCAACTATTCCACTTGGCTAGTGTATGGACACTGTACATAGTCCTTCATTTTCCCCATTTTAATGGGCAAAACAAAGTGTGCCATATTTTACCATTTTCCTCCTTCATCTGTTCCATTAGACAGAGCAACATATTTCTGAGAATTTGGGTAAGTGCTCACATCAGCAGTTCAGGATATATGCTAAAATGAATCGGACCTGTGTCTCTTTGGCATTTTATTTTACCATTTATGGATAGAAATCAGAACCCTGTGCCTTCTGGCTGTGAGGGATGTTTTAACTCTGGTGCATTGAGGAAAAATCAGGTTTTTGAACTCTGACCGTGATTCTACTCGGAGCTGAAACAATGGAATCTTGCAACATCCATCTGTACTTCCAACTCAGCCTGGGTGAGTACAGCGACTGAAAATAGTTCAGAACACAAAATGTTTGTGAGTTCTATTGGTGAGGGAAGAATAGGGTAGTTTAATGAATAGCAGTTATTCTTTCAAGGGAGTGTAACATTGCAATGCTGTGGTACACAGGTACCATTATTTATTGCAAATTTCCATTCTCTCAAGGATCAGATATGGTGGGCTTTCTAGTCTCGGTGATGGAAAAAAAACTTCTATATAAGAAAAATAAACTAAAATAAATGATTTAGAAACAGGTTTTAAAACTGGTTGAATTCTTGTCAGTTTTCACCAAATCGAGTTTTATCAAACCATTTCTGTTCCCAATAAAGAGTTTTGATAAAGTAAATAGGATGAATATATTTCCATTACTGGGGGCAGGAGAGGGGAGGGAGAGTCAATAAATGGAAGACATCAGTTTATGACCTAGTGGGGAATTAGGTAAAATATTAAGTTATTAAAGTCTGTAATGCATTGGTTAAGATGGCTTGAGATTAAAAAAAAGCGTTACAACACTAATTTGTACAGCTCTAACAGTTATAGTACAAGATTTGTATAAACACCCAGAATGTAAAATGAAATGAGAAGAATATGATCATTCAAAGAGCTGCCAGAGGAACAATGGACTAAGCAGTCTCCCTCAGGGCTGGATGGTTTTAAAAAACAAACTTTAAAAGCTAAACAGGAGACAAGAAAAGTCATTGTATATAAAAACTGAGACTGTAGGTGACACCTACTTTGTTTTAGAAAAACCAAGAGGGCTTTTCAGGAAGATTACAAAGCACAGATAAGGAGTAGACTTTCTTATAAATCCTCTTATGTTATCATATACTGTAACAGAAAGTGAGGTGTTGTGTTATATCAGAGAGACAATAAGAAAATATGTGTTTTATTCATTACTATTGTAACCTTGTATTTTTTTATTTACCAATTCTAATATAATTGTTTACATTTAAGTCTGAATATAAACCTGTCACACTAAGATTTTATTTTATTTTTGGAGATATGTACTGTATCTCCTCTTCACAGTTAGTGTTCTATGAGATGTACATTCTTGGAAATAGGTTAATTCTAACTATATTTTCATTATTTGCTTATTTTAATTGGAATAAACCAAGTGTATTTGCACTTGATATAATTTGAAGAATTAACAAAAAAAGCTTTAATTTTTCAGACATCTTTACAGTAGAAGTTAGAATCTACTTCGCAATGTATTTAAAAATGTGAAACTTTAAAAAAAGACATACCAATCCACTGTCAATCTCTTTCTTTGTGATAAAAACACACCATTATTCAGAATTAAGCTACATTTACAACAAAAAGAATCATAAACAATGTTTGTTCTGAAGTCAAGTTACATTTTGCTGCTGTTAATTGGTTTTACACTTATAAAACATTTTCCTCATTAATTCTATGAAGTAAATCCATTTAGTTCTTCTATGGCTCTGTTTGACCACATTTTGAGAACAGTGTTAAGTAAACCTAACTTACGAGCAGAGTTAAAGGAACCTAACCTGTGAGCATCTGACACAGAAGAGTGGCTGTGAAGGAGGCTGATTGGCTGAATTCACATATTTACCAATAGTAAATAGACTTGAACATCCAATCTTCTGATTCACTCTGTATTATGAGTGACCTGCTTAATATATGTTTAACATGTAAAGGTGAAAATAAGTTATTTAACAGTGCCTTGTACAGTAAGTACTCAGCCCCAGCCATTTGTTTACATAAATGGACATTACAACCAGGGATTTTGATCAATTTAACTGAGAATTTTTATTAGTGAATCTACTGTGATTTTTTTCACAGTAGAGACCAAAAACAGGGAAAATTGTAAAGCATGAAAATCTAAAAAAAATCAAAAACTGAAATGGCAGCCACTCAAAAGTATTCATCCCCCTTTGCTCTGTACTTTGTTGAACCTCCTCTCGCAGATATTACAGCCTGCAGTCTTTTTGGACAAGTCTCTTATTAACTTTGCAAAGTTTGCCCATTCCTCAATACAATATTGCTCAAGCAGTGCCAGGCTAGTTGGAGGGTGGCGGCAGTGCACAGCAATCTCGAGGTCTTGTCAGATATGTTCAACTGGGTTAAAGTCAGGACTCTGACTGGGCCACTCAAGGACATCAATTTTCTTCATCTGAAGCAAGTCCAAGGTTGTTCTCGCAATGTGCTTTGGGTTGCTGACCTGCTGAAACTTCCTCCCCAGTTTAAGCTCCCTGGCAGAGGTCGGCAGGTTTTTATCCAGGATCTCTCTGTATTTAGCTCTGTATTCATCTTTTCATCAATCCTAACCAGATTTCCAGTCGCTGTTGCTGAAAAGCATCCCCACAGCATGATGCTACCTCCACCATACTTTACAGCAGCGATGATGTTACCTGGCTGATGCATGGTATTAAATTTATGCCACATGTACTGCTGAGTGTTGAGGCCAAAAAATTCCACTTTAATCTCATCCAACCACAAGAATTTCCTCCATATTTTTCCAGTATCTTCTAAGTGACACTTTGCAGAGTCTTTATTGGCAAGGATATGCTTTTTTTTTAGACAGGGCATCTTCCTTGCCACTCTTCCATAAATACCCTTTTTGTGCAAGGCCTCAGAGATTGTAGAACCATGAACTTCATCTCCAGTTGTAGCCACTGACTTTTGCAGCTCACTCCGAGTGGCTGTTGCCATTACAGTAGCCTCTCTTACAAGTGTCATTCTTCTTCAGTGACTAAGTTTAGAGGGGTGGACTGACTTTGGCAGTGGGCTGTGGTTCCATATTTTTTCCACTTTTTCACGATGGACTGCACTGAGTTTCAGGGTATGTTCAGTGCCTTCGAGATGGTCTTGTATCCTTCTCCTTATTTGTGCTTCTCTATTATCATTTCCCTGACTTGACTTTAGTCTTAGTTTTGGTTTGATCTGTTCAAAATCTACCATACTGTTGGACCTTACAAAGAGATGGATTATTTATTCTTATGAATTAATTGAAAACAGGTGATCCTCCAATTTTCTACATTAACAAGTTGGTAAGGTAATATAGAATATTGCACCTGAGAGAAGTTAATGTAGTAATTACAAAGGGGATGAATACTTTTTAAGCCTCACAATTTTTGGTTTTAATTTTTACTAAACTGTTGACAGGTTTTGGAATTTTTCTTTTGATTTGACATGATGCACAATGTTTTGTAGATTAGCTCAAAAAAATCTTACTTCAATATATTTTAAATTTAGAAAATGAGCCAGTAAACTGTGAAAATAGTTGTGGGGGCTGAAAAGTTTTTCAAGGCACTGTAAAATACAGTAGTGTTATTATAGTAAAACTGATGAAAACCATGGTGAGAATAAGAGGTGACTTGATAAAATGTGAGGCATTGATAGATGGGGCTGTGGCTTTTTTTCCAGGGCAGAAATAGCTAATATGAGAAAGCATAATTTTAAGATGACTAAATTTTAACATTCAGTAACACTTCAAACTCACCAGAAACCTCATTAAGTCTCCCCAAGTTACACATCTACAAAGCTAACCACACATGTGAGCCCTCCTGTATCTGCAATACTCTTTCCCAATGGTTCTTCAGCACTGGTCGTGGCCTCAGTGTCAAAATGAGTGCCTGGAGACAAAGGAGAGCCCCTGAGGTGCCTGAAATCAGACACCAATGCTGTGGTGCACATGGTAACCAATGGGAATAAAGCCAAAAGAACTGCTGCATCCTTCGAACGGGCGATTGATAACTGGCACCGCAGAAGCAGCTTTCGACTGACAAGTAGACTAATGTTACAGTGGTAGAGACATTTAAGAGACTCTTAGATAGGCACATGGATGAAAGTAAAATGGAGGGCTATGTGGGAAGGAAGAGCTAGATTGATTTTGGAGTAGGTTAGCTGATGGTGGGCTGAAGGGCCTGTACTGAGCTAAACCACAATATTCCATTGCATACTACACTGATTGGTCTAATCTCAAATAATAATGAGGCAGCCTATAGAGAGGAAGTCATCACCCTGACACAGTGGTGTCAAGAAAACAAACTGTCCCTCAATGTTGCAAAAACAAACGAGCTGGTTGTGAAGAGGAAAGGAGACAGGCTAACCCATATTGACATCAGTGGGTCTGGGGTTGAGAGGGTGAACAGCTTTAAGTTCCTCAGCATACACATCACTGAGGATCTCATGTGGTCTGTTCTTACCGGCTGTGTGTTGAAAGAAGTACAGCAGTGCCTCTTTCATCTTAGATGGTTGAAGAAGTTTTGGTGTGGGCCCCCAAATTCTAAGAACTTTCTACAGGGGCACGATTGAGAGCAAGCTGACTGGCTGAGTCACTGACTGGTATGGAAATCATACCTTCCTCAATCGCAGGACTCTGCAGAGTGGTGCAGACAGCCCAGCACATCTGTAGATGTGAACTTCCCACTATTCAGGATGTTTTCAAAGACAGGTTTTCAAAGACCCCAACCACCAACTGCTCCAGCTGCTACTATCCGGGAAATGGTACTGCAACGTAAAAGCCAGGACCAACAGGCCATATTGACTGTTTTGTTGTACATTCTATTTATTATTACTATAAATTTCACATTGCACATTTAGACAGAGACATAATGTTAAGATTTTACTCCTCATGTATATGAAGGATGTAAGTAATAAAGTCAATTCAATTCAATTCAATTCAAAGACTTGGAAACTATTTTTGAAAGTCACATGTTGCTGCAGGGTAACGAATGAATTACCATTCATCCACTCTTGCTAAATGTATACTGGCTTTATATTTGAAATTAGAAGTCGGAACCAAAGGATGTTCTGGAATGCATTTGATAGGGTGTCAGGTCAGCCAAGATCATATTGGTTCATGGTCTGAGGGGCCAGCTGGCCTACTCAGGTCCCTGTTTTCTTGTGTTCTCGTGCATCAAGGATAATTGCAGAAAATAAATAAGTTCAAGTTGTTGGAGGTACCGTATTGCGATTTGATGGCTGGAAACAAGAGAATTGGCAAAAACAGGTCATTCAGGCAAATGATTGATGTAGCTCACGGACTCAACTTCCTACAGTTTTTATCAATGATTTGGATGAAGACACTGGTGTATAGTGACTAAATTTGCCAATGGTATGAAGATACAGGTCACCCGAGGTCTCTCTGTTTAACAGCACACCTGTATGTCCTGGCCTGGTTTAGTTTCCCAAAGGCATCACTTTGCATTTAGATTCATGGGGTCATAGAACACTACAGCACAGAAACAGCCCATCTGGTTGGTACCAAATTATTACTCTACCTAGTCCGATTGACATGCACCCAGATCATAGACCTCCAAACCCTCTCACCCATGTACCCATCCAAAATGAGCGACCCGATTTAAATTTAATATGGTATTATTACCTTGCCCACTTTCCCAGTCAATCTACATTCTAAATTCAAGATCAAGTTTAATTATCATTCAACCATACATGAATATCCATGATTACAGCAAAATGAAACAGCATTCCTCTGGAGCCAAGGTGCAAAACACAGTCACATAGAGCACAATAACAAATAGCACATATCATTATGATAGCAGTAAACATAACGTCACACATGAAAAATATAAACTGTATAGGCCAAGTCCCCGAGTGACTTATCCTATAAATTGATGGTACATGGGTGTTATTGGCAAGAACAAACAGTTTTCAGCAGTCCGCAGATGAACGTATCCTTGCATACACGCACACAATCTAGCTTCTCTTTCACCGAGCAAACATTGGAGAGCAGCACCAATGGGAGCAACCAGCTCTCAACCCAGCGAAGACGCCATGCTACACCACCTCTGGTGTTTCTCCTCCTGGACTGCTGCATCAGGCAAGCCAGCGGCTTGAGGCCTAGTCCTCACTACAATGAGGCCGTGCAGCTCCCCTACTGTCTATCTCACCAATAAACAAGGGAAACGGACATGCAGCATTTTACATTACCAATGTCCAATCCTTAGACAACCTTCTTCACCATCCATAATTCCACAAATCTTGTTATCATCTGCAAATTTTGTAGATTAGAAAAATTGGAGGTGTATTCAACTGATGGTGGTAATTGGTGGTAGAGCAGTTACAGTCCATTTTATTTCCATGAACCCTGTGTTCATGTGTTCTGAACCTTCCGGACCAGTCTACCATCCTACACTTAGTGAAAGGCTGTTGTGAGCTTACAAGTGGGGAGGGAGGGAACGTCGATTCAGACCATGAGAGGCCTGCATCGGGCATTATCATGCCTTACAAGGCACAGATTGGAAGTCTGTGTGGGGTGCTACTCCTCGCACAGACACTAGAGCAATGTGTGGTTAAGTGCCTTGCTCAAGGACACAAACACACTGTCACAGCTGAGGCTCAAACTAGCGACCTTCAGATCACTAGATCAACGCCATAATCACTTGGCCACATGCCCAACAAGTACAGCTTACAAGTACATTTTTTTAATTATTAGAAATAAATGGAACATTCTGGAAATTAAAATAGAAAATGCTTGATATGGTCATTGGACTAATGCATTCTTCAGATATTAGCCTGAACTGTTCATTTTGTCACTACAAACTTACTCACTTTGTTCATTTGTTTCACCATTTTATGTGTAAATAGCAGGTGTATGAAGCAACTTATTTAGTTACAACGAGACACAAGTTCTTCTGTGTTGGTTAACAGTATTTGTGATACTCTTTAGGGAAAATAATGAGCATAAGCTTCTTTCTATTAATGATACTGTTATTAACACTTGACAAAAACTGAAGATATAGCAGCTGGGGTAAATAGGCAACAGCAGAATTAAAACAAGCTGAAGATTAGCTAAGAGGATTTTTGTACCAGAAATAGGACCATATGAATTTCATTATTAATTATTTGTTCTTAAAGATTCTTTTTATGCCATAGTCTTATGGATTTATACACAAGTAAATATTTAAAAACATATTCATTATCAAACAATTTTTACATATAAGTTTTATATATAATTGTTTTATCAGCAGGATATTTGTTTGTTTGACTATTACAGTTTATCCCAGACTATTTATACCTTAAAGGCCAATTGGTTTACTGAAGAAGGGTCTCAGCCAGAAACATTAACTTTTTATTAATTTCTATAGTTGCTGTCTGACCTGCTAAGTTCCTGCAGCATTTTGTGTGTGTTGCTTTGGATTTCCAACAACTGTAGATTTTCTTGTGTTTATATTGTCTCCTTTTTCCTAAGAGGACACTAAAGATGACAATACTGCCCCCTGCTGCCACAATTGAATACTCTAGATTAATTGAAGGGACATTTCTTGTCCTACTGAATTCACTATCCATTCAAATATAACAAGCATACTTCATCTCTTCTGCATTATGTGGACCTCCTCTCTTGAATCTTTTTTGTAACTTTCTGTCTTGTTTAAAAACCTCTTCAAAATTGTTCCCTTCAACTAAGCTTTTGGTCCCTCAGAAAAGACTGGAAACACCAAACTGCATCTGAAAAATGAGGCTACATTTCAGGTCGAAGATCCTCATCAAAACTGGAAGAGTAAAAATATTAAAGTGTTTTCAACTTTAAATATTAGCACTGTTTCTCTATGGACAGATGTTGTTTGCTGTTTGTAATTCTTGGCTTTCAGAATCTAAAGTTTTTTTAAATTTTCTACTTCTTAAGGTGTTTATTTCCTAAATATCAATGAGTGAAGGAAGGGCATGTTTCTCCCATACATTAAAAGTGCTAAATCAACACAATATCTTAGCATTGAACTGGGGACTCAGTGTGTTATGTTTGCCCATATTAAATGTTTAAATGAACTAATAATGATATAACTCTGGCTAATTCCTCATCAACACAGCACAAAAACAGACTGGAGATTTGATTAACTTTATTTGACACACTGAAACATTTAAATGTACAGTGAAATGGGGCATTTGTGTCAAAGACCAACACAGTCCGAGATATGCTGGGGGATATCCCACAAGCGTTGCTACACTTCTGGTGCCAACATATCATGCTCACAACTTACTAACCATAACTCATACTGTACGTCTTTGGAATATGGGAGGAAACCAGAGCACCCAGAGGAAACCCAGTTAAGGTCACTGTTTAATTGCTGATGAGGAAAGGCCTTGCAGCAGAAGGAGGAGAACCAGAAGTAACAAGGGCACAGAATACACACTGGTTGGCAGATTTCGAGGTCCATGTCTACAAGTGGCTTGCTAGCATGATTCTGGACTGTGCTGGCTGAGTCTGGACCTTGTTCATGGCAGCCATGTTGAGTTTGAGGCAGGTCATGAGTGAACTAACACACAGAGCAATCTTGCTTCAGCTGTAATGCATTGATCTTAGTGGCAGATGTCTCTGTTCATAATAACATTGGTAGAAGTAATCACTGTGAGAGTGTGAGCCTTATATAGAGACGAGGAGCAATTTCTTATGTCAGAGGGTGGTAAATCTGTGGAATTAATTGCTAGGTGGCTGTGAAAGCCAAGTCATTGGGTATATTTGAAATTGGGGTTGATAGGTTCTAGATAGTAAGGGGATTAAAGGGTTATGAGGAGAATGGTGTTGAGAGGGAAAATAGATCAGTTACGATTGAAGTAGATCTGATGAACTGAATGGTCTAATTCTGCTTCTATGTCTTATGGTCTTATACTCGATATGCAGAACACAAATTCTCTCTACCAAAATGCCACAGTGCACAACATTGCCCTCAGCCAGTTAAGGACACTATGAGACCCTTAGAAACATGGACCCCCTTGCTACATCTCAGGAGCCACTGTTCAGTAAATAAAGATATCACTGAGGAAATTCACCATCAATTTAGCAAGCCCACACTGTGTTGAGCTGCCTGAGGAAAACTGCATTTAAATGCCAAGATGAGGCATGAAACTCCTGGCTTACATGATCCATCCAGGCTTCTTCCTGAGATCTCCACTGTTACAGAAGCAGGTCTTCAGCCAATGTAATTCACTCTGTGACCTCAGTGGCTGGGAGCACTAGGTATAATGAAGGCTTTGGACCAGACAACATTCTGGCTGCTAGCACTGAAAACTTGCAATTCAGACCAAGTCTTTGCAGTGCAGTTACAATATTGTGGAAAATTGCCCAGGTACATTGTGTATGCAGAATACAGGATAAACCCAATCCAGCTAGATACCACCAATTAGTCAACCCTTATTCATCAATGCATAGGAATTTCAATCTGACTGCTTTTGGAGAGGCATTTTAAAACACAAAATTTACCTTAGAATTAGATTGTGCTGAATGATAACTGAGTTGACAGAGGAAGGTTGTTCTTTTACTAATCTCCTATGCATTCCAAGGTTACGAGAGACTCCAGATGCTGGAACCTGGTGCAATACGAAAGGTGCTTAAGGAAATCAGCAGGTCGAGCGAAATTAGGTTCAGGGTGACCATCCTGATGAAGGGACTTGGCCTGTAATGCCAACTGTTCATTTCCCTCCATAGATGCTGCCTGACCTGGCAAGCTCCTCCACCAAATCATAAATACTGGAGATTCTGCAGATGCTGGTAATCCACAGAAACACACACACACACACAGAAAATGCTGGAGGAACTCAGCAGGTCAGGCAGCATCTATGGAGGGGAATAAGTATAGAACATAGAACAGTACAGCTCAGGAACAGGCCATTCGGCCCACAATGTTGTGCTGAACCAGCTAAAAAGCAAATCGAAAACACCCAAACACTAATCCCTACACAATGTCCATATTCCTCCATTTTCCTCACATTCACATACCTGTCTGAATGTCTCTTAAAGGCCTCTAATGTATTTAGCTCTACCACCATACCAGGCAGCACATTTCAGGCATTCACCACTGTCTGAGTAAAAAACTTACCCCTCACATTCCCTTTGAACCTACCCCCTCTCACCTTCAATGCAGTCCCTCTGGTATTAGACATTTCAACCCTGGAAAACCTTTCAAGCAGACATCCTTCATCAGCACAGACTGTTCGTTTCTCTCCATAGGGGCTGCCTGAGCCAGTGAATTCCTCCAGCACTTTTGTTTTGCTCCTATGCATCCTGCTACTTCCTCCTTCATTCTCTCCACTGTTGAATTGTTTCATTTCAGTCTCAAATACCGACCTTTACAACATGTAACCTTTAAAATTGGAGGGTACATTTCTTGCCTTCCAACCTTCACCTTTTCTTCCTATAAAATCAGATGATTTAAGCCAACTGGTATTCTCCAGTCTTCACTATCCAATTTACTTTAATTTCTACTTCATTCAACATTGCAACAGATGGCTGTGCAGGCCAAGTCATTGTGTATAACTAAAGCAGAGGTTCTTGATTGGTAAGGACATCAAAGCTTGTGGGGAGATGCCAGGAGAGTGGGATTGAGAGGGATAATAAATGAGCCA
The DNA here is from genome assembly GCF_030144855.1 of Hypanus sabinus. NCBI lineage: Eukaryota > Metazoa > Chordata > Chondrichthyes > Myliobatiformes > Dasyatidae > Hypanus > Hypanus sabinus. The sequence goes on from NC_082708.1 coordinate 21,282,672, forward strand.
TGTTGGAATCACGAAGCAGAATTGATGGGCGAATGTCCCAAAACTCCTCCAATGTCTTATCAATGATTTCATTTTCAGAGCTCTTTATCTTGTTATTTCATGCTCTCGTTATTTATTGCTATTTGCATATGCACAGTTTATTGTCTTCTATGCTCTACTTGTTCTTTCATTGATCCTGTTTATAGTTACTGTTCTATAGATTAGCTGAGTATGCCCACAGGAAAAAGAATCTCAAGGTTGTATCTGGAGATGTGAATGCACTCCAGTAATAAGTTTTACTTTGAACTTTTTTTTATGGTCCTGGTCAAATTGTATGTAATCATTCTAAGCTATCCATCTCAATTTCTTAGAAGTATTCCAACAGTGATGGAAAATTAATGAACTTTATGGTAACATTAGTACTTAAATTATGGTACTAAACTTTGTGCTACTCTTTTAGCTCTCTTTGCTTTCGTTGAATTTGCTGTTGGAGATGAAAAAGAGTTGACAGTGACTGTTGGAGGTGTTGAAACACTTAGCTGCTTAATCTCTAGGCAGCTTCCGTATGATCGCCCTGTGAGCTGGTACTGGACAGCGATGTACCCAGAATGTAGTGGCTCCACTGGTGGAAAGATACTGGACATTTATCCTGATGGAAGAACAGTATTTGAAGAGGAGTTCAAGGGACGAGTGCTGGTATACCGATCAAGAGTTAAGAAGGGCGATTATTCAATCACTATCAGGGGAATAAAGATACCTGACTCGGGGGAATTCATCTGTGCCCATGAATATCTCTCTGATGAGAAGAAAGTGAGACTAATAGTGAAACCAGGTACGTATGAGTAGAAGAGAAACAAAATTAGTCAGAAATTCTCAACTGGTTAGTCAGCATCTTCACAGAGAAATGGAGTTAACATTTCAGGTTAGGACTATTCAGCTACAGTATCTGTAGATATTCAAAGGAACATTCTCAAACATTTCCCTGAAACTTGCCCCTTTATGGTGAGCAGTGTTGTGCTCCTTATTTAAGGGAGATATGCTGACATTGGTGGGGATCCTGAGGAGGTTCACGGGAATGATCCCAGAATGAAAGGGTTAGCATATAAGGAGCGTTTGATGGTTCTGGCCTATAACTCATTGGCATAGATGGCTGTGGATGCCAAGTGATTGGGTATATTTAAAGGAGAGGCTGATAGATTCTTGATTAGTAAGGGTATTGAAAGTTCTGGGGAGAAAGCAGGAGAACGAGATTGGGAGGGATAATAAATTAGCCATGATGGAATAGAGGAGCAAACTCTATGGACACAAATAGGCTAATTCTGCTCCTACACTATGTTTTATGATCTTTTAGTTTATTGATCCTTGAATTAGTTGAAAGGGCAGCTTGGGAGGGTGACATATGAGATTGCATGACCTAGTTAGTGTACAAAGTTATGTATTAATGGTCCTCACTTCGTAATCTTCTGGGAATTTGTTCATCTTAAAACATTCTGATGAAAAGTTAATCGACCTGAAATATTAACAGTGTTTATTTTCACTCTTGATTAGTTATGAATGGGTTTGAGCTAGATGAGGAGCTTTGATGGTGCTGTTTTCTGTAGAAAAGTCACAGTGTTAAAAGAAGGGAAAATCAATGTGAAGTGCTGAATAAATGGGCATAAGGTACAGAGAAAGATCAAAGAAATAGATTGAAATGGGATGGGGGATCAATGAAACACATTCTGTGTTCAGTAAGATTGAACTGAAAAGTAACTTTAAGGACAAGCCCTGACAAAGATTAGGGTTTATTCGTCAGATCTACGTACATCAAAATATACAATGAAATGCATTGTTCTGTGTTAATGACAAAAACTGGCAAAAAATTTGATCTGTTTTACCAAGAGGTAAATGTACAATTTTTATGACTTTATAATAGGTCTTTGAAAACTGTACAATGTAGGTCTATCAAATTAATAACTAAACAAGGTGGAAGGAAAAATGCTGAAAAAAGTACCTTAGTTTATATATCATTTAGGATTTTGGGACATGGTCAAAAGGTTCAGATGTTATTCAGACCAAACTTCACAATGGGTAAGAAATATGATCTAAGTGTCTTTGACTGTGGAATGATTGTTAGTGCCAGATGGGATGGTTTAAGTATCTTAGAACTTGCTGGTCGCCTGGGGCTTTCACTCATAAGTCTCTAAACTTTACAGAGAATGGTGTGAAAAACAGAAGACATCCAGTGAGTGACAGTTCTGTGAGCAAAAATACTTTGTTAATGAGAGAGGTCAGAGGAGAATGGCCAGACTGGTTCAAACTGACAGGAAGGCAACAGTAACTCAGATACTCATACGTTACAACAGCGGTGTCCTGAAGAACACGTTCTTGAGAACATTTGTGGGGCACAATGCATGAATTAAAATATTCCTAGTCATGACTCAAGAATAATTATGGTCTTCCAGAGCTTATCTTGATTTATCAAAGAAGATATTCCAGACTTTTACATGAAATTTACAATAATTTGGCCCTCCCTGCTTCTAGTGCAGGAATTAGTGCAGCTGCTTTTGGAGATGATGAGGAACTAGGTTGCATGATCTACTGCAGAAGGTGGAGGTTTTGGAATCATTTTCTAACTTTCTGTCCATTTGTTGATAGGCAGAACACCAATAGGCTGTTTAATGTGAATTATTCAGTTCCTCCTCATCCCAACCTTTCCCTATGATTCAGATGTAGAAATCCAAAGTTAATGAGGAAGAATCGATCCTGTTTCTTAAAGATTTAGTATAATCTTATCTAGAAAACGTCATTTTGGAAGCAGTATTTAACTACACGAGGCCTACCTGGTTAGGTTCATTATTCAAAGTCAAAGCAAAACATATAACTATCATTATGATGTGGTACCTGAGCTAGATGAAAGTTTAAAAGGTGTTTAGGTAGCCAGAGTGGATAAGAAAGTACTTAGCATGGCAGCCTTTGCCAGCCAGGGCTGTAAACCATGTTGAGAGACCACATTTGATGTATGGTGTGCAGTTCTGGTCACCTAACTATAGGAAGGATGCCATTAAGCTGGAAACGGTATAGAAAAGATTCATAACAATGATAATAGGACTGGTTTAGTTGAGCTATAAGGAGAGACTGCATAGGCTAGGCCTTTTTCTTCTGGGGCACAGGAGACTGAGAGATAATTTTATAGAGGTATATAACATAATGAGGGGAAAAGATAGAGTGAATGGTCACAGTTTTTGTCCGAGGGCAGGGGAATCTAAAAATCGAGGTCACAGATTTAAGGCGAGGGGGGAAAGATTCGTAAGGGGCCTGAGGGGCAACTTCTTCCACACAGAGGATGATGCCTATGTGCAATGACCTTCCAGAGGAAGTGGTAAAGGTGGGTACAAGTAGAATGTTTAAAAATCATTTAGACAGGTATATCAATAGGAAGAAGGATATGGGCCAAACACAGGCAAATGGGACTAGCTCAGCTAGGCAACTTGGTCAGCTTGGATCAGTTGGGCCAGAAGTTTGCAGGTTGTATAACTCTGACTTTCACCCCCAATTATATTGGTGGTACAGCAGTAGAAACTGAAAGCAGTTTCAAACTCTTGAGAGTGCACATCACACGCAGCCTCTCATGATCCCAGAACCCCCTCCTACACTTTCAAGAAAGCTTAGCAATGCCTCTACGTTCTGAGGATGCTGCTGAGAGCTGGACTTCACACATCCATACTCATGTCATTCTACAGATGTTAAGTGGAGAGCATCCTAACAAGATGCATCACTTATGGTACGGAAACTGCACTGCAGCTGACAGGAAGTCAAAATTACTCAAAATATCACTGACACTAGCCAACCCGCCATCAATGACACAAATGTGCCAAACAAGGGCCAGTAACATCATGGAGGATCTCACCCACCCTGCTCAGGGACCGTTTGTCCCACTCCCATCGGGTTGGAGGCTACGTAACATCCACACCAGGACCACAAGACTCAAAAACAGTTACTTTTCCCAAACAGTAAGGATGATCAACACCTCCACCACCTCTTTATTATTTCCCATCAGTCACTTTATGTATAGCCTGCATCATGTTATGGTCATACAATCAACCTCTGTGTAGAAGCTAGCATATGTATTTATATTTATTTTGTTTTATTATTATCATTGTGTTCTTTATCTTTTGTGTTTTTTTGTGCTGTATTGGACCCAAAGTAGCAATTATTTTGTTCTCTTTACACTTGTGTACAGGAAATTAAATTAAACAACCTTGAATGTCTATTATTTTATACATAATAAAGGCATTTTTTTCAGGGTGCTGGTCTAATCTATATCTGACTGTGGAACCACCCGTTGCATCAATTGGAGACAAAGTTACATTAACCTGTACGTATTGTGGAACGAAATTGGTAACGCCCCGAATAAAATGGCAATATGATGGATTAGCAGTATCAGACACTGGAGTTGTCAGCATTACCAATGGTGGACACTCCCTTGTTATTTCTCATGTGGATCAGGAGCACTTGAAGAAATATGGATGCAGTATGGCCAAGAAAGAATCTATTGTGACCGAAATATGCCTGAACATAGGTAAGATAAAATGTCCCATTAAGCAGAACAATGTGCAGATGGGTATGAGATACCAGAAAATGTGGTCAAATTTTCTCCAAATAATGTCATCACATTAAATAAACGTCCACGTGAATTTTGTGTTATCTAAACGTATAACCCCACCTGGCTTAATCTGACCCCTTTCCTCTCAACTGTCCTGAAGACACGCAACCCACTGTTGTCCAACTCCACACGCCCACCTCACTGAGCTTTATCTTCCCATCAATGCCTCCCCTATCCCTTTTCACCTGGTTCCACCAATCCCCATCCTACCTCTCCCTCTGTATACTGGCTGATTCCCCTCTGCATCACAACCAGTAAAAAGAGGAGACGGGAGAGGGGTCTTGAGCTGAAACATTGAGAATCCCTTTTTCTCCCTGTCAGTGCAACTGGACCTGCTGAATTCCTCCAGCAGTTTGTTTTTGCTTGTGGTTAAATACACTCAGTGGCCACTTTATTAAGTACACCTGTGCACCTGCTCCTTAATCCAAAATATCTAATCAGCCAATTATGTGGCAGCAACTCAATGAACAAAAGCATGCAGACGTGGTCAGGAGTTTCAGTTGTTGTTCAGACTAAACATCAGAATGGGGAAGAAATGTGGTCTAAGTGACTTTGACTGTGGACTGTCAGTGCCAGACTGGGTGGTTTGAATATCTCGGGAATTGCGAATCTCCTGGAATATTCACACAGTACAGTCTCTAGAGCTTAGAGAGAATGAAGGAAAAAAAATCCAGTGAGCGGCAGTTCTGTTAAAACAGGCTTGTTAATAAGAAAGGTCAGAGGAGAATGGCCAAACTGGTTCAAGCCGAAAGGAAGGCGACAGGAACTCAAAATACCACACATCGCAACAGTGGTGCATAGAAGAGCATCTCTGAATACACAACACGTTGAACCTTGAAGTGGATGGGCTACAGCAACAGATGGCCATGAACATAAACTCAGTGGCCAACTTTTTAGGTACAGGAGGTACCCGATGAAGTGCCCACTGAGTGGATATCCATTCAACAGCATATTTGACCTTTGTAAGATGCAGTGAAGGTTTAGGCTGTGATGTTACTAGGTTGTAGGTTAAATTAAGGAAAAGTTTGAAACATTTTGGAGGCATATCAAGTGTAAAAACAATTAACAACACGACTGACTGCATGAGACCATCTTTAAGTTATCATTAACACAATAAAAGCAGATGCCAGAAATCTAGAGAGCATACAAGATACTGGATGGGTCTCAGCATGAAATTCCTCCACAGATGCTGCCTGACCTGCTGAGTTCCTCCAGCATTTTGTGTTTTGCTCTGAGTTATCATTAGGAGTTATGATTATGTTTAATACCACCATGAAGGACTGGTTGTTACAGGTGGTAATGGTATTTGGAGGAATACGATGTTTTTGGTTGTAATTATTTATACTGGTGTCAATTCACCCATGAGTACATTCAGTAAATTGACAAGTTTATTTTTTGATCTTGTCAAGATATTAATTATTCCTTTACCATTACAGAAACTGATTTTCTAGATACCACTATGTTTGCTGGAGATTATGATTACCCAGTGAGTACACTGATTTCTACTACCACTTCTGTATCCACAACAACATCAACGACCCAAGAGATCACTACTACCATGACACCAGCACCGGAGACCACAAATGCCTCATTGAATATGTGGAGTGATTTAGAGTGGATGCAGGACACCTCTCCAGTCACTAGCCCGAAAATACAAAGTTCCCCCACCACAATAATGGATACAATAGTAACCACTGAGACAGCAGATCCGTGGAACGAGGACGTGATTCCCGATCAGCTGGGATCCACTGAAAAGCTCTGCCCAGTCACAGTCAACAATGGACGGAGTCAGTTTCCAACATACATGTGCATCATCCTTGGTGGAATTCTCCTGCTTATAATCATCACATTCATTTGCAAACGATGCAGAGGAAACTGTAAATGTAAATATTCTCTTTCACAATGTAGGGATTTTAGCATTAATTTGGAATAATTGTCATAGTCGGATGTTGTTGAATCATGTCCATTAGCATCAGCTTTTTGCAAAATATAGACCATAGACATAGGAGCAGAATTAGGCCATTCAGCCATTGAATCCGCTCTGCCATTCAGTTCCTTCTCAATCCCATTCTCCTCATAACCTTCAACACCCTTACTAATCAAGAATGTGTCAACCTCCACTTTAAATATATCCAACGTCTTGACCTCCACAGCCACTTGTGACAATGAGTTCCTCAGATACAGCAGCCTCTGGCTAAAGAAAGTCCTCCTATCTCTGTTTCAAAAGAATACCTTTGTATTCTGAGGCTGTGCCCCGGTCTTAGAAGTCATCATTATTGGAAGCAACCTCTCCAGATTCACTCTACCTAGGCCTTTTAATATTTAAAGGCTTCAATGAAATCCCTCCTCACTCTTTTAAACCCAAGCGAGTACAGGTCCAGTGTCTTCAACTGTTCCTCATACATTAACCCTGGGATATGTTTTCCTTCTGGGATCATTATCATGAACCTGTCCTTGGCCCTCTCTAATGCCAGCACAAATCCTTTCTTAGATGAGGCCCCAAACTGCTCATAATACTCCAAGTGCAGTCTGACCAATGTCTTATAAAGGCTTGCTTTTATATTCTAGTCCCCTCAAAATATATACTAATGTTGAATTTGCCTTCCCGATCAATGACTCAACCTGCAAGTTAACCTTCAGGAAATCCCGCATAAGGACTCCCAAGTCCCCTTGCACCTCTTATTTCTAAACCCTCTCCTGAACCAAGGCAAGTAGAATATTACTGTAATTAACTGGTGCAGCCACAACATAAACTGTGGAACGCATTGGCAAATATGCAAAAATGACCCCTTGAGCATAGAGGCATGCCTTTCAGCTGAACTGCCTACCTGAGCTTGTACCAGTTGACTATATTTGCTCCATATCTCTCTAGGCCTTTTGTATTTAAGTATCTGTCCAAATCTCTTTTAAACATTGTAATTGTTTTTATTTAATTTTTTTTATTAGTTTTTCAAAACATTTTACAAATTAAAAACCCCAAATCCCAATGAGGAACATTAAAACAGTGCAAAATTAAGCATACAATAACAATATGCTACAAACGAAGAGAATTTAGCAAAAAAAAAAGCACCTAAATTAAAGACAAGTAAGCTTAGTGTCCTCCCCAAGCCCCACAACACAAGAAAAAACAACAGCAACTCCAGACCAACCACAACACAATATAGAGAGTATAAGTCAGGACAGCCAAGCTCCCAGACTGTGAATATACTCAGCAACAGAGGATAATAATGCCTTCTACCAGAATAAAAAAAGGAGCTGAAAGCAAGGGACTGAAAAGAACAAAAAAACCCTAGTCAAGAGGAAGGTTATGAAAGTACTCGATAAAAGGTCCCCAGACCTTATGGAACTTTAGATCCGAATTGAGAACTGAATAATTAATTTTTTCGAGGTCCAAACAGGCCATGATGTTGTTAAGCCATTGAGCATGAGTGGGCGGGGCAGCATCTCTCCATCTGAGGAGGATCAAGCGTCTAGCCAGAAGAGAGGGAAAGGATAATATTCAGCATTTGGTCGGACCCAGACATAAATCTGTCTCGCCCCAAAAACCGAACAGAGCAATTAAGGGGTTTGGTTCTAGGTGCTGATTCAGAATACACGATAACGTAGTGAAGACATCTTTCCAGAATTTCTCCAAGCTAGGACAGAACCAGTACATATGGATGAGAGAGGCCACGCCCCTCTTGCATTTATCACAGAGCGGACTAACGCTAGGGTAGAATCGAGATAGTTTAGATTTAGACATATGGGCTCTATGAACAATCTTAAACTGTAAAAGGCAGTGGCGAGCACAAAGAGAGGTTGAGTTAACCAATTTGAGAACTGAATCCCAGCTCTCCTCAGAAAAGGAGATATTTAAATCCTGCTCCCAGGCCATTTTGATTTTATCCATGGGGGCCCGTCATAAGGCCACTAGTTTATCACGGATGATTGATATTAAGCCTTTACCTAGTGGATTCATGGAAAGAAATAGGTCCATAGCATTTTTCGCAGGCATTTCAGGAAAGTTAGGAATTAAAGGAGCAATAAAGTGTCGGATTTGGAGATATCTGAAAAAATGAGCATTGGGCAGATTGAACTTAACAGAGAGCTGCTGAAAAGAAGTGAAGCGATTATCAATGAAAAGACCTTCCTATACCAAACCTGGAATGCTGAATCGTATGTAGTAGGTAAAAAAAGGTGATTATGAGCAATAGGGCTGGAAACGGAAAACCCCTGGAAACCATAGCATTTCCTGATCTGAGCCCATATACGCAAAGTGTGTCTAACAAGAGGATTAGCTATTGATCTGGGCAGACTAAGAAGTGCAGAGCCAAGAAGTGCAGAGATAGATAATTCTTTGGTGGAGCTCTGCTCCATTGAACATTGTAATTGTATTTGCCTCTACTGCTCTCTCTGGCAGATATCTCTCTTTGAGAAAAACACCCCCCTCTGGTCCTTTTTAAATCTTTCCTTTTCAATCTCATCTTAATCTAACCTCTCTGGTTATATTCCCAGTGCTGGTAATATCCTTGTGAATCTTTTCTGCACCTTTTCCAGATGACTGACATCCTTTTTGTAGCTGGGTGATCAAAGCTTCACACATAACTCCAACTATGACTGGTATAACACGTGAAAAAAAAATTCAGACTTGACCAGGGTTGAACAGCTTGTCAACACAAACTTGGTAAATGTAAGGACTTCCCTTTTAGAGTGAGTGGGAGTGGCAGAGGTCAAGAGTAGAAAAACATATATAAATAGAGGCAACAGAGACTTGTTGGTAGAATTCTTCTAATGTTTTGCCCTCACATTGGCAGAGGTTTTGCAGGAGGTCAAAGAACTCCCCAGAGAAGTGTGAGGTGGTACACTTTGGAAGGACAAACTCCAAGGCAGAGTACAACGTAAATGGCAGGATATTTGGTAGTGTGGAGGAGCAGAGGGATCTGGGGGTACATGTCTACAGATCCCTGAAAGTTGCCTCACATGTAGATAAGGTAGTTAAGAAAGCTTATGGGATGTTAGCTTTCATAAATCGAGGGATAGAGTTTAAGAGATGCGATGTAATGATGCAGCTCTATAAAACTCTAGTTCAGCCACACTTGGGAGTACTGTGTCCAGTTCTGGTCGCCTCACTATAGGAAGGATGTGGAAGCATTGGAAAGGGTACATAGGAGATTTACCAGGATGCTGCCTGTTTTAGACAGTATAGATTATGATCAGAGATTAAGAGATTAAGGCTTTACTCTTTGGAGAGAAGGAGGATGAGAGGAGACATGATAGAGGTATACAAGATATTAAGAGGAATAGATAGAGTGGACAGCCAGCGCCTCTTCCCCAGGGCACCACTGCTCAGTACAAGAGGACATGGCTTTAAGGTAAGGGAAGGGAAGTTCAGGGAGGATATTAGAGGAAGGTTTTCACTCAGAGAGTGGTTGGTGTGTGGAATGCACTGCCTAAGTCAGTGGTGGAGGCAGATACACTAGCGAAATTTAAGAGACTACTAGACAGGTATATGGAGGAATATAAGGTGGAGGGGTTATACGGGAGGCAGGGTTTGAGGGTCGGCACAACATTGTGGGCCGAAGGGCCTGTACTGTGCTCTGCTATTCTGTGTTCTATGTTCTATCTAGATAAAGAGAGTCACTGTTGCCCTATGGTGACAGATGAGACCGAGAACCTATATTGCCATTCAAGCATAGCTCTTTATGTAAAGTACAATGTAGTGCCTGTAACATAATATAAGGACAATAGGAAATTTTATTTTATTTTCTCAACATACTTACTATATTAATATATTTTTCTTTTTCAAGTATGTTATTGAGCCAAATATAATTTAAAACATGGCTGTGTGATATCATATAGGTATTGGAATTTGAAATTGCCCAAAAAAGTGTGCAAATTGAAAATTCTGAAAAAACAAAGATCCAGATAACATTAACAATTTGCTGGGTGGTCATAAAACAGGTGGGAATTTTCACCAAATTCTATTCAGTGTTATACTCATCTTGTTCCCTGCCCAGGTTAAAAATTTTATCTCCAAGCAAATACTTTACAAAAAAGGAATAATTTAACTATAACCCACCATCAACTTTATAACTCATTATCAGTATTAGTTTTATTTGTACAATTTTCTTTTGCATATTTGTGCTTATCAATCTATATTGTTTTTATATTTATATATAGTTTTACATAAAATTCCATTATATTCCTTTTTTTAACCTGTAAATTAATCCCAGGATCGTATAGGGTAACATAGATGCTTTGATAATAAACTGATTTTTTTTATCTGCCATTTTTCTGGTCAATGCTTCAAGAGAAGCATAGCCTTGTGAAACAATGGAAAATATCAGAACTGTGTACTATTACACATCAAATGTATTGCATGACAAAACATTGAAGAATATAAAAGAGATGCTCGGTATTTAATGTCTTATTTCTGTTTTAAACAGTTGGAACTCATGATGTGGAACATAACGCAAGGTACAAGCTTATGTGGATTTTTCTTATATATGTATTCTTGAATAGTTAGAACAGGTTTCAACGAAGAGATCATTTATTGTAGGATCAGTTACATGCTGTAATACAAATTTAAAAGGTGTGTAGAAAGAGTTTGGGATCTAATCTATTTCCACTTTCTATAGAACAAATGACAGAAGTGCAAATAGTAATAGGCAGACATAGGGGCAGTATTAGCTCATAAAGTCTGCTCCACCATTCCATCATGGCTGATATACTCTCCTCCTCAATCCCATTTTCCTGCCTTCTCCCTGTGACCTTTGATGGCCTTACTAATCAAGAACCCTTCAGCCTCCTCTTTAAATGACTTGGCCTCCACAGCCATCTGTGGCAATGAATTCCACAGATTCATCTACTGTCTGAACAAATTCCTCCTCATCTCTGTTCCAAATGAAAGTACCTCAATTCTGAGGCAATGGCCTCTGGTCCTACACCCCCGACTATAGCAAACATCCTCCCCACATCCACTCTATCTCGGCCTTTCAATATACCATAGGTTTCAGTGACATACTGCATCATTCTTCTAAACCCCAGCAAGTACAGGAGGGTTTCTGCAGATGCTGAAATAACTGGGTTATTTTCAGGTTGCAGGGATGTAACTAGTTGAATATCTTTTAGATTGGATCTTGACCTTCGATTGTATACTATTCACATTCATGACCTGGAAGAGGGAAAAAGATGTAAGGGCTTCAAGTTTTTCAAGTTGAAAATTGATGGAATGGAAAGTTGTAATGAGGATATTGTGATTCTTCAATTGAGCACGATGGTAACATAGTGACACCATTACAGCTTGGGGTGTCAGAGTCTAATTCTGACACTGTCTGTAAGGCCTTTGTGCATTCTGTTCGTGATGGCGTGGGTTTCCTCTGAGTGCTCTGTCCAATTATAGTACCTGTTATATACCTGTTAGGTTAATTAGTCTTTGTAAATTGTCCTGTGATTAGGCTAACTTTATGGGCGGCTGGATGATGTGGCTTGCTCCATCCTCTAAATAAAAATAAATACAGATAAATTGAGAGACTGGACAAAACATGGCCAATGGAGTTTAATGTGAAGGAATATGAGGTTATGCACTTCAGTAAGTGGAATCACAAGTCAGATTATCTAAATGGACAGAGGTTGCCTATGAGTGATACTTAGAGGGATATATGTGTTCTAATTCATGAATCTCAAAAAGTTAGCAAGCAAGTCAAGAAAGACTAAATAGTTTGGATTGGTATTCCTTGAGTTTTAGATGAATACGGAGTGACTTTCGCAAACAAACACTCAGTGGCCACTTTATTAGGTACACCAGCACATTAGTGCAAATATGTAATCAGCCAATCATGTGGCAGCAACTCAATGCATAAAAGCATGCAGATGTGGTCAAAAGGCTTAGCTGTTGTTCAGACCAAACAGTAGACTGGGTGATTGAAGTGATTTTGACAGTGGAATGATTGTTGGTGCCAGATGAGGTATTTTGGGTATCTCAGAAATGGCTGATCTCCTGAGATTTTCACTCACAACAATCTGTGGAGCAAGAGTTCCAAGCCTTTTTTTTAATGCCATTACAGAGAATAGTGTGAAAAACAAAAAACATCCAGTGAGCAGCAATTCTAAGGGCGAAAAGACCTTGTTAATGAGGGAGGTCAGAAGAGAATGGTTCAAGCTGACAAAAAGGCAACAGTAACACAAATAATCACACATTACAACAGTGGTGTGCAGAAGACATCACTGAACACACAACACATCTAACCTTGAAGTGGAAGGGCTACAGTAGAAGACCATGAACATACTGTATATTCAGTGATCACTTTATTATGTATAGGGGTAATGGTGGGGCTTTGGCGTAATCTTGCGGGGCTGAGTGGCCTACTCATGCTTCTGTTTTCTTGTGTTTTTGTGATTAGCGCCTAGAATCTTTTTGTTCACTGAACTGAGGTGAGGCACATTGGTTTCATCTGAGACCCCATGAAGCCAGGCCTAAGTTTGCCCGGAACATAAAATAGATCAAGCTTGCTATTCAAGAGGCTCACAGTTCTGTAATTAAGGCAGGGATGTGGTTTAAGACTTTGGGTAAATGTACTGACTGGTGTTGATTGCAAACTCAGGCCTAGAGACCATGTTCAGAATTGTTTTAAGGAATTCCTGACTGCAAATTCAATACTAGCCGAACAGTTTATTTGCATGTTTTTAAAAAATGTAATTCTTTGCATTTGGCAAAATTCTCAACTCCGTAAATTACTGTTGCAGTAACCCAAATGACGATGTCCCAAGTTCAGAGGTACCTGGTAAGAAGAACAAAAAAAACTTTTCTTCGATGCTTGAGATCGGCTTGCATCTATAAATATCACTTTTCCTTCTTTGCCAGCTGCATTGCAATTTAACATGTGTGTTATTTACTCAGAACACCCCCCCACACATTTCTCTGAAATCATGCCTGTAATTAGATACTGTTTGCAATTTTTTTGTGTGTAGGGAACAACTTGTACTTCAGCCGTCATATTGTTTATGGATGAAAGAAACACTCTCCAAATCTATCTTACAGTTTTTGGTGACTGTCATGCTGTATTTCAATTATCGGTATACTATGCAATAAAGGGTCTCTCTGTAATTAAAGTACTGTGCAGAAGTATTTGATATATAGATACATAGATAGCTAGATATAGATAGATAACTCGGGTGCATAAACTTTTGCACAGTACTGTAATAATTTTATGTATTGCACTGTACTGCTGCCACAAAAAAAGAATTGCATGACATAGTGAGTGATGATAAATCTGATTCTAATATGGGTCACTATTGTGAACTAAGAGTGGGAAGGGGTTAGAGAGAGAGGAATAATGGTTGGGAAAAGGGGAAGGGGAGTTTGAAACACCAAAGAGACATTCTGTAATGATCAATAAACCAATTGTTTGAAATCAGATGACCTTGCATGGTGTCTCAGGACTAGGTGTGCCTGCAGCTGTGTCACCTCTTGCTCCTGAAACTCCTCCCATGATGCTCCAGCCATTCCCAACATCCTTTGCTCCCATCAGAATCACAAACTTGCTCTCTCTGTTCCATGTTGACAAATATAGCACTGTTGCAAAAGTCTTAGGTGTGGATTTATATCTTGGGTATATTCAGTGTTTACGACGTTTTGTTTACTTTCCCCTAAAGAAGCTCGAGATGCTGTTCAAATGCAGTCAGAGAATGATGACAATGACGCAAAGGGATCCACAGATGGAATGAATGGTAAGTAGTCTTATTCATTCAGAAAATAACTCAGTGTAAGACCAACCAGCATAGATCTTACGCAATGAGCTTAGGGCACTGAGGAATGTGGTAGAACAAAGGGACCTGGGAATATAGGTCCAAAATGCATTGAATGTGGTGTCACAGGTAGATAGGGTCATTAAGAAAACTTTTGGCCTTCATTGATCAAAGAACTGAGTACAGGAGCTGGGATGAAATGTTTAGGTTGTAGAAGATGTAAGTCAGGTGTAATTTGGAGCATTGTGTGCAGTTTTGGTCACCTACCTACAGGAAAGGTGGAAATAAGATTGAAAGAGTAGAAAGTTTACAAGGATGTTGCCAGGACTGGAGGACCCGAGTTATAAAAAATGATTAAATAGGTTATAACTTCATTCTCCTTAGGGGAAGATTTGATAGAGGTATACAAAATTATAAGGTGTATAGATAGGGTAAATGCAAGTAGTCTTTTTCCATTGAGATTGGTTGAGACTACAACTAGAGATCATGCACTAAGGGTGAAATGTGAAATGTTTAAGGGAAACATAACGGGAAACTTTTTCGCTCAGAGTGGTGGAAGTGTGGAACGAACTGTCAGCAGAGGTGGTGGATGCAATTTTGATTTCAACGTTCGAGAGAAGTTTGGATAGGTACATGGATAGGAGGGGTATGGTGGGCTATGTTCTGGGTGCAGGTCAATGGAATGAGGCAGCTTAAATGGTTCAGCATGGACTAGATGGGCTGAAGAGCCTGTTTCTGTGCTGTAGTTTTCTATGACACATTAATAACATGGTATTGATTAACAGAATGCAACACCAGTGGCATAGCAGTTAGCATAACACTATTACAGCGCCAGGAACCCAGATCTGTTTCCTGCCGCTGTCTGTAAGGAAATTGTATGTCCTTCCTGTGACAGCATGGGTTTTCTCCAGGTGCTCCGGTTTCCTCCCACATTCCAAAGATGAGTGTGTCTAAGTTAGTTGGTAACAAGGTGTAATTGGGCAGCACCAGCTTGCTGGGCTGTAAGGACTTGCTACCGTGCTGTATTTCTAATTTAAAAATAAATATTATTATCACTAAAATGTCTGTGATGGCCTCTAATGTAATGTAACACTTGGTATTGGTTTATTATTGTCATGTGTACTGAGATAGAGTGAAAATCCTTTGTTTGTGTGCCATTAAGGCAGCTCATGCTATATTTCAGTACATTGAAGTACTCAGAAAAGAATGTAGAATAGAGAGCAGCAACAACAGAGAAGTTACAGTGTGGGCAAACAAAGAAAGTGTAAGGGCCACAATGGGAGATCATGAATTAATCTTGAACACATGAGCCTAATTATAGATGGTAGAAGCTCTCCTTGTGTCTGGTAGTGTGTAGTTTCAACCAGCATCTTCTCTCCAGTGGGAGAGGGATTAGTATTTCCCAGTTTAATTGGGTCTCCCTATGAGATCTCTGTAATGAAGAGACAATGCTTGCTTGCCTATAACACTTCCCTGTAAAAACCCGCCTGACTGTGAAATAGACAATGTTAGTCTTTTTCAGAATATTTCATTAGACCAACTTTCAGAGTAAAAGAAAACAAACCAATTCTCCAAAATGTGCTTAACTAGTTAATGTTATCTGAGTTGGGGGACTGGTGCCAAAATTAGTTATCATTCTCGAGCTAGAGCACTTGAGGAAAAACCACTATATCACTCAATCTTTCTTAGTTTTTCTCCTAAACCAAGATGTTTCCTCATAATTAGATAGCCTATTTGATTCATAAGACATAGGAGTAGCATTAGGCTATTTGGCCCATCAAGTCTACTCCACCATTCCATCACGGCTGATCCTTTTCTTCCCTCCTCAGCCCCACTGCCCAGCCTTCTCCCTGTACCCTTTGATGACATGGCCAATCAAGAATCTATCAACCTCCACCTTAAACACATGCAGTGACCTGACCTCCTGAGGTAACAAATTTCACAAATTCACCACCCTCTGGCTAAAGAAATTTCTTTGCATCTCTGTTTTAAATGGATGCCCCTCTTTCCTGAGGCTGTGCCCTCTTTGTCCTAGACTTCCCCACCATGGGAAACATTCTTTCCATATTTACTCTGTTTAGGCCTTTCAAGATTCAAAAGGTTTCAATGAGATTTCCCCTCATCCTTCTAAATTTCAGTGAGTACAGACCCAGAGCTATCAAACTTATGATAACCCTTTCATTCCCAGAATCATCCTTGTGAACCTCCACTGAATGCACTTCAATGCCAGCACATCTTTTCTTAGATAAAAATCCCAAAACTGTTCACAATACTCAAGGTGAGGCCTCACCAGTGCCTTATAAAGCCTCAGCATCATATTCCTGCTCTTATATTCTAGACCTCTTGAAATGAATGCTAACATTGCATTTGCCTTCCTCACCACTCGCTTAACCTGCAAGGTAACCTTTAGGGTGTTCTGCACAAGGACTCCCAAGTCCCTTTGCATCTGGGATTTTTGGATTTTCTCCCTGTTTAGAAATGGTTTGCACATTTATTTCTTCTACCAAAGTGCATAAGCATGCATTTTCCAACATTGTGTTTCATTTGTCACTTTCTTGCCCATTCTCCTAATGTTTCTCAGTCCTTCTGCAGCCTACCTGTTCCTTCAACAGTACCTGCCCCTCCACCAATCTTTGTATCATCTGCAAACATGGCAGCAAAGCCATCTATTTCATCATCAAAATCATTGACACACAGCATAAAAAGAAGCAGACCCAACACTGACCCCTGTGGAAAACCACTGGCACCCAACCAGAAAAGATCCTTTTATTCCCACTCACTGCCTCCTACCAATCAGACAATGCTCCTGTAATTTTCCAGTAATACCATGGACAATTAACTTGCTAAGCATCTTGTTAAAGGCCTCCTGAAAATCCAAATGTACAATATCCACTGCATCCCCTTTCCTATCCTACTTGTAATATCCTCAAAGAATTCCAACAGGTTCATCAGGGAAGCTTTTCCCTTAAGGAAACCATGCTGACTTTGTCCTGTCTTGTCCTATGTCACCAAGTGCTCCATAACCTTATCCTTAACAATTGAATCCAACATCTTTCCAACCAGAAAGGTCAGGCTAACAGGTCTATAATCTCCTTTCTGCTGCCTCCCTCCTTTCTTAAAGAGCGGAGTGACATTTGCAATTTTCCAGTCCTCTGGAATTATACCAGAGTCCAATGATTTTTGAAAGATCATTACTAATGCCTCCACAATCTCTAGTGCTAACTCTTTTAGAACCCTAGGGTACAGTTCATCTGATCCGGGTGACTTATGCACTTTCAGGTCTTTCAGCTTTTTGAACACTTTCTCCCTTGTAACTGTAACTGTACTCCTCTTCCCTCACACCCTTCAATTCTGGGCACACTGCTAGTATCTTCCACAGAGAAGCCAGATGCAAAGTACACATTTAGTTCATCTACCATCTCCTTGTCCTCCATTATTATTTCTCTGGCCTCATTTTCAGCAGTCCTATATCCACTCTCATCTGTTTTGTTTTTTTATACACTTGAAAAACCTTTTCCTATCCACCTTGATATTGTTTGCAAGCCTGCTTTAATATTTCATCTTTTCCCTACTAATGATTCCTTTAGTTGCTTTCTAAGCGTTTTTAAAAGCTTCTTAATCCTCTGCCTTCCCACTAATTTTGCTTTGTTGTATGTCCTCTCATTTGTTTTTACCTTAGCTTTGACTTCCCTTGTAAGCCACGGTTGCACTATTTTGCCATTTGAGTACTTCTTCGTTTTTGAAATATATCTATGCTGCACCTTCTTCAGTTTCCCCAGAAAATCAAGCAATTGCTGTTCTGTTGTCATCCCTGCCAGCACCTCCTTCCAATTTACTTTGGCCAACTCCTCTCTCATACCACTGTAATTTCCTTTACTCTACTGAAATACTGCTACATCAGACTTTACTTTCTCCCTAGCAAATTTCAAGTTGAACTCATTCATATTGTGATCACTGCTTCCTATGGGTTCCTTTACCTTAAGCTCCCTAATCACCTCCGGTTTGTTACATAACACCCAATCCAGTCCAGCTGATCTCTTAGTTGGTTCAATGACAAGCTGTTCTAAAAAGCATTCAACAAATTCACTCTCTTGAGATCCATTACCAACCTGATTTTCCCAATCTACCTGCATGTTAAACTCTCCCATGACTATTGAAACATGCCTTTTGATAGAGGTGTACAAGTTCAACCAAACCCTTAAGTATGATTTCTTTTTCAATTCTAAATGATTTTTCCTTATTTTAGCAGGTTAACCCAGCAGATTCCTTGGCTCAAATAACTCTACCTGATCACCACATAATACAAGTGCTTTCTAATTATCTCATCACTTTTTCCAATCCTGCACTAAGGGCCTTCCACAATAGAAACACAGAAAACCTACAGCACAATACAGGCCCTTCGGCCCACAATAGCGTCACTGCAATGAAAATCTCTAACTTCAGATGACAGTCAACTTTAAAAACTGCAACAAAAACAAGCAGCATGATTTGTATTAAACAAGAACCTAAAAAGTTGCTAACTTGGCATGGAACTCCATTTTAAGATTTACTGTGAAAAGGCACATGATTTTAATAACTGTGGATTTACAAGGATGTTCCCTGGATTGGGGAGCATGCCTTATGAGAATAGGTTGAATGAATCCAACATCCTTTGCTCCTTTTCTCCCTGGAGCGGCAGAGCATGAGAGGTGACCTGACAGAGATGTATAAGATGATGAGAAGCATTGATCATGTGGATAGTCAGAAGCTTTTTCCCAGGGCTGAAATGGCTAGCACAAGAGGGCACAATTTTAAGGTGCTTAAGAAGTCGGTACAGAGGAGATGTCAGGGATAAGTTTATTATGCAGAGAGTGGTGAGTGCGTGGAATGGGCTGCTGGTGACGGTGGTGGAGGCAGATATGATAGGGTGTTTTAAGAGACTCCTGGACAGGTACATGGAGCTCAAAAAAATAGAGGTCTATGGGTTACCCTAGGTAATTTCTGAAGTAAGCACACCATCGTGGGCCAAAGGGCCTGTATTGTGCTATAGGTTTTCTTTGTTTCTGTTACTTTTTACTTCTTCAGCAGGAATGCAAGAACCCAACAAGAATGAAGATGAAGATGAAAATACAAGTCCAATAGAGGTCAGCAATTTTTGGCAATAAAATGTCGTGAACCAGTTGGAAATAAGCAGATAACCCAAAGTGCCTTTACAATTTATAATATTCTCATCATTACGTGATTTTTAGGTTACCAATTGAAAGGGGGGCTAATTTATCTTCTCCATGTAGGAGTACCACGTCACTCTTCTGTTATTTTAATTGCAATGGAATGACATTCCTTTGTATGAATTATATAATAGTAGATATAATTCTAAATCACACACTTGGAAATATGAATTGAATTGTGTTTCCTTGTCTTACCCTTCCTGAAGTCCACAATCAGTTCTTTGGTCTTGCTGATGTTGAGTGCAAGGTTGTTACTACAACATCATTCAATTAACTGGTATATCTCGCTTCTGTACGTCATTTTGTCACCATCTGAAATTCTGCCAACAATGGTAGTATCATAAACAAATTTATAGGTGCCGTTTGAGCTATGCCAAACACACAATCTTGGATGTAGAGAGTGTAGAGCAGTGTGCTAAGCACACATACCTGTGGGAGCGCCAGTGTTAATCGTCAGTGAGGTGGCGATGTTATCTTCAATCCGCAGATTGTGGTCTACCAGTTACGATGTCAAGGATCCAGTTGCAGAGGGAGGCACAGAGGCCTAGAATCATGCAAATAACATGAAAGTGACTTCACAGCCACAAAACCAATTCATCGCTACAGCCTGTCTAGGAGCCCATTAATTGCAGGTTACAGCGTTAGTTCAGTGCAGAGATGAGTAAACCTAATGTTTGGGAGGGGATGCGAACATTAGATAGGTCAACCTGGCAGTGGATTTTACACAGGCAGTGAAAGTTGAGCTCTTCATGCTTTGTGGTTGCTGTTGTAGACTCTCTGTTCCCCAACAACAGAAAGATAAGGATCACTTATGCTTGGTAGATGATAAGCTTCATGCTGGCTATTAAATCTTAATGTTCAATCACTTTTCCTCAGTCAGAGTTCGAGTACTGAAAGTACATGTCAATTTCACCAATGACGTCTATCTTCCCTGAGACGTGGTTCCCAATGTATTAACTTTCTCCAGATTCTCGTCAGTGGCATTGGTGTGGGTTGGTGGGCAGTTTGCGTTTCTACCATATAGGCACACTGGAGGAGGACCTTTGTTCTTATGGAGAATGCTAGACCCACTTACTTAAACATTTTTTGTTGAACAAGTCAACCTAAGGCTCAGCATGTCCATATGCAAATGTGGCCTGCACACTGAAGTTTGCTGATGAGGATGGAAAGACTCAGATACTTATATGAAGGCAAAGTTTCTTATTTCGCCTGTGGATTAATTCCACTCCACTAGGAAGCTTGTTGAAGAAGTCTAATGTATTTAAAGTCATTGATGACTAAAGCCTTGTCCAACTCTAGCCTGCACTGAGATTGGATCTGTTGTTGGTTATGTTTTTAAAATGTGGCAAAGTGATGTTCTCACATTCTTGGAAAACAGGGCAACATAATTTAAATTACTTGCTCTGTAAGTTTCTTTCCTCTGCACAATGATAGAAATCCCTTGGAAAAGCAAGGCCTCAATTTTGTGTTTCATTTATTTTGTAAGACTCAGGATTGCTTGAAATTACATAAAATAAATCAAATAAGTGTGATATAGTTTTCAATGAGATAACGGTTAGAATTAAAATGCTAAAAGCAGCAGTTAGTCTAGTTTCATGTAACCTAATAATAGTATACTGGAATTAAATGTCATGACTTAAGCTACACTATAAATAATGTAACTGTTTAGATGGAGGCAATGCTGTGTTGTTATTAACCTTGGACACCCTGATGATCTCAATTCCTGCTAGAAAATGTACTCCTTGCTATTTTCAACATTAATTTCCATTATCACCGTGACGTGGTATTTTGGTCATAAATAATTAATCTGTGATCCTTACCAATCATAATCACAAATATGTCAATGCTCTTTACCCAATTCTTATATTTTGCTTATAGGAAACAAATATATTGTTCCTTAGTAATTCCATAAGTACTCCACACCATAATAATCCATTGCATTAATACCCTTTTCCATTCTGATGAGTCCCTGACCAAAAATTTTGACTTTTCTTCTCTTCCCATGGCTATGGGATTACTTTGTAGGTTCTTTCACAATTTTCTGTTTTTTATTCCCTCGTCTCCACTGTTTTGGTTCATGAACAATGTGTGCACTGACTTTTACAAGTCCGCACCAGATTCTCCCTCATTCACACTACCTAACTTTATTTATCTCATTCATCTTTAGTAAATTAAATTTTGACTTGTAAGTGAATCAGTCTGTAGATCTGAGAGCTCAGATTCGAGTTAATGAAGCACAAAGACCAAGCTGATACCATTTCTTCATCTCTGGCCTGGAAATTGAGCATTATGTTCAGAGTCAGAATTAGAATCATATTTAATATAGAAACATAGAAAACCTACAGCACAATACAGGCCCTTTGGCCCACAATGCTGTGCCGAACACGTACTTACTTACATGTCTCCAGCAATATGTTGTGAAATTAGTTAACTTTACGGCAGCAGTTCAATGAAATACATGATAAATAGAGGGGAAAAATGAAGTTACATTAAGTATATATCTCTCTATTAAATTTAAGTTAAAATAAGCAATATAAAAAACAGAAATAAAAAATTAGTGAGGTAGTGTTGATAGGTTCAATGATCATTTAGAAACCAGATTGGAGAAGGGAAGAAGCTGTTTTGGAATCACTGAGTGTGTGCCTTCAGGCTTCTGTACCTCCTTCCCGACAGTAACAGTGTGAAGAGAGCATGTCCTGGGCAGTGAGGATCGTTAATGATGGACACCCCCTTCCTAAGACATCGCTCTTTGAAGATGTCTTGGATACTACAGAGGCAAGTACTCATGATGGAGCTGACTAATTTTTGCAACTTACTTCAATCTTGTGCAGTAGCTCCCCTCTCCCCCATACCAGATGGTGATGCAGCCAGTCAGAATGCACTCCATGGTACATTTCAAAGGCCTTTCATTTTTTTGGGTTTTATGATGAAATTCAATGTCTGGAAACAGTTTATTGTTGTAAGTATTGGCCTGTTCACCACTATTAAACTCCAGCTCCAGATGGACTGCTTACGTATTGGAGAGTTAAGAGATCAGAATCAGGTTTATTATCATCAGCATGATAACATAGAAAGAAAATAAATAAGTAAACCAATTACAGTCAGTCAATGAGAAGAGGGCCTGCTGGGTTGTCCTTTAAAATGAACATTGTCTTTCTGAGGCATCGCTCCTTAAAGATGGAGTTGACTAATTTTACTATTTACTGTAGCTTCTTTCGATCCTGTGCATCAACCACCCCTCCCTCCACCCTATGCCAGACAGTGATGCAGGCTGTCAGAACACTCTCCACAGTACATCTATAGAAGTTAGTGTGTTTTGGTTGCCAAACCAAATCTCTTCAAACTCCTAATGAAATATAACTGTGTTTTTGCCTTCTTTATAGCTGCATCAATATGTTGGGACCAGGTTAGATCCTCAGAGGTCTTGACACCCAGGAACTTGAAATTGCTCACACTCTCCACTTATGATCCCTCCGAGGATTGGTTTGTGTTCTCTCATCTTACTTTTTCCGGTTTATAACCAGCTCTTTTGTCTTATCAACATTGAGTGCAAGATTGTTGCTACAACACCACTCAACTAGCTGGTATATCACGTGCCTGTATGCCCCCTCATCTTCATCTGAGATTCTACCAACAATGGTTGAATCATCAGCAAATTTGTAGATAGTATTGGAGCTATGCCTAGTCACACAGTCATGGGTATAGAGTGAGTAGAGCAATGGGCTAAGCACACACCACTGCGGTGCATCAGTGTTGATCATCAGCAAGGAGATATCATCACCAATCTTAACAGATTATGGTCTTCCGATCAGGAAGTGGAGGATCCAATTGCAAGGGAAGTACAGAGGCCCAATTTCTGTAACATCATTCAGGATTATGGGAATGATGGTGTTATGTGCTGAGCTATAGTTGATGAACAGTATCCTGACATAGGTGTTTGTATAGTCTAGGTCAGGGGTCAGCAACCTTTACCACTGAAAGAGCCACTTGGACCCGTTTCCCACAGAAAAGAAAACACTGGGAGCCGCAAAACCCGTTTGACATTTAAAATGAAATAACACTGCATACAACGTTTTGTTTTGCCTTTATGCTATGTATAAACAAACTATAATGTGTTGCATTTATGAAATTGATGAACTCCTGCAGAGAAAACGAAATTACATTTCTGCATGCAACAAAAACATGTTGACCTCCGAAAAAAAGACGTTGGGTTGAAGGTTACTTTTAAGTAAAATACTCAACGTCTATTTGAGTCCTTCTTGTATTTATGAAAAACGCCAAACTTAAATTTGCCGCCAGCAGCAAACCAAAAATAACGTCAGCCAGCTGTCAACCTGAAAAATAAAAGGACTATTTCACTGAACAATGAAAGCATATGAATATACGTAAAATAATAGGCAATTAAAATATTTATCATCCTTGTTCAGGTTGACTCACACCTGACAATGCAGTCGTATTCAGTAGGGATGGATCGATGCTTAGGGGAGTGACCAGGAAGGATAATGTGTTTTTTTCCTCTCTGAACTCACAGAAGCGTTTCCCAAACGATGTTTGCATTGCGATGATTGCCCAATGTAAATACTCCGAATTTATCATGTCGTGACCTTTTTTGAACTCTCTCAAATTGGGGAAGTGAGACAATGTGCCTTTCTGTAAATCTCTGGCAAGCAACGTCAACTTGCGCTCGAATGCCAAAACATCCTCCAACATGTGCAGGGCTGTACGTCCTTACCCCGTTGAAGAGCTGTGTTCAGCGTGTTCAGGTGCGCTGTTATGTCTACCATGAAGTGTAGCTTTTCCAGCCACTCTGGCTGTTCCAGCTCAGGAAAGGTGAGCCCTTTGCTGCCCAGGAAAGTTTTCACTTCTTCCAGACACGCGACAAAGCGTTTCAGCACCTCCCCTCTGGACAGCCAGCGATAAAAACACGTTGTAGCGGTTGCTACACGCAGTCAGTAAACTGCAGTCAAAGATAGCTTTATTCGAACTAAACAGCCTTGCTTTTAAGCCTCCCTCAACCCGCCCCCCATGGGCGCGGATGCTGCAAAAGACACGTACTCACAAACCCCCGTAGGCTATCTCCCTTAGCCTGAACGCTGGCTAATTGTGAGCCGGTTCGGATGTGTCAGGAAATGGGTCGCCACAAAGTCTTATTTAGATTGTACAAGATCACCATAATCTTCAAATTTAGATTTACATTTCAAAAACTAACAAACTAACATAAAATACATTTTAATTAAATACTGACCATGTAGCGGTGTGCTACACGCAGCGCTAAAATTACGACACGGAGTCGGTAACTGCAGTCGAAGGAAAAAACTTTATTCGAAATCTTCAGCCTCACTTTTAAGCCTCCCTCAACCTGCCCCCCATGGCGCAGAGGCTCCAAAGCTCTGTGCTCGCAAACCCCCGTAGGCTATCTAATTGTGAGTCGGTTCGGATGTGCCAGGAAAAGGGTCGCCACAACCAATTATTTCCCAAAGCAACAGGGAGCCGCAGCACAGACGTAAAAGAGCCACATGCGGCTCCGGAGCCGCGGGTTGCCGACCCCCGGTCTAGGTGATCTAAGGCTGCGTGAAGAGCCATTGAAATTGCATCTGCTGTTGACCTATTGTGGCAATAGGCAAATTGCAATGGGTCCAGGTCCTTGCTGAGAGAGGAATTCATTCTAGCCATGAAGCTCACAAAGCATTTCATCACAATAGATGTGAGTGTTACTGGGCGAGAGTCATTAAGGCAGCTCACACTACTCTTCTTGGACACTGGTATAACTGTTGACTTTTTGAAGCAGGTGGGAACTGTAGCAGTGAGAGGTTGGAAATGTCCTTGAAAACTCCTGCCATTTGGTTGGCACAAGCTTTCAGAGCCTTACCAGGTACTCCATCAGGGCCTGTTGCTTTGCAAGGGTTTACCCTCTTTAAAGACAGCCTAACATCACCCTCTGAGACACAGATCACAGAGTCACCAGGTGCAGCAGGGATCTTCACAGCTGTAGTTATGTTCACCCTTTCAAAGTGGGCACAGAAAGCACTGAGCTAATCTAGTAGTGAAGTATTGCAGTCATTCATGCTATTGGGTTTTGCTTTGTCGGAAGTAATGTCCTGCAAACCCTGCCCGAGTTGACATGCAACCTCCCTCAGAATTGTCTCTTTACCCTTGAAATAGCCCGCCTCAAGTCATACCTGGTTTTCTTGTACAGACCTGGGACACCAGGCTTATATGCCATAGATCTAGCCCTCAGGAGATGATGTACCTCCTGGTTCATCCATGGTTTTTTGGTTTGGGAATGTACAGCAGGTTTTCAAAGGCACACACTCATCAACACAAGTTTTAATGAAATCATCAACTGCGGCATACTTATCCAGATTCAAGGATGAATCCCTAAATATAGTCCAGTCCACTGATTCAAAGTAGTCCTGTAAGCGCTCCTGTGCTTCCTTTGTCCATACTTTCTTGGTCCTCACTACTGATGCTGCAGCCTTCGTCTCTGTTTACACTTAGGGAGTAGAAGTTTTGCCAGGTGATCAGAATTTCGGAAGTGAGGACGTGGAATAGGATGGTAGGCATTCTTGATGGTGGTGTAACAGTGATCCAGTGCATTCTTTCCTTTGGTACTGCACGTGAGTTACTGATGATAATTACTTAGTGATTTTTTTCAGGCGGGCCTGGTTAAAGTATCTCAAAATGATGGTGAAGCCATCAAGGTGGCAGTTTCATGCAAGCTGATCCCATTGCTCAGATCATCTAAAGCCTGTTTGACTTGGGCCTGAGGTAGAATGTATGCTAGTACAGCACTAAAACGATTGCAGAAATCTCCACCGGCAAGTAAAATGGACAGCAATTAATGGTGAGATATTTCAGGTCTGGTGAGCAGAATTGGGACACACTGATACATTTGTGCACCAAGGGGAGTAGATCATGAGGTATACACATCCACCGCTGCTTTTGACAGACGTGACAGTCCTGAATCATGACGGTCAATCTGAAATGCTGCGTCCGGTATGGAAGGGGTTAACCAGGATTCTGTGAAACAAAGGACGCATGCCGTCCTAATGTCCCTCTGATACAGCTCACCGGCTGCAAGATCTTCGATTTTATTTACTAGAGACCATACGTTTTCCAGCAAGATAGTTGGTACAGAGTCAAAAACCACGTTTCCTTAAAAGCACTTGTACCCCTGACCTGCAGCCACATTTCCTAGGTGGAATCCAAGAGGTAAGGCCACAATCGGCATTGCTTCCGTTGGTTTTAAGCAACGATAATTTGTTCAATTGCATTAAGACATCTTTATTAGCTATGCAAACCTTGGAAGCGGTTGTGATTCTCAGCGGTATCAGGCTGAAACGGGAATATTTAAACGTATCCATTGAGCTCCGCTACTCGAGATCGCCGTTCCGTAAGTCACCCCAGAAGTGATCGATTGAATCGAGTTGTTAGTCCGCAATTTGAGTAGGAGCAGCTTTGCCACGCAGGTGACAGGATGCTTTCACAGTGTACTGAAGCCAATTTTCTGCAGTACTAGGGCAGTGGATTCAGTTTCAGAACAATTCTATTTTTCAACTATCACAGTTGTACGCTCAAAGTTACAGTCAAAGTAAATTTATTATCAAGTACATACTGTGTATTTCACCATGCACCACCTCGAGTCATTTTCTTGCAGGCATTTACAAGAAAATAAACAAATACAACATAATTTATGAAAAATTATACATAAATGAATATCTTTTCATTAAGTTATTACTGGAAATTATGAGTTAGGTGGTCAGACAGGAGCCCATGTCTCTTAGTGGCTATTATTTATCTTTACAATAGGGGAAAGTTGAGGATTTTTATAGTTAAAGGCATATTGTTCACCACTTAAAAAAAGGAACTCAAAATTTACTGCTGGTTGAAAACTCTGGAGATTTCATTTGGAGAAATTAAGGCGATGATTGGACTAAGATAAAAAGCCAGCCATTGAAGCAAAACCCCAAACTTACTTCTCTCTAGTTTGGCAGCCTTAAAAGGAAAAGTGACAAGTAATTCCAAATCTGGTTACACAGTATTGCATGGTAGTTCAGACTCAATGGCATAACCATTTCACCCTAAAGTTGTACAAGTTTCTGTAAAAAATGCTGAAAACTCCAATAAGTTTAAAGTATGTTAATCCCATCTTTGCACGGAATATAAATTACATTAACATTTAAATCCTTTTCTCTTAGATGAAAGAACCTGATGTGGAAGACTCCAGTCACATAGAGGAATCAGAAGACGGAAAATTGCAAGGAGACCAGCAATAAATGAATTCTTTATCTGAGGCTTAAATCAATTGTATCCCAGGATACACAACAGCAATATGTGTTAATTCACTGCCAGTGTGGCACTTGCTGAAGAATAGCCAATGAATATCAATCCCAAGGTCATTTAACTAAATGTTCTGCGCTTTCTGTAACCGTTAACTGTTCTAACTTCCAATAAAAATTATTTGCTCCTTAAAATTTTACAGTTATAGGAACAGGACAATAAGATCATATTATATAATATTTTACAGAAAGCAACTTGACATGATTGTTTGTTCCTTGTTTGGTTGAATGTGATGTGCTATTAGAGATACCTTATTCATGCTTCTATTAATAAATTACTTACAATAAGCTCATTTCTTGGCTCAAGATTTTAAAAAAAATTTGGATGTATTTTGTACAGTTATATGATGGATGATTGAATATTCCAAATGGCAGGCCAGCGCAGGTATAGTTCAAAGTAATAGGATGCTGAACTGTACCTCCATTACTCATAAAATAAAGCACAATAATAAATCAACACACCCTCCTCCTCCTACTTTCAAATCTCTTACTATCTTTCCTTTCAGTTAGTCCTGACGAAGGGTCTCGGCCCGAAACGTCAACAGCACTTCTCCCTATAGATGCTGCCTGACCTGCTGCGTTCTACCAGCATGTTGTGTGTGTTGCTTGAATTTCCAGCATCTGCAAATTTCCTCACATTGGCCACAATATTTAATGTTGATTTTATCTGAACAAAGGCTAAACACACCATAAAAAGGACTAACAAACTGGAGGAAACAGTATAGCAGCACCAGTAAATAACAACTGGAACTATTATCTGAATCTTTCCATTTTTTTGTCATCCAACCAACATCATGATTTACTGGTGATGTTCACTGCTAAGAACTTGAAGCTCTTAACCTCAAGACCGTTGAGGTGGACAGGAGTATGTCCACTGCCACTGTTCCTGAAGTTAATGAAATGTTGTCAGTCATGACAGATGTCACTAAACTCCCTATCTCGTTCCTCTACTATGACTCATCGTTATTTGAAATACAGAATTATCATTTGAAAATTTGTAGAAGGAGTTAGAGCAGAATCTGGCTATGCAGTCATTAGTGTACAGGAAGCAGAGTAAGGAACTGAAGACACAACCTTGTGGAACACCATTGTTTAGAATAATTGTGGCGGAAGTGTTGCTGCCTATGCTTACTGATTGCAGTCTATCGATAAGGAAGTCAAGGTTCCATTTGTCAAGGGAGGTGTTGATTCCCAGGTCCAAAGATTGCATTGATATCTTACACATAGAACCTTATGGTTTGAAGGACAATCATTCCAGCCCTAGGACAATACATTTTCAGGGTAGTATCCCCAAGCCCAAACATCTTCATCTGCTTTATCAAAGACCTTTCCTCCATTAAAAAGTCAACTGTTTGCTGATGATTGTACAATGCTGAATTCCTATTTCTCAGCAACTGAGAGGGTCCCTGCCTGCATGCAGCAAAACTCTTGGGCACTGGTTGGTAAGCAGCCAATGGCACTGCACCACAAGAGACTGGCAATGTGTATCTCTCACTGAATGAGAGAACATAATCCTTGCATTCAATGGCATTAGCCTTGTCATATCACCCATTAACATCATTGACTAGAAACTCTTCTGGAGCAGACCCATACATATCATGGCCAAAAGAGGAGGCACAGACTACATCTAATGGGTTGGAAGTTGTGAAAGGGTGGAGTAACTCATCCCCCAAATTAGAAATCAATTTTACTGTCCAACACCTTACACCAGTCAGGTGTGTGAAGGAACGGTCTCCATGTGATTGGAAAACCGCTGCTCCCAACAACTCTCAAGAACTATTAAATCACCAAGACAAATCAGACTGTATCCTATCCATAATGTAGTGCCATGAAATGCCCTAATGCAGCATGTGCACACAACAATTGCAGCTTAGAGGCTGAGATCTGAGCCATCATTGACTCATTCTTGAAAATATACAAGAACAAAGATCTTGCACTCAACTTCTACAAGACAAATATCTTCTCCTAACTGCCCTCACTTCACAGCTAACATTGTCCTTCAACAATATATGTTAATGGCAGGACCCTGGAGTTTGTGGATTAGGTATACTGTTAAATGTTATGAAAATGTACAATAGCTAGAATGTTACAACATGAGGAACTGCAGGTTTGCTATAGTCCTGATGAGATCACACATGCACTGTACAATTCAAGAATAGTATATGGGCTCTGGAGAAATGCACCAGAGATTTACCATATACTTTAGAATCAGAAAGTTATTAACCTTTCTTACACATTGTGAAATTTAGTGCAACAAATAAAAAATTGCTATAAATTACAAATATAATTTAAAAAAATAGTGCAAAAAGAGAGGAAAAAATGAAGTGGTGCTCATGGGTTCATGGACCATTCAGGAATCTGATGGCAGAGAGGAAAAACTGTTCCTAAAATGTTGTGTGTGTGTCTTCAAGCTCCTGTATCTCCTCCTTGATTGAAGTACTGAAGGCATGTACTGGATGGTGAGGGTCCCTAATGATCAATGATGTTTTCTTCAGGCATTGCCTATTGAAGATGAAGAAGAATAGATAAGAGTAGAAAGTGGATTCATTTTCCATGATGTCATGATCTTAGTTTTTATTATTATTTTGTATTTGCATAGATCATCTTGTACATTTTAATTTTTTGTCAGACTTTGATGGTGCATAGTTTCTGTTCTACTGTGAACACACACAGATATGTACACACACACACTCTTCGATGCTAAATTTATTTTGATCTTCGATATCTTCAAGGTGATGGAGCTGCCTGAGTTTACAACTCTGCAGCTTTTTCTGATTTGGTGCTCTGCCATCTCCATACCAAATTGTGATACCACCAGTCAGAATGCTCTCTGCAGAATATCTGTAGAAACCTGCTGGAGTTTTTGGTGACATAAAACTTACCTTGACTTTTAGGATAAATTGCCGAAAGATTACATCAAATAAGATTTCACTTAAAATTTGCAGGATGATTAGCTGAAGGCTTTCAAGAAAAGGGGGAAAAAGGAAGAAAAAGAGAAACAATAAGTATTAATGGGGAAGTCAAAGGAGGCAGTGTCTAAATATTACAGTTGAGTCTTTAATAAAGTAAAGGTATGAAATACTAATGCAAACAAAGATTAATAGAAATTTATAATTAGCTTCCACAGGTAGCATTGGTGCTACATCAACAGTAGTTTTAAAGCTGAGATTGATAGCTTTCTTAAATACAGAAATACAGTACATTAAGGAATATGAGAAACACAAGGGTATATGATCATAGATCCGCCATAATACCGTGTTCATGCCGAATAGTAAACTTGTCTTTTCCAGTTGCTATGGTCCTGTGAAGACAAAAATCAGACAAAAATAGAAACAGTAAATCTTGGAAATATTCATGGATTAAGCTGAATGAAAGAGAGCTAGTATTTCAGGTTAATGACTTTACATCAAAACAAGAAAAAAGTTTGAGGAAAACTAGACACATTCACCTGAAGCCTTTTATGTTCCTTGCTGAAAATTCCAAAAGAGCTTACAACCAATGAAACGCTTTTGAAATGTAATTTCCATTATAATGATGGAGATATATAAATCAACTGTACTGGGATGGCAGTCTAGAATTTTGTTCTTTAATCTCTGGAATTGGACATGAAACCACAACCTTCTGACTCAGATTCTGTGAGAGTCACCAATTCAACCCCAGGTAATGTCACTCCACTCTTTAAGAAGGGAGGGAAGCAGAATAAAGGAAATTATAGCCCAGTTAGCCTGACCTCAGTGGTTGGGAAGATGTTAAGAGTCCATTGTTAAGGATGAGGTCTCAGGGTACTTGAAGACACATGATAAAATAGACAGTCATCAGCATGGTTTCATTAAGCCTTAATGGTTAAGGGAAAATCTTGCGTGTCAAACCTGTTGGAATTACTTGAGGAAATAACAAACAGGATAGACAGGAGAATTGGTGGGTGTTGTGTACTTGGATATTCAGGCCTTTAACAAGGTGCTGCACATGAGGCTGCTTAACAAGAGGCCACGGTATTATAGGAAAGATACTAGCATGGATAAAGGACTGTCAGCAGGCAGAGTGGGAATTAAGGGAGCCTTTTCTGACTTGCTGTTGGTGACTAGTGGTGTTACACAGGGATCAGTGTTGAACTGCTTTTTATGTTAAATGTGAATGATTTGGATGATGGAATTGATGGCCTTTTGGCCAAGTTTTCAGACAATACGAAGATAGGTGTAGAGTTAGGTGGTGTTGAGGAAACAGGGAGTCTGCAGAAGGACTTGGAATGAGCAAAGAAGTGACTGATAGAATACAGTGCTGGGAGAAAATTCAATAATTTGAAGTGCAAAGGGACTTGCAGAATTCCCCAAAGGTTAACTTGCAGGTTGAGTTGATGGTGAGGAAGGCAATAACAATGTTACCATTCATTTCGAGAGAACTAGAATTTAAAAGGAAGGAAATGATGCTGAGGTTTTAAAAAGCACTGGTGATGCCTCACTTGGAGCACTGTGAACAGATTTGGGCTAATCTGAGAACAGATGTACTGACATTGGAGAGGGTTCATAGAAGCTTCATAAGAATGATTCTGGGAATGAAAGGGTTATTGCATGAGGAGCACTTGATGGCCCTGGGCCTGTACTCCCTGAAGTTTAGAAGAATGAGGGGAGATATCAGTGAAACCTATCGAATGTTGGAACTCCTAGATAGAGTGGATATGGAGAGGATGTTTCCAATAGTGGGGGAGTCTAAGAACAGAAGTAACAGCTTCAAATAGAGGGTCGTCCATTTAGAATGGAGATAAAGAGGAATTTCTTTAGCTAGATCGTGGTGAATCTGTGGAATTCATTGTCATAGGCAGCTGTGAATGCCAAGACATTGGGTTTATTTAAGACGGATGTTGATAGGTTCTTGATTATTCAGGGCGTGAAGGGTTACAGGAAGAAGGCAGGAAAATGGGGTTGAGAAAGAAAATGGACTAGAGAGGATGCAATATTAGATCTCCTATTAGGAAACAAGTTAGGACAGGTGTGTGTAGGGGAACACTTTGGTTCTAGTGATCATAACACCATTAGTTTCAACTTGATCATGGATAAAGATAGATCTGGTCCTTGGGTTGAGGTTATAAACTAGAAAAAGGCCAAATTTGAAGAAATTGGAAAGGATCTAAAAAGCGTGGATTAGGACAGGTTGTTCTCTGGCAAGGATGTCGTAGGTAAGTGGGAGGCCTTCAAAGGAGAAATTTTGAGAGTGCAGAGTTTGTACGCTCCTGTCAGGATTAAAGGCAAGGTGAATAAGAATAAGGAATCTTTGTTCTCTAGGGATATTGGAACTCTGAAAAAGAAGAGAGAGATGTATGACATGTATAGGAAAGGGAGCAAATAAGGTACTTGAGGAGTATAAAAAGTGCAAAAAGTACTTAAGAAAGAAATCAGAAGGGTTAAAAGACATGAAATAGCTTTGGCAGTCAAGGTAAAGGATAATCCAAAGAGCTTCTACAGGTATATTAAGAGCAAAAGGATAGTAAGGGATAAAATTGGTCCTCTTGAAGATCAGAGTGGTCGGCTATGTATGAAACCAAAAGAAATGGGGGAGATCTTAAATGGGTTTTTTGCGTCTGTATTTACTAAGGAAACTGGCATGGAGTCAATGGAAATAAGGCAAACAAGTAGTGAGGTCATGGAACCTATACAAATTGAAGAGGAAGAGGTGCTTGCTATTTTGAGGCAAATCAGAATAGATAAATCCCCAGGACCTGACAGGGTATTCCCTTGGACTTTGAAGGAGACTAATGTTGAAATTGCAGGGGCCCTGGCAGATATATTTAAAATGTTGGTATCTACGGGTGAGGTGCCAGAGGATTGGAGGACAGCTCACATTCCATTGTTTAAAAAGGGCTCTAAAAGTAATCTGGGAAATTAAAGGGCAGTAAGTTTGACGTTGGTAGTAGGTAAATTATTGTAAGGTGTACTAAGAGATAGGATCTACAAGTATTTAAATAGACAAGGACTTACTAGGGAGAGTCAAAATGGCTTTGTGCGTGGTAGGCTATGTTTAACAAATCTATTAGAGTTTTTTGAGGAAGTTACAAGGAAAGTGGATGATGGGAAGGCAGTGGATGTTGTCTACATGGATTTTAGTAAGGTCTTTGACAATATCCCACATGGGAGGTTAGTTAGGAAGATTCAGTTGCTAGGTATACATGGTGAGGTAATAAATTGGATTAGACATTGGCTCAATGGAAGAAGTCAGAGAGTGGGAGAGGAGGATTGCTTCTCTGAGTGGAGACCTGTGACTAGTGGTGTGCCACAGGGATCAGTGCTGGGTCCATTGTTATTTGTCATCTATATCAATGATCTGGATGATAATGTGGTAAATTGGATCAGCAAATTTGCTGATGATACAAAGATTGGAGGTGTAGTGGACAGTGAGGAAGGTTTTCAAAGCTTGCAGAGGGATTTGGACCAGCTGGAAAAATAAGCTGAAAAATGGCAGATGGAGTTTAATGCAGACAAGTGTGAGGTATTGCACTTTGGAAGGAAAAGGTAGAACATACAAGGTAAATGGTAGGGCTCTGAGGTGTGCAGTAGAAGAGGGATCTGGGAATACAGATACAAAATTCCCTAAAAGTGGCGTCACAGGTAGATAGGGTCGTAAAGAGAGCTTTTGGTACATTGGCCTTTATAAATCAAAGTATTGAGTATAAGAGTTGGAATGTTATGGTGAGGTTGTATAAGGCATTGGTGAGGCCGAATTTGGAGTACTGTGTGCAGTTTTGGTCACCAAATTACAGGAAGGATATTAATAAGGTTGAAAGAGTGCAGAGAAGGTTTACAAAGATGTTGCCAGGACTTGAGAAACTGAGTTACAGAGAAAGGTTG
Source organism: Hypanus sabinus (assembly GCF_030144855.1). Classification (NCBI taxonomy): domain Eukaryota; kingdom Metazoa; phylum Chordata; class Chondrichthyes; order Myliobatiformes; family Dasyatidae; genus Hypanus; species Hypanus sabinus. The sequence continues at coordinate 21,317,407 of NC_082708.1, forward strand.
AATAGGTTAGGATTTTATTCGCTGGAGCGTAGAAGAATGAGGGGAGATTTGAGAGAGGTATATAAAATTATGATGGGTATAGATAGAGTGAATGCAAGCAGGCTTTTTCCACTGAGGCTAGGGGAGAAAAAAAAAGAGGACATGGGTTAAGGGTGAAGGGGGAAAAGTTTAAAGGGAACATTAGGGGGGCATTCTTCACACAGAGAGTGGTGGGAGTGTTGAATGAGCTACCAGATGAAGTGGTAAATGCAGGCTCACTTTTAACATTTAAGAAAAACTTGGACAGGTACATGGATGAGAGGTGTATGGAGGGATATGGTCCAGGTGCAGATCAATGGGACTAGGCAGAAAAATGGTTTGGCACAGCCAAGAAGGGCCAAAAGGCCTGTTTCTGTGCTGTAATGTTCTATGGTTCTATGGATCAGTCATGATGAAGTGGCAAGCAGACTAGATGGGCTGGATGGCCTAATTATGCTATTATGTCTCATGGTCTTATACAGGCAGTTGAGATTAAAGAAAAGAGATGCTCAAATGCAATGGAAAAATAGTATTTGCAGGAATAGCAATATTATCTTCTGTCATTGAACTAAAATAAAAATACATATAATGAGAGTAGGTCAGCCAGAAAATCAGGCAGTTAGAACTTACACAAATATATAAAATGGTAGAGATCAGCTAAAATAAACATTAACTCTGAAACTATGAGTCTGGGAAATAAACAACAGGCGAGACATTGAACAAATATTTTGCACATTTTCATAGTACAAGGCACGAAAAGCATCCTAGTAAGTGTAGAAAATCTGGGGCAAAAGAGGAGAGCTTAAAGCAGTAACTATCACCAGACAAGAGATACTAGCAAACTAATCGGACTAGAGCTTGATGGCCTGCATCCTAGAGTGCAGAAAGAAGTGATAAAAAAAAAAGGGGATGGAATCTAAAGGCTAAATAAATGTATTGCAAAAATGCTAAAATCTAGTTTTAGGGAATACAGAAAATCATAATTCAATCACGATGAGTTAATGTGGCTTTTGAAGAGAGAAAGCGTATTTAATGCAATTATCCTAGGTTTATAAGAGTATAATAAGCAAGGTGGATCAAGAAAGACCAACAGAGGTACTGAGTCTGAATTATCAGAAACCACTCAGAAAGCTACCATATAAAAGATTATTAGCCAAGGTGACAGCTTATGACATTTTAGGGTAATCTAAACAGAGTTGGGCTAATTGCATTATTTTTATGCTGACAAACGGTAACTGTTGGTTTGTCATGGGGATCAATCTGCATTATTGGTAATGTATACAGAAAAAGCAAGGATATCGTAGCCAGCTTTGCTAATGATATTCAGCAGATTTGCTGCAACACCCTTGTGGAACAGCATGTTATGAGTTCACAGAGACCAAGATGCAGAAGCTGACAGATCTTTTAAAGTTTCTAACCACAAGGACTGGGGGTTCAGTTGCGCGATACATTCAAATCCGAGATCAATTTTGGTAATTGGTAAGGCTATGTATTGATTTTACAGTGGAAAACTTTGCTTTGAATGCCCCCTCGCCAATCATTCCAAATGTAGGTGCATCAAGAGAGCACAAAACAGAAAAGTAAAAACAGAATGCAGAATATATGCTACAGTCACAGAGAACGTGCAATTCAGGTGGACAAATAAGGCGCAAAGGCTATGATTTAAGTATATTGAGACATCAAGCGTTCATCTTTACTGCATAAGAGATCCATTCAAGAGTTTTATAGCAGCAGGGTAGTTTTTGAGCCTGGTGCTTCCTAGCTTGTACATCTTCTGCCCCATGGAAGAGAGAAGAGACCGCGGTGCATCAGATTTGGGTGGGGGGGGGGGGGGTAACAACTCTTCCTCAACCTTCTGAATTCAGCACGGGCACAGACAGCCGAGTAGCCGCCTCTCCTGCTTCTATTAAGTGAGTGAACGAATACTTAGCAATGAATGTTGGTTATCTATTTTGGTAATAACCACAGAAAAGCAGACTGTTCTTTAAATGTATAACTAAAAAGAGGAAACGCACGAGAAACTACAGCTGCTGTGCATCTAGAGGAACAGACCTGTCCTGATGAAGGGTCTCGGCCCGAAACGTCGATTGTTCATTCATTTCCACAGATGCTAACCGACCTCCTGAGTTCCTCAGACCTCCCAAAGCCTGCGACACGCTTTCAGGAAGTCACGCCCCGACCGCCTGAGCAGCTGACTCAATTGGTTCGAAGGATGACGGCGGGCCGCGATCGGATTGGACGACGGCGGCTGTCATTCCGGGTGACGTCAGCGCGTCGTTGCTAATGGCCGCTGCAGTCCCGTGTGGTTGGTTTCTACTTCCTGGACTAGGAGGGGAAGGGAGCGAGGAGCCGAGTGGAGGGAGGAATTGGGTTTTACCGTGTGCGGGAGGAGAAGGAGCTCTTCTGAATGATCGCACAGGAGGGTTGGAATCTGTGCAGATGGCGACGTGTTTCCGATTATAATAATGCGTGTGCTTTTCCCTTGCTCTCCTTCTCTTTGGCATTGAAGATCTGAGGCAGGAAGATGCCTTTCGAGAGATTCTGCCTGGCAGCGCAGGCTCGCTTCGATTCAAAGTGGCTGAAGACGGATTTGCAGGTATTAAAATTAAATAGGTAATTATTTTTAGCATGTTTCTGTGCGCGCATGTGTTTGTCTGAGAATGATGTGGGTTAATATAATTGCGACCGTCTCCTGAAAGCTTGCAATTTGAAATAAGGGGAGTAATACGATTGGGATGATGTATTTCTTGCTGGGTGTGTGGGTGAGGGATGCAGAGGGATTATTGCAGTGTGTCATATTGTTAGTCTCTTTTCCGCGCAAACACCCCTCAGTCTGAAACACTGACTTCTTTCTGCCTCTACCTTATCTCCTTAATTTTCCAAGGATGGAAATCCGGCATTAAAATAGGACAATGCATTTGCTTTAGGAAATACACAGATGTGTCTCTATAAAATCTTCGTATTGTCTTGAGTGCAATTTGGTTCTGATTGGGGTGTGTGTCATAACTGATGATTACTGGTACTGAAATATTATACTGTATCCCAAGGATCAGTATGTACTCTCACTTCAGCTTGGAGTATTTAAAAATAGTATTGATATCAATAAACTCTTTTGTGCTACATTATAGTAATCTTTTAGATTTTTGAGTAGTTCTTCCTTTTATGGTGGTTCTTAGTGCTCTTCTGTTAAAAAATCTGATTTTAATTGTGCTGAACCAATTAAGTAGTAGCATCTTTTAGATTCATTTTAGTCCATAGTCAACTTGTTTCTTGAAGCAGTGTTGTTTATTTAGAGAGAAGGGGAAGCATCAGAGGGAAAAAGGGACAAGATGGTCATTTCAACTGAAGTAGATGCTAAAAAAATGTTTAATCTGTAAAGCAAATTAAATAGGAATTTATAAGATATGTTATATGCCGAAAATTGTTTGAATAACAGGATATTGACTTAATCTGTACATGTTGAATGTCAAGCTCATTTATATAAATCAGGAAAGATCAACTGTGTGTGTATATGCTTATCCTGATAGAAAAAGGAGAAGACTTGAGACTGGATTGTGAATTTGTATTACCTTATTTGCTTCTGTGTTTGGTGTCTGGCTGTGGACTGAGAAAAATGTATACAGAAGAAAATATTGAATTGTACTGCTAATAATAACATGGGAGGAAATTGTTACTTCCTTGTTAATTGTTAAGCCCAAGAAATAGTGGATGCATTAGTGATAATTTTTCAAAACTCCTTAGATTCTGGATTAGTTCCTGAGAATTGGAGGGTGGCTAATGTAACCCCACTTTTTAAAAAAGGAGTGAGAGAGAAACCGGGAAATTATAGACCGGTTAGTCTGACATCGGTGGTGGGGAAAATGCTAGAGTCGGTTATCAAAGATGTGATAACAGCACATTTGGAATGAGGTGAAATCATCGGACAAAGTCAGCATGGATTTGTGAAAGGAAAATCATGTCTGACGAATCTTATAGAATTTTTTGAAGATGTAACTAGTAGAGTGGATAGGGGAGAGCCAGTGGATGTGGTATATTTAGATTTTCAAAAGGCTTTTGACAAGATCCCACACAGGTGATTAGTGTGCAAACTTAAAGCACACGGTATTGGGGGTATGGTATTGATGTGGATAGAAAATTGGTTGGCAGACAAGAAGCAAAGATTGGGAGTAAACGGGACCTTTTCAGAATGGCAGGCAGTGACTAGTGGGGTACTGCAAGGCTCAGTGCTGGGACCCCAGTTGTTTACAATATATATTAATGATTTAGACGAGGGAATTAAATGCAGCTTCTCCAAGTTTGCGGATGACTCAAAACTGGGCGGCGGTGTTAGCTGTGAGGAGGATGCTAAGAGGATGCAGGGTGATTTGGATAGGTTAGGTGAGTGGGCAAATTCATGGCAGATGCAATTTAATGTGGATAAATGTGAGGTTATCCACTTTGGTTGCAAGAACAGGAAAACAGATTATTATCTGAACGGTGGCTGATTAGGAAAAGGGGAGATGCAACGAGACCTGGGTGTCATTGTACACCAGTCTTTGAAGGTGGGCATGCAGGTACAGCAGGCCGTGAAAAAGGAAAATGGTATGTTGGCATTCAGAGCAAAAGGATTTAAGTACAGGAGCAGGGAGGTTCTACTGCAGTTGTACAAGGCCTTGGTGAGACCGCACCTAGAATATTGTGTGCAGTTTTGGTCCCCTAATCTGAGGAAAGACATTCTTGCCGTAGAGGGAGTACAGAGAAGGTTCCACAGATTGATTCCTGGGATGGCAGGACTTTCATATGAAGAAAGACTGGATCGACTAGGCCGGGGGTCGGCAACCTGCGGCTCCCGAGCCATTTGTGGCTCTTTCACCTCTGTGCTGCGGCTCCCTGTGGCTTTGGGAAATAATTGGTCAGTATTTAATTAAAATGTATTTTATGTTAGTTTGTTAGCTTTTGAAATGTAATTATGGTGATCTTGTACATTTCCTGCCACATCCGAAACGGCTCACAATTAGCCGGCATTCCGGCTAAGGGAGATAGCCTACGGGGGTTTGTGAGTACGCGTCTTTTGCAGCATCTGCGTCCATGGGGGCTGGGTTGAGGGAGGCTTAAAAGCAAGGCTGTTTAGTTCGAATAAAGCTATCTTTGACTGCAGTTTACTGACACCGCTACAACGTGTTTTTATCGCTGGCTGTCCAGACGGAAGGTGCTGAAACGCTTTGTCGCGTGTCTGGAAGAAGTGAAAACTTTCCTGGGCAGCAAAGGGCTCACCTTTCCTGAGCTGGAACAGCCAGAGTGGCTGGAAAAGCTACACTTCATGGTAGACATGACAGCGCACCTGAACACGCTGAACACAGCTCTTCAGGGGAAAGGACGTACAGCCCTGCACATGTTGGAGGATGTTTTGGCATTCGAGCGCAAGTTGACAGTGCTTGCCAGAGATTTACAGAAAGGCACTTTGTCTCACTTCCCCAATTTGAGAGAGTTCAAACAAGGTCACGACATGATAATTTCGGAGTATTTACATTCTGCAATCATCGCAATGCAAACATCGTTTGGGAAACGCTTCTGTGAGTTCAGAGAGGAAAAAAACACATTATCCTTCCCGGTCACTCCCTTAAGCATCGATCCTTCCCTACTGAATACGACTGCATTGGCAGGTGTGAGTCAACCTGATCTTGAGATGGAACTGGCCGACATAGCCGACAAAGACATATGGGTGTCCAAGTTTAGACGCTTGACAGCAGACCTTGAAGATGTTGCCCGTCAGAAGGCCGTTCTTGCTCAGAAACACAAATGGAGTGATATTGAAAACCTCACAGATGACAGCTTGCGATCCTGTGTAAAGATGAAGGTGACATCATACAGCCCTGATGTGCAGACGCTGTGCGCTGAGGTCCAGGAGCAGAAATCCCATTAACCAAGTATGATAAATATTTTAATTGCCTATTATTTTACTTATATTCATATTTTTTCATAGTTCAGTGAAATAGTCCTTTCATTTTTCAGGATGACAGCTGGCTGACGTTATTTTTGGTTTGCTGCTGGCGGAAAATTTAAGTTCGGCGTTTTTCATAAATACAAGAAGGACTCAAATAGACATTGAATATTTTACTTAAAAGTAACTTTCAACCCAACGTCTTTTTTTCGGAGTTCAAAATGTTTTTGTTACATGCAGAAATGTAATTTCGTTTTCTCTGCAGGAGTTCATCAATTTCATAAATGCAACACATTATAGTTTGTTTATACATAGCATAAAGGCAAAAAAAAACGTTGTATGCAGTGTTATTTCATTTTAAATGTCAAACGGGTTTTGCGGCTCCCAGTGTTTTCTTTTCTGTGGGAAACGGGTCCAAGTGGCTCTTTCAGTGGTAAAGGTTGCTGACCCCTGGACTAGGCTTATGCTCACTGGAATTTAGAAGATTAAGGGGGGATCTTATTGAAACGTATAAAATTCTAAAGGGATTGGACAGGCTAGATGCAGGTAGATTGTTTCCGATGTTGGGGAAGTCCAGAACAAGGGGTCACAGTTTAAGGATAAAGGGGAAGCTTTTTAGGACCGAGATGAGGAAAAACTTCTTCACACAGAGAGTGGTGAATCTGTGGAACTCTCTGCCACAGGAAACAGTTGAGGCCGGTTCATTGGCTATATTTAAGAGGAAGTTCGATATGGCCCATGTGGCTAAAGGGATCGGGGGGTATGGAGAGAAAGCAGGTACAGGGTTCTGAGTTGGATGATCAGCAATGATCATACTGAATGGCAGTGCAGGCTCAAAGGGCTGAATGGCGGTGCAGACTCGAAGGGCCAAATGGCCTACTCCTGCACCTATTTTCTATGTTTCTATGTTAGTTCAAGTCCAAATGTATGCCCCTTCTGCAGTTTCCCTTTATTCCCATTTCTCTATGCATCCATCTAATTATTTTCAAGTGTCAACAAACTCACGATGACTGAATCAAGACATTCCACATCTTGAAGAAAGATTTTTTTTCACTTAATAAAGAATGATTTTAATAAAAATGTTTCTGTTCTACATCTCAAATGTTTCTATTTATTTGTATTTTCTCATTCCAATCCCTGCAATCATTTGAAAGATGATATTGAGGGAACTGAAAAGACAAACCCGTGGTAACTGCAGGTTTTCTTGTAAAGTTTCTGTGTTTCAACAAGCAGTGAACTTGTAGGATCTTTAATGGTGCAACCTCTTTTAAGGGACAAAAAGCATACTTTTTGTTGTAGAAAGACTTGGAGAAATTTTAAGAGGGATGATTGATAGCTAAACTAAAGAATGGTTTACACTCTTCATCCAGTTGGAGAAATCTGTGGCAAGGATAGAGATTTGGGAGTTAATTCCATTGTTTAGGGTTATGAAGGTTGAACGTGATGTGGTGTGTATATGAAAGTGCAGCATTAAAGAGGAAGCAAGTTGAGAAACAAGACTGAAGATTTTTACAGCGATAGGATGGAATGGCATTAGAGAATGACTTGCAGTTCATGAAGCATTTTGAAATCTAAATGCTGAATATTGGCTGGTGATGGAAGCTAACAGATGTTGATTAGTGGTTGGACTTGGGATAGCAATGGAATTGTTGTAGTAGACAAAAATAAAGTAGGATGGATTACTGGAAATCAAATGATCTCTGAAAATGAGCAAAAATATTACCTATTGTTTTTCAGCCGTGAGATCCCGAGATCTCACCAACTTCTGGTGTCTTCATCCAAAACAATGCGGGAAGGAATGGTAACTTAATTTCAGAATCAGGCTTAATATTATGTACTGGCATATGTCGTGAAATTTGTTGTCTTTGAGGCAGGAGAACAGTGGAGTACATAATAATAGAGAGCAAAGCCTGTGAATTACAGAAATGGATATAAATTATATTAAGTACTGCAAGAATACAAATTAAAAAAAGTATGAGGTGGTTTTCATGGGTTCAATGTCAATTCAGAAATCAGATGTTAGAGGGGAAGAATCTGTTCCTGAATCGTTGCATGTGTACCTTCAAGCTCTTGTACCTCCTTCCTGATGGTAGCATTGAGAATAGAGCATGTTCTGGGTGATGGGGGTCTTTAATGATGGATGCTGCTTTTTTGAGACATCACTCCTTGAAAATGTCCTGGATACTATGGAAATGAATGCCCACAATGGACCTGACTGAATTCTACTGATCCTTATTTGTAGGTGATCCGCAGTACAATTGATGTGTTAAGCAACGATGCTTTCATGTTTTGTCCATGGGGCTTTACTAACAAGCTGTAAACAAAGCTGTGTAGCTTTAGAAATTGATATTAAATTTGATATTTATAGACTTTGCTTTGTAATAATATTGGTTGGAAAAAATTAATGCAATAGAATTTGAAGTAGATTTTTATGCTTGTTCTGTTTAGTTTAGTTTAGTTAGTGTTTTATCAGAATCCATTTATCAGGCCTGGAGACTTTGTCAATGTTCTCTTTGAAATTTCCCGATCACACGTATATTTTTTGCTCCACTATGATACAAAATAAGATTATTGAGTTTGAAAGGGGTAGCTTGCAATTCCTCTAAGATTTTCAAAAGCTTGTCAATTGTTTCACAACTTGACAAGTATTGTGATGGGATTTTTAGACTAGTTGCAAAGGAGGAAAGATTGAGAAAGTAGATTATGACATCAGCTCTAAGTAAGATTTTTTTTTAGAGGTTATGCATTTTAAACAAATTTTATAGTCTTTTGTACAGCATGAAATCAAAGATATGTGGACACTGAACACATTTTGTTGGAAGTAGAAGGACTTCTTTGTCTATGTTGTTAGTGCTCTGGATTATAAATGAGAGTATAGTCCTTCTAAAGAGGAAATAAGTATTCTAAAGGCAAGATGACACAAACATGGCCAACAAGAGAAGTCAAAGCCAACATAAAAGCCAAAGAGAAGGCATATAGTTTAGCAAAAATTAGTGGGAAGTTAGATGATTTGGAAGCTTTTAAAAACCAACAGAAGGCAACTAAAAAAGTCATTGAAGGTAAAGATGGAATATGGAAGTGAGCTAGCCAGTAATATTAAAGAGGATACCAAAAGATTGGATATCGGACTGCTGGTAAATGATGCTGAGAGGTGGTAATGGGGGACAAGGAAATGGTGGATGAACTGAATAAGTATTTTGCATCAGCCTTCACTGTGGAAGATACTAGCAGTATGGAGGAAGTTCCAGTTGTCAGGGGTCATGAGGTGTGAAGTTACCATTACTAGAGAGAAGATTCTTGGGAAACTGAAAAGCCTGAAAGGTCTATGCAGTGGTAAGGAGTATTGAGCAGTTTTGGGCCCCTTATCTGAGAAAGTGTGTGCTGAGAGGATTCAAAGGAGGTTCACAAAGAGATTTCTAGGATTGAATGGCTTGTCAAATGAAGAGTGTTTGATGGTTCTGTGTCTGTATTCACTAGAATTCAGAAGAATGAGGGATGACCTAATTGAAACCTATTGAATAGTGAAAAGCTTTGATAGAGTGGATGTGGAGATGATGTTTCCTATGGTGGGAGAGTCTAAGACCAGAGAACACAGCCTCAGAATAGAGGGGTGTCCTATTAGAATGGAAATCAGGAGGAACTTCTTCGGCCAAAGAGTGGTGAATCTGTGGAATTCTTTGTCACAGGCAGCTGTGGAGGCCTAGTCTTTTTGTATATTTAAAGCAGAAGTTGATATATTCTTGATTGGTCAGGGCATGAAGGGAAAATGGGAGAAGGCAGGTGATTTGGGCTGAGAGAAAAATGGGATCGGCGGTGATGAAATTGCAGAGCATACTTGATGGGCCAAATGGCCTAATTCTGCGCCTATATCTTATACTCTCTGAACTCTGGCTCATTGTATGAAGAAGCTTAAATATTTTCTTAAACATTACTTGTCTGAGGGAAATCTTTGATTTATAGTCCAATATTTTTTCTATTTTCATAATCCTAACGGTATATGGAATGTGAGGTCAACTTATTAAAGGATCTGATGTCTCGAAGTTAAAATTTTAGATTCAGGTTTATTAATTGCATGTATATCGAAACATGCAGCAAAATGCATTATTTGCATTAACAACCTGAGGGTGTGCAGGGGGCATCCTGCAAGTGTTGCCTTATATTCTGGTGACTACATAGCATGCCCACCCTGCTTGGCAGAACACAACAAAACTGAACATACCAAGTGACCAATCAACAAAGCAACAACAGCAAAACAAGTCCTGTTCCTCTCCCTCATCCACCCGCACACATTCATAGTCCTCTAACTCCAGAACAGACCATCTTCTGCCTGCAACACACACAAAATGCTAGTGGAACACAGCAGGCAAGGCAGCATCTATAAGGAGAAGCACTGTTGACGTTTCGGGCTGAGACCCTTCGTCAGGTCTTCGAAGGGTCTCGGCCTGAAACGTCAACAGTGCTTCTTATAGATGCTGCCTGGCCTGCTGTGTTCCACCAGCATTTTGTGTGTGTTGTTTGAATTTCCAGCATCTGCAGATTTCCTCGTGTTTGATCTTCTGCCTGCAGCAAACTCATGGATTTGCAGACACTGGACCTTTGACTTCCTCAGGGGACTTGCAGAGGTTTGCAGACTCAGGATCTAGCTATTGTGCCTTGACTTCTGGACCTTGATCAACCCTCAGGCTTTAATCTAATTTGTATAACTGCAGAAGTATCTAAATACACGAGGACACAAACTTTGTACAACACTAAACTGAGATAATTTAATTTCTTTAGGTGCAAATTTGGTTTTGATACAGTTACAAAAATGTGTAGGGTTTCACCAGGCCTTGTGTGATTTTCAAAAATCTGTTTCTACATTGTGATTTTTTTCCCCTAGTTACTTATCACCTGTATTTCCTTCACAAGTGGTGAAGTTGTGATTGCATTGTCTGCACAAGCTGATGCAGTTGTGAGGTAGGCCAGCCAATTTTCAGCTATAGATTGCTCACATATTTGTCAGTTCTTCTGGATGATTGGTAATGACTAAAGTGTTTGAGGTTTAGCTACCTTTTGGTAAATGGTGGCTGGAAGGAAATGGAAAGGATCCATGATGTCAGTGTTGGCTCGAATTATGTATAAATAATGTGGACAGATTCTTCCAGATGGACTGATTTTTTTCTTTATATCAAAAAGGACATTTGTCATTGCCATAGATCAGGATATTTTGAGATAGGCAAAATAAAGTGACAGGACTGAGGGGCATGCAAGTGCTTGTCAAATAAATCTGTCTGAGGAACAGGATTAATGATAACTTGGAATGGCAGGGACTAATCAGATAGTCATCATGACTTTGGTCAGACAGAATCTACCTTTGACAATCTCAATGAATTTTTGACTTGAGCTCTGCACTCCTACTGGGATTTAGGCCACCTACAGCAGCTCAACTGAGTCCTCTGTCCCAGGAAAGTAATCTTTGTCCTGGCCCAGTTGTACCCCATCTTCAAAGATCCTTCTTCTCCCAGGCATGAGGTCTTTAGAGCTTCTGTTGGTGTTTCTGTAGCTCTGGGTTTTTACGGGATGAAGTTGCTTGCCCCATGCCCAACCTCCTCCTTTTACAGCCGGGCTTGGAACCATTCAGGATGGAGTTGAATGAATTTTTGATTAGGGCAGTCAGTCAAGGCTGCCCCAGCACGCAACAGCAAACATGATAGCACTGGCCACCACAGACTCGTAGAACATCCTTAGCATCATCCAGCAGATATTAAAGGACCTCAGTCTCCTAAGGAAATAGAAACGGGTCTGACCCTTCTTGTAGATAGCCTCAGTGTTCTTTGACCAGTCCAGTTTATTGTCAATTCGTATCCCCAGGTATTTGAAATTCTCCACCATGTCCACACTGACCCCTTGGATGGAAACAAGGGTCACCGGTGTCTTAGCCCTCCTCAGGTCCACCACCAGCTCCTTAGTCTTTTTCACATTAAGCTGCAGATGATTCTGCTCGCACCATGTGACAAAGTTTCCCACCGTAGCCCTGTACTCAGCCTCATCTCCCTTGCTGATGCATCCAACTATGGCAGAGTCATCAGAAAACTTCTGAAGATGGCAAGACTCTGTGCAGTAGTTGAAGTCTGAGGTGTAGATGGTGAAGAGAAAGGGAGACAGGACAGTTCCCTGTGGAGCCCCAGTGTTGCTGACCACTCTGTCTGACACACAGTGTTGCAAGCGCACGTACTGTGGTCTGCCAGTCAGGTAATCAATAATCCATGACACCAGGGAAGCATCCACCTGCATCACTGTCAGCTTCTCACCCAGCAGAGCAGGGCGGATGGTGTTGAAGGCACTGGAGAAGTCAAAAAACATGACCCTCACAGTGCTCGCCGGCTTGTCCAGGTGGGCGTAGACACGGTTCAGCAGGTAGACGATGGCATCCTCAACTCCTAGTTGGGGCTGATAGGTGAACTGGAGGGGGTCTGTGGCCTAACCATAGGCTGGAGCTGCTCTAGAACAAGTCTCTTCAGGGTCTTCATGATGTGGAAGGTCAATGCCACTGGTCTGTAGTAATTGGAGCCACTGGGGCGCAGCGTCTTCGGTACAGGAACGAGGCAGGACATCTTCCACAGCACAGGAACCCTCTGGAGATTCATGCTCAGGTTGAAGACATGGTGAAGTATATATATTGGGGGGCACAGGCTTTGAGGGTAGCAGACACCAACAGAATCAACAAACTCATTCGTAAGACCAGTGATGATGTGGGGTGGAACTGGACTCTCTGATGGTGGTGTCTGAAAAGGGGATGCTGTCCAAGTTGCATGCCATTTTGGACAATGACTCCCATCCACTCCATAATGTACTGGTTAGGCACAGGAGTAAATTCAGCCAGAGACTCATTCCACCGAGATGTAACACTGAGCGTCATAGGAAGTCATTCCTGCCTGTGGCCATCAAACTTTACAACTCCTCCCTTGGAGTGTCAGACACCCCGAGCCAATAGGCTGGTCCTGGACTTATTTCCACTTGGCATGATTAACTTATTATTATTTAATTATTTATGGTTTTATATTGCTATATTTCTACACTGTTCTTGGTTGGTGCGGCTGTAACAAAACCCAATTTCCCTCGGGATTAATAAAGTATGTCTGTCTGTTTTGTGGAGAGGCCAGGTTTGTTTTTCTGGGAATGGAGGAAGTTAAGTTTGGATATGATTGAGATAGATAAAATTATCAAGAGTTTAGAGAGAGTAGACTGCAGAAGATGTCTCCATAGATGAAAAGTAAATAAAACTGAACAAAGTACAGTGGCATGCAAAAGTTTGAGCACCCCGGTCAAAATTTCTGTTACTGTGAATAGCTAAGCGAGTAAAAGATGATCTGATTTCCAAAAGGCATAAAGTTAAAGATGGCACATTTCTTTAATATTTTAAGCAAGATTACTTCTTTATTTCCATCTTTTACGTTTTCAAAATAACAAAAAAGGAAAAGGGCCCGAAGCAAAAGTTTGGGCACCCTGCATTGTCGGTACTTAGTAAAACCCCCTTTGGCAAGTATCACAGATAGTAAACACTTTCTGTAGCCAGTTAAGAGTCTTTCAGTTCTTGTTTGGGGGATTTTTTCCCATTCTTCCTTGCAAAAGGCTTCTAGTTCTGTGAGATTCTAGGGCCGTCTCGCATGCACTTCTCTTTTGAGTTCTGTCCACAGAGTTTTGATGATGTTTAGGCCAGGGACTGTGACGGCGAAGGCAAAACCTTCAGCCTGCACCTCTTGAGGTAGTCCATTGTGGATTTTGATGTGTGTTTAGGATCATTATCCTTTTGTAGAAGCCATCCTCTTTTTCATCTTCCGCTTTTTTACAGATGGTGTGATGTTTGCTTCCAGAATTTTCTGGTATTTAATTGAATTAATTCTTCCCTCTACCAGTGAAATATTCCCCGTGCCACTGGCTGCAATACAAGCCCAAAGCGTGATCGATCCACCCCCGTGCTTAACAGTTGAAGAGGTGTTCTTTCCATGAAATTCTGCACCCTTTTTTCTCCAAACATACTTTTGCTCTTTGTGGCCAAAAAGTTCTATTTTAACTTCCATCAGTCCACAGGACTTGTTTCCAAAATGCATCAGGTTTGTTTAGATGTTCCTTTGCTAACTTCTGACGCTGAATTTTGTGGTGAGGATGCAGGAAAGGTTTTCTTCTGATGACTCTTTCGTGAAGGTCATATTTGTGTAGGTGTCGCTGCAAGGTAGAACGGTGCACTACCACTCCAGAGTCTGCTAAATCTTCCTGAAGGTCTTTTGCAGTCAAATGGGGGTTTTGATCTGCCTTTCTAGCAATCCTATGAGCAGTTCTCTTGGAGTTTTCTTGGTCTTCCAGACCTCAACTCGACGTTGAACCTTCCTGTTAACTGTCATTTCTTAATTACATTATGAACTGAGGAAATGGCTACCTGAAAACACTTTGCTATCTTCTTATAGCCTTCTGCTTTATGGGCATCATTTATTTTAATTTTCAGGCAGCTGCTTAGATGAGCCCATGACTGCTGATTGTTGGGACAAGGTTTGAGGAGTCACGGCACTTATAAAGCTTTGAAATTTGCATCACCTGCCCTTTCATAACAATGACTGTGAAGAAGTGATAGCCCTAACAAGCCAATTAAGGTCTGAGACCTAGGTAAGAGTTATCTGAGAGCTGAAATCGCTTGGGGTGCCCAAACTTTTGCATGGTGCTTCTTTCCTTTTATTCACTCTAAAATTGTACAAAACAAAAATAATACACTAATCTTGCTTAAAATGTTGAAAAGAATGTTTCATCTTTGACTTTATGACTTTTAGAGAGGAGTTCATCTTCTACTCACTTAACTATTGGTAACAGAAATTTTGACCAGGAGTGCCCAAACTTTTGCATGCCACTATATGCTTGGGGTAAGGAATAGACTCTGAATCAGGCTTAGAAGGTCTGGAAGGTTAATTTAGTGCAAGACAATGGGATTAATACAGGTAGGTATCCACTGGTTGGCATGGATGGAGTGGGCTGATTGGCCAGTTTCCATGCTGTGCAACTCTTTGATTTGTGCATTTTATGTCATGGTGTGGGGTAATCTGTGGCTTAATTTCACACGCAGGAATGTTATAAGTTGGTAAAGGAAACACCATAGGAGTTTATTGGAATTGCAATCTCAAATATGTGTACTATTGTGAACACTTTTGTTAAAATATATTTCTTTAAAAGTTAGCAATTCAGATGTTTTCGTACTGCAGATTAAACATGCTACAAGGTGGCCCCCGTTTTTCCAACATTCGCTTTACGACAGCTCGCTGTTATGAAAGACCTACATTAGTACCTGTTTTCGCTAACCAAAGAGAATTTTTGCTTTTATGAAAAAAAGACACCTGCTTTATACACATTACCCTGAGAAAGACTACCATGACCATGAAGCCTTGTGTGAGCAGTTGTGCCGTGCATGTGTGTATGTGCCGGTTTTTTTCTCCACATCGATTTTTGGCTTGCTGTCTTCCTGATTTTGATAAGTGAAACTGCACCATACATACAATATTTCTATTTTATATAGGCTGTATATTACATCATTCCTGAAACATCGACAGCGCTTCTCCCTATCGATGCTGCCTGGCCTGCTGTGTTCCACCAGCATTTTGTGTGTGTTTGAATTTCCAGCATCTACAGATTTCCTTGTGTTTGCCCTTTATATTATATCATTCCTGCTTTTACTATACATTCATATTATTTTAGGTTTATGTGTTATTTGGTTTGATTTGGGAGGTATTTTTGGGGTTTGGGAACGCTCAAAAATTTTTCCCATATAAATTAATGGTAATTGCTTCTTCGCTTTACAACATTTCAGCTTACAAACGGTTTCATAGGAACGCTCTACCTTTGGATAGCAGGGGAAACCTGTATATACATTTTAAAGTCCATAGAACTTCTAATGATCAATTGAATTTTTCCAGTCTGAATTCAACTGATCAAACTCAATTCATTTCCTTTGAGTGTTTGTCTCCCATTTTTTACATTGCTTAGCACTTAAATTATTAATTTCTATTTTATGAAAGGTAGTTCAATTGTAGGAGTAGCAGAGTAAAAAGATAACTTTGTTACTCAATTCCTACTTGCGGTGTTGTGAAAAAATATTCAGCCCCTACTATTTTCACATTTTACTGTCTCATTTTACAAATTTAAAATATATTGAAGTAGGATTTTTGAGCTAATCTACAAAATACTGTGTATCATGTCAAATCAAAGGAAAAATTCTAAAACCTGTTCAACAATTTAGTAAAAATTTTAAAAAAAACCAGAATTGTCAGGCTGAGAAGTATTTTTAATTACTATGCTAACTTTCCTCAGGTGCAATACTGTACATTTCCTTTTTAACTCATCCAATTTGCTGACGTAAAAAAATTAGAGGATCACCTGAATAAATACCGCCTCTCTTTGTAAGGCCCAGCCGTACAGTAGACTTTCAACAGGCCAAACCAAGATCAAGATAAAAGAGCATCCAAGGCAGTTTGGAGAAATTATAATAGAGAAGCATACATCTGGGGAAAGGCATAAGACTATCTCGAAGGCACTTAACATACCTTGGAGCTCAGTGCAGTCCATCATGAAAAAGTGAAAAATATATCAAACCAGAGTCACGTTGCCTAGGTCAGCACTTGTAAGAGAGGCTGCCGTGATGCCAAAAGTCACTCTGCGTGAGCTGCAGAAGTGAGTGGCTGCAACTGGATATGAAGTTCATGGTTCCACAATTTCTAAAGGCACAAAAAGGGTATTTATGGAAGAGTGGCAAAAAAGAAGCTGTAGCTTTGAAAAAAACTTATTCTTGCCTGTGAAGACTTTGCAAAGTATCACTTAGAAGATACTGTAAAGAGGTGGAACAAGGTCCTATGGTTGGATGAGACTAAAGTGGAACTTTTTGGCCTCAACTTTAAGTGGTATGTGTGGTGTAAATTTAATACAGCGCATCAGCCAGGTAACACCATCCTTACTGTAATCTGTCAGGATTGATGGGAAGATGAATACTGCTAAATGCAGAGAGATCCTGGATATAAACCTGCCAACCTCTGTCAGAAAACTTCAACTGGGGAGGAAGTTTGGCTTTCATCATGTCAATGGCCCAAAGCACACTGCCAGAGCAACCGTAGAGTGGCTTCAAATGAAGAAAGTTTAAAGTAAATTTATTATTAAAGTATATGCATGTCACCATATACAACCCTGAGGTTCATTTACTTGCAAGTATAATAAATCCATAATGGAATAATAAACATCAGTGAAAGACTGCACCAACTTGGGCGTTCAACCAGTGTACAAAAGACAATAGACTGCAAATACAAAACAAAAGAAATAATAATAATAAATGAATAAGCTATAAATATAAAGAACATGAAGAGTCCGAGAGAGTGGGTCCATAGGTTATGGGAACATTTCTGTCATGGGGCAAGTGAAATTAGCCCCTTTGGTTCAAATGCCTGATGGGTTAAGGAGTATTAACTATTCTGGAACCTGGTGGTGTGAGTCCTGAGGCTTCTGTACCTTCTTCCTAATGGCAGTAGTGAGAAGAGAGCATGTCCTGGGTGGTAGGGGTTCTCTTGTGATGGATGCTGCTCTCCTGCAACAACACAGTGTAGATGTGCTAAATGGTGGGGAGGCTTTACCCATGATGGACTGGGCTGACTCCACTACTTTATGTAGAGTTTTTCATAACAGGCTGTGATGCAGCCGGTCAGTGTACTTTCCACTACATGTCTGTAGAAGTTTGTCAATATTTAAGATACAGGCAGAATCTTTGCAAACTCCCACGGAAGTTGAGCTCTGCCGTGCTTTCTTTATAATTACACTTCTGTGCTGTGCCCAGATGGGTTCTTGGAAATGATGACACCAAGGAATTTTAAATTGCTGATCTTCTCCACCTCTGATCCTTCAATGATGACTGGCTTATGGGCCTCCTGGTTTCCTAGGTCTTGTTGACATTGAGTAAGAGGTTGTTGTTGTGATACCGCTCAGCCCGATTTTCAGTCTCGCTCTTACATGCCTATTTGTCACCATCTTTGATTCAGCCTGCAATAGTGGTGTCATCAGCAAACTTGAATATGGTGTTGGAGCTGTGCTTAGCCATACAGTCATAAAGTGAGTAGAGCAGGGGGCTAAGCACAGGTGGTGCATCAGTGCTGATGTAGAGATGTTGCCAATCTGAACTGACTGATCTGCGAGTGAGGAAATTGAGGATCCAGTTGCATAAGGAGGTATTGAAGCCAAGGTCCTGAAGTTTATTGATTAGTTTTGAGATGATGATGGTATTGAATGCTAAGCTGTAGTGGACAAAGAGACTCTTTGATGTCCAGATGTTCTAGGGTTGAGTAAAGAGCCAAGGGGATGGCAACTGCTGCTCTAGTAGACAAATTGGAACAGATGCAAGTCACTTCTTAGGCAGAGGTTGATATGTTTCATTACCTACCTCTCAAAACACTTCATCACTGTGGATGGAATTGCTACTGGATGATTGTCATTGAGGCAGGTTATCACATTCATCTCAGATACCCATATAAATGAAGCCTGCTTGAAGCAGGTGGGTACCTCAGGCTGCTGAAGCGAGAGGTTAAAGATCTCAGTGAAGGTTCCAGCCAGTTGATCAGCACAGGTCTTTTGTACTTGTCCAGGTACCCCATCTGGGCCAGATGCTTTTTGTGGGTTCACACTCCTTAAGGCTGCTCGCACTTCAGCCTCAGAGACTGAAATTACAGGATCATTGGGGTCTGTAGGACTTTGTGATGGTTCTTCCACGTTTTGACGGTCAAAGCGAGCAGAGAAGGCATTGAGCTCATTTGGAAGTGAAGCCCTATTGTTGCCTTTTTCGCTTGATTTTACTTATAAGAGGTGATAGCATGCAAGCCTTGCCACAACTGTTGCGTATCCTTCGTAGATTCATATTAGTTCAAAATTGCCGCTTCATCTGTAAGGTGCCTTTCCGGAGATCGTACCTGGACCTCTTGTAACTTTCTTGGTCACCACACTTGAATGCCTCTGATCTGTCCCAAAGCCTACTGCAAATCTCATGGTTCATCCTTGGCTTCTGGTTAGGGAAGACTGAATGATTTTGTGGGGACATGTTCATCTACAGCTGTTTTTATAAGGCCATGACAACCAAGGTGTATTCATTCAGATACACAGATGAATCCTGGAACCAACTCAAAGCAATGCTGTAACTGCCCTTCTGCCTCTGTGACTTCCTCTTTGTTGTCCTAATTTTTGGAACTTTGCTCTTTAGCCTCTGCCTCTATGCAGGTAGGAGAAGCTCAGCCAAGTGATCAGATTTCCGGAAGTGCAGTCTGGGCATGGAAAGGTAGGCATTCCTTATCTTAGTATAACAGCAGTTTAGTGTTTTGGGGCTTCTGGTGTTACAGGTTATATGCTGATGGTATTTGAGCAGTATTTTCTTCAAACAAGTCAGGCTGAAGTCCCCTCCTTTGATTTGAAATGCATCAGGATGGATTGTCCCTTGTTTGGAGACGACATTATGCAGAACCTCAAGTGTTTGGTTATAGTCAGCTGTGGTTGATGTGTAACTGCTGGTGAGGATCATAGATGAGAAGTCCTTGGGTAAATAGAATGGGTGACATTTAATCATTACATGCTCAAGGTCGGAGGAGCACAGTTCAATAACACCTCCACATCGAAGTACCATCAAAATTTTGTCATGAAGCATACCTCCACCTTTTACTTGTTCCAAATCTGCAGTTCAGTCCACCCTGTGAATCGAGAAGCCTTTGGGTCTGATCACTGTATTTAGCATGCTAGGAATAAGCCATTTCTCAATTAAAAGTATAAGAAAAAAAAATCTCTCATTTTCCTTCAATACAGCAGTCTTGCCCCCAGGATCTCAGTTTTGTTCTCCAATAACTGCACATTTGCTAACAAGATGCTGGGTAGAGGGGACTCATTCCTCTGTGTTTCAGCCTGGCTCAGACCCCCCCCCCCCCCCCACTTCATTTCCAGCTGTGGCAATGAACCTCGTCTGCTTAAAGGTGTTGTTGAGAGTTAAGTCCACTGAGTCCTTCAGAAGATCATGAATCTGTAGTTCATTAAGTTGATTTAAAAGTATATTGCTTAAAGGGAAATAGCATGCTGCAGATTGCAGTGAGTAATTCAAATGAGATATTTAGAAGCATTATTTGAGGGGTGATTGATAAGTTTGTGGCCTAAGGTAGAAGATGAGTTATTCAGCTCTTGTTACATGCACATGCAGTTCAAGTTTTTGAGTGATTATGCAGAGAGTTTGAAGTTAGTAACTCATCTCCTTCTACCGTAGGCCACAAACTTAACAATTACCTTTCGTACATAGCCCATAGAACATCGCCTTGGGTCTTTAGCACTATCTTGATGGATGAAATTGATGTTCTTGAGTGGCCCAGTCAGCCCTGACCTTAACTCAATTGAACATCTCCAGCAAGACCTCAAGATTGCTGTCCACCACTGCTCTCCAACTAGCTTGGCACAGCTGAACAATTTTGTAAGGAGAAATGGGCAAATCTTGCTCCATCATGACTTATCCAAAAAGTCTATTGGCTGTAATAGTTGTGCGAGGTGGTTCAGCTAAGTACTGAGCAAAAGGGAATGAATACTTTTGAACCGCTGACTTTTCAGTTTTTTGTGCTTTACAATTTTCCCTGTCTTTTGGGCTCTGCTGTGGGGGTTGGGGGGAAGGAACGTGTGATTCACAAATAAAAATTCTCAGTTAAGTGGATTAAGATCCCTGGGGTTGTAATGCTCAATTTATGTGAACAAAGGAATGGTGGCTGAATACTTTTACAAGGCACTGTATACCCGTAAATGGTGATATGATTATGAAAAAGTACCGGTGCATTGTATCTAAATTCTCTCCAGATTGTGCCAAAGATCATTGTGATATTTCATGTGATTTGGCCTCATTTCCCAGCATTTAAATTGCTTTTCATTAAGGCTGGCAATCTGGCTGTTTCCCAGAGCAGTTATAAAAGGATACCACGGTTTACATTAATGTGCCAGAATGCTGAATGGCTTGTTTCAAGCTCAAAAGTTACTAGATGCATGTAGCTGCAAGCTTGCTTGAAGGTAAGTAATCGGATTTCCCTGAAAATAGATCTTGATACCAGCATTGAGTTCCGTTAAATAGAGAAGCACACCAATGCTTCTTTTTGGCTTGGTCCGTAGAGTTTGGACTAATGTAATAGAAAATTGATTCACAGAATTCTTGCCTAAAGCTTGCTGGAATTCTCAAAATACTAAAAATAAGCATCTAATTCATGTTTTATTTTCTCAAATAATAGTCATATTAGATTACTGAAACATGTTTCCAGTAAGTTCATGTTTATGAAGAAACACTTCCTTTTGGTATTAAGGATGAATCCAGAATTAAAATAGATGTGGAGCATCGTTCTCTAGACAAACCCTGTATCTGCAGAACTTTTGTGTCCATCTGGAGTCTACTTCTGTCAAAATAGCTGAATGCTGGTAGCTTTGAGACAAAGCCAAATGTAATTGCCCATGTTCAGCATTCAGCTTCTCTCATCAATGGATCTTTATGTCCCTCCATTCTTATTTGTTACGTTTGTTCAATAGAAATCTCTGGTCAGAAGTTTAGCGATGTTGTTTTCATTTAGTTCCTAATCCTTAGGTTCAGTCCCTCATGACCCTCTCAGCAATTTGAGGTTTCTTTTTTTGTAATTTATTCTTTTATTGAAGTTCATCATGAAACAAACATTTCCACAAGTTATATTTCAGACATTGTACCTATATATCATATAATCATATATATCACAAATCTCCACAAAGTATTTATCTGAGGTATACATTTATAGAAAAGAGTGGAAAGAAAAAACAAGCAAAGGAAAGAACTATGTACAAGTAGGGAGTGATCTTTTTTTTTACAACAAATTAATTGATTTGTGAGAATAAAATCAGGCCTATGAGGCATGATGTAGTTAAACCATTTTTCCTAGTATGAATCAAATTGTTCCAAATTGGATAAAATTCTCTTATGTTTGATTGGATTTAATAGCCCATTGACATTAAATGAATTTTACCATGTCCTTAGCCATCTGTATTTATCTGTCAATGTATCATTGAAATGAGAACAAAACTTAATAGATCTACTCCCTGAACAAATAAGAACCAAGAAACACAAATAATATAAAAATGGCTTTCGCTAATTTTGGTCATGCTGACGGGCAACCCTCTGGCCTTCATGTCTGTGGTCGCCTCTTCCACTGTCTGGTACAACTGTGTCCCGTTGTCATAAAACACTTAAATTTTAGCAGGGTACATACAGAGTTTGAAATCTAATCTTTTTTTGCTTTAGTACTTGCTTTACTTCAGAGTATTCTTTGCGTTTCTGCAGGACTGTGGGGGGGGGGGGGAATCTTGGTCGAAATATATTAATTTATCGTCAAAAAACACTCTTTTCTTACCCAGGCCCTTCGTAGAATCTCTGCCTTGGTGCTGTACCGAAGGAATTATTATTGAGTATAGCTTTCTATCCTGGGTAGGTTTCGAGACTAACGCGTGGTGGGCTCTTTCGACTTTCAGCTTCATAGCTGAGGGAAGATCCAACACGTCCCGCAGTAACTTTCCGACAAACTCCATCAGAGACGAGCCCTCCCCTCCTTCAGGAACGTTGTAGATTCTGATATTTTTCCGCCATGATCTTCCCCCCAGGTCAAGCAGTTTACCTTCTTGGTGATTTAATATTTTTATTGTCTTACTCAGTATCCGTTCCATGTTTTGAACGTGATCTTCTACCTTCTCAATTCGAGTCTCTGCCACCGCTACTTTTTGATTGATGCTGGCGAGCTCTGACTTAATATTATGGAGCTGCTGCTTTATTTCTTTCTGGACCTCCACTATTTCTTTCAGGATTTCAAAGATATTCACTGCTTCGCCTGAACAAGGCCCAGCGGCTGCCTCGCTAGCATGCGGTTGGGTAGGAGAGTCACTTGCTGCACTCCTCTCTGCCGCAGGCTCCGCAGTGTCGCTTTTTTTATTTCCATTCCTTTTCCCCATTCTTGCCCCTCTTTTCAGTTCAAATATTTTTAGAAAAATATTATATTTGATGGGATTAATGTGCGTTTTTCCGGAGGAGCTAGTGACTTAAGCTGCCATTCTCAACAATGACGTCACCAGAACCAGCAATTTGAGGTTTCAAACTGGAGTATTTGTAACCTTGAAGTAAAATTCTTCCAATAACAAAACTGTCAGAGATGAAATTAAGCACTGGCTGACTTGATCTGTTGCTGAAAATTAATATATTTCCAATTTAGTTGCCCATTGAACATTTGATTGTTCTTCTGTTATCCACCCTTCATTGAACCAAGCTCAGCTGACACACAACTGGTCGTTAATGAATGGTTTCTGTTCTTGCAATGTCTAAATTTCAAAGTTTCCTTCTTGTTTTTAAATCTTTATGTCCATCATTTCTCTGGACATCCTCTAGTTGACCATCGATGTTGCATCCCAGCTGTCTACATGATACACAAGCCAGGGCAGTACAAAATGGAGAGCAAGCCGTTCCCCATGTAACAGGCTCCCCTTTTCTATGCAGCTGATAAATCCAAAGGAACAGCAGAGGCACAGGCAGTCTGGTATCAGCAGTGTCACAGAATTTCCAGTTGGTGTTGAACTCAAGGTTGGACTGCCTTTGGGACTCCAGGTCCAGATTTATCCTCTGGGCTTACTCCTGAAACCTTCCCCATGAGTAGTTATAGCTACAAGGCAGTTGAGGTTTGGGATCAGAGTTCTCCTCCTCGGTGAGCTGTCAACCATGGCTGATGAGCCCTATCTGCCTGAAGTGACTCATTTTAAGGGGGCGCCAGCACCCCTTCTGTTAGTAGAAGCATTACTGCCAGGCTTAGTTGCTTAGTCACAAGTGAAGGACAGGAGCTGTAGAGGCTATTTGAGACTTACACCATTGGGAACATTTAATAGATAGTAGGAGCTTATCACAACTACTATTCCTGGCTATGACAACCTTAAGGACATCCCCGAACTACTTGAGATACCAGAAATTGGCTGCTTCTACCTTCTTGATGAACATTTCACCAGTGGTACTTTGAAGTGTCCTGCGAGGTTTTTTTGTGTTAAAGTACTATATAAACACCTGCAGCTGGATTCTAGACTTCCGGATCGGGAGCAGCATCTCTAACACCATCACACTGAGCGCGGGGGTGCTCAGTCCACTGCTGTTCACTCTGCTGACCTACAACTGTGCTGCAATACACAGCTTGAATCACATCATCAAGTTCGCCGATGACACGACTGTGGTGGGTCTCATCAGCAAGAATGACGAGTCAGCATACGGAGAGGAGATGCAGAGGCTAACAGACTGGTGCAGAGCCAACAACCTGTGTCTAAATGTGAACAAAAGAAATGGTTGTTGACTTCAAGAGAGCACGGAGCGACCACTCTCCGCTGAACATTGATGGCTTCTCCATTGAGATCGTTAAGAGCACCAAATTTCTTGGTGTTCACCTGGCGGAGAATCTCACCTGGTCCCTCAACACCAGCTCCATAGCAAAGAAAGCCCAGCAGCATCTCTACTTTCTGCGAAGGCTGAGCAAAGTCCATCTCTCACGCCCCATCCTCACCACATCCTACAGGGGATGTATTCAGAGCATCCTGAGCAGCTGCATCACTGCCTGGTTCAGGAATTGCACCATCACGGATCGCAAGACCCTGCAGCAGATAGTGAGGTCAGCTGAGAAGATCATCAGGGTTTCTCTTCCAGCTATTACAGACATTTACACCACATGCTGCACCCGCAAAGCTAACAGTATTGTGAAGGACCCCGTGCATCCTCACACAAACTCTTCTCCCTCCTGCCATCTGGCAAAAGGTACTGAAGCAGTTGGGCTCTCACGACCAGACTGTGTAACAGTTTCTTCCCTCAAGCTATCAGACTCCTCAATACCCAGAATCTAGACTGACATCTACATCATTTATTATTATATTGTAATTTGTTCTCTACTGTGCCTATTGTCTTGTTTATTAATTATTGTACTGTCTTGCACTGTTTTGTGCACTTTATGTAGTCTTGTGCAGGTCTGTAGTCTAGTGCAGTGTATGTTGTTTTTAATGTAGTGTAGTGTAGCCTTGTGCTGTCTCACATAGTCTAGTGTAGTTTTGTGTTGTTTCATGTAGCACCAGGGTCTTGGAGGAAAGTTGTTTCATTTTTACTGTGTACTGTACCAGCAGTTTATGGTCGAAATGACAATAGACTTGACTAAATGGAAGATGCTGTTCTCTTGTAAATTACTTTCGTGGAACAGGCCCTTCAGCTCATGATGTCTGTGCCGACCCTGATGATAATTCAAACTAACGCCATCTGTACCTTTTCAACTTGGAGCAGTTATTTTATTGGAGATGCTTTGAAAATATATCAAGGATCAACTTTATTTGCCATATACATATGAGGGGTGGTTGATACATTTGTGGCCTAAGGTAGAAGGAGATGAGTTATACAGCTCTCGTTACATGCACATTCAGTTCAACTCTTTGAATGATTATGCAGAAAGTTTGAAGTTAGTAACTCATCAGTGGTGATTGATAAGTTTGTGGCCTAAGGTAGAAGGAGATGAGTTATTAACTTCAAACTTTCTGCATGATCACTCAAAGAGTTGAACTGCATGTGCATGTAATGAGAGCTGTATAACTCATCTCCTTCTACCTTAGGCCACAAACTTGTCAATCACCTCTGGTATTAGGAATTTGTGGTCTGTTGGTGTGACGTGCAACAAAAAAGAACATCCAACAATTATAAAGAATTATATAAATAATATTTATATATTGTTATGATCCCAGCCCCCTCCTTTTTGAGAATTGCAAGAGCCCTAGAGAAGGGGGGGGGTCAATGACCCAAGAGAAGAGAGAGATACGTGCTGATTACCTCGTTTCACAGCGAGGCAAAAGCTGGCGACTGTGGTCATTGTCTCTTGGAGACACCTTTGTGAATTGAGAACTGTACTACGTGTATACCCTCAGGGCAACGTGGGTGGAGTGATGGAGAGAGATTGCATCCTCCCAACCTGATTGACATTTGAGACCCCGTGAGCAAGGATAAAAAGATGGACTGAAGGGGGCAGGCTCAGTGACGCAACAGGAGGAGACACCATCACTCGTCGCTCCCGTGATACCGGGAAGCTATTCGGAAGCCACGTGTGGTTTCGTTCCCCTTTTGCCTGGGAAATGAGTGGCTGATAACATCGAAAAGGACTTCGAACTGACAACGGGGAACCCACGTTCCCGATTCAATGGTTTGTGGCAAAAAAAAGGAAGGGCAAGTTTCTATTCTCACCACCAATCTCTTTCTCTCTCTGACATGTGAAACTCAGCAGCCACCCCCCCCCCCCCCCCCCCCCACAAAGGCAGAAAGCCTGCATGAACTCAAGAGACTTCTATATTTCCATCGGACAAATTATTACCCCTAGACAACGGTAGAGCTTATTTCTTATTGATTATTACTATACCTGCACTTTAGATTGAGTATTGACGACGTATACTATCTGAATGTTTGCATTAACCTTAGTTTGTGCCCCTTTATAAATAAAAACTTTTGAAAATAGTGCCATCAGACTTCAACGGACCTCTCTATCTTTGCTGGAAAGTGATCCAGTTACGGGATACGTAACAATATTTATTGTTAAAAATAATGTATGTAGTTTGGTTCAAATGCATGATTCACAGATTTCTGAGGATTCATTTGGAGTCCTTCCCTTGCTATTCTTGCATACGTTATGAAACATTTGTATTGTTACATTAATTTTGTTGCTGCCCAAAGGAAGGAGGAGTTGTTGCAGATAATTGGGATTTCTTTTGGGGAGGTATGACCTGCACAAAAAGGATGGGTTACATCTGAACCTGAGGGGGGACCAAAATCTTTGCATTGTAACATTCAATGAAATGCATCATTTGAGTTATCAACCAAACACACATGAGGACGTGCTGGGAACAGTCTGTGAGTGTTACCACACATTCTGGCCCCAACACAGCACGCCCACAATGCTCAGCAGCACAACATAGAACATAGCTAGCAACAAACAACAACTGCAAAAATAAGTCCTATTGCTCCCTCCCATCCATGCTCATACACAGACCTTTAACTCAAAGGACAGGCCTCCATTTGCATCCTCAGGCAGACACTAACTTAGGCTTCAGACTCCGGGCTTTGACTTCTCCAACGGACTCGCAGAGATTCTCAGACTTGGTTTCAGCCAGTGGGCCTCAACTTCTGGTCTTCCAGTTTGTCCTTGGACGGCATTCCTTAGCATCAGTCAGAACACACCGAACACAAGACTCAAAATCTGGAATTGCCAATGGTGGGAACCTGAACAGTATGTCCAGTTTCACAAAAGCTCCAGTTTCACTGATTCACAAGCTTGTTCCTCCAGCCCTATTCTGAACATCCTAATAATCTGGTCTAAGTTGTCTTCAAATCTTGCATTTATTCATACCAATTTTGCCAGATTTTAATCTTGTTTAGTTTTAACTAGTTAGTCCAGTGTGATGAGAACAACTTCAAACTTGTGCATCTGCAATGTTCATTCAGAGTTTGAGGAGATAGGAAACCCAAGGGAAATAACAGAAGGTGCCAGCATTTATTGTCTCGATTGGATGTGGCTCAGGTACCTTGCTGTATAAAGATTTGCTTCGCGGTTCTCTGCATTTTATCAAGGGTTTTATTATTTAAAACCGTTTGATAAATAATCTGGGGAAAAAAGCTGACTGCTTTGTGGTCTATGGAAGTTTTATTTTTGAGATGGTTGAAAATTGCCAGCAGTCCCTTTTAATGTTTTTGAGTTAATTTTCTTGTCTTTTTAAAGCATGAGACATCCAATACTTATTGACTGTACTGTACTGTAGTAGAAGATTGCATCTGTAAGGGACTTTGGAGCAATAGGGAGATAGCAGCCTGGACAAAATACGTTATGTGGCAGTTGTATTGTACAGTGGAAGGCAAACTGCATTTACACCAATGCATAAAGTGGACTGTGCACTGTACAGAACAGTAATGTTTCATGGAGTGTGTATATTTTTCAATGAAATTTAAATACCTGCACCTTCAGTGGTTATTTTCAATATCTTACAGTCTATGACAGACAGACAGACAAACATACTTTATTGATCGCGAGGGAAACTGGGTTTCGTTACAGTTGCACCAACCAAGAATAGAGTAGAAGTATAGCAAAATAAAACCAGAAATAATTAAATAATAATAAGTAAATTATGCCAAGTGGAAATAAGTCCAGGACCAGCCTATTGACACTCCGAGGGAGGAATTGTAAAGTTGTTTGAATTCAAGAGCACTGGTTTCATTTCAACTGACTTGGGTAACAAGATCTGCAGCTATGATTATTTTATTTTTTGTTCAGAATTTTCAACAGGATTATAGTGTTAATTTCTTTTTGCCAGAGGGTAGCTGTTTTGTAAGATAGTAACTTGTTGCCAGTCAACAACCAGATAAGCAGTAAGTAATATGGTCAAAACTTAGTCCTGTTATCAGTGCAAGCTTCAGACTGAACTGTTGGCTCTGTAATTCGAAGGCGGTATTGTCAAATGCTTGAGCCTAGGGCTAGTAATGTGAAATGAGGCAGTTTTACCAGCAACACGATGTAAAATTAGTATTTCACAAAACAGTGACATAAATGAGCTTTGAGGTCCAAGTTACTTGATCTGTGCTGAGTTGAACTGTTAATAATCAGAATCACTTAATATAAGTTTTGGGACAGCTGCACAGTACAAAATCTTATGAAAAGAACTAAAACAAGAATGTTTAGATGATTCAAAAATCTGATGGGAGAGGGGTAAGATGTGTCTCCGGATCATTTCGTATAGGTCTTCAGTCTCCTGTACATCCTCCCTGATTGTAGTAATGAGAAGAGGACACGTCCCACGTGGCAAGTGTCCTTACTAATGAATATTGTGACACCACTCAACTAGCTGAATTATCACACTCCTGTATGCCTCCTTGTTGCCATCTGAGATTTTACCTACAACAATGGTGTAATCCACGAATTTATGGATGACGTTTAAGCTGCGCTCAGCCACAGGAAAGTAGAGAGAGTTGTGCAGTGGCAAAGCGCCTGTCCTTGATGTGTGTGTGTGTGAGTGAGGATGAGATGTTATTACCGATCTGTATTGACTGTGGTATCCTGATAAGGAAGTTGAGGATCCGATTGCAGAGGGAAGTACAGAGGGCTAGATTTAGAAGCTTGGTGATTAAAATGGTGAATCTGGAATTCTCTGCCACAGGAAACAGTTGAGGCCGGTTCATTGGCTATATTTAAGAGGAAGTTAGATATGGCCCTTGTGGCTAAAGGAATCAGGGGGTATGGAGAGAAAGCAGGTACAGGGTTCTGAGCTGGATGATCAGCCATGATCATACTGAATGGTGGTGCAGGCTCAAAGGGCCGAATGGTCTACTCCTGCACCTATTTTCTATGTTTCTAATATCTGCAGAGCTATAATTGATAAACAGCAGTCTAACATAAGTTTTGCTGTTGTCTCAGTGCTCTTAAGCATAGAGGAGAGCCAGTGAAATTGCATCTACTGTGAACTGTTGTAGTGGTAGGTGAATTGCAGTGCTTCAAGGTCCTTGTTTAGGCAGAACCACTTTGGTATGGTAGATGTGAGTGCTGCTGGTCAGTAGTCATTGAGGCAGCTCACTTTGCTCTCAACATTGCAATCACTTACCTTTTTGAAGCAGAATGGATTCTGAGAACACAGCAGTGAGAAGTTGAAGGTGTCCTTGAAACCTCAGTCAGTTGGTTGGCAGAGGTTTCCAGGTACATTGGGACCTGACACTTTGCAAGGTTTCACCCTCTTGAAGAATGATTTGACATTGGCCTCAGTGATAGACATCACGGAATCACTGGATACTGTGGGGATTTCATAAAATGGAGCAGATTTAGGGCATTGGGCCCATTGAGTCTACTCCAACATTTTATCATGGCTTATTTATTATACCTCTCAACCTCATTCTCCTGCCTTCTCCCCATAACCTTTGATGCCCTGACTAATTAAAACCCCATCAACTGCCATTTTAAATATACTCATTGACTTGGCCTCCACAGCCATCTGGGTAATGAATTCCACAGATTCACTACCCTCTGGCTAAAGAAATTCCTCATATCTGTTTTAAATGGACGTCTGTGCCTCTACTCCGAGGCTATGTCCTCTTGTCCTAAACTCCCAGTACTCTAGGAAACAGCCTTTCCATGGCCACTCTGTCTCGGACTTTTAATACTCGATAGGTTTCAATGAGATCCCCCCCCCTCCCCCCATTCTTCTAAACTCTTGTGAGTACAGGGCCAGAATCATCAAACCCTTTCATTTCCAGAATCGTTCTCATGAACCTCTTCTGGACTTTCCCATGCCAGTACATCCTTTCTTACATAAACACAAAGTGCACTGCAGATGCTGTGGTCAAATCAACACGTACAAAAAAGCTGGATGAACTCAGCAGGTCGGGCAGCATCCGTTGAAATGTTTGGAAATGTTGACTGCTCCTTTTAACGGATGCTGCCCGACCTGCTGAGTTCATCCAGCTTTTTTGTACGTGTCCTTTCTTACATAATTCATGTGTGGAGCCAAAATAGGAGGAAATCTTAAATGGATTTTTTGCATCTGTATTTACTCAGGAGACGGACACGGAGTCTTTCAAAGTGAAGCAAAGCAGTATTGGCTTCATGGACCCCATACAGATTACAGAGTAGGAGTGTTTGCTGCCTTGAGGCAAATTAGATTGGAGTACAGGAGATAAAATGTTATGTTGAAGTTGTATAAGACATTGATGAGGCCTAATCTGGAGTATTGTGGGCAGTTTTGGTCACCTACCTACAAGAAAGATGTAAACAAGGTTGAAAGAGTACAGGGAAAATTTATAAGGATGTTGCCAAGAGTGGAGGACCTGACTTATAAGAAAAGATTGAATAGGTTAGGACTTTATTTCTTGGTATATAGAAGGTTGAGGGGAGTTTTGATAGAAGTATACAAAATTATGAGGGGCATAGATAGGGTAGTTTTTTCCACTGAGGTTGGGTGGGACTACAACTAGAGG
Organism: Hypanus sabinus; assembly: GCF_030144855.1. Lineage (NCBI taxonomy): Eukaryota > Metazoa > Chordata > Chondrichthyes > Myliobatiformes > Dasyatidae > Hypanus > Hypanus sabinus. The sequence continues at coordinate 21,348,408 of NC_082708.1, forward strand.
TCATAGGTTAAGGGTGAAAAGTTTAAGGGGAACATGAAGGAAAACTTGTTCACTTGGGGTCAAGTGTGTGGAACAAACTGCCAGCACAAGTGTTGCATGCAAGATCAATTTCAATGTTTAAGAGAAGTTTGAATTGGTACGTGGATGGTAGGGGTATGGAGGGCTATGGTCCGGTACAGGTCGATGGGAATAGGTAGTTTAAATGGTTCAGCACTGACTAAATAGTCCAAAGGGACCATTATTGTGCTGTACTTTTCTGACTCTGAAGGGCCCAGAATTGTTAACAATACTCAGCGTGGTTTGATCAATGCTTTATAAAGCCTCAGCATTACAACCTTGCTCTTGTATTCTAGTCCTCTTGAAATGAATGTTAATGTTGCATTTGTCTTCTTTACCATCGACTCAACCTGCAAGTTAACCTTTAGGGAGTCCTGCATGAGCAAGTGATTTTAAGAAATATTTATGAATAGAAACATACTCAAACATATATGTAACTTTTCTTTTGCAGTGTTGTGTTACTTGGACTTCAAAGTTCACTTTTTCTCATATGGGTATTGCATGAGCTATCCGTAGCTGAATGCTTGTGCTTGGTCTCAAGGAATTCTTTTTATAGCTTGAAGAAGTTTATGTTTGAAAGTAAATTGATGCTGATTAATTGTAACTTCATTTTTTGCAAATTTCTAACTATCTTCAACATATCTTCAACTATCACTGACTCATCACTTTATGTTGAAGGTTTCAGCTTGGTAGAGGATTACCAATCTTGTCATTTTGCTTTCTTCTTAGCTTGCCTTCACTCGAGATGGAGTCTGTGGTCTTTGGAACGAAATGGTCAAGGATGGTGAAATTGTTTACACTGGACCTGAAGCGACGCAAAATCTTAACGACTCAATATCATCAAAAGGTACTAAAGTGAATGACATTCTAACATTCTAGGCTAAGTAAGTTCGTATATTTAAAGTGGAGGTTGATGGGTCTTGGTTAGTCAGGGCATCAAAGGTTCTGATAAAAAGGTGGAAGAGTGGGTTTGAGACGGTAAATAAAGTAACATTCTAGGATTTCTGGCAAATCACACTCCATAATTTTTTCCCTCATCAGTTGCATCAAAGCTACATTGTTTTAGTATTGTAAAACTAATTTTAAAAACTTTAAAGAATTGATGGTTCATTGGGTTAAATATGTGGTTAGTTGTCCATCGTATCCAATAATGACAGTTAAATTTGTGCCCTTTTTTTAATGAAGTAAACTACACAAAGAAACCTGTGTGGAGAGTTTTTAAAGTGGAAAGGTTGATGCACTGGGGCAGTTCCACTCTTTCCAGGTCCGGTGGTACAAGTAGTCTTCACAACTGCCACCTACCTTGGATGACCATGACTTCCTTTGTGGCTCGACATGCCCTTCACACCCCGTGAATGGCTTTCCTGGCCATTGGACCTCACTGTTGAACTCATCCGCCCAGTTAGCCAAAGCTGACTTTGCAAGCTAGGACAACCGTGTCCCACTCTCAAAGTTGATAAGTTCAAAGTACATTTATTATCAAAGTATGTATACATTATACAACTTTGAGGTTTGTTTCCTGACAGGTAGCCACGAAACAAAGCAACCTGAAAGAACCCCTTAAAAAAAGACCAAACATCCAAGGTGCAGACAGAAATAAAACAAATCATGCAAACGATAAACACAAGCAAATAGCGTTCTGAACTGAAATCCATAAAGCGAGTCCAGTCCCCAGACTCTTAGTTCAGGGTAGAATGAGTAGCGAGCTGAACCGTCCCATCCCTTGCCTTGGGCCTCGATACCCTGATCTTTTAAATCTGGCCTGGCGCCTAAATCGTTATCCGTACTTCGGGGTCACTCGCTTCAATACACTTTGGGGCCAGGGTCCTGGTGCCAAAGAGAAGTTACACACTGTTTCTTGCAGTGATTGTTTACCAGAAAAAGAATGGTTAACAAAGTATTTAAATTTTTTTCCTTGTTTCATTGGCCACAAGCCAGAAGTCACTGAGATTCATCAGTGTCATCTCACCAGAGCATGAGGTAAAATATGTAGGAAGCATACTGACTATATATACGCTTGGGCTATTTATTAGTGTTGCTGCTTTAGATAAAAATGAATTTCTCTTTCATTTCTGTTTGTGTGATGTCTGGCACAATATAATTATTAGATCCAACTTGTAACTGTTGGTAAGTCATGGAATTGTACAGCATAGAAAAAAAGCCACTTGGCTCAACACATCCTTGCTGGCCAGTAGATTCAGATTCAGATTCAGATTCAGATTCAGTTTATTGTCATTTAGAAATGACAAATGCAATGCAGTTAAAAAATGAGACAACGTTACTCTAGAATGATATCACAAAAGCACATGACAAAACAGACTACACCAGAAAATCCACATAACGTTTGGCAATCCCCAATCCAGAGTCCGGAGAGGCTGCTGCTTATTAATATCGCGCTACCATCTTAGTGCATTCCCCGGAAAGGAGCTCCAAGTCCACCAGACAAACAAGACCAAAAACTAAAGCTACAAGACTGGTACAAAACAACATTGTTACAACATATAGTTACAACAGTGCAAACAAGAGCATAATTGATTTAAAAAAAACAGACCATGGGCCAGTAAAAATAGTCCAAAGATGTTAAAAGACTATAAGTTCAAAAGAAATCACCACACAGTTTCCACAAGTCCCCAGGGTCCCGACAGACTCGCCACCCCACGCCGGCGGCAGAAGGGAATACCCCCGCTAAGGACTTTCATGGCGCCTCCCGACTCAGCCTCGCAGATGTAGCACACACTGAAAGCGACCTGACCGCAGTGGACTTCGAGTCCGTCAAACCTCCGAGCCGACAACCATCCCCTCCGGCACAGCTTCTCCGAGCACCATCCTCTGCCGAGTGCATTAAGACGGACCCGCCAACGGACATCGGCAACGCGACCCCGAGGACTGGGGGCCTGTTCTTTCCAGCAGAGTCCCGGACCTCACAGCAGCAGCAGCAACGAAGAAGGTCTTCCTGGAGATTTCAAGATGTTCCTCTGTGCTCCCATGTCCGTTTTCAACCGATTATGACTGCGCAAAGCACCCCACTTCACAAATAACAGATAGTCAGCTCCGGAGTGGCCGCTGCAAGCTGTGTCGCGCCGCCATCTTGGAAATACCCTTGCATATTAGGTTACCTCCCAACACCTGGTCCATTGTCCTCTATGCCTAGACCGGGGGTCGGCAACCTGCGGCTCCTGAGCCATTTGTGGCTCTTTCACCTCTGTGCTGCGGCTCCCTGTGGCTTTGGGAAATAATTGGTCAGTATTTAATTAAAATGTATTTTATGTTAGTTTGTTAGCTTTTGAAATGTAATTCTAAATTTGAAGATTATGGTGATCTTGTACAATGTAAGTGTGGCGACACATTTTCTGACACATCCGAAACGGCTCTCAATTAGCCAGCATTCCGGCTAAGGGAGATTGCCTACGGGGGTTTGTGAGTACGTGTCTTTTGCAGCATCTGCGTCCATGGGGGCTGGGTTGAGGGAGGCTTAGAAGCAAGGCTGTTTAGTTCGAATAAAGTTATTCGACTGCAGTTTACTGACTGCCTGAACACACCGCTGCAACGTGTTTTATCGCTATTAATATACGTCACCACTGCCAATACCTGACACCCGCCAGTGCGCGATTTCTTTAATTTTTCGATCCAAGGTAAGCCAACTATGGAGAATTCTAAAAAAAGAAAAGTGACTGAAGAAAACAGAACGTTTAATGATACGTGGACAGATTCATTTGCTTTCACTGTTGACGAGACTGGTTTACCGGTATGCTTAATATGCAATGAGAAACTAGCAAACAACAAAAAGTCAAATGTCGCAAGGCATTTCCAGAGTAAACACGCAGCCTTTGCTCAAAAATATCCGGATGGAGATGAGAGAAAAAAAGCCGTTTCGGAACTGATGCGGAAGGTTGATCTGAGCAAAAATCATTTCCAGAAATGGATGAAGTCAGGAAAATCAACGACATACGCCAGTTATATTGCCGCTCAGGAAATAGTCAGGCACGGGAAGCAGTTTACAGATGGTGAATATATAAAAGAATCTTTCATTAAGATTTCAGAACATCTATTCACGGACTTTAAAAACAAGAGTGAAATTGTGCAGAAAATCAGGGATATGCCCCTCTCTGCAAAGACTGTCAAAGACAGAACCATAAAAATGGCAGAAGACATCACAAGACAGCAAATTAAAGACATCAATTCAGCTGTGGCCTACTCGATTGCCTGTGACGAGTCTAAAGACAAAGGCGATATTGAACAAATAGCGTTGTTCTGCCGGTATGTAAACTCTGCCGGGCCACAGGAAGAACTGATTGAGTTGATACCTCTAAAAGACCAAACACGGGGGGAGGACATCTGTGAGGCTGTCTTGAATTGTTTAAGAGCCAAAGGAATAAAGACCACCCATCTGGTGTCAGTAGCTACTGATGGGGCTCCGAATATGACGGGAACGCACAAGGGATTTGTGGCTTTACTGCAGAAGTCGCTGGACAGAAAGCTGCTGACTTTTCACTGCATCTTGCACCAAGAGGCACTGTGCGCTCAAACATTTCCTCCGGAATGCACAGAAGTAATGGATGTTGTCATTCAGATTGTCAATAAAATAATGGCAAAAAGTTTAAATCACCGTCAATTCCGTTTGTTACTGGACGAGATGGAAAGCGCATATTCTGATCTCCTGCTGCACAACAAAGTCCGGTGGCTGTCCAAAGGGGAGGTGCTGAAACGCTTTGTCGCGTGTCTGGAAGAAGTGAAAACTTTCCTGGGCAGCAAAGGGCTCAACTTTCCTGAGCTGGAACAGCCAGAGTGGCTGGAAAAGCTACACTTCATGGTAGACATGACAGCGCACCTGAACACGCTGAACACAGCTCTTCAGGGGAAAGGACGCACAGCCCTGCACATGTTGGAGGATGTCTTGGCATTCGAGCGCAAGTTGACAGTGCTTGCCAGAGATTTACAGAAAGGCACTTTGTCTCACTTCCCCAATTTGAGAGAGTTCAAACAAGGTCACGACATGATAATTTCGGAGTATTTACATTCTGCAATCATCGCAATGCAAACATCGTTTGGGAAACGCTTCTGTGAGTTCAGAGAGGAAAAAAACACATTATCCTTCCCGGTCACTCCCTTAAGCATCGATCCTTCCCTACTGAATACGACTGCATTGGCAGGTGTGAGTCAACCTGATCTTGAGATGGAACTGGCCGACATAGCCGACAAAGACATATGGGTGTCCAAGTTTAGACGCTTGACAGCAGACCTTGAAGATGTTGCCCGTCAGAAGGCCGTTCTTGCTCAGAATCACAAATGGAGTGATATTGAAAACCTTCCAAATCCGGACCAACTTGTGTTTGAAACATGGAATGCTGTGCCCGACATTTATGTAAACATGAAAAAGTATGCGCTTGGAGTCCTGTCGATCTTTGGATCCACATATGTATGTGAGCAGGTGTTCTCCAACATGAACTTTATTAAAAACAAACATCGCGCACGCCTCACAGATGACAGCTTGCGATCCTGTGTAAAGATGAAGGTGACGTCATACAGCCCTGATGTGCAGACGCTGTGCGCTGAGGTCCAGGAGCAGAAATCCCATTAACCAAGTATGATAAATATTTTAATTGCCTATTATTTTATGTATATTCATATTTTTTCATTGTTCAGTGAAATAGTCCTTTTATTTTTCAGGCTGACAGCTGGCTGATGTTATTTTTGGTTTGCTGCTGGCGGAAAATTTAAGTTCGGCGTTTTTCATAAATACAAGAAGGACTCAAATAGACATTGATATTTTACTTAAAAGTAACTTTCAACCCAACGTCTTTTTTTCGGAGTTCAAAATGTTTTTGTTGCATGCAGAAATGTAATTTCGTTTTCTCTGCAGGAGTTCATCAATTTCATAAATGCAACACATTATAGTTTGTTTATACATAGCATAAAGGCAAAAAAAACGTTGTATGCAGTGTTATTTCATTTTAAATGTCAAACGGGTTTTGCGGCTCCCAGTGTTTTCTTTTCTGTGGGAAACGGGTCCAAGTGGCTCTTTCAGTGGTAAAGGTTGCTGACCCCTGGCCTAGACGATTCAGTTATTCTTCTGGATACTGCTTAATTGCTGTCAGCAACATCACTTTAAAATGCCCTACTGTAGGTACTTGCCTCTCTGTGGATCCCCTCTAACCCTCTCACTTGCTTACCTGAAGCTTTATCTGAAGTACTAGTTTTATATACTTAAGAAATGAGCAAATTTCAGGCTACCCTATCTATTCCTGTCATAATTTTATATGCCTTAATCAAATTAATCTCCTCTGAAACCCCTCCAGCTCCATCTATTTTATTTTTTTTGCCATAATAGAATTAATAATTTCGTACTTCCATTTGACAGAGATTAAAATAGTTCCTGAATGTATTTTTTATTTAAGCATTGTCGAATATTGAAATTACCAGCAAGAGAAAATCTGCAGATGCTGGAAATCCAAGTAACACACAAAATGCTGGAGGAACTCAGCAGGCCAGGCAGCATCTAGGGAAAAGAGTACAGTTGACATTTTGGGCGGAGACCTTTCAGCAGGATTGGAGGGAAAAAGGATGAATCATAAAAAATGGGGGCGAAGGGAGGGAGAAACACAAGGTGATAGGTGAAACTGGGAGTGGGACCGGGGTGAAGTAAAGAGCTGGGAAGTTGATTGATGAGAGAAATACAGGGCTAGAGAATGGAGAATCTCATAGGAAAGGATAGAGGAGCACCAGAGGGAGGCGATGGGCAGGCAAGAGATAAGGTGAGAGAAGGAAAAGGGGACGGGGAATGGTGAAGGTGGCGGGGTAGGGCCATTACTGGAAGTTTAAGAAATCGATGTTCATGCCATCAGGTTGGAGGCTAACCAGACGGAATACAAGGTATCGCTTTTCCAATCTGAGTGTGGCCTCATCCTGATAGTAGAGGAGGCCCTGGATTGATGGAATGGGAATGGGAAGTGGAATTAAAATGCGTGGCCGCTGGAAGATCCCGCTTTTTCTGGCAGATGGAACAAAGGTGCTCAGTGAAGCGGTTGCCCAGTCTACGTCAGATCTCACTGATATACAGGAGGCCAGCCAGGAGCACCAGATACAGTAGATGACCCCAACAGACTCACAGGTGAAGTGGTGCCTCACCTAGAAGGTCTGGAGCCCTGAATGGTAGTGAGAGAGGAAGTGTAGGGGCAGGTGTAGCACTTGTTTTGCTTGCAAAGTGCCAGGAGGGAGATCAGTGGGGAGGGATGAATGGACAAGAGAGTTGCTTAGGGAGTGACGCCTGCAGGAAACAGAAAGTGGGGTCAGGGAAAGTGGTGGGATCCCGGTTGAGGTGGCAGAAGTTGCAGAGAATTATGTGCTGGGCGCATAGGGTGGTAGGTGAAGACGAGAGAAACCCTATCCCTGGTAGGATGGAGGGAGGATAGGGTGAGGGCAGATGTGTATGAAATTGAAAAGATGCAGTTGATGGCAGCATTAATGGTGGAGGAAGGGAAGCCCCTTTCTTTGAAGGACATCTTCGTTCTGGAATGAAAAGCCTCATCCTGAGAGCAGATGCGGCAGAGACGGAGGAATTGAGAGAGGGGGATGGTAACTGGGTGGGAAGAGGTATAGTCCTGGTAGCTGTGAGAGTCAGTGAATTTATAATAGACATCAGTAGTTAAGCTTTTTCGAGAGATAGACACAGAGAATGAGAAAGGGGAGGGAGGTGTTGGAAATGGGCTCGGTAAATTTGAGGGCAGTGTGGAAGTTGGAGGCAAAGTAGATTAAGTCGATGAGCTCGGCATGGGTGCGGGAAGCAGCATCAATGCAGTCATCATTGTAGTGTAGGAAAAGTGGGGGAGTAACACCAGTGTAGACTTGAAACATAGACTGTTCCATGTAGCCAACAAAAAGGCAGGCATAGCTTGGGACCCACGTGAGTACCCATGGCTACGCCTTTTGTTTGAAGGAAGTGGGAGGACCCAGAGAAGAAATTATTGAGTGTGAGGATGAGTTCTGCTAGCAGAGGAAGGTGGTGGTGGAAGGGAACTGTTTGGGTGTGGTATCCAGAAGGAAATGGAGAGCTTTGAGACCTTCCTGGGGGGGGGGGGGATGGGGGGGAAGGATGTGTATATGGACTGGACATCCATGATGAAAATAAGATGCTCAGGGCCAGGGAACTTAATCATTGAAAAGATCAAGAGCATGTGAAGTATCTTGGATGCAGGTAAGAAGGGTCTGAACCACAGGGGATAAAACTGAGTCGAGAAATGCAGATTTGAGTTCAGTGGGGCAGGAACAAACTAAAACAATGGGTCTACTTGGACAAGCAGGTTTGTGGATCGTGGGTAGGAGGTAGAAATGGGAGGTGCGGGGTCCGGGCACTATGAGGTTGGTGGTTGTGGATGGGAGATCCCCAGTGCTAAAAGGTCGGTGATGATGTGGGAGACAATGGCCTGGTGCTCCTTGGTGGGATCCTGTTCGAGGGGTAAGTAAGAGGAGGTGTCTGACAGTTGTTGCTCGGCCTCAGCAAGGTAAAGGTTGGTCCGCTAGGCTACTGCAGCACTCCTCTTATCTGCAGGTTTGATGGTGAGTTTAGGATTAGTGCAGAGGGAGTGGAGAGCAGAGCGTTTGGAAGGAGTGAGGTTGGAATTGGAGGGAGGAGTGGTGAAGTTAAGAAGGTCGACGTCCTGTCAGCAGTTGGCAGAGAGGGATGTCTAGGAAGAGGAGGAGGGTTCAAGATGGGAGAAGGGGTAATCGGTGCAGGGTGGTGAGTCCTTGCCAAAGAACTAGGTACAAAATTACCAGTATGCATTTTCATGAAAAATATAACATGAATATATTTGAAACTTTTGATAATTGATATATTTAACCTTAAAATGTGACTTTTTTTTTCTTGCCACAGAGGATAATAATGAATTTCAGGCTGGCTTAAAGAAGGATGACCAGAATGACAAGGAGAAAAAAGAAGAGGAGGAAACACCAACATCTATCTATCGAGCCAAGTCGATCATTGAATCGTGGGTTTGGGGCAGGCAACCAGGTATGAGATAAGCACATATAAAAACATGAGTATTGTTCCTTACTGTTCAAGCATCACATTTTAAAGCTATCAGTCCACTGAATTTCTTTGTGTTTGATGTAAACTTGTAGCATACGCAGCACATTTACCTAGTGCAACTGGGCTCATAATTTTGACCATATTCAAATGATTCTTTTGAATTAGAAACTTATGAGATTGCTTTTCTATTTATCTTGCTTGTTGCTTTCTTTATTGTTAAAGACAATTGTATTTAAAGATGTTCTTTGATTGCTGAATTGACTGTATGTGCAGTCAGTGCCAACTTAATTTGGTACACCAACTCACCTGCTTGTTAGTGCAAATATTTAATCAGGTGATTCAAGTGCAGTAACTGAATGCATAAAAACATGCAAACATGGTCAAGAGGTTCTGTTTTAGTTCAGACAAAACATTAGAATGGGGAAAAAAAATGTGATCTAATTACGTTGACTGTGGAATGTTTATTGATGCCAGACGGGGTGGTTTGAGTATCTCAGAAACGGTTGATGTGTGATTTTCATGCTCAGTAGTTTCTAGAATTTACAGTGAATGGTGTGGAAATTTAAAAATTAAACATCGAGTAAGTAGCAGATCCGTGAGTGAAAACACCTTGTTAATGAGAGAAGTCAGGGGAGAGTGGCCAGACTGGTTCAAGCTGACATGAAGGCTACAGTAACTTAAAAAACACACACATTACAACAGTGGTGTACAGAAGAGCATCTTTGAATGCACAGCATGTTGAACTTTGAAGTGGATGGACCACAGCAGCAGAAGACCATGGCATACAGTTTAGGAGATACCTAATAAAGTGGCCAGTGAGTGTACTTCTAAAAGTGATGCATATGGAAAGAATACTGCTTAAAATTCAAGTTGTCCTCCTAAATGTTACTTGTGGATGAAGTAACACTTGTGAGATGTAGGCATTGCTGACATGTTCATCGTGTTACACTGATTGTTTATTTCTCTTGAAAATAAGCTGCATTCTTGATGTGCTGCAGCCCTTAAGCACTCCCAGAAAACCATCAAGAAAGATGACCGTGTCCTTGCACTTGACCTATGTTTTCAGGTCTGGATGGTAAGAGATATAAGGAACAGAGGCAGTATCCTTTTGAGGTCCATAGATTAGGATGAGCTTGAAGAACTTTAGGTGGTAGTAGTAACAACTGCATTGTGCTGGTGATAGAGTGAGAAGAACAGAATGGATAGCGTATTGGTTGAGCTTTATTGTGTTATTTATAAAATGTTAAGCTGCTCGAGTTTTGTCAGAATTGCACAAATCCAGGCAAGTGAGGAGCATTTTCCAGAACTGTTGAATAATATATTTGCATGCTCTGAGATTTTTTTTGCTGCTCATTGGAAGCATTGGGATGTTTCTGACATATAACTTGTTGCATTTGAAGTTATCTCTTAAATTCTAATTTGTGAAATTGAATTTTGTACAGAATGCTTTAAAATCCAGTCTTTACTACTCCGCTATTTAGCTAGGGCATTTGGATCCACCTGTTATGCTACAGACTCCACTCCAATGTTTTCTGTCATTTTTTGAGTTAACTTTATACCACTTACATATTACCACTTACCACTTTATACCAATTACATATGCAGAAACTTGACATTTTCTGATAAGAAACATGATTCACAGGAGTTCAGTGACCCATTGTGCCATAAGAATGCCACAAAAGAACTTTTTCATCAGTCCCACTCCACTACAGTTTTTCAGTTTTTTTTTCAATGGGAACTGTTTTGTCCTCATTTAATATTTTCATTGTCTGCATTTTGTAATAACTATGGTTCAAAACTATTTAATTGTCTGCAAAGTGCTCTGTGACTATTGGGGCTAATAAATGCAACACACACACTCTCTCTCTCTCTCTCTCTCTCTCCCTCTCCCTTTCCCCCTCCTCCTCCTCCTCTCCCCCTCCTCCTCTCCCCCCCCCTCCTCTCCCCTTCTATCCCTCCCACCCCGGTCAGACAGCATCCATAGAGCTGATGTTTTGGGCCGAGATTCTTCATCAGGACCAAATGCAAGTTCATTGGCTATACCACCATTTGTTACACTGGATTTTCAACCATTGGATTTTTTCAATATAGAAACTATAAGAAGTTATTTTCCACCACTGTAGGTCATTTCATATCACAATGCCTCCTTTATCTTAGCAGTCATCACAAATTTGCTGCCTTTATCTCTTTTAACTGCCTGCCTAATCCATGCCTGCCTCAAGTCCATGGACCCCTTGCTTAATGGTTTTGGTCCATGGCATAAAAAAGTTGAGAACCCCTGTTATAAGGACTTTCTTCTCCACCCACTCCATGGGACTGATGACTTTAAAAATAAATTCTGCAATGGGAGACCAGTATTATGCATTGTGTAAATATTTTCTAGCTATGAAACTTGATTTCCTTATGCATTTTGCAATTTATACTTTTATCTTTTATACATTTTTGCACTAAGGCCCATGATATATTGCTGGGATAGGGTAATGAATGGTTGGAGAACAGGTAGAAAGCAGGGTGTATTGAGATTTTCTATAATATGAAGCCATGACGTGTGCGTGAGAAAGTGAAGAAATGGAACTTACAAAAAATCTTGTTTATAACTTGTTCTTTCTCCACAAATTATATATGAGGTATTGTATTCCAGATTTCAAACTTTTGGGTAGTGATTGGTGAATTCTTTTAAGGGCAAACATTTTTTATTACCCTAACAACGGGTAATGTATGCAGCTTGCCTGCACTGATGAAACTCAACAATTTTAAATGATTGAAATGGTGGTTCATTTTGTTAAGTCAAATATGATGGCAGAATATAGCATTAATGGCAAGACTCTTGGCAGTGTGAGGGATCAGAGAGATCTTGGGGTTCGAGTCCATAGGACATTCAAAGCTGTTATGGAGGTTCACTGTGTGGTAAGAAGGCATATGGTGTATTGGCCTTCATCAACCGTGGGATTGAGTTAAAGAGCTGAGAGAAAATGTTACAGCTATATAGGACCCTGGTCAGACCCCACTTGGAGTACTGTGCTCAATTCTGGTAGCCTCACTACGGGAAGGACGTGGAAAGCATAGAAAAGGTGCAGAGGGGATTTACAAGGATGTTGCCTGGATTGGGGAGCATGCCTTATGAGAATAAATTGAGTGAACTTGGCCTTTTCTCCTTGGAGCGACGAAGGATGAGAGGTGACCTGATAGAGGTGTACAAGATAATGAGAGGCATTGATTGTGTGGATAGTCTGAGGCTTTTTCCCAGGGCTGAAATGGCTAGCACAAGAGGGCATAGTTTTAAGATGCTTGGAAATAGGTACAGAGGAGACGTCAGGGATAAGTTTTTTACACAGGGAGTGGTGAGTGCGTGGAATGGGCTGCTGGTGATGGTGGTGGAGGTGGAAAAGATAGGGTCTTTTAAGAAACTCCTGGATGGATACATGGAGCTTAGAAAAATAGAGGGCTATAGGTAAGCCTAGGTAGTTCTAATGTTCAGCATGGCTTTGTGGGCTAAAGGGCCTGTACTATGCTGTAGGTTTTCTATGTTCTATGAAGTAGTCTGAAAAGAATAAATATTTCTAATGTTAGTTGTTTCTTCTTCATGTTATATGTCTACTAAGAATAATCAAAATTTATCAAAATTAGATACCTTGATTAGTAAGGTTACTAGACATAAGACCTTAAGACATAGGAGCAGAATTAGGCCGTTTGATTCATTGAGTCTGCTCTATCATTCTATCATGGCTGATATTTGGTTTTATATATATATGTACAGTCAGATGACAATAAAAAGAGACTTGAACTTGGAAGGGCTAATGCATGAGGAGTGTTTGAGGCTCTTGGCTTGTACTTGCTGGAGTTTAGAAGAATGGCGGGGAAGGAATCTCATTGAAACCTATCGAATATTGAAAAGCCTAGTTAGAATGGATGTGGAGAGGAACATGTACTATGATTTTGTTTTTGGTCAGATGCCATCTGTCAATTGAATTTTGACACTCTCTTTTAGCACTATTTAGTTCACGTGAACATTGAGTTCTCCAGAATGAGCTGTGTGGGGGTGATAAGCAGCTGCAGGTTGTGCAATTGAAATTGACGCACGAGACCAGCCTGGTTAATAGGCTTGTTAAAATAACTTTGTCACTTGATGGTTGTCATCTTTAGACTGCTTCAGCTTATTAGCCCTGTTTAAACGTACATGGGACTTCTTAAAAGTCGCAATAGTTTTCTGGCATTTTGTGACCTGGTTAAAAGATGGAGTGGTGTCGGAGTCTATCTTGGTTATGCATCCATTACTAATTTCTCAACTTCAATTTGATTCTTCTAAAAGTCAATGTTTCTTTAAAATGCTGTTTAATCCTTGCTAATAAGATTATCTTCATTGTTGAAGTTCAACCCAGTTTTAATTTTCTTTTAGTGGTTTTAAAGCTTGAACAAGAAACTAAATGTTCTGACTGAAGGCTAGAAATGTGTATGCAGTTTCACATAGCACAGTGGATTCTAGTTAATTAGGCTGTCAGTTAATTGGGTCCTGATGAAGGGTCTCCTGAAACGTCATCTGTTAACTCCTTTCCAGAGATGCTGCCTGACCTGCTGGCTTTCTCCAGCATTTTGTGTGTGTTGCTTTGGATTTCCAACATCTGCAGATTTTCTTGTGTTTGTGGTTAATTGGGGCAGCCACTTATTTGGGATACCTCTTCAAGAAAAAAAACTAATTGAGAAAATTGCTGGGATTCCCTTTGTTTATTTGGTACACGATGCTGTTTAAGTCAGACAGGAGATTTGCCAAAGAGAATCAGATTTAATATCAACTGGCATATTTGTGAAATTTGTTAACTTTGCGGCAGTAGTACAATGCAATACATGATAATAGAGAGAAAAAGAAATTTGAATTATTTTTGTGTGTGTGGTTCGGTGCAGTATCCTTGTTGTTCCTAGTAGTGCACCCTTCTGGACTAAGATCTCAGATACTGTTCCTGGGATTTGTTGGTGCCACTCTCCCAGTCCAGGTTTCACAGCTCCAAGTCCTCCTATCACCACGGGGATTACTCTGGCTTTAACCTTTCCCATCCTTTCTCTCGGCTCTTTCGAGCCCTGGTATTTTTCCAACTTCTCATATTCTTTCTTCCTGATGTTGTCATTCACGATTGCCACATCTATTACTTTTGCTTTCTTCTGTTCCTTGTCCTATGTCTGGTTGGTTGGTCAGTACATGGTCTGTATTTGGAAGTCCCACGGATCTTAGCTCTGTTATTCTCCACTACTTTCTTAGGTGTTTCCCATTTGGATTTGGGAGTGTCCAATCCATACTCAGTGCAGATGTTCCTGTACACAATTCCTTCAATTTGGTTGTGCCATTCAGTGTGTGCTGTCCCTGTCTGTATCTTGCACTCTGCTCTTCTGTATGGTTTGCATGTCTGGATGGTTTTAGCGAATTCTTTGCACAGTCTGCGTCTAGGGTCTTGTCTGTTGTGATAGACCTCTGCTTCTCTTGCCTGTGCTCAGCACCTATTCTTTAGCAGCCATGAGCAGTGCCTCTGTGCTGTCCATCAGCCCTGCCATTTTAGCCACTGGTAGGACTTTCTTGTGTGTCAGCCACCTCTGATATCCGGCGATGGGTACATCCTGTGCAGTGGTTCGTCCTGCCATGGCCTTGGGTCCTTGGCTGTGCTTCACCCACTTCCATTTCCAAATCCCTGCCTGCTGTCTGAGATATTTTCCTAGCAGGTTGTAATTTTGCGGGGTGGGGGGGGGGGTGGGCAGCATCTTCCTGACATACTCATGGATGCTTTACATTTCTTCCAGGACTGTGTCCTTGATGCTTCCAAGTCCCCATCCTCCTTTATTCTGGCAGGTGTACAGTCGCTCAAAGTTGGACTTAGGATGGAATCCTCCAGGTGTTGTTAATAGTTTCTGGTTCTTGATGTCAGCGGCTTCCAGTTTGTTCCTTGGCCAACACACAGTTGTGGCTGGGTGTCTGATGACTGATAATGTGTTGATAGGTCTGATCTTGTTCTTCCCATTCAGCTGGATTTTTAGGATCTGTCTCACTCTTTGGAAGTACTTGGATGTTGCAGCCTTCCTTGTGTCCTCATTGTCCGGCTTCCATGCACCTGCAGAGTCCCCAGCTATTTGAAGCTGTAGTGCACATCTGGTATGTGGCCTTCAGGCATCTTGACTCCTTTAGTCTTGATGAGTTTGCCTCTTTTTCACTACCATCCAGCTGCACTTTATATATAGTGGTGTTCCTTGTAGTTCTCTTTAATACCTTTTTAATTATTTTCATGAAACTAGCTAATTGGGGCAGCCACTTAATTGGACCAAAATGTCTGAAGGTGTCCTAATTAACCAGAATCCACTATGTTTCCAACTTGCATCCCAGGAAGCTGATATTAAACAGTTTATTAATGACATTTCCAGGTTGGCAGCAGGATTAGTTCGCTGAGCCTTTAATCATCTAGAAACTTAACGAATTAAGCACAAATATAAACTTAAATTTATTTAGCTATAAAAAATAATTTTATAAAATATAATTAAATATATAGTATTGCATTATCAGGATAATTGGTCTTATTACTATATGATATTGCTGGAACAACTGACATTCATAGGTACAGTTGGTGCTTATTGTTTTTTTTGTGATCTGTCCTGAGAGAGAGCAGGAAGATTGGAGACAAAAGCAACATTGATTGTGTGAGAATTAACTTAGTAACTGGTCTGTAAAAACACTTGTTAATGAATGAAATGGTGAACACATTTGCCCATGAATATGTGCATTTGTGAGAACGTTTCACAGAGTGGAAATGGCTTTGGTGGTGATGAGTAGTTTTTTGTGAGAAATCTGGAAGGCAATGTGCAGAAGGCAGTAATTCCCTACCTGTAGATCTGATCTCTAATCATTCAGTGGAATGGGCAATGACAAGAGATCTCTGAAGTCATCATGCTAGGTTAAAGGGAAGGATGGAGAAGAGCATTCCTCCTTTGGAGCATTACATTACCCTCAGTAGCATTGCCTTCATAAATTTCAGTCAAGTTATCAGACAGTACATCCCTTTAACAAAGCCATACTAACTGTAATGCTACCACTGATATTAAATTCATCACTCTGTTATTGTCTAGCTTACCCTGCTTCCCTTGAATAAAGGTACCACACTTGTTGCCTTCTAGTCATTTGGCACTTCTATAGTCAGCTCAGATTAAACATTTCTGTCCAAGCCCCAGCAATTGCCTCCCTTGCCTAGCATCGCAGCCTGGGACCCAATGCATCAGTCTCGGAGGTTTGATCCATCTTTAACTGTGTTTAGAATTTTGATACCAGTAGTTTTCTCATAGTAATTGATACTGTTTCCCTGAATTCTCCAGTTACCTCATCCTTCTCCTTACTGAATACAAATGAAGTATTCATTTAAAGCTTCAGCTCATGCACAGATTGCCAATTTGGTCTCTAATGAATCCTCCTTGCCCTCAATAGGTTTGTAAATTGCAATGGCCAGCAATTTCATTTCTTCAGCCTTTTAATTTGCCCACCTCTCTTAAACGCCTTTTAGAGTTGTATAGTACATAAACTGGCTCAACTTATCTGTGTCGCCCAAGGTACCTATGTGAGTTAACCCCATTTACTTGTATTTGGCCCATATCTGTCTAAACCTTTCCTATTTATATCCCTGTTTAGATTTTAAATGTAATTGTTCCTGCCTCTACCAGTTCCTCTGGTAGCTTGTTCCACGTGTCCACTACCTTCAGAGTGGGAGGGGGGAGCATGCCAGTCCACTTTAAGACCATAAAATATAGGAGCAGAAGTAGGCCATTCAGCCCATCGAGTCTGCTCCGCCATTCAATCATGGGCTGATCCAATTCTTCCAGTCATCCCCACTCCCCTGCTTTCACCCCATACCCCTTGATGCCCTGGCTAATCAAGAATCTATCTACCTCTGCCTTAAATATACCCAATGACTTGGCCTTCATAGTCGCTCGCGGTAACGAATTCCATAGATTTACTTCCCTATGACTAAAGTAATTTCTCCACATCTCAGTTCTAAATGGACATCCTTCAATCCTGAAGTCATGCCCTCTTGTCTTAGAATCCCCTACCATGGGAAGTAACTGCCATATTTAATCTGTTCAGGCCTTTTAACATTTGGACTGTTTCTATGAGATTTCTCCTTCATTCTCCTGAACCCTAGGAAATACAGCTGCCAGATGTTCCTCATATGGTAATCTTTTTATTCCTGGAATCATTCTCGTGAATCTTCTCTGAACCCTCTCCAATGTCAGTATATCCACCAGTATCTTCCACCAAAGGGCATGACCATGCACTTTCCAACATTTGTATTTCATTTGCCACTTCTTTGCCCATTCCCCTAAACTATCCAAGTCTCTCTAAAGGCTCTCTGTTTCCTCAACACTACCTGCTCCTCCACCTACCTTTGTATCATCGGCAAATTTAGGCACAAGTCCATTAATACCGTAGTCTAAATTATTGACATGCATTGTAAAAAGCAGTGGTCCCAGCAGTGACCACTGCAGAACTCCACTGGTAACCGGCAGCCAGCCAGAATAGGATTCCTTTATTCCCACTCTTTGTTTTCTGCTGACCAGCCAATGCTTCACCCACTCTAGTAACTTCCCTGTAATTCCATGGGCTCTTATCTTGCTAAACAGCCTCTATGCGGCACCTTGTCAAAGGCCTTCTGAAAATCCAAGTACACCATGTCTACTGCATCTCCTTTGTCTACCCTGCTTGTAATTTCCTCAAAGAATTGCAGTAGGTTAGTCAGGTAGGATTTTCTTTTCAGGAAACCATGCTGGCTTTGGCCTATCTTGTCATGTGCTTCCAGGTACTCTGTAATCTCATCCTTAACAATCGAGTCCAACAACTTCCCAACCACTGTTGTCAGGCTAACAGGTCTATAGTTTTCTTTCTGCTGCCTCCCACCCTTCTTAAATAGCGAAGTAACATTTTCAATTTTCCAGTCATTCGGTACAGTGCCAGAATCTATATCGATTCTTGAAAGATCATTAATGCCTCCGCAATCTCTCCAGCTACTTCCTTCAGAACCTGACGGTACATTCCATCAGGTCCAGGAGATTTATCCACCCTCAGACCATTAAGCTTCCTGAGCACCTTTTTAGTCACAATTTTCACTGCACATACTTTACTTCCCTGACACACTTGAGTGTCTGGTATACTGCAGACATCTTCCACTATGATGACTGATGCATAATACGCATTCAGTTCCTCCGCCATCTCTGCACCTCTCCATTACAATATCTCCAGCATCATTTTGTATTGGTCCTAAATATACCCTCGACTTTCTTTTACCCTTTATATATTTTTAGACTCCCCTACCCTTTGAGATAGGCTGATAGTTGCGCTTATAATTTTTAGAAAACTCCATCAGGTTAACACTTGACCTTCTTTGCTCGAGTGAAAATGGTCCCAGTCAATCTAGTCTCTGAGGACTCAACGACCCCAGTTCTAGCAACATCTTTGTCAAATCTTTTTGGCACCTTCTCTAGTTTAATTACAGTGGATTATGGTATAGTGACCAGAACTGCAGACTTTACTCTAATTGTGGTCTCACAAATGACTGTTACAGCTGTAATGTGATGCCCTAATTGTACTCACAGCCCTGACAGAAGAAGGCTTATGCCTTCTTCATCCCTCCCCTCCCACCATCTAACTAAATCACTTTTGGGAGACTATGTACTTCTACCCTTGATACCACTGTACAGAAAGTGTACAACAAGTCAGGTTTATTGTAATTTAACTATATACAAGTATATAATCATACAATGTATAGAAACGAGATGTTACTCCACACCAGAGTGTAAAGCACAGTAGTACACATAATACACATAAAGACATGATAACTTAAGAAGGTAAGGCACCTCTATCTATGTCTTTGGTAGGTCGTATTAATGTTGTTAAAATGTATGTTCTCCCTAAACTTTTATATTTATTTCAATCAATCCCAATTTTCCTAAATCTTTTTTTGATTCCTTAGGCTCTATTATTTTGTCATATCTGTGGAAGAACAAGCGCTCTAGAATTAATAAAGTCTATCTCCAAAAACCTAAAAAAGAGGGTGGCATGGCTTCACCTAACTTTCCTTTATATTATTGAGCAGCCAATATACGTTGTGCTACCTTTTGGTCTTTTTTCCATGGCCAACCCGAGTGCCCTAATTGGGTGGCAATGGAGTTGAGCTCCACTAAAGAATTATCTATTTCTGCACTTCTTGGCTCTGCACTCCCTAGTAGTTTGTCCAGATTAATAGTTAATCCTCTTGTTCGACACACTTTGCGTGTATGGGCTCAGTTTAGGAAATTTTATGGTTTTCATGGTTTTTCCGTTTCTAGCCCTATCTTACATAATCACCTTTTTTTTAACCTACTACGTATGACTCAGCATTCCATGATTGGTATAGGAAGGGCATTAGACATTTTGAAGATCTTTTTATGGATAATCGCTTCGCTTCTTTTCAACAGCTCTCTGCTAAGTTCAATCTGCCCAATGCTCATTTTTTTAGGTATCTCCAAATTAGACACTTCATTGTTCCTTTAATTCCTAACTTCCCTGAAATGTCTGAGAAAAATATTATGGACTTACTTCTTTCCATTAATCCACTAGGTAAAGGTTTAATATCATTCATTCTAGATAAATTAGCAGCCGTACGACGTGCCCCTGTGGATAAATTTAAAATGGCATGGGAGCAGGATTTAAATACCTCCTTATCTGATGAGACTTGGGACTTGATTCTCAAATCGGTTAATTCAACCTCTCTTTGTGCTCGCCATTGTCTTTCACAGTTTAAGATTGTTCATAGAGCCCATATGTCTAAATCTAAATGATCTCGATTTTACCCTAACATTAGTCCGCTTTGTGATAAATGCAAAAGGGGCGAGGCCTCTCTCATTCATATGTACTGGTTTTGTCCTAGCTTGGAGAAATTTTGGAAAGATGTCTTCATAACGTTATCGTATATTCTGAATCACCACCTAGAACCAAACCCTTTAATTGCTTTGTTCGGTTTCTGGGGTGAGACAGATTTACGTCTGAATTTGACTAAGTGTCAAATATTATCTTTTGCCTCTCTCCTGGCTAAACGTTTAATCCTCCTTAGATGGAGAGATGTTGCCCCGCCCACGCATGCTCAATGGCTTAACGATATTATGGCCTGCTCAGACCTTGAAAAAATTCATTATTCAGTTCTTAATTCGGATTTAAAGTTCCATAAGGTCTGGGGACCTTTTATTGAGTACTTTCATAACCTTCCTCCTAACTAAGGTTTTTTTTTGGTCCCTTGCTTTCAGCTCCTTTATCTTTTGGTAGAAGGCATTAATATCTTCTGTTGCTAAGTGTATTTACAGCTTTGGGGGTTTGATTGTCCTGATTTATATTCTCTATACTGTATTGTGGTTGGTCTGGAGTTTTTTTTTGTGTTGCAGGGCTTGGGGAGGATACTAATTTTACTTGTCTTCAATTTGGGTGCTTTTTCAATTATCTTTCTTTGTATGATATTGTTATTGTATGTTTATTTTTGCACTGTATCAATGTTCTTCATTTTGATCTGGGGGTTTTTTATCTGTAGTTAGGTAGAAAATGTATAAAAAACTAATAAAAAAAGTAAGGATAAAATTTGCAGACAAATCATGTATAAATAACAAAATAAAGTGCATAAATTAAATATTATATGGTAAAGAACAGATTATTCAGAACTTGATATGGCAGGGAGATCAGAGGCCTAGTTGCCTGGGTGCCCTTGAAAGGGCAATATCTGAGTCTTAAGTTTTGTTAATATCGGTAAACATTTAGTAAATATATTTTGAAGAAAATATAATGTTTATAGTTTATTGCTATTAAGATAGCACTGTGCTGTGAGTTTTATTTACATGGCTTAGTTATGGAGAGGTGTCTGTGTGTGTGTTACCTTAGTTAACAGCGATTGCGATAGTAATTGACAATATCAGTACATTCAAGCATGTAATGACTCCGTATCAAATTTAATAGGTATTTTACTTAACTTGCTGCAATTTCACAAGTTAAAATCTCATTTCAAAATCCTGAAGGAAGCTTACATCTTCGATGTTTTTTTTTTGAGGTGTTTAACTCTTTGTATGGCTGTGTAGGCGGCGCGGCACACAGCAGTAGCGGCCTTTCGGATCTGGTGCTACTTTCATTTTGTTTTTTAATTTAATTTGATTTTAAGGCACAATTGGGGTTTAGGGCAATGGATAACAGAGCAACTACCTACCATCGCCAGATACTACCACAATACAGAGATCACCCAAAAACAAACCTTCATGAAAATCTGCTGGTTAGATTGTGCGACCTCGGCTTGCTGAGGGAATTAGGCCTGCAGTCCTCGAAGTTGCCTGATGCTGGTGGCCAGAGTTGGGGACGTCGTAAGCGGTGTGCAAGGAAGCAGAAGCGAAGCGAGCGGGCAAGAGTCTGTGCCAGGAAAAAAGCAAGCCCTAGCTGGCCTGCTGTCCTGTCCATTCTGCTCTCCAGTGGACATTAATTTGGACTATATCTGTGGCAACTAAATACTCGGTGGGAGTACAGAAACGGATGGAATCCCGGACGCTGCCACTCAGCTGTTTATTTATGTAACAGATTTTCCCCCAAGCCACCGGACTACCAACCTACTGCCCTCTGCTGTGCCTATTGTCTTGTTTATTATTTATTGTAATGCCTGCACTGTTCTGTGTACTTTTTGTAGTCCTGGATCGGTCTATAGTCTAGTGTAGTTTTTGTGTTGGTTTACGTAGCTCAGTGTAGTTTTTGTATTGTTCATGTAGCACCGTGGTCCTGAAAAATGTTGTCTTACTTTTACTGTGTACTGTACCAGCAGTTATGGTTGAAATGACAATAAAAAGTGACTTGACTTAACTTGTATACCTTCACTGCGAGGGCAGTAGAACAGCCACAGTAAAACAGTTACTTGTGCATTGTACTTTATAGGATTGCCTTATACTTACTGATTTTTTAATTGTTTGTTATTTTTTATGTTGCATCATGTTCATAAGAACTGACATAAGAAATAGGAGCAAGAGGAGGCCATCTGGCGTGTTAAGCCTGCTCCGCCATTTAATAAGATGGCTGATTTGGCCATGGACTCATCTCCACCTACCTGCCTTTCCCTCCATAACCCTTAATTCCCCTTACCATTGAAAAATCTAACCAATCTTGTCTTACTTTGTAAATATACTTACTGAGGTAGTCTTCACTGCTTTACTGGGCAGAGAATTCCATAGATTCAGCACTTTCTGGGAAAGCAGTTCCTCCTTATCTCCATCCTAAATCTATTCCCGCTAAACTTGAGGCTATGTCCCCTAGTTCTAGTCTTACCTACCAGTCGAAACAACTTTCCTGTGTCTATCTTATCTATCCCTTTCATAATTTTATGTTTCTATAAGATCTCCTCTTAGTCTTATGAATTCCGGTGAGTATAGTCCCAAGATATTTGGAGTAACAGTCATTTTGTTCTTTAAGCTTGTTTACTGAAAAATGACAATAAACAAAGCTTGAATCTTATATGTATGAAGTTCCTTTAGAGTTGTGATACTTGTTTAAGTCGTAAAAATTGAGCTGAAGCAACTACAATGGTACTGTGTATTTGAAGTTGTACTAATCTTTTGATGATTAGAATGAAGCTACAAAGCTCCACTTCTTTTTTATTTATTGAAAATCATAACTAATGCACTTTAATTATAGATGTGAGTGAGTTGAAAGAATGTCTACATGTACTCGTGAAGGAACAGCAGTCAGTTGCCGCACAAGCAGCAGCCACAACTCTCTCTGGGATAAGACTGAAACAGAGGCTGGCAGTCCTGGAGCGATACTTCATTGCACTGAGTAGAAATGTACTTATGGAACATACAAATGTTAAGTGGAAGAGTTTGAGTGTTCCTGTGGCTGTTTCTGACAAGAAAAGGTATTGTACTTTGTCGATAAGATTATGAAGGAAGATAAGATATTTATTTTAAAGTTGCATGCACATTTGATCCTTGACATTTTAACTTTTATTTTAAATGTCAGTTCCAGACCTGCTGGGAAAGGTGTAGAAGGACTTGCTAGAGTTGGATCTAGAGCAGCGCTTTCATTCGCCTTTGCATTCCTCCGCAGAGCCTGGAGGTCGGGTAAGGAGCAGCATTTTGAAGCCTGTTTATCTAAAGATCATTTGTGCTCTTAACCTTTGCTGTTAGTTCCCTGGGGACACTTTTTTCCTTTTTGTTTTAAGGTGAAGATGCAGACCTGTGCAGTGAATTATTGCAGGAGTCTCTCGATGCACTTCGTTCTCTCCCAGAAGCATCCTTATTTGATGAAGGCACAGTATCTAGTGTGTGGCTTGAAGTTGTGGAGAGAGCAACAAAATTTCTCAGGTCTGTTGTTACAGGGTAAGTTAACAGATGACTATAGCATTTTGATTAAAACAAACATCTGTTTATTTAATGTAATTAAGAATGGAAGTTTTGTTCCACAGTGATCTTCACGGAGCACCAAGTTTGAAGGGTCCAGGAAACATTCCACTTCAAGATCAACACTTGGCTCTCGCAATACTTCTAGAACTAGCTGTGCAGAGAGGAACATTAAGGTAGGGAATTCTGGAAAAATAAACATCTCTTTCACCTTCTTGATGATGTGAAATTTTGTAACAAAGGTATTTTATTTTTAATGAGTTGAATTGCATTTGATGGCGTGAAACAGAAAATTGCAAGTAGATGAGGTCCTGGTTGACTGTGTGGTATCTTGCATCTGGTAATGCGGTGCATTATTAATATCATCTTACTATATTTTGGTTTCAGAATATAGTGGGTATTATGTCTGCTAACATGGAAATAGGGTAAATGTTGTTCTCACTTGTACTGGGTGTTAAAGTTGTCTTTTGACAGCTATGCAACAAGATTGCAATTTATATATAAAACAATAGAAAAGTAGCATAGTGTTTCAAACTGAACCAGCGGGCTTGGCAACACAGTTCAAATTTTAAAGTAAATTTATTCTCAAGGTAAATATACTACCCTGAGATTCATTTTCTTGGGTACATACTCAATGAATTTATAATAGAATAATAACCATAATAGAATCAATGAATGACAGCACCAACTTAGGCATTCAAACAGTGTGCAAAAGATAACAAACTGTGCAAATACAAAAAGATAGGAATAAGTATAAATAAATAAGCAATAAATATCAAGAATATGATACAAAGGGTCCTTGAAAGTGACTCCATAGGTTGTGGGAACATTTCACTAATGGGGGAAGTGAGGATGAGTGAAGTTATATGCTTTGATTCAAGAGTCTGATGGTTGGACGGGTAATAACTGTTCTTGAACCAGGTGGTGTGAGTTCAGAGGCTCCTGTACTTTCTTCTTGATGGCAGCAGCAAGAAGAGAATATGTCCTGTGTTGTGGGAGTCCCTGATGATGGATGCTGCTTTCCTGCGACAATGTTTTGGGTAGATGTGCTCAAAGATGGGGAGGGCTTTACCTGTGATGGACTGGGCTGTATCCACTACTTTTTGCAGGATTTTCCATTTGAGTGCATTGGTGTTCCATACCAGTCTGTCATGCAACTAGTCAGTACATTTTCTACTACAAATCTATAGAAGTTTGTCAAAGTTTAGATGTTATGGGAATCTTCATAAACCCTTAAGGAAGTAGAGGCCCTGCATCCTTTTTTCATAATTATACTTGCTTGCTGGGCCTAGAGCCATCCCTCCAAAATAATAACACTGAGGAATTTAAAGTTGCTCGTCCTCTATGCCCATGATCCTCTGATGAGGACCAGCTGATGGACCTCTGGTTTCCTCCTGGTCAATAATCAGCTCCTTGGTCTTACTGACATTGGGTAAGAACTTGTAGTTATGGCACGACTCAGCTAGATTTTTCAATTTCCTTCCTATATGCCCAACCTCTTTTGAAGGATTTACCAGCCCTTACTAGTGATCTACTGGGTTGAAACAGGTGCATGATGTTGCCCTTTGTGATCAGCCTCTTTGTGCTTGATTTAGACATGCAAAATGGATTCAACAAGTAGTGAGCCACACAAATCTATTAGTGAGAAGTCCATTGTTTGAGTTGTTGCTTATCATGAAACAGAAGTGTGAAAATAGGCTGTACAACTAGTACTCTTATGCACTGGCGTTGGGATTCTTGCTGAAGTTATTCGTCTTTAATCATTCTTAAGTACTAATTTTTACAGTATTACATAACTAAGTTTTAGTAATGATTTACTCCCTTCAATAGTCCAATATTGATTGAGAAAGAAGGTTTACTCTCATGTCTAATCAGTTCTTGCTATTCTGTCTCAGTGCTGTGCACTGTTTTATCATAACTTGGATAAGGTTAGCTTTATTTGTCACATGTACAGCAAAACATACAGTGAAATGTGTTTTTTGCATCGATGATCAACATAGTCTGAGGATGTGCTAGGGGTGGCCTGCATGAGTTGCTGTAGTTCTGGAATCAACAAGTGTGCCCACAACTTACTACCCTAACCCACACATCTTTGAAAGAAAACCAGAGCACCTTGAGGAAACCCATGTGATCTTGGGAGAACATACGAACTCCTTGTGGAGAGTGCTGAGAATTGAACCTTAATTGTTGGCTCTGTAAAGTGTTACACTAATAGCTGTACTGTTGTTACATTCTGAGTGTTCAGCAATTTAGTTGATTAATTGTAAATTAGCCTCATGTTTATCCTGTTCATTTGTAACCATTGGTGTGGACATTTGGTATACAGCGTTCAATAAGTCTACTGAGTAACTTTCCTTTTGTGCTTTGATGGTTAACTTTTTAAACACACTCTAACTTAATTTCTTTGTCATTTCAATTCACTAATTAATATTTTGTCTGATCTTTGCTTCATTAACTTGATTTTATTTTCTTAGCTATCATTGATTATTTTTAATCCTGCCCTTTCTAAATAATACTTAATACTCATTTTCCTGAAGGAAATATTTTTTTCCCCATTTTAAAGATTTAATTCATGGTGATTCCATGGTATTTCCATGGTGACTGTTTCATAATTTTATGACCTTGAATATCAGTGATAATATTCTGACTTCGAAGATGGGATATTGTGAATTTTTGCGCCTTTCTGTATTTTAAGCACAAATTCTTGGTTCTCATTTTAATGCAATGATAAAAAAGTATGCGCCACCAGAAGTTTCTCCTTGCAGAGACATTGAACCATGGCCAGAGGTTGTGAGAGATTCCAAGGCACCATTGAAAGAAACAGAACCATCCAGTGTCCCAGCCAGCAGATATTCTTTAACCAGTATCAAAAACAGATTTGAAAGCAGAATGCTGGAAATCTGAAATAAACCCATAAATTATTGGTCTTACTTAACTAGTCAGACAGTGTCTGTGGAGGAAGAATCAGGATTAACAATTTTTGACTGATATCTTTTTCTCATAATTGATTAAAAATTGGAGATATAACATATTTTAAGTAACTATGAGAGATAGAGACAGATAGAGAGAGAATCTGTGAGAGGGTAGAAGATTCATTTCAGAGATGAACATAAGAAATAGGAGGAGGAGTAGGCCATCTGGCTTGTTGAGCCTGCTCTGCCATTCATTAAGATCATGCTGATTTGGCCATGGACTCATCTCCACCTACCTGCCTTTTCCCCTTAATCCTTAATTCCCCTACTATGCAAGAATCTATCCAGCCTCGTCTTAAATGTGTTTACTGAGGTAGCCTTCACTGCTTCCTTGGGCAGAGAATTCCACAGATTGACCACCCTCTCGGAAAAGCAGTTCCTCCTCACTTCCATCCTACATTTACTCCCCTGAATCTTAAGGCTATGTCCTCTGGTCCCCTTGAAAGATTAGCTCTGATGCAAATGAAAGGACATTGAAATGGAATAAGAAATGCAAGACCATCTGGAGGAGGCATAAATGACACCTGTTGAACAGTTGTCTGATAAATATAATTTACCCAGATCCCATCTTTTTTAGATATTTACAAATTAGAAACTTTCTGAATAGTATGTTGCAGACTTTTCCAAATTCATACCCAACAGACACCTTGGAAATTTTTTTAGGTTTAAACACTTATCAGAAAGGTTTAATAGCAACCATTTATGATATGATCATGAAAATACAGCCAGATGCATCAAATAAAATTAAGAATGAATGGGAAAAAGAACTTCAATTTTCCTTACCTACAGAGAAATGGGAAAAAAATTTACATTTAGTTAACTCTTCCTCTGTATGTGCTAAACACGCATTGATACAATTTAAGGTGGTGCATAGGGCTCATATGTCTAAGGACAAACTTGCTTGTTTTTACTCCCATAGTAATCCTATTTGTGATAGATGTCATTCTGAAGTAGCCTCTTTGATTCATATGTTTTGGTCCTGTCCTCTTCTGGAGAAATATTGGAAAGATATTTTTGGGATTGTTTCAACAGTTTTGAGTATTAATTTACACCCTCACCCTATTACCTCAATTTTTGGCCTACCCATGGTGGTTAATAGTCACTTATCCCCATTGGCTGGTTGGATGATTGCATTTTCTACATTAATGGCCAGAAGATCCATTCTGTTGAACTGGAACGAGATTAATACTCCAACTACGTTCCAATGGTTTTCCCAAACTATATCTTGTTCAAATTTAGACAAAATTAAAAGTGTTATTTTTGACCCTTTGGTTAAATTTGAAGAAACCTGGAGACCATTTATTCAACACTTTCATATGAGCTAAATTGACCTTTCCCGAACCTCATTTATCACCTTTAATTATTTGGATAGAGAAGCAGAGTTATTGACACTGCTGTTCGTATCTGCTGTAATATAATAGCCCAGTTTTTTTTCTCACTTTATTTTCAAGTTAGTTAGTTTTTTTTTACAGTTTTCAATTTGGGGGTTTTCTTTTTCTTTATAAATACAAGATGAGTTTGGGAGATCTGGCACATTTGTGTTACTAATAGTTATTACTGTATATACTGTTCTATTAATTTTGTATTCCCAATCTCTCTGTATTTCTATTGTTATTATGTTTTGTTCAAAAATCAATAAAAAGATTAAAAAAGACAGTAAATGGTACCTGTACTTTCTGAAAATTTTCTTCCATTCCAATTCCTCATAGCCCTCAATTCCTTGATATTTCAAAAAGTTCATCTCTGTCCTCTTTGCATACCTCCAGTGATCTAACCTTCAATGCCCTCCGTGATAGACATTTGCAGGGATTCACAATCCTTTGAGAAGAAACTTCTGTATACTTTAGTCTTTTCAAACTATGCCCATTTGTTTTTGACTGTCCCACCATTTATCATGCTATGACCTTGAATGTTTCAGTGAGATCACCCTTTATTCTACTAAAGGTTTAATTATTTTAGCTGTTTGTGATAGAACAGCCCTTTCGTCCCAATGAATCTTTATAGTATATCTATTCCCCGCATAATGGAAGGCAAACTGCATGCAGTACTTCAGGTAGAGCCACTCCAGCACCCTATACTACCAGTCATTGTTAGACCAGCCTTTTGTTGTTAAACCTGTCCTCAGCAATAAAGATCAATGTGCCATTTGCCACCTTAATTGCTTGCTGTAACTGCATGCTGTTTGTGTTTTATACATCCGAGCACCTAGATCCCTCTGTAATCTAATTCCCATTGTGAAGGTCCCACATCGCCAGGTTCCAGAACAGTTATTAGACTTCATCTGCGAGGTTCTTGAGCTCATGTGGATAACTTCACTCCCCTCAACACTGAATTGAATCCACAACCTTTTGACTCTACAACTCTTGTTCTCAGGATTATTTATTTATTTCTTTAAACTATTATTTGTTTTATTGTTTTTGTGCATTTTGACTTTTGGACATTGATTGTTCATCAGTCTTTTCAAGAACTCTACAACTCAGGTTCTCAGCACTTTTTATTTAAATTATTAGTTTTTTGTTAATATTTGCACAGTTATTTTTTGGACTTTGGTTGTTTGTCAGTCTTTGTTTATAGCTTTTCATTGATTCCATTGTATTTGTTGTTTTCCTCTGCCTGCAAGAAAATGAGTCTGTTTATCAATAGCTTTTTGAGAGCACTAATGTCTTCCTTTGGTTGAATTCGCCAATTTTGCATCTTTGGCAATTTTCTACTTATGAAGTTCCCCTTCTACATAGTTTGTTCTTCACCTAAAATCTGTCCTAATATGGTATTCTGATTAGATCTTAATTTATTTATGTGAGGTTTACAGTCAAATTGCTTATGTTTAGATACTTAGTAAATTTACTTTGAAATTTGCAGTCTTTCTCATTTATTAAATGTTTATTTTCTTTCACAGCCAAATGCTGTCCGCTGTTTTACTACTGCTGCAGATTTGGGACAACGGAACCAGAGAAACTGACAACGAAAGATCATCACAAGGAACCAGTGCACCACTTTTACCTCTTCTGCAGCGGTTCCAGAGCATTCAGTGCAATAAAGATTTGCCACCGGGAGATGAAGAGGTAGTACAGTAATTGTGAAATTATTTGTCTTAGCACCTGGTGTTGCTTTAGCATGAAAGCTACTGAGTAAGTGTTAGCAAGCAAACTTCGAGCTTGCTTCCAACATCTGCAGATTGCTAGATAAGACAGCAAGACATAGGAGCAGAATTATGCCCTTTGGCCTATCAAGTCTGCTCCGCCATTTCATCATGGCTGATCCATTTCCTCATCATCCCCCATCTCCTGCCTTCTCCTTATAACCTTTCATGCCCTGACCAATCAAGAACCTAACAGCCTTCACAGTAAATACACACAATAACCTGGCTTCCACAGCTACCTGTGGCAACAAATTCTACAGATTTACCATTCTCTGGATAAAGAAATTTCTCCTCATTTCCATTCTGAATGGACATGCCTCTGAGGCTGTGCCCTCTGATTCTACATGTACCTACCACAGGAAACATCGTCTGCACATCTTCTCTAACTAGGCCTTTTGACATTCAATAGGATTTCAAGAATGCAAATAAAGTGCTCTGCTGAAATTCCTAGCATTTTCTATTTTTATTTCAGATTTCCAACATCTGATTTTTTTTCTTTTTTGAAATCTCTGCATTTTGTTTTTAGTCATCGTTTCTTTGCGTGAACACACAGTAATTTCATCCTATAATTATTTTTTCTGAGGCATATGTCAGGCAGACTAGTCTGTAATTATCTGGATGAGGCTTATTGTCTTTTATTTTTGATAAATACTGGGTTCCACATTGATTATTCTGTCTCTGACTCTCATTTAGACATGGAAAACCTCTACAATTCTACTAAAGCAACCTCATAAACCTTTGCCAATTAAAACTGGTTTATAAATCCTTATTTATCAATAGCTTTTCAAGAGCACTAATGGCTTCCTTTGGTTGAATTCGCCAATTTTGCATCTTTGGCAATGTTCTGCTTATGAAATTCCCCTTCCACATAGCTTGTTCTTCACCTAAAATCTGTTCCTAATGTGGTATTCTGATTAGTTCTTGCATTTCATTATGTGGGGTTTACAGTCAAAGTGCTTACATGTTTAAATAATCCACCCTCTCTCCCCAAGTCCTTTAGCCAGCTCTAGCCATCCACATTAATTTTGGCTTACTCATATACAGCTTGTTGAAAATGTTCTGTACAACTTTTAGGAGTTTGTAACTTTTATTGTGTTAAATTAATCTCATAAACATATATGTCTAATTTTAGTACAATAGTCAATATAACTATTGTTTGCTACCAAAACAATATTCATAATAAATGTTCATTTTTGCATGTTTTTTTCCAGATACTGGGAAACCCTTTGAGTCCAAATGAATGCTTCTTGAGATACCTTACTTTGCCCCAAGATAATGATTTAGCCATAGACCTACGACAGACGGCAGTTGTGATTATGGCTCATTTGGACCGTTTGGCCACTCCCTGCATGCCACCACAGTGTAGCTCTCCACCATCTCAAAAGGTAAAAGTGTGTAAATAACCTCAAAAAAACTCAAGAATCCTCTACACTTAAATTGTCACTGCTTTTCACATCTATATAGTTGCCTGCTTCTAAGTTTGAAATAAAGGGAATTCAGGTATTAGAATGCTACTATTTTCCCCTTGT
The DNA here is from genome assembly GCF_030144855.1 of Hypanus sabinus. Taxonomy (NCBI): domain Eukaryota; kingdom Metazoa; phylum Chordata; class Chondrichthyes; order Myliobatiformes; family Dasyatidae; genus Hypanus; species Hypanus sabinus. The sequence continues at coordinate 21,379,533 of NC_082708.1, forward strand.
ACTAACTTGGTATCTGGGTCCAGTTTTGACATAGCTGCTTGCATCTTCAAAGTTTGCAAGTATAATTGGTGTTAAAAGTAGAAGCATCTTGCCACCTCAGAGAAAACTGAAGGCTCACAATTACAAACCTCTGGTGACGTTACTCAGCATTTAAGGCATTCAGTATTGTGGCTGTTATTTAGTATTAGGTTAATCATGTCAATCATTCCCAATTGTCTCTGACCTTTCAAGAAATTTGGGTTTTCTGGACAAAATGCTGGAGGAACTCAGCAGGTCAGACAGCATCTATGGAAAACAACATTTTGAGCAGAGACCCTTCAATTTTGACAAAGCCTCTGCAGCAACTCTGGAACAAAACCTCAAAATCCTTGTAACTTTTGTGACATTTTTGGAAACAGAAATGGAAATGATTGTAAATATGTAACAAATGACTTGCTATCTGTGAAGAGTAAAGATGAGTTGATATTTTGATTGCGCTATATTTCAATTTGTTTGTTCATGTTTTTTATAAATACTTTTATAAATGCCACAGGTTGAAATTGTGAACACAAGTCAACTTTGAAGCACAGTTTAACTGGGGCCAACTGGGTGACTAAAAGCAAAGGAACTGTTACAAATGGGAAGCTTTTGAAAGGGTGAGATCAAGAGTTTAGGTTCCTGTTAGGATGAAGGGTAGACATGCCAACTTCTGGGAACCTCTGATGACAAGAGATATTGAGTCTCTGATAAGTAAAAAGAAGGAAGCATATGTACGTTTAGGCAACAGGATTTGACAGAATCCAGACTTAAGAGGGAAATCAGGAATACAAAAAGAGGGTCTGGGATTGATTTGGCAAATGGGGTGAAATATATCCAACAAGGTTCAGTTATACTAACAGTAAATGGGTGACAAGAGAGGGACTAGATCCTCTTGAAAGATCATTAGGGCCACGGAGATGGCTGATTTTTAATGTGTAATTTTCCTTTATTTCATGGATCATGGATGCCAGAAAAAAGAGGGTAATAAGTAGTGAGGTCGCATTACGAGGAAGGAGGTATTTGTAGCCATGAAGGACATTAAGGCGGACAAGTCCCCAGCTGCTAATCATGTGTACCCTTCTACCTACAGAAGGCCAGGGAAGAAACCACTGGACCTTTGTAGAAGGCGTGAGCCATAGGGAGAAGTTGGCTTTGCTGGTGTTTTATTCCTAGGAGCATAGGGGAATGAGAAGTAACCTCATAAAAAGTTTATATGAGGGGTATAGATAAGGTCAGTGGTCATAGCCTTGTTAAGGTTGGGGAGACCAAAACTAGAGAGCACAGATATAAACTATGAGGGGAGAGATTCAAAAGAGACCTGAGAGTTAACTTGTGTACTCAAAGGTTAGTGAGTAAATGGATTGAGTTGCTGGAGAAAGTGGTTGAGGTGAGTACAGTTGCAACATTTAATAAGCATTTGGATAAATACATAGAAAGTAGGGACTTGGTCTGTTATGGGCTGAACACACACAACTGGGACTAGTGAGGAGGATGCTGTGTTCGGCATAGACCAATTAAGCTGAAGAGCCTGTTTCCAAGCTGTATTAATGTGTCACCCCTGAGTTCAATACCTTCAACTAAGTCCTTCCTCTAGACCAGAGGTTCCCAACCTGGGGTCCATGGACCCCTTGCTTAATGGTATTGGTCCATGGCATGTTTGGAGCCCTTGCTCTAGGTATTACTTCCTCACAAATTTTGTCGTTAACCAAATTAATTTTTAAAAATCCAGGACAAACTTTTTCATTAGTTATCTTTATATGACAAAAGTGTTTTGACTATTTGATTTTTGTGATAGGGCTCTCTGCAAGAAGTCTTAGCCTGGGGGCTGCTGGGTTGGAGAAGCCAAACGACAGTGATTTGCCCCATTCAGTGTGAAGCCATTGCAAATCTTGGAGTTACACAAATAAGCTGTGCTGAGAAATGTTTTATTATCCTGTCAAGAAATGGAAGGGTTTACATGCAGGCATACAGCAGTGATACACTGGTGAGTGTTTTATGTGGTCTTTTGATTGTTAGTACAGTACTGTAACCTTTATTATAAAGCTTATTACTTTAGAAAGTACACTGTAAACTTAACATTCAGTTTATATTGCATACCTTTTTGAAGTTTTTTTCTTTTTGTATGGATAAATTCAGGATTTTATTGGTATAGTTCTTAAATGTTTTTTAGCATGCTGTGCCCCTATCCCTATCCCAAACCTAGGGTTTATTGATAAGATATCCATCTGCCAAATTTTACTCTAGTAATAAATTGGTAATCTATTTGCAGCATTGTTAAAGTACTTTGTACATATTCTATTTTAATATCGCTTTGCTCTCCAAGAACTGTAATGAAAATTAATGACAAGCACAGTAAAGGGAAATTGTCCTCAAACTAAATGCTGTTGGATGTGATTTGTCACCTTTAACTGTATTCTGTAAAATGTAACCCTTGCCCTTTGTCTCCAAACAATTTCAGACGACATTGTTGTCTTAAGTTCATGCTCCTTGGTTCCTATCCATAACTTCCTTTGCGTTTCTTCTCCACTGCTATGTGCGTAATCAATCTTGGTCTGTCAAGGAGATATATTTATTTTGAAATTGTATTCTCTATTCTCTATTAAGTTGAGTTATAATAGTTATAAAGCAACTATTGTAACTTTACTAATTTGCCCACTTTCTGTTCCTGTGATATAGTTCTGCCAATATAATATAATTTATCAGTACTTTGCAATATCTACCTTAATAAAAAAAGGGAATCTTGGTTTAATGTCCTGTTCATTAATCACAATAAATGTTCAGAAAATTAATGTGTGGTCACAACCGTGTTGTGTCAAGGAAATGTTGATTTTCATAAATACAAGATGGTATTGTTCAACTGATAAACAAGAATCAATGACAACTTAATTCTGATAACAGTGAAGGGACACATTTTAAGAGTGCTATAATACAAATTGAATACATGTGATTGATGATTTGGGTAGTGCTATTTCTATTGCATAGATGGAATTGGTTATTAAGTGATTTTGATCAGATGGTGGAGAACCACTTGAGAGTTATTTTTGAAGATGAGAAGCAAGAGAAAAAGCTCTCTTGGATGGGTGGGAGATGGAAGGTCTAAGAGAATAAACTTAACACGTAGCTTCCCTGCCATAAATAGACACCATAGTTCTACAATAATGCAGACTGCTAGTTTCACTGTGGGAGGCCAGTGGAAGTTGCCAAGCAATTGCTTCTATTGACTCTTATGCAGAGAAATTTTATTTCAAAATGTGCCGACAGCCTTTAGTATTTTTAGATTGCAGTAAAAGTGAACTTATGCTATTAAAAACACCTTTTTTTGAAAACCTACAAGAAGAATAACTGAGTGTGAAACATCCTAGCCTCTATATCCCGATTTCCAATTGTTCTTATGATGAGATTTTCTGTAAACCAAGATTTCATAGGAATGCAACTATTGCCGAACTTCCTCTACTGATATGGCTAGGATATGATGAATGCGAGGCACCTAGTGAGCATTGAGGGTCAAAGTGACCCGCTGTACAAGTCCAGGAATCCCTGATGCTGGCAGCATAGGTAGATAAAGGTAGTTATAAAGGCAAATGGAGTACTTGTCTTCATTACCTGGGGCATGGAATACTGAAATGGGGAGAATATAGTACAAACACGAGGAAATAGATAGTACAATATTGGTTTGGCCATTCCTGCAGTACTATGCGCTGTTTTGGTCTCTTGTGCTAGAGGAAGAATGTAATTGCTCTGGAGCAGATGTAGAGGATGCTACCTGGGATGGGGTTTTTCAGTTATAAGGGGAGACTGGATAAGCTGATTTTTTTTTTCTCTTTTTTTGCAGTGGAGAAGGCTGGGGAGAGGCCAGACTGAGTTATACAAAATTATGAGGGATATAGAAAGAATGGGTAATAGGGAACTTTTCTCCACAGCAAAGGTGTCTAAAATCAGCTGGCACAGGTTTAGAATAGGGGTAGAAGATTTGGAAGCGATCTGAGGACGATTATTTTTCAGCCAGTGTGTCTGCCTGACCTGTGCAATAGAGACATGTGCTCTCAGCAATTAAGTATCTAGACAAAGCTTGAACTGCTAATGCAGCGGCTCCAGGCCAAGTACTGCCGGGTGTGTTTAGTGAAGATGATCTTCATGGATGTTCTGGGCCAAAGGCATGTTTATATTTTGTCTAATTCTGGATTCCATATTTAATTTGATTACTCGTAACTCATCTGGTGATCAGATGCAGTTTGTTATGTCACCAATATTACTCTGAGGAGATTTATGCTAAATTTAAGAACATTTGTACAAAATGAATCCTTTCTTAAGTTTGAGCTACTTAAAATTCTTTTTTCTACACAATGTAGAAATTTCTGCTTTTTCTCACTTATTCTTATGGTGATTAATGCAGCAATCATAGTCATAGAAAAGTGCAGCAAGGAAATGGGTCCATGCAAAACCATTTAAACTGCATGCTTCCATCTACCTGCACCGAGACCATACGTCTTTATACCCCTAACATCCATGTCCCTATTCAAACTTCTCTTAAATGTTGAAATTGAGCTCACATGCATCACTTGTGCGTGCAGCTTGTTCCACACTCTCTCAGCCCTCTGAGTGAAGAAGTTTCTCTTAGTGTTCCCCTTAAAATTTTTAGTTTTTACTCTTTATCCATGATTTCTAGTTGCAGTCCCACCCAATCAGTGGAAAAAATTGAGTTTGCATTAACCTTATCTATATCCCTCATAATTTTGTGTACCTCTATCAAATCTCTCTTTAATCTTCTACGTTCCAAGTAATAAGGTGCAATTTGATATTTGATCTTTCCTTATAATTCAGGTTCCAGTCCAGGCAAAATCCTTGTAAATTTTCTCTGTACTCTTCCAACCATATTTATATCTTTATTGTAGGTAGGTTACAAAAACTGCACACAATACTCCAAATTAGGCCTCACCAATGCCTTATACAACTTCAGCATATCATTTCAAGTTTATCCGCATAAAGATTGTGTGGCTATGATTTGAAAAGGCGCTTTTGCCAGTTTTTGGGAACTTACTGGTAACACACCTGGGGAAAGCATTTTGTTGAAGGAGCTTTGGATAGTTGGCACATTGTGTCCTCCAACTACAGTATGCTGAGAGTACAAATCAAGTATTCTATTTCTCTTTCACTTTGAGGAACTAATGGCGTAATTTCAGCTGTATAACACATTGGTCTGGCTGTATTTAAAGTTTTGTGTGCAGTTCTGGGCCACTGCATTACAGGGAGAATGTAAAAGTTTTGGAGAGGATGTGGATTGCACTTTGATGTCTGGACCAGAGGGTATGAACTGTAAGGAGAGGCTGGACAAACTTGTATTATTTTCTCTGGAACATTGGCAGTGGAGAGGTGACTTGAAGGAAGTACTTCAAATGATGAGAGACACAGGTAGGGTCAATAGAGTCGTTCTCACAATTGAATTCTCCAAATACCGGAGGGCACAGGCTTAATGTTAGAGGCGGAAAGCTTAAAGGAGATTGATGGGAGAAGCTTTTTTTGGGCAGTGGTTGTTGCCTAGAACACGTTACCAGGGGAGATGGTTGAAGCAGATATGATAGTGATTTGTAGGAGGTATTTAGATAGGTGGAGGGGATAGAGGAATACAGACCATGTGTAGGTGAATAGGATTAGTTTAGATTGCCATTGTGGTTGCCCTAAATGTGGGCTGAAGGGCCAGTTCCACATACTTGATATTTTTCTCACTTTTGAGACCATTTTGTTGATATAGTCCTATTCTGTTTCTAAACAGGGAATATTTTGATGTTGGTATTTGAGTTAAGTGGCTGAGCTTTCTTACTGTTTGAGATGGTCATGTACAAGCACTTGTGCGGCAAATGGGCTCACTCATGCCACTCTGAGCCCAACGTATGTACTTTGTAGTTGGAATTTTGAATGTGTTCATGTCTTATTAGATTAGCTATCCAAGTAAGATTAGATTAACTTCATTTGTCACATGTACATCAAAGCATAGAGTGAGATGCGTCATTTTTCATCAATGACCAATACAGTCTGAGGTTTGTGCGGGGAGTAGTCTGCAAGTGTTGTCGTGCTTCCAGCACGCCCACGGCTCACTAACCCGAGCCATACATTTGTGGAATGTGGGAGAAAACCGGATCACTCAGAGGAAACCTACGAGGTCACAGGGAGAATGCACAAGCTCCTTTCAGATTATCAGAGATCGTTGGCAGTTTAAAGCAATTGCACTAACTGCTACACTATGGTGCTGTGGCCACTTAACACAGTGTGTGTGGTTAACACAGAATATGACATTGGAACGCAAGTTACATATATTCTGATGGTGTCGAGCAAACAGGTGACTTTGCATTTCTGCAATGGAACTAAGGGGCAAATATTGTAGTGCACAAAGTCTATTTCACAACATAGTCCCATATTAGCATATATCAAAATCCCTTGTGGAAACAGGCAGAGCTTCAGCATCCAAAAGTGTCCCATCAAACTGACTCAACTTGGCAAGAATGAAAAAGAAATGGCCTCTTCCCAAGCTCAGGCAAAAAAATGGTTGCAGCCCCAAGGGAATAATGTTCTGTTTCCAAAGAAGCTGGTTACTATGTGCTAGCAGGTCTATAAGTCATATTCATTTAATGCATTTCTAATATTTTGGAAAAACGTGTACTTCTATTGTTGACTTCCTCCCCTTGAGTATGCTTCGTTGTATATTGATGTTGTTAAGGCTAATGAATCTTTACTTTTAACCAGGCACCTCAATTAGTGCAAGGTCTTGCCTCCAGGAACATTGTAAAAATTGCTGCTCATCCTGATGGTCAACATTTTCTGGCTTTGTCTGCTGCTGGGGAGGTGTTCTCTTGGGGCTGTGGTGATGGAGGACGACTTGGCCATGGAGATACTGTGTATGTATTAAACAACTTTTAAATTGCACTGATATGAAACAATTAACTAGGTGATGACAGAGAAGTGGCATTTGATAGTACTTACTTTTGTGAACTTCTGCTTACGAAGATGATTGATGATTAACTATTTAATAATTATGTGCTCTCACTTTCAATGTAGCACTTTTCTATTAGTTAACTGCAGGAGAAGATGCAATGTGAAATACCCCTCACTCCATGGCAACAGAGTTCCCGCAGTCTTAGCAGGATATGTTTATTGTACTTTTTGCCTGTGCAACAAGTTCTGGGTCCTTTCCTGTTGTTGAGATTGCTAATTCAAAAATAATTACGTCCTTTTAACAGAAGCAACAGGAAATTGGACTCCCACTTTCCATGACAGAATTGAATTAAATGCAACTTAATTAAAAATTTGTGGAAGCCTTTATAACTTTAAAGTGAATGACACTTTTACATGTAGTTTGATTGTAAATCTAAATTTTTCATAAATACTGAATGGATTAAAAGCCCTGCAGGAGTTTAATTGACAGTATGACACTTAAGCACTATTAATGCTAACCGATGTGACAGTAGGGGATTTGAGGAAAAAGCATTTTTCCTTTGACAGGTATTTCCAGCATTCTGTTTTTATTTAATCATTGGTTATGTTTTTTAATGTAATTCTGTGTTTTGAACAGATCTCTTGAAGAACCGAAAATGTTGGCTTCCCTATCAGGGAAGCAAGTGGGAAAACATGTTGTCCATGTGGCTTGTGGAAGCACATACAGTGCAGCTATAACCTCAGAGGGAGAACTTTATACGTGGGGCAGAGGGAACTATGGCCGGCTTGGACATGGTACTGATGCATTTTATTTACTGAAAGTTATGCAGCGTAATTCTAATATTAAAAGCTAGACTTTGAGAAAAGCAATACCTTTGTTTCATAAAGTTGCACCAAACACTTTGCACTGGAATTATCATAAGTTGTAACTTTAAATTTTCAGTAAATTTGTTTATATTGGAATAAATTGAATTAATGTTCCTTTGATTAAAAGAAGGGTAAATGTTTCTTGAAGGTAATATCTAATACATTTTTCAGTTGGTCTTTAGCATTAACTTCTTTAAAAGAAGAAACTTTTGGTTATTCTTGGTCTCATTTAATGGTTCCGACTTCTTGGTAATCTGACTGTGCATATATGCAACCAAACGAAACAGTGTACCTCCAGATCACAGTGCACCCACAATACATACAATATCACACACACCACATAAAACAAAGTATTACCACAAATAAGTTAATAAAATATAATTCATAAATGCATGTGAAGTGCACAGCATACTGTAGGTATACAATTAACAGAGTAATTAACAGTTCGCTATCCTGGTGATGAGAACTCTGGTGGCAGGGCACTCATTAGTTTCGTAGCCTGAGGGAAGAAGCTGTTACCCAGTCTGGCAGTCCTCACCCTAATGCTCCTTTATCTCCTTTCTGATGGTAGTGTGCCAAAGAGATTGTAGAGACCCTGAACAATACTTTGGGCCCTTCGTATACAATGCTCCCAGTAAATGTCACAATTAGTGGAGAGAGAGCAACCTCAGCAGTTTTGACTAAACAGACAATGAAAATTTTTTCATTGGTCACAACAGAATTGAAAAAATATTATTTGTGCAGATTTATGATTATGATGGAGCCTAATAAGGAGAATTCTCCCTCTTTATGCTTTTAGAAGCTGTTTTTAAAGATTAGCTTTATTTGTTATGTGCATCAAGGCATACAGTGCAATGCATCATTTTGTCAACAATCAACGCAGTCTGAGAATTATGCAAGGGGCTGCCTGAAAGGGTCACCATGTTACTGGCACCAATGCAGCATGCCCACTTTTTATTAAGCCTAATCCATACATCTTTTGAATGCAGTAGAAAACTGGAGCACCCAGAGGAATCCCACATGGTCATGGGGAGAAAGTACAAGCTCATTATAGACAGTGGTAGGAATTAAACCCCAATTTAGCGTTCGCTGGTGTTGTAAAGTAGTTGAGCTAACTGCCATGGGTACAGTTGTATTTTTGTAAGTTTATCTGCTATCAGAGCAAACAAAATACAGTATTGTGCAAAAGTCTTAGGCACATATGCAGTTGCAAGAAAGAGTTTGTGAACCCTTTGCAATTATCTGGGTTTCTGCATTAATTACTCATGAAATGTGGTCTGATCTTCATCTATGTCATAATAATAGCCAAACACAATCTGCCTAAACTAATAACACATAAACAATTGACTTCATGTCAATACTGTGTTGGCGCATGGCCTAGTGGGCAAGCTATCAAACTAATAACCTAAAGGTCACTGGTTCGAGCCTCAGCTGAGGCAGCACGTTTGTGTCCTTGAGCAAGGCACTTAACAGCACATTGCTCTGCAACATCACCGGTGCCAAGCTGCATGGGTCCTAGTGCCCTTCCCTGGACAACATCGGTGGCGTGGAGAGGGGAAGGCCTGGGCAACTGCTGGTCTCCCATACAACCCTGCCCAGGCCTGCGCCCTGGAAACTCCAGGCGCAGATCCATGGTCTCTCGAGACCGATGGATGCCACCACCACATGTCAATACTAAGTACACCATTTAAACAATCACAGTCTAGGTTCAGAAAAAGTATGTGAACCTCTGGGGTAATGCCATCTACAAAAGCTATTTGGAGTGAGGTGTTCCAATCAATGAGATGAGATTTGGAGGTGTGGGTTGTAAAGGTGCCCTGCCCTATAAAAAAGACCAGCAAAGTCAGGTTACTGACAAACTGCTCTTCTCAAGAAAGATCTGTTTATATGCACCTTGTCTCAATCAAAACAACTTTCAGAGGACCTTAGAAGAATTGTAGAGATGCAAAAAGCTGGACAAGGCTACACAGGTATTTCTAAGGATGTGAGTGTTCATTAGTCCACAGTAAGAGAAATTGTCTTCAAATGGAGGAAATTCAGTACTGTTACTACGCTTCCTACGAATGGACATCCTGCAAAGATCACACGAAGAGCACAATGTGCAGCGCTGAAGGAACATTGAAACATTGCTGCATGTCTCAAGTTTGCAAAAGACCATGTGGATGTTTCACAACACTTCTGGGACAATTTTCTGTGTACTGATGAGACAGAAGTTAAACTTTTTGGCAGAAGTGCACACCACTACATTTGGGGGTAAAAAAAGGGAACTGTATACCAATACTAAAACTTCATCCCAACTGTGAAGCATGGTGGAAGGAGCATCATGGATTGGGGCTGTTTTGCTGCCTCAGGGTTTGGACAGCTTGCAATCATTGAGGGAACTATGAATTCAAATTGCATCAAGACAATTTACAGGAGAATGTCAGGGTAGTGGTCCGTCACCTGAAGCTTAATGGAAGTTGGATGATGCAACAAGATGATGATCTGTAATATAAAAGTAAATCAACAACAGAATGGATTAAAAAGAAGAAAATTTGTGTTTTGGAATGGCCAAGTCAGAGTCCACTTGAGATGCTGTGACACGACCTGAAGAGTTCTATTCATGCAAGGTATCCCAGAAATATTGATGAACTGAAACAGTTTTGTATGGAGGAATAGTCTAAAATTCTTTGTTGGTGTTGTGCAAGTCCAATCAGCAGCTACATGAAACGTTCGGTAGAGGTTATTTCTGCTAAATGAGATTCTACCAGTTATTAATTACAAGGGTTCACATAATTTTTGTAACCTGGACTGTGAATGATTAAACAATGTGTTTTATAAAGACACAAAAAGTACAATTATTTGTGTGTTACTAGTTTGGGTAGATTGTGTTTGTCTATTATTGTGACTTAGACGAAGTTCAGATTTTATGAGTAATTAATTCAGAAAACCAGGTAATCGCAAAAGGCTCACAAACTTTTTCTTGCAACTATTTCTTGCTGGAGTGCTAAGATTTTTGCACAGTGCTGTATTTGTCAATGTGGAGTGGAGACTGAGTTTGTAGATCTGGTTGGAGCCAAGAGTGTTGGGAATGTTGAGGGTGGAATACCTTGTTAGGGGTGTGGATCAGCTGGCAAAGGAGGAGTGCTGGGTGGTGTTTGTGGTGTCGCAAGGGTGCAGACACACCCATCCTTGAGAAACCAAGCAAGGTAATTTGATTCCAAATAATTAGTTTCTTGATCATTATGGAATGTCTCTCTGGTGCTTCCCACACCCTCTCCTTTACCCTTATCCCAACCATGATTCCCCTCTCCCTACATCTTTCCCACTCTTGGCTGAGATCCATATCTTACCAACACTCACATATGTCATGAAATTTTTTTTTTGCAGCAGTACAGTGCAATACATAAAATTACAACAGTACTGTGCAAAATGTATGGCTGGGCACCCTAGCTGTAGATATGTGTCTAAGACTTTTGCACAGTACTGTAGATCAGTTAACTTTTTGAACAAATAGAAGCCCTTTCATGTGTTGAGTCTCTGCTATCCTAGGGTCAAGTGAAGATCAGACTACACCCATACTTGTGGCTGGATTGAAAGGAGTAAAGATTGTTGATGTTGCATGTGGTAGTGGCGATGCCCAGACATTGGCAGTGGCTGATAATGGTAAGTAATACTTATTCATCTGCTGCAATCCTATTTGAAGCTGAGCTACAATTGTAGTACATGGGCTGTCAAATGTATGTTATGTATGGCTTGATGTCATGAAGTACTTTTCCATAAATAATGACATATCCAAATGATACAGCATTAAAGACTGTAAAATCAAAAATTAATCTGTTGAGTAGCATTATTGATGCTTTGGTTTCTGTGGAAAATTTGGTTGTATGGCTTACTGATCTTTAGTACCTCAACTTTTTCCCTGTGCATTGGTAAACAATATCATTGTATAATGTATTCTTTTATGGAAAACTCTTTGCAGCAATTGTGATGATATTTGGGGATATACAGTACTGTGCAAAAGCCTTAAGCAGATATATGTAGTTTCTAAGACTTTTGCACAATACTGTATATTGTTTTTCCAGTTTCCAAATAACACTTAATACTACTGAACTAATACGAAGTTAAGTACTCTTATTTCTGTTTCCCAACCACTTTTCTATTTTAACCAATATACAGTACTGTTCAAAGGTCTCAGGCACCCTAGCTATATATATGTGCCTAAGACTTCTGCATAGTATGGTATATGATGAACTTCAAATGGGGTAGAATTTTACAATTTAAGGAGGAAATTCTGATGTCATTTACTGGGATATATAAGATTCTTTTTGAAAGCTGCTTTTTGATATAGTTTATTATTCTGTATTAAATCATTTTGTTTATATTGTGTAGATAGCCAGAGGCTTTTTCCAGAGGCTGAAATAGCAACCATGAGGGGGCATAGTTTTAAGGTGCTTGGAAGTAGGTATAAGTGGGATGTCAGAGCTAAGTTTCTCACATAGAGAGAGGTGGGTGCATGGAATGCACTGGAAGCGACAGTGGTAGAGGCAGGGACAATAGGGTCTTTGAAGAGACTCATAGAGCTTAGAAAAATAGAGGGCTCTGCGGTAGGGGAATTCCAGCCAGTTTCATGAGTAGGTTACATGGTCGGCTTAACATTGTGGGCCGAAGAGCCTGTAATGTGCTGTAATTTCTATATCATTAGCATAGACAAAGAAAAAGAAATGATGAGATAAATGTACTTTATTAAATGTAGTTGTGCATTCTATTTTGGTTCTGTTACTGTTGTATGTTAAAATTTAAATTTTGTGTAGTTTCTCTGAATGTTTTATCTGCTGCTTGATCTTTTCTGTTCCTGAAGAATTATGTGAGCTTAATGTGTGTATTAATTTCTGTGTAGGCCAAGTATGGTCCTGGGGAGATGGGGATTATGGAAAATTGGGCAGAGGCGGCAGCGATGGCTGTAAAACTCCCAAGTTGATTGAGAAGCTTCAGGATCTTGATATCATCAAAGTGCGTTGTGGCAGCCAGTTTTCAGTTGCTATCACGAAGGATGGACAAGTTTACACCTGGGGAAAAGGTGATACCCAACGACTTGGCCATGGAACTGAAGAGCATGTGCGATATCCTAAATTATTGGAATGTCTTCAGGGTTGGTATTGCTTTGCTTCAACATATTAATGTTTAATCCCGTGTACTTTTGCTTTTAATATTTAAGTGATCTCCTGTCTGGTCTTATCCCTTTCATCTCCATAAACTGAATTTTATCTAAAATCCTGCTGACTATATCCCAAGTAGCACCAAATTCTCATCATTCATTCATCACCCTGCGATTACTTACCTATATTGACTCAATTTTTAAAAATTCGCCTTCCAGCTTAAAATCCTTCCAGTATTTCTCTCGTGACTTTCCCATCCCAACCTACACTCAGTGGCCATTTTATTAGGTACACCCTGTTAATGCATGGATCTAATCAGTCAATCATGTGGCAGCAACTCAATACGTATAAGTAATCAGATATGGTCAAGAGCTGCTGATGTTGTTCAGACCAAATATCAGAGTGGGAAAGAAGTGTGATCTATGTTTCTTTGACAGAGTCATGTTTGTTAGTGCCGGACCAGGTGATTTGAGTATTTCAGAAACTGCTGATCTTTTAGGATTTTCATGCAAAATGGTCTCTATAGTTTTCAGAGAATGGTGTGAAACCCAGAAAACATCCAATGAGCCGCAGTTCTGTTGGCAAAAATGCCTTGCAAATGAGAGAGGTCAAACAAGAATGGCCAGACTTCTTCAAGCTGGCAGGGAGACAACATTAGCTTAGGTGTAAAAGGGTGTATAAAATTATGAAAGACATATGACAAAGTATATAGTTCAATCTTTTTCCCAGGGTGGAAGTACTAGAGAGCATAGATTTAAGGGGTAGGGGGTGTGTTTATTGGAGGTTAAGCAAGATTTGAGGGCAACATTTTCATATGCAGGGAGTTATAAGTGTCTGGAACACTTTGACAAGGGAAATGGCAGAAGCAGATATGATTGCAATATTTAAGAAATATTAAGGTGGGTACATGAGCAGGCTGTGCATTGCAGAATATTTACCATGTACAGCAGATGTGTAGTTTAAATTAAAATCATGGTTGGCACAGACAAGGGCCTGTTTCTGTGCTGCACTATTCTGTGTTCTTGTGTGTTCTAAATCTTTGTCCTCTCCACTTTTGGCCTCTGTGTTCTGGATTTAATTATTTCACCATTGGCAACTAACAGACTGAAGTGCTGAAATTTGGTTCTAATTCTATTTGCCATTTTAATTCTTAATTCTTCTTTCAAAAAAAGTGCCCCAGTGATTAAACTATCCTCTGTTCTAATACCACATGTAGCATGGAATTAAATTTTTTTTGGACCAATTTCTGGTAAAGGGCATTGGTTTGTTTTGGCACATTATTGGCACAATGTAAATGCTAGATCTAATCAAAAAAATTAACATAAAACCATATGTAATGCCTAATGTAATCAGGTTAATGAGTAACAACCTTGATCATCAAAATTGAAGGTTTGAGTCTTCGTCAATATTGAATGATTTTTAATCATCAATATTATTGGCTCAGGAAAAGTAGAGAGGAGCTGAAATTAGTCCAAATCTTTGATTCTGTTGTTCTTCAGTTACCTCACTCTGACCAACAGGTTTCCAGTTCCTTTGCCTCTACAGATTGTGCTTGACTCACTGAGTTCTTCCAAAACAGAAGGGCAAAAGAGCATTCAGATGCTGGAAATCCAGAGGAACTCAGCAAATCAGCCAGCATCTGTGGAGGGGAACAGTCGATGTTTTGGGCCGAGTTCTGATTAAGGGCCACGGCCTGAAATATCAACTGCTCAATCCCCTCCAAAGAGGCCACTTGACCTGTTGAGTTCCTCCAACACTTTGTGGTTCTTCCAAAAGTCTGTTTTTATTTGTTCCAGATCCCAACATTTGCAGTCTCTTGTGTGTCTGTGTATATTTGCATTTTCTGATCAGTTACTAAGACTTCTTTCTGTGCATTGTTTTTGATTACAGGTAAAAAAGTAGTTGATGTGGCTGTTGGATCCACCCATTGCATGGTACTGACAGAAGATGGTGAAGTGCATAGCTGGGGCAGCAATGATCAATGTCAACATTTTGATACACTGAGGATAACAAAACCAGAACCAGCTGCTCTACCTGGGTTAGATACAAAACATATTGTTGGCATTGCTTGTGGAGCAGCTCAGGTAACTTTGAATTTTGGTCTCCAAAGTATGCTGAGGTGATTTTGCCTATTAAGAAAATTCAAATGATCATGAATTGAAAGTAGGATTTCAATGAAACACAAAGGGGAGAGTTAACAGTATTCATTTGTACTGTGGAGAAACTGTCACCAGCATATTTGACAAAATGTAGTCACTTTTTAACTATGTACAGAAGGGTACAGTACCAGTGGTCATAGTGATGTCTGTAGCTATTGATTTGAGGAGATGATATTTAATACACTACAAATGGCAATACGTTATGTTGTATTGATGAATCAAGTCAGTATATCCTTGAATGTGGCAAAGCATGTAAATAATATAGTTAGAAGGAATATCTGATGCTGACTTTGTTAGTCAGGGCATTGAATAGAGATAGGAAGGTTAAGCTCTAACTTCAGAAAACCTTGGTTAAGACTCAGCTGGAGTGTGTGGCTCTGGTAACCAAAGTGTAGGAAGGATGTGACAATACTTTAGAAGGTACAGAGGAAACACAGCAGGATGTTTTTTTTGGAATAGAGCAGCGGACGTTTTAGAAAAGACAGGATAAACCATTTTATTTTCACTCCCTGGAACAGGGGAAGTTAAGGGGGATGTGATTGTGGTATGTAAAATGATGACAGTATAAACTGCAGGAATCATCTTCCCCATATCGGGGTAGATAAAACTAGAGTTCATTATTTTTAGGGTAAATGGGGGGGTGGGGAGAAGAGATTCAGGGAAGATGTGAGGGGACAATCTTCACCTAGAGTCAGTCATACAGTGTGGAAACTGGCCCTTTCACCCACTGGCCCATACTGACCAAGATTCCCTTCTAAGTTGGTCGGATTGGCCCATATCTTTACAAACCTTATCCATCCATTTACCTTTTAAATGTCGTAACTGTACTTGTTCCAGCAATTTCTTTTGGAAGCTCATTCTATGTACTGACCATTGTCTGGTTTAAAAAGATGGCCTCAGGTTCCTATTAAAGCTATTCCCTCTCTCCATAAGTCTGAGCTCTCTAGTTCTTGATTCCCTAACACTGGGGAAAAGACTGTGCATTCACCCTATCTATGCCCTTGATAATTTTATGCACCTCTATAAGATCACCTATCAGAGCAAAAAGTATCTGGAATTCACTGCATGAGACAGTGGTTGAAGCTGAGTTGCTGAAAGCAGGTGAGAAGTTTCCATCGGATCACTTACTGCTGTGGACCAAATGGACCATATAGGGTTAATATTTAAGGGTGGCCAAGTTAGGCCAAATTATGTATGATTCTATGATTTATTTTGTCTTGGCACCTAGTAGAGTTTAGAATGTATGCAAGGCAATGCACATAAAAAGCTGGAGGAACTCAGCAGGCCAGGCAGCATGTATGGAAAGGAATAAGCAGATGACGTGTCAGGCCAAGACCCTTCAGTGGCACCTGAGCAAGAAATGTCGACTGTTTATTCCCTTCCATAGATGCTGCTTGGCTTCTAGCATTTTGTGTATTGCCTTAGATTTCCAGAATTTGTAGGTTTTCTTGTGTTCAGAATGTATGCTATCATGAGATTATAGAACTGATTAAATTAGACTTGCTCTTAACTTTTATTCTAGTTTTAGCTATGTAGTTGAGCATTTTACTTCGAATGTTAATAATTTATTCTGACGTTTAATGAAGATTCCTTGATTTCTTAATTTTATCCTTAAATTTCTTTAGCAGTGTACACATATGGCCCCATTCCCCTTTTTTGTACAGCATATTATTTACTCATGTTGTTCTCCATGCAATGTCATGTTTTCATTTTGCCAATCACAATATATTACAGTTTAAGTTCAATTTGTGCTTAGCAAAAATTTGTTCTTTGAAGTGGGATGAATTTAGGAAGTTGTACAATAGATTTTTTTCCCTTTCTTTGGCAAGCACAGTTGTAAAGGCATTGATCCTCTGTTGGATTACATTTTAAATTTTCTGAACAATGTTAGTCTACAACATTAAGTGAGATTTTCTGAATAAATACCAGCAATTACTTGATTGCAACATACTGTACATTATACAGGCAGTCTTCTGCTTGCATAAGGATTCTTTTCTTAAGAACAGTCTGAAAACCAATTTCCCCAGTTCAGGAATATCCATGTTCATCTCCATTAGTCAGGTGATTCACAATCTGGGATGCCCGTGTATTTGAGTTGATTTTTCCTCAGCTGATTCAGACTCATATCATCTTTCCAGGTGCCTTATTCAGCAGTGTTGGTTTTTTAAAAAAAAAATTGAGCCCATGGATGCAGCGCCTTTTTCAAGGAATCTTCCTTACTAAATGTTGAATGAGAGAATAGAGAGTAGTTTAGTATCATACAGAACAGAAACAGGCCCTTTGGCCCATCTAGTCCAAACCGAACTATTATTCTGCCTAGTTTCATTGACCTGAACCAGTCTTCCACACCCCTCCCATCCAAGTACCAATCCAAACCTCTTAAGATTTGAAATTGAACCCAATTTCACCATTTCTGCTGGCAATTTGTTCTGCAATCTCACCACCTGAGTGAAGAAATTCCTCTCATGTTCTCTTTAAGCATTTCGTCTTTCACCTTAAGCCATGACCTCTATTCCCTGGAGCAAAGGAAAATGAGAGGATGTTCAATAGACGTATACAATATTACAAGGTGTATTGATAGGGTAAATGCAAGCAGGCTTATTTTCCCCATTGAGGTTGGGTAAGAGAACTAAAATCCTAACCTATTCAATCTTTCTCTATACCTCAGGTACTCAAATCTTGACAACATCCTGTAAATTTTTTTCCATAATCTTTCAGTCTTTTTAATAGGTGACCGGAACTACATACAATACTTCAAATTTGACCTCACCGACATTTTGAAACATCCCTATGTCTGTACTCAGTACTTGAGACATGAAGGCTAATGTGCCAAAGTTCTCTTTATGACTCTATCTACTTGTGATGCTACTTCAAAGGAATCAAGAATCTGTGTTCCCAGATCCCTCTGTTCTACTGCAGTATTTATAGTTACAGTGAGCGTATAATTTTGAGTTGTGGAAATCAATTCTGGATAATATATTTACCACACAGAGCTGTGTTATTTGGCTAATTTGTAAATTTGTTTCTTCTTTAGAGTTTTGCTTGGTCCTCTTGTTC
Organism: Hypanus sabinus; assembly: GCF_030144855.1. NCBI lineage: Eukaryota > Metazoa > Chordata > Chondrichthyes > Myliobatiformes > Dasyatidae > Hypanus > Hypanus sabinus. The sequence continues at coordinate 21,397,699 of NC_082708.1, forward strand.
AGAGTGGTCAATTGGCCTTCGTGTGCCCTTTGTTGTGGATGTTTGTCAGATGACCTTTGAGCAATTGGACTTGCTATTGCGACAAGTAAGTGAAGGCATGGATGGTAGTTCGGACTGGCCCCCTCCACAAGAGAAAGAATGCATGGCTGTTGCAACACTCAATCTACTGAGACTTCAGGTAATGAATAATCAAAAGTTGTGTATTTATCAGTGATACAAGTAGCTTCTTAAGACAAAAATTTATGCCTAATTTAAAAAAAAACATATCTAAATTCAATAGCGTAATATGAATTTCGTTAATTTCAATTAGGTCTTCCTAGCTATTTATTATTTTGACTCGCTAATCAGGAAATGAAATGATTAAGATTACTTTTTAAATGAAATATTTTAAAGTTCAATTTGTGTATGAGAAAGGAAATACGATTGAATAGATTAAAAATGCTATTTTTACTTTCCTTTTATTCTAGCTTCATGCTGCTATTAGCCATCAAGTTGACCCAGAATGCCTTGGTTTGGGCATAGGCAGCGTTTTGTTGAATAGCTTAAAACAGACAGTGGTGACACTTGCCAGCAATGCTGGGGTTCTGAATACTGTGCAATCGTCTGCACAGGCTGTGTTGCAGAGCGGCTGGTCTGTTCTGCTCCCTACAGCTGAAGAAAGAGCCAGAGCACTTTCTGCACTGCTGCCTAATGCAGGTAAGGCTTTGGCAGTTTTATCTGAGGTAATGTTGCTGACCCAGAAACTAGCAGATGAACAGCTGGACAGCTAGATGTGCAGTAAAGCTCTTTCCACTCTCTTCCTAAAAATATTCTTTGGCTTTAATATTGGAAGAGCAACCATGTATCTTCATTGAGTGAGGTTGTCAGTTTTGGGGCAAGATAGGCTGGGTGAGATAGCAGTTGGTATTACTAGTGCACAGATCTAGTGGTCTGCATTTCATCCTGACCTCAAGTGATGTCTACGCAGAGATTGCTTGGTCTCTCTGTAGTGCAGTATGTTTTCTCCAAGTGCTCTGCTTTCTTCCCACATCTCAAAGACATGGGTTGGTAGATTACCTTGCCACTGTGAATTGCTTTTGGTGTGTAGGTGATATTGGAATTAATAGGAGTCTGGGTAAAATAAAATTAGATTAAGGTAAATGGGACAAAAGGCCTGTTAGCGCGCACACAAAATGCTGGAGGAATTCAACAGCTCAGGCAGCATCTATAGAAAAGAGTAAACAATTGACATTATGGGCTGAGTTTCTTCATCAGGACTGGCGAAAAAAGATAAGAAGTCAGAGTAAGAATGTGGGGGAGGGTTGGAACAAATAGGTGAAGTGCAGAGCTTTGAAGTCAATTGGTGAAAGAGATACAGGGCTGGAGAAGGGGCATTTGGATAGGAGAGGACAGGCCACGGAGGAAAGGGAAGGGGGAGGAGCACCAGAGGGAGGCAGTGCGCAGGCATGGAGATGAGTTGAGAGGGGGAAATGGGAATGGTGAAGGAGCAGGGTGGAGGACAATTACTGGAAGTTCAAGAAATCGATCTTCATGTCATCAGGTTGGAGGCTACCCAGAGAGAATATAAGGTGTTGCTCCTCCAACCCGAGTGCGGCTTCATTGCAGCAGTAGAGAAGGTCATTAACTGACATGCTGGAATGGGAAGTAGAATTAAAGTGGGTGTCCACCAGGAGATCCTGCTTTTACAGGTGGACAGAACGTAGGTGGTTGGCAATGCAGTTTCCCAATCTAGTTGAGTCTCACTGACATACAGGAGGCCACACTGGGAGGACTGGATAAAATTGATAATCCCAACAGCCTCATGGGTGAAGTGTTGCCGCACCTGGAAGGACTGTTTGGGGCCCTGAATGGTAGTGAGGGGGGAGGTGTAGGGGCAGGTGTAGCACTTGTAACGCTTTCAAGGATAAGTGAAAGGAGGGAGATCAGTGGGAATGGATGAATGAACAAGGTAGTTGCGTAGGGAGCATTCCCCGCAGAAAGTGAGGGGGGAGAGAAAGATGTGCTTGCTGGTGGAATCCCATTGGAGATGGCAGAAGTTACGGAGAATTATGTGCTAGATCTGGAGGCTGTTGAGGTGGAATGTGAGGACAAGAGGAACCATATCAATGGTGTGACGGCAGGAGGATGGGGTGAGACCAAATGCGCACAAAATGGAAGAGCTGTGATGAGAGCAGCGTTGATGGTGGAGGAAGGGGAGCTCCTTTCTTTCCTTTGAAGAAGGAAGTGTCCCTCTCTTCTGGTTTCATTTGTCACCTACTACCGTGTATTTTTTTCCTCACCTCCCCTCACCTTCTTACTCCGACTTCTCACCTTTTTATCTTCAGTCCTAATGAAGGGTTTCAGCATGAAATGTTGACTGCTTACTCTTTTCCATAGATGCTGCTTGACCTGCTAAGTTCCTCCAGCATTTTGTGTATGTGGCTTGGTTTTCTGGCATCTGCAGATTTTCTCTTGTTTTGAGTCCATTGCTGTTGGCTGCTCTGGGTGAAGACGTGATGATAACTGCAGACTGTAAATTGTCCCTGAGTGTAGATGGGTGACAGGAGAGTAAGGGAGGAGTGATGGATGGGCATGTAAAGGAGCATAGGTTATAGGGAAATAAGAAGGATGGGTATGTTCTCAATGCTAGTATAGTCTTGATAAGCTGAATGGCTGTGTTGATTCACGCTCTCTCAAAGGCTTTGAATACAGCTGTATGGGTGAAAGGCCAGTGTATAACAAGCTTCACCACCGAGGCCACTGTGCTGAGATGTATGTTTTAACTTGTTGCATTTTTGTACACATTCAGCCCTCATTTCGATTTTATTGGAAATTAAGTTTCAGGTAACGAAATGAATGTCAGTCCGGGTCGTCGATTTATGATAGATCTTCTGGTGAGCAGTCTGATGGCAGATGGTGGCTTGGAGTCAGCTCTCAATGCTGCAATTACAGCTGAAATACAGGTAAAACAGATCAATTATTTCTGTATTCAAGCTGTCATTTCTATTATCATATTATATACTGTCCTGAACCTGTTGACTTTGGCTCTTTCAAGCTGTAGAAGTGGTGAAAATCAATTAATCATTACAATATTTGTGCCTTGAACACATTTGTAGACTCTTTCTTCAATTCCATTAATTGTCCAATTTTACCACAACAGTTGCAAGAAAAAGTTTGAGAACTCTCTACAATTACCTAGTTTTCTGCATTAATTACTTATAAAATATGGTCTGATCGTCATCTGTCACTGTAATAGACAAACACAATCTGCCTAAGCTAATAACACACAAACAATTGTACTTATTGCATCTTTATTGAAAACATTGTTTTATCATTCACAGTCCAAACTGGAAAAAGTATGTTAATAACTGGTAGAACCTCCTTTAGAAGCAATAACCTCTACTGAATGTTTCCAGTAACAGCTGATCAGACTTGCACAATGGCAAGGAGGAATTTTAGATCATTCCTCCATATAGAACTGTTTCAGTTCATCAATATTTCTGGGATACCTTGCATGAACAGCCCTCTTCAGGTCATGCCACAGCATCTCAATTGGGTTAAGGTCTGGATTCTGACTTGCCCATTCCAAAACACAGATTTTCTTCTTTTTAAACCATCCTGTTGTTGATTTACTGTTGTGTCTCAGATCATAGTCTTGTTGCATCATCCAACTTCTATTAAACCTCAGCTGATGGACCGCTGCCGTGACATTCTCCTATAAAATGTCTTGATACAGTTCTGAATTCATTATTGCCTCAACGATGAAGTACAATTGTATATTGTGTTATTAGTTTAGGCAGATTGTGTTAGTCTATTATTGTGACACAGATGAAGATCAAGGCACATTTTATGAGTAAATAATGCAGAAAACCAAGTAATTGCAAAGAGTTCACAAACTTTTTCTTGCAACTCTAGCTGTCCTTTTCAGGAGGCTTGTTTCAACTGCCTTTTAAACTTAATCTGCTTTCTTTTCTTTGTCTTGGTGTCTTTATACTTGGCCGGACAGTCATTGCTGTAGGTAAACAGCAGCTAATTTGGGCACAAAATATTCACATAGCTTAGCCAATTTAGATAAATAACTATTTAATCTATTTTGCATCATAGAGTTGCAACATGACAGTTGGGTAGCTTCATGTTGTGCAAAAGGATTATGACTAATCAGGTCTTGGTGTAACATCTTGACAAGCTGTAATCATCTGGAGCTGCAGTTGTGTGAAACGGTGGACTGCTGTGGCTTGTTTTTGCAGAGATGTGACTCCAGGACAACATCCATGCAACTGTCAATCTACAGGCCAAAGCTCTCAGACTTGGGCTATATTATTTTGTTTTTGCAACTGTGTACTTCTACAATCATAATTATATGTTTTGTACTCTGTGGCTGCTGGTACTGTGCTTGGCATGTTGGCTCTGGTGGAACGCTGTTTCGTTTGGCTGTATTCCTGTGTATAGCTGATTGGGAATTGAACTTGAACATCTTACTAGGAATATACTTCCTCTAAGAGATGCTTCTTGAAAGTTCTTGTCAATTCTTCAGCTTGCATGTTCTGAAATTTCCTCCCTATCTAAACCATTTACATAACTTTCTTCTCCTTTGCTACATGTTAAAATTTAATTCTTTAGCCAAGTTTTTGATCACCAACCCAAATATACTGTTGTTATTTAATCTGATAATGTTGTGAAAGTACACCTTGCTATGCTTTGAATTTAAAACTCAGTGGACATTTTATTAGGAGCATCTGTATATTAATGCAAATATCTAATCAGCCAAACACATGGCAGTATAAAAGCATTCAGACATGGTCCAGAGATTCAGTGGTTGTTCAGGCCAGACATCAGAATGGGGAAAAAATGTGATCTAAGTGACTTTGACTGTGGAATAATTGTTGGTGGTGGATGGGATGGTTTGAATGTCTCAGAAACTGCCAATCTCCTGGGACATGTATATGCATAGCAGTCTCTAAGGTTTGCGGAGGATGTTGTGAAAAACAAAAAAAAGGACATCCAGTGAGCAGCAGTTCTGTGGGCAAAAACACCCGGTAATGAGAGAGGTCAGTGGAGAGTGGCCAAACTGGCTTAAACTGACAAGAAGGCAACAGTAACTCAAGTAACCACACCTTAATAGTGGTGTGCATAAGAGCATCTCTGAACACAATATGTCGAATCTTGAAGCTGATCGGCTACATCAGCAGAAGACCATAAATGTACACACAGTGGCCTCTTTATTAGGTACAGAAAGTACCTAATAAAATGGTCATTGAGTATATAATTATAATTGTTATTATCTTACATTTGCAATAGCACTTGTATTGAAATTTCATTTTGTTTTTCTAGGATGTAGAAGCAAAGAAAGAAGCACAGAAAGAGAAGGAAATAGATGAACAAGAAGCCAATGCTTCAACTCTCCATCGAAGTAGAACACCTCTGGATAAGGATCTCATCAATACAGGCATATATGAATCTTCTGGGAAACAAAGTTTACCCCTTGTTCAGCTTGTACAGCAATTATTAAGGTACTGACTAAACCAAAAATTAACTTTTGTTTCAGTTTCCCTGTATCTGAACTTCTTCCTCTCTGAATATCTGTATCAGAACGACTTAGATAGATTAGGAGAATGAGCAATGAAGTTGCAGATGGAATACAGTGTACGGAAGTGATGTAGTTTGGTAGCAGCAATAAAGATGTAGACTGTTTTCTAAGTATGGTGAAAACTCAGAAATCAGAGGTGCAAAGGGACTTGGGAGTCCTTGTTCAGGGTTTCCTCAAGGTTAACTTGCAGGTTGAGTGAACGGTGAGGAAGGCTAATGCGACATTAGCATTCATTTCAAGAGGAATATAAAAGCAAGGATGTTATGCTGGGGCTTTATAAGGCATTGGTCAGACTGTATTGTGGCCCCTTGTCTAAGAGAGGAGGTGCTGGCATTGGAGAGAGTTCAATGGAATAATCCTGAGAAAGAAAGGGTTAATGTATGAAGAGCATCTGATGCTTCTGGGCCTGTACTTACTGGAGCTTAAAAGAATATGTAGGAGATCTCATTGAAACCTATCGACTATTGAAAAGCCTAGTGGCTGTGGAGAGAATGTTTCCTTTAGTGGATAGTCCAGGACCAGAAGTCACAGCCTCAGAATACAAGGACATCCCTTTAGAACAGAGATAGAATTTCTTTAGGCACATGGTGGTGATCTGTGGAGTTCATTGAAGTAAACTGCTGTGGAGTCCTAGTTATCGGGTGTCTTTCACCTGGAGTTTGATGAGTTTTTGATTCGTAAGGGCATCCAGTGTTATGGTGAGAAGGTAAGAGAATGGGATTGAGAGGAATAATAATTCAGCCATGACGGAATGACTTATTTCTGCTCCTATATCTTGAAGACTTTCCTAAAACAAAGTTGTATGCTGAATTATAGTTCTACATGCATCAGTATTTCAATATTTGTCCCAATGATTGCTCTCAATTAGAAAATTACTTAGTGGTTGAATTACTGGTTTGGTGATTGATAGAGATTAATTCCAATTCTGAGGCAGCTGTTGACATTTTAAATGGAAAATTTTGGAATAGAAAGCCTGTAATGGTGACTTTAAAACAAAGTAGATCGATGTAAAAACTCCAGACCAAGTACTATGGTTGGGCCATATCCATCTTCAGAAATTATTTGACCAGCTGTGGAGTTCATGGAGTGAATTGAGGCTGGGACATTGCAAGCCCCAAGTCTGCTGACATAAATTTTAAAATTCCCGGATACAGACAGTGGAACCATGAGTCAGCATCTTTGGCTCCTCATCCTGCAGAGCAGGCTGGGCATGGTTATTTCCATACCCCCGCTCCTTAATGCTAGCCAATATTATCCTTTTACTGAGTTTATTGATTTTGGGCTGAGTGTTGGAAAGAGAGCTGCATTTTGAAAACCTAGTTATCATTGAGTATCACTGTTGACAATTATTTTGTGTAGGTAATAGATTTGTTCAAGCTTTTGATCAACTGTAATGTTTTCTATACATAAGTAGTGATAGTTTCGCAAAGTGAAGATGCCTGGCATTCCAAAGAATCATCATACTAGAAGCATGTAGCCAGAAATGGCAAATTAAAAAAGGTAGATGCTATAAAACTTTCAAAAAAGGAATTAATTTCTCTGTTTTCTTTTAAAGAAATATTGCATCGCAAAGCATTGCGAAACTGAAAGATGTCACTCGTCATATTTCTTCTTATTTGGACCTTGAATACTTCAATCGCGAGAGGTCTGCTTCCTTGGATCTGTTGCTACGATTTCAACGTCTTCTAATCAGCAAACTTTACCAAGGTGTAAATTTCAAATACGAGACCAGCGGATGCAGTAAGTCCTTTTTGATGTTATTGTATTATATGATCAAGTAATTTAATGCATATTGCAGAAAAAAGCTGCAGACTCTAGAATTTTCAGTTTTTAATGCAATCTGCAGAAGATTGCTTTAATTTAAAATTTGCATCATGTTAATTCAGAGCCTAAAGTAAGTTGTGCAATGACGTAAGTCAACTTTATTTGAATGTGTGGCAGCTTGATCATGGTATGTGCCTGAGCTCTGAGATACAGGACCCACTGGGTTCAGGAACAGTTATTATCCTTTAACCATTAGGCTCCTGGACCAGCATGGATAATTTCCCTCACCTCAACCTATGGACTCATTTTCAGGGACCCTCGTTCTCAATATTATTTGTTTGTTTTTATTCTTATTTTGCATTTGCACAGTCTGTCTTTTGCACATTGACTGTCAGTCTTTGTATGTAGTTTTTCATTGATTCTGTTGTATATCTGAGTTCTGTGAATTTCTGCAAGAAAATGAATCTCATGTATACAGTATGGTATATGGTGTATGGTATGGTATACTGTGCAAAAAGGTTGGGCATCCTAGATCTTTTTGTGTTTTAGATTTTTTCTTTTGCATTAGCGTGTTAGTAGAAAAGAGCAAATTTTAGATTTCCAAATGTTCATTTTCCAAAAAATTAAATGTTAGATAATTATTTGTAATTTGTTAAAGAAAGTAACATTTTAAGCAAGAGACTACTTTTCAAATAAAAACTTGATTACTTTGTAGGTATTTAGCAAGTGCATGATTAAACTAAGATAACAAACTGGACGCTAATGATCAATGATATAATAAGTTGGATGAACTAAACTGATTATCTGAAATAGACACGGGTATAGAAGGAATCAAACTGGGCAAAGGACAACCAACCTAAAACGTGAGGGTAACCTTCAAATCATTAATTCTTACACCACGGCAAGAGTAAGCATAGTAACAAGACATGAGGTGGTCATCTTGCATCAGCAAGGTCTTTCCCAAGTAGAAATTCTGCAGCAGACAGGAGTTTCAAGATGTGTTGTCCGAGCTCTTCTGAAGAAGCACAAATGGGCAAGGTAGAGGAGAGAAATACAGTGGTCGGCCATTGAAACTGAGTGCAGCCGATAGGAGATACATCAAGCTGACATACTTTTTAAATCGAAAGAAGTCCTGCAAATACTATCAACTCTGAATTCATAGAAACCACTGGAACCCAAGTACACCCCTCTGGTCTGGAGAAGTCTTGTCAAAAGTGGTTTTCATGAAAGAGTTGGTACTAAAAAGCCATTCTTCCAAAGTGGAAACGAAGCCAAGAGACTTGCTTATGCACAAAATTAATAGGTGCTGAACAATGGCAGTTAATGCTGTGGACTAACAAGTCAAAATTTGAAGTTTTTGGCTCAAACAGGAGGCAGTTTGTCTGCAGAAGAGCTGGAGAGTGCTACATGGATGAATGTTTGCAGCCAACAGTGAAACATAGTGGAGGCTCCCTGTGGCTTGAGGCTGCATTTCTGCAGAAGTTGTTGGTGATCTAGTCAGAATTAATGGAATCCTCAATGCTCAGAGGTACAAGCAGATTCTCATCCACACAATACCATCAGGGAGGCATCTGATTGGTTCGAACTTTATCCTGCAGCAGGACAATGACAGCAAGCACAAGGTCAAGGTCATAAAGAAATAACTTCAGCAAAAAGAAGAACAAGGAGTTCTTCAACAGATGGTATGGCCTTCAGAGAGTCCTGATCTTAACGTCTTCGAGGGTCTCTGGGATTATCTGGAGAGACAGAAACAAGCGAGGTATCCAAAGTCTGTGGAAGAACTGTGGCAAGTTCTCCAAGATGCTTGGAACAACCAACCAGCCAATGTTATAATAAAACTCCCCGATAGTGTACCTAAAAAATTGATGCAGTTGTAAAGGCAAAGGGTGGTCACACCAAATAATGATTTGGTTTAGTTTTTTAGTTTATTGCTCTTTAAAGTAATTTTTTTGATATTTAAAGACTTTTCATTTCATTACTTTTGAAAACATCTTCACTTTACAGAAGCTTTTAAAATGTGCCTAAGATGTTTGCACAGTATTGTATGTACTTTGTAAATTTACTTTCAACTTTGGTTGGAATGGAAGGACACAACAGATTGTTTTGTGCAAGATGATTGTTTCATCAATGTTTTTAAAGCTGAGAGAACTGCACTATCATATTCAAATTTTATTTTTAAACCCTGAATATTCATGATTTTACATGTACTAATCAGTATGCACTATATTATTTTTTCACAGGTCCAGAGCTTTTAGGAGTAGGATCACTGCTTAAAAAATATATTGCACTTCTGTGTACTCACATTGGGGATATTTTGCCAGTGGCAACAAGCATTGCTTCAACCAGTTACAGACATTTTGCAGAAGTGTCTCGCATTCTTGAAGGAGATTTGACAGGTAACCAGTTTAGAATGACAGTCCTAAGTACAGTGGATTCCAGTTAATTGGTCCATCGGTTAATCATGACAATTGCTTATTTGGAACGATTCTTGAAGAGCAAAATCTAACAGAGAAAATAGCCGGAATTCCCTTCATTTAATTGGGACCAGAGACTGTTGATGAACAGTTCCTGAGAGCTCAGTATTCAGTGGGGATCAAAAGTGAGTGAGCTGTCCCAGGATGGACATGACAAGCTCCTTCACCAGAGGTGCTACTCCACCCTGGACACCCCACACACAAATGGTGTACACCAGATGACTATTAGGAATTAATATACACGGCTTTATAGTATTGCAATACATTGGTAATGTTCTAATTTGTGCTGTATTTCATTTCAGTACATAGTTTGTTCTTCAGTTAAATGGTCTTTTTATACCTTTTTAACTATTTCCATGAAATTTCAGCTAATTGGGGCAACTGCTTAATTGGGCTAAAAGGTTCTGGACCCAATGTGTCCCAATTCACTGGAATCCAATGTATATTAAATATTCCAGGCATGAGTGTTTAGGAATTTGAATGTATTTGTTTCCTGTGATCTTAAAATGTATAATTACTCCACCAATGTATATAGGACAAAGCTTCCCATATCACTTTTTATTGAAGAGTTCAACTTGATACATTAACATGTTCATTTTCTCTATGGGTGTTGCCTGACCTACAGTATTTTCTCCTAATTTTGCATATTTGTTTCAGCATCTACATCACCTTTCTTTTATTCAGCCGTATTAATATAAAATTGCCCCAAGTATTTCAGTGTCAGTTCAGTAATCCAAAACCTAGACTAATAATCTAGTGAATGAGTTATTGAATCCTGTCAAGTTTAAAAAAAAGAAACCTGTAAGTGATAGGCTGTAATTAGTAAAAGTAACTGTGAAGCTTTTGCGAAATCGTTTTTAAAACTTAATGAATTCACTTTTGTGACCTTAATTACATAAATTACATTTATGGCCTAAATGTACCTTGAGTTTTCTCTTACCTGAGCTTCAGAGTGAAACAGAGCAACACAGTTTAAAGATTAGATTTTTTAAAATATTAGCTTTATTTGTCACATGTACATTGAAACATACAGTGAGATGTGTTATTGTGCCAAATCAGGAAGGATTGGGCCAGGCAGCCCACAACTGTTGCTGCGCTTCTGGTGCCAACATAGCATATCCACTGCTCACTAACCTTAACCGTACATCTTTGAAATGTGAGAGAAAACCTGAGCACCTAGAGGAAAGTCACATGGTTATGGGGAGAACGTACAACCACTCTGGCTCACCTTATGGTGTAATTGTTCATCCTTTATGTCTTTCGTGATATTGCAAGACACTGCTGGATATTAAGAACTGCAAATCTACCTCACTAGAGAGTTGTTGGGCAGCAGGAGAGTTAGGCAGCTTGGATTTATTGCATGCTATGTTGTTGCCTGCTACAGCCATCCAGGGTAGAAGGCATTGGCAGTGGTGTGGAGAGAAATGGAAGCACCAAAAACATGCTGGTATTCATGTGAGACTAAAACCCAAACCCTGCAGGCCAGCTGGCTTTCAATCGTCTGATTGCTAGAAAATGAACTAGATTACTTGTGTCTGTGGCTGAATCAGTGTGAGATGAGGGACATCTGTGTGCTCTTCCTGACAAAAATGTTGCTCTGGGATACCACCCCTGAAATGGCCATCTTGCTAGAAATTCACGTTTCAGGCCAACAGAATTCCTGCAATCTCTGGTATGAGCTGCGTTAGAGGTGCCTATGTATCTACGTTAATAAGAACCGCTAGGTGAATGCTTCGGTAGTGACTACCCACTTCTGGTAGAGTTCAATGCCATTGTGATTGTGGCCGTATGCATGCCTCCCTGTGCTAATGTTGGAGAAGCACTGTGTGATTTTGGCAATTGCACTGCTCTACTGTGCTCTCAGTGACTTGCAAGCCACACACCCCGATGCTTTCTTTATTGTTGCTGGCAACTTCACCCATGCTAACTTAAAAATAGTTTTACCTAAATCCTATCAGCATGTTAACTTTGCTGCCAGAGGTGAGAACACATCAGACCTGATTTATACCAACATCACTGGTGCATACGAGGCTGCTCCCCGCTCCCACCATGGATTTTCGGACGACTTAACAGTTCTGCTGATTCCTGCATACAGTCCACTAATTAAATGAGTCAAGCCAATTTAAAGGGAGTTAAAGACCTGGCCCGAAGGAGTAACCTCAGCATTGTTTTGAAAACACTGACTGGCGCATGTTCAGGGAATTGGTTACCGACCAACATCATATTAACATTGATGAATATTGCAGGATCTGTGACTGGCTATACCTGTGCTTTGAGGATGTCATTGTTATTAAACACATTTACATGAGGGCAAGAAGGCACACCAGGGTCTCCATTTCCTGAGGAGTTGAGGTCAGTGAGGTTCTTCCATGCCCCCCCCCCCCCCAACTCCATTTTACAGGAGCACCATTAAGACTGTCCTGACCAGCACATCACTATCTTGTACAGGAATTGCAAGGCATCTGACTGCAAATACCTACAAAGGATTGTGAGGACTGCTGAGAGGATCATTAGGGTCTCTCCTACTGATCCTAGATACTTATCATGAGTGCTGCATACTCGGGTCCCTAGCATCTCAATGATCCTTCCCATCTATCCAACAATCTCTTTGATCATCGGGCAGAAAGCACTGTAATATTAGGTCAAGGACTATTAGGATGAGAAACAGCTTCTTTCCTCCCCCCCCAGGCCATGAAATTACTGAGCTCCCTGCCACCACCCAGGCCTTATGTATGAAGTACTAGTAACATTGTACTGTTTACTTTTTAATTTGTGTTGTAGATGCACATTATTTGTTAATTTACTTGTGGTAATATTACTTTGTGTAATGTGTGAGTTATATGTACTATACAGTGCTGCTTGGTCAGGAGCACTGTTACCTCTAAGCTGGGTGGGTGTGTGGCGTGCAGTAACTGAAATGCTCCTGTGCTCATAGCCTTTGTTCTATAGCTGGAATTTTCTTTTATATAATATTTTACTAAAGTGCTACGCAGTTTTCTTGAGGTATGTTTAAAAAAATCCTCAGAGGAATGGTTGGACCACCCAGCCTGATTCTAAAATAAAAATAAATTAGAGGGGACATTGATTTGAAGGTACATCGCTTAGTTTGATGGTTGAATGACAGTAAGCTTGAACTTGTACATGAACTTATCTTTCAAACGTCAGTTCAATTATCCAACAAGGTTTTTCTTTGGGTTGTATCTCAAATTGTTTATCTTTTCAAAGGCTTGGTATTGTGTTTCCAAGTACTTGTTGGAACCAAATAAAAAATCTATTTGCAAAATCTGAAACTTTTCAAATAAACTCTTCTTGGCTTCCAGCCAGCTACGGGTATCAATGTTAATTGATGATTCAATGCCATCGTCATTGAAACATCGGTTAAAAGCGATATATGTACCCAGCTGGAAGCTAGAGAAGAGTTTATTCATCATATAGGCAGGGAAAGTACCAAATCCTTTTTCTGAAACTTACATAAAATTGTTCTGCTTTTGGTAGCAGGAGTAAAAGATGTGAAAAGCCTAAAAAACTGTCTGTGCCTAACCCCTTGGTGGAGCAGACTTGATGGGCCCAGTGGTCTCATTCTGTTGCAATGACTTATGGTCAAAATCTGAAGTTCTGCAGTGAACAAGTTAATGGCTAAGTACAAGGGGCACTTACTCTGGCTGTTCTGTTTTAATTTGATGTAGGAGTTCTGCTTCCTGAGTTGGTAGTTTGTGTCATACTGCTACTTACTAAGAATGCTGGACTGATGCAGGAGGCTGGGGCCATTCCTCTGTTGGCTGCTTTGTTGGAACATTTGGACAGATTTAACCAGTTGGCACCTGGCAAAGAGAAGGATGATAATGATGATTTAGCGTGGCCTGGAATAATGGGTATGTATTGTAACTAAATTGATAAAATAATGTACAAACTTCATTTAAAACTCTTGAACAGAAGCAAAGTTTGTCATTTAAAAAAAAATTGATTTTGCAGGTTCATTATTTACAAATCAAAACTCACGAAATAATGAAGAGGTTACTCTAATTAGGAAAGCTGACCTCGAGAATCATAATAAAGATGGCGGCTTTTGGACCATAATTGATGCAAAAGTTTATGACATCAAAGATTTCCAGGCGCAGTCGTTGAGTGGGAGCAGCATACTTGGTGAGATTAATTTATAATAGAAGGAATTTCACCAACTTAATTTGGATGTGACCATGACATACAATGTTATTTAGTTCAGTCAGATTTCTGCACTCACCATTGTGCTAATGTGTCTGAACAGTTTTCATGAAATTTTAACCTGGAGCATCCTCACAACACTATCCTTCTAGATACTTTTGCTGATTTAAAAAAATACAACCATTTTTTAAAAAATGGATAATAAATTTTAATGCTCTGTTAATTATAGATGGCTTTGAACAAAAAAAGAGTTCTCATCCATCCCGTGGACTTAATAATAAAAAAAAACATAGAAACATGGAAAACCTACAACGCTATACAGGCCCTTTGGCCCACAATGCTGTGACAAATATGTACTTTAGAAATTACCTGGGATTACCAATTGTCCTCTATTTTTCTAAGCTCCATGTACCAATAAAGATTAGCTTTATTTGTTGCATGTACATCAAGTAATTGAACCATAGAGTGAAATGTGTCACTTGCATCAGTGACTGGTGTCAGCTTGCGAGTGTCGCTAGGCTTCAGGCATCAACATGGCATGCCCACAACTTACTTACCCTAACCCAGAGGTCGGCAACCTGCGGCTCCGGAGCCACATGCGGCTCTTTCATCTCTGTGATGCGGCTCCCCGTGGTTTGTTAGCTTTTGAAATGTAATTCGAAATTTGAATATTATGGTGATCTTGTACAATCTGAAAACTTTGTGGAGACACCATTTCCTGGCACATCCGAACCAGCTCACAATTAGCCACCGTTCCGGCTAAGGGAGATAGCCTACGGGGGTTTGTGAGTACGTGTCTTTTGGAGCATCCATGCCCACGGGGACGGGTTGAGGGAGGCTTTAAAGCAAGGCTGTTTAGTTCGAATAAAGTTACCTTTGACTGCAGTCTTTATTTTAGCGCTGCGTGTAGCGCTACACCGCTACAACATGTTTTTTTATCGCTAGTAATATACATCACCACTGCCAATGCCTGACACCCGCCAGTGCGCGCTTTCTTTTAATTCTTCGATCCCAGGTAGGCTAACTATGGAGTAACCTTCAACCCAACGTCTTTTTTTCGGAGTTCAAAATGTTTTTGTTGCATGCAGAAATGTAATTTCGTTTTCTCTGCAGGAGTTCATCAATTTCATAAATGCAACACATTATAGTTTGTTTATACATAGCATAAAGCCAAACAAAAACCCGTTGTATGCAGTGTTATTTCATTTTGTGGCTCCCAGTGTTTTCTTTTCTGTGGGAAATGGGTCCATATTGGCTCTTTCAGTGGTAAACGTTGCCGACCCCTGCCCTAACCGATGCGTCTTTGGGCAGAAACCTATGCACATGGGAGAACATAAAAACTTCTTACAGACAGTGGTGGGAATTGAACCTCAAGCACTGACATGGTAAACCCTTACACTAACCAATATGCTACTGTGCTGTTCCCATATTGGCAGGAATGCCTGCTACAATAGTCCCAGTTCCCCAGATAAATATTAATTCATGGGCAGATTTCAACCAGTCATTTAAGAAAAGTCATATGTCCTTGCAGAAATAGATTTTTTAAAATGTTGTGCACTTAAAGCATTTTGCCTTGTACAGTATGTATAACTAATATTTTTTCAATTCTGCATTTTCAATCAGTTGCATTATCTTGTCTTCAGTTCTTTCATCCAGATGAGGTTGTTTGCAGAAAGAGTGTTTATATGATGTTATGCCCAGTTTGCATGCTCAGGTCAAGTTGCTCTGTCCCAACAATGTAACTTTTAGACACCTTTCTATTTTCTGTTCTAACAACAAATTTTTATGACTGCTATTATGACACTTATGACATTCTTGTGCCTTAGTCTCATATTAATTTGGAATTGGCTGAGGTTCAAGTGAACCATTATTTCAACTTCACAGGCCACAATACTTTTGAACTGTGGTCTGCAAGAAAGTGTCCAATTACATTGTTTTAGTGTTAAGGTACTTGTTGAGAAAGCTAAAAACTGTGGTTATGTACAGTGTAATTTACTGGCCTCTGGTGTTGATAAGTGATTGGAAAAATTTCTGACAGGAAAATAGCTCAACTGCATGGGCACTGACTAGAAAATAAGTTGGTTGCATAGGAAATTGATCGAGATTATTTCAAAATGAAAGGTGCTGAAGACTAATAAAGTTGATGTGATAGCTGGATTTGGAAAGTGATGGCTGAGCCAAAATTGACAGCTTTTAAGAAGTAAAATGACTCTGAAATCCCATTATTTTGATGCTCAAAAGACATGGTATGTTATATAAAAAGAAATCCCTGATCAATTATCCCAAGTAGCAACAGAATCGTTTCTAATTCATTTTACTTTTGTTTATTACTTGTAAACTTTTTGTAATAGCCCTTGTCCTTTATATGTCAATAAATGTTTCACATGACAATTTCAGCTACTCAGAATTGGCAATTTTTTGCCATTATTCTGTCATTGACAGTTACTTTTTTTCTTTTCATTTTTACCTGTGACAGGTGGAGTTTAATTTACATGTCGACCAGATTATTTTGCCCGCTTTTGGGCATGTAAGTATGGGAATGTTGAACCCACGTAATGGAATACACATGAAACATAAGAACACCAACGTTAAAAAGAGCGAAAGTAAGCCGATTGGCCATTGAACTTGCTCTGCCATTTAGTAAAATCCATTATTGGTCTTGCACCACTTTCCTACTCTGTCCCCAAAGCCTTGACTCCCTTGTAGTTCAAATGTATGCTTTAAATATGTTGAATGGCTCCACCTTAACACCTCTCTGTCAGTATTCCTTGTTTGCTCTGGATCATCATTAGGGCATCCTTAGGGCAATGTTGCTACTTTTGTCTTGCTGTACTCCATTGTGTTGATGTAACCAGGCATAAGTTGCATTTACGACGGACGTGTGCCAGGTCTGCTGCGATTAAAGGTTTTGAAGCCTGACACATGGGAAGGGGAAGAGCAGTTCAGCATAAACTAGTCGAGACAAAAGTAACACATTAATTCCAAAATGGGAAGATGCTTAGAAAGGGAAAAGTGACTGGTAGAGTTAAAAACTGATTTGTAGAAAAGCATCTAGTTAAAAGCTAAATGAATTTTTTCTAAAAAGCTTTCTGTTACTGTGAAAATAGCTGATGCTAATAGTGGTGACAGAAACATATTTCTGTTTTCAGCTCAGTTTGCTGGAGAAGATCCAGTAGTTGCGCTGGAAGCTGCTCTCCAGTTCGAAGATACTCGTGAATCAATGCAAGCATTCTGTGTTGGCCAATATATGGAGGTAATTCAGTGAAGATGGACTAAGATCTAATTCTAATGTCGACTCGGTATTGAGTGAATGCCTTATTTTGCTGCTCTTTTTGATTTAATAAATAACAATTTTTAAACAAGTGAACAATGTGTCACATAATACTGGCTGTAAAGTAAAGCAAATCTATTATTTCATCTCCGCTCATATTGGGGAATTTTAAAATATGAACGTTTTAATTTCTTGTATTTCCATTATAGCCAGATCAGGAAGTAGTCACCACACCGGATCTTGGCAGCTTATCTTCACCTCTAATAGACACAGAAAGGAACCTTGGTCTTCTTCTTGGATTACATGCTTCATATTTGGGAATGAGTACTCCTTTGTCATCACTGGAAGTTGAATGTGCCAGTAAGGATGCTGACAGTACACAATGAAACAAATGGCTAAGTTTGTTTAAAAAAAAATGCACACAAAAATATTACTTTTTGCATCAAACTTTTTATAATAGATTTAAGGCTTTTAATGACTCAGATTTATCAGTAATAAAAATAGTGAGGGAGTCATGGGGGTAGAACTGATAACAACTTCTGTTATCTGCTTGGGTATTTAAATACAGAACCTCAGATGTTTCTCTCACTGCTGCCTGGCTCCTTGGCTGTTCCTGTCCTTGACAATTAGCTCAATTTATAATAGAATCATCTTGGGTATTTGCTCAATTGCACAACATTGAAACAGTTGCAAATGGCTTTAGTATATTTGCGGGCATGTGAGATTTTAATGGCATATTAGGTGATAATTGTTGCTGAACAATGTCTTTGGCAATGAAAAATATTCTTACAAGAATGGTATCTCATGCCTCCAGAAGAAAATTACTTTTGGAGAGCTATATTTTAAAAAAAAAGCTTACTTTTATCAATTTATTTAATGATGCAGCGCAGAGTTGGCCCTTTTAAGCCAGGCCGACCCAGCAACCACACTACCCCGATTAAATTTAACCTAATCATGCGATAATTAACAATGACCAATTAACCTACCTGCTACATCTTTGGACTGTGTGAAGAAACTCGATCACCTAGGGGAAAACCCACGCATTCCACAGGGAGGGCTCTTTACACAATAATGCCAGAATTGAACATCGGACTCCAGAATGCTCTGAGCTGTAATTACATTGCTCAATCACCAATGCTACCATCACATCCAGCTTACCCTCTGGATGTTATTTTATTCCACATCTTTACTTTGCTTTTTGAAAACAATTTGAATGTATCTTGTACTTTCCATTTGTTTATTCTTCCTGGTTCATTTAAATGAGGATATTTCAATCATATTACTTGCCTGGTGTTTTACAAGAGGAGGTCAATTGGGTCATTTGATCTCATTCCAGACCCCACCCATGCAACCCTATCTATGCCATTACTTCTCATTTCACTGGCTGTGCAACCTACCTTTCATGCCTGTTAATTTTCTTTTGATTTTGGGAGTATCCAGCAAAAACCACACAACTATGGGGGAGAAAGTGACATATGATCAGAAGATTCTGTATTCTTTTGGGTAGAGTTAAGACACTGCAAGGGTAAAAAGACCTTAATGGGAGTTATATACAGCAAGCAGCTGCCTGGATGTGAGGAACAAATTACAATGGGAGAGATGAAAGGCATATCAAAAGGGCAAAGTTGTGATAATCATGCAGGATTTCAATATTAAGGTAGATTGGGAAAGTCTGGTTGCTGGTGGATCCCAAGAGAGGGAATTTGTAGGATGCCTATGAGATGGCTTTCTAGAGCAGCTTGTGGTTGAGCCCCCTAGGGGACTAGCAATTCTGGATTGGGTGTTAAGTAATGACCCAGATTTGATGAGGGAGCTTAAGGTAAAGGAGCCCTCAGGAGGCAGTTATCATAATATGATAGAATTCACCCTGCAGTTTGAGAAAGTGAAGTTGAAATCAGATGTGTCAGTATTACAGTGGAGTAAATTGAATTACAGGTGCATGAGAAAGGAGCTGGCCAAAACTGATTGGAAGGAGACATTAGTAAGGATGATGACAAAACAGCAGTGACTGGAGTTTCTGGGGGAAATTCAGAAGGCACTGTAAAGGTACATCCCAAAGATGATGAGGAATTTGAAAAGGTGGACGAGGCAACCATGACTGACAAGGGAAGGAAAATATAATAGAGCAAAATTTAGATGGAAGGTAGAGGATTTGGAAGCTTTTAAAAAGCAACAGAAGGCAACTAAGAAAGCCATAAAAAGAGAAAGTATTAAATATGAAGGAAAGCTGGCTAATAATACAAGAGGATACAAAACATTGTGGAGGCAGTAGTAATGATCTTTCAAGAATCACTAGATTCTGGAATGTTTCCTGAGGATGTAAAATTGCAAATGTCACTCTGCTTTTTAAGAAGGAAGGGAGACAGAACAAAGGAAATTGTAGGCCAGTTAGCCTGACTTCAGTGGTTGGAAAGATGTTGAAGTCTATTATTAAGGGTGAGGTTTTGGACTACTTGGAGGCACATGGTAAAATAGGCCAAAGTCAGCATGGTTTCTTTAAGGGGAAATATTGCCTGAGAAATCTCTTGGAGTTCTTTGAGGAAATAACAGGCAGGATAGACAAAGGAGAGTCAGTGGATGTTGTTTATTTGAATTTTCAGAGGGCTTTTGACTAGGTGCCATGCACAAGGATACTTAATAAGGTGAGAGCCTATGATATTACACGAAATGTACGAGCAGGATAGAAGATTGGCTGACTGGCAGGAGTCAAAGATTGGGAATAAAGGGAGCCTTTTTTGGTTGGTTGCTGGTGATTAGTGGTATGCTACTGGGTTAGGTGTTGAGAATGCTTCTTTTCACGTTGTATGCCATTGATTTAGATGAAGGAATTGATGGCTTTGTGGCCGAGTTTGCAGATGATACAAGGATAGGTGAAGGGTCAGGTAGTGTTGAGGAAGCAGAGTGTTTGTAGAAAGACATAGATAGATTGGGGGAATGGGCAAAGAAGTGGCAGATGACATATAGTGTAGAGAAGTGCATGGTCATGAACTTTGGCAAAAGGAATAAAGGTGTGGACTATTTTGTAAATGGGGAGAAAATTCAAAAAATCAGAGGTTCAGAGGACATGGCAGTTTTCATGCAGGATTCCCTAAAGGTTATGTTGCAGGTTGAGTGGGTGGTAAGGAAGGCAAATGCAATGTTAGCATTCATTTCGAAAGGACTACAATACAAAAGTAAGGATATAATGCTGAGGTTTTATAAGGCATTAATCAGATCACACTTGGAGTATTTTGAGTAGTTCTGGGCCCCTTATTTAAAGAGTCAAGGAACAGAGGGCACAGTCTTCAAACTAAGGGTCATCCATATAGAACAGAGATGAGGAAAATATTCTTTAGCTGGAGGGTGGTGAATCTGTGGTATTCGTTGACACAGATAGCTGTGCAAGCTAAGCTGGTGCGTAAATTTAAAGTGGAGGTTGACAGTTTCTTGATTAGTAAGGGTGTCAAAGGTTATGAGGAGAATGGGGTTGAGAAGGAAAATAAATCAGCTGTGATTGAATGGTGGAGTGGACTCAATGGGCGGAATGGCCCAATTCTACTTCTAGGAGTTATGTAGAGTGCAAGCTGTATACAAATAACAGCCAAGATTGGTATCAAATCTGGATCCCACGCTGATGCTAACAGTATTAATTACTATCCTACCTTGCTGCCGTAAAGAGCTTATCCTGATCAGTCTCCACAGATAGCTTAGAATGATATTTCCATTAAAATATTCCCTGATGAGTTTGCACATCTTTGCTGGCATTGGACACAAGTTGAATGGTGAAAACCAATGTGTCTGCAGCTAAGAGCATTTTATAAGGGCTCTGGGCCATTATTTCCTTCAAAATTAACTTTCACATCAAATGGCTTGCAGTTTGGAATTCTTGAGATTCAGTTTTGTTCAAGTACCTTTTAAAATTGAATTTAAAGATTCAGGATTTCACAACCTTTATTTCTAACTATAAATTTTTTTCATGGTATATGACCACTTGGTCAAATATGTACTTTAATATGAAGGATGGGTTAATTGTAGATCCTATGATCTGAGATTTTTTTTAAGAGATTGTTCAAGTGGAGAGTCTTAATTAGACCATAAAACCATAAGATATAGGAACTTAATTAGACCATTCACCCATTGAATCTGCTTTGCCATTCCATCATGTTTGATTTACTATCTGTCTCAACCCCATTGTACTGCCTTCTCCCCATAACCTTTGATGCCCTAATTAATTAAAAACCTATTAACCTCTGCTTTAATATACCCAGTAAATTGGACTCCACAGCTGTCTGTGGCATTAAATTCTATTGATTCATCACCCTCTGGCTAATGGAATTCCTCCATAGCTCTTTTCCAAAGGGACCACCCTCTATTCTGAGGCTATGCCCTCTGCTCTTAGATTCATGACTATAGGAGACATCCTCTCCATATCTACTCTTTCTTGGCCTTTCGATATTTGATAAGTTTCAATGAAATCCTTCCGCATTCTTCTAAGCTCTAGCAAATACAGGCCCAGAGCCGTCAAATACACTTCATACATTAACTCTTACATTCCCGGAATAATTCATGCACCTCCTCTAGACCCTCTCCAATGCCAGCACATCTTTTCTTAGATAAGGTGCCTAAAAACTGCTCACCATACTCCAGGTGCAATTTGACAAATACTTTATAAAGCTTAAGCATTTTCTGCTTGTTTTGATATTCTACTCCTTTCGAAGTGAATGCCAGCATTGCTCTCCTTACCACTGACTCAGCCTACAAGTAAACCAATTGGGAATCCTGCATGAGGACTCTCAAGTTGCTTTGCACACCTGACTTTTGAATTTTCCCCTGTTCAGACATAGTCCATGCCTTTATTCCATCTACCAATGTGCATATACTTATCCACCATATTATATTCATCTGCCACTTCTTTGCCCATTCTCCTAAGCTAGCTGTCAAAGTCCTCCTGCAGTCTCTCTGCTTCCTCAACCTACCTGTCCCTCCACCTAGTACCTTTGTATCATTCACAAACTTACCCACAGAGTTTCGGGTTTGGTTCATAGTGTGTACAAGAAGACAATAATTGATTTGTGCTAATCAAAACTGATCAAACAAAACTCTGGATCATGTTAATATACATGATTTCAGTTTTTAGTTATCAAAAATTGATCCCAATCACTAGGTTAAATTTGTTTTATCATCCTGGGATTGTTATCAGGTAAAGTTATCGGAGATTGTGAAAAATACCCAGTCATTTGTACAACTAACTAATGCGATTTTCATGTTTAACAGAATGGCTTCGGTCTTCCCTTTTCTCTGGTGGCTTGCAGACAAGTCAGATTCATTACAGTTACAATGAAGAGAAAGATGAGGACCATTGCAGTGCCACCACCACACCAGACAAGGCCAAACTGTATGTGCGGAATTTAACACTGGGTGATCACACTCAACCGTTCTTGCAAGCAATTGCAGACAATAACATTCAAGATCACAATGTAAAGGTATGTACTTAAACAGGCTTGGGAGGGTAGAGAAAAATCTTTTATTGTGCCTGTTTCTACTCTGAAATGTACTAAAACCGTTGTTGCATAAAGTTTGCAAAAAAAATTGAATGAATTAAAGAAAGGTGAAATGTAAATCACCTTAATTTTAAGGTGATTGAAGGGAATTATGGGGGGATATCAGAAGTAAATTCTTTACACAGTGACTACTGGGTGCGTGGAATGCACTGCTGGAGGTGGTGGTGAAAGCAGGTACATTAGAAACTCCAGCCACATGGATGATAGAAAAATGTAGGAGGGAAGGATTAGATTGATCTTTGAGTAGGTTGAAAGATTGGCAAACCGTCTGGGCAAAATCACCTGAAGAAATGGCAAAGAATTTAAAATAGAAGCCAGCTGCTCTCATAGCTATTTGGAGGCAAAATGTCTATGCCCAATTACAGGTTTTCAAAATCAGTCACTATGTATAAAAATAGTTGTTATAGCTTCCTTTTGTCTTGGTGTGGCATTCCAGCACACTTGTGCCCCAGGCTTCCACTCTTCAAAGGTTCACTTTAAATTTCAAACCTTTATTCAAGTTTTTGTTTGGTGTATCAAAATCTTTTTGTTTTTGCCTTTTCATCTGTATAACCCATACTGATGTTTTTAGGAACTTTTATTTTTCTTTCAAACATTTAAGTGAATGCATGGTGGTGTTGATGTTGCCATCGTGCCCCGAAACTGACCTCCATGAGCCATAATCTGTGATGCCTTCAAAGCAGCCATGTGGTAATTTGGGAATAGGAAATTGGGTGGGAGATGAGGAGGGGGGAACTGTAGCCTTAAATTGCTTTTAAAATGAATGTAAGATCAAATTCTTTGTATGATTTTTGAGAAAATTGATTCCATGTAATAGTTTTTAAAGTAGAGGCTCCTAACCTGCTGTCCATAGATCTCTCAGTTAATGCTAGGGGTCCATGGCATAAAAAAGGAACCCCTGTTTTAAAGTATGTGACTTGAAATGAATTTCTGTATATTCTCCAAATCTTGAGTTTCTTTGCTTGAAAGTTTTTGTTGCTTTATATTCCATTTACAGGATTTCTTGTGCCAAATAGAGCGCTCTTGTAAGCAATGCCACCTGACAACCCCGATCACCTTCCCTCCTGAGCATCCTGTAGAAGATGTAGGCCGGTTGCTCATGTGTTGTCTTCTAAAGCACCAAGATTTAGGTTGGACCTTTTACTAATCCTCAGCTGTCTTTATTGATAATAGTTGTTTTTAATAATTTACATTTTGAACCGTGGGTGAACTTTTAAGTTTCAGAAGCTTAAGCTACAATAAGCTTTGAACAGAACTGGTGATCTAATGTTATTTCTTTAAGTATCATGTCTGATTCAAGTAGTACTGCTGTCAACACTTTAGTCCCCTTTTAATTGGGCATTGTCTGCAAAAGGCAGAGAGAGAATGTCATCAATATGGTTTAGCTTCCCAGAAATGTGCTAAATTGATTCTAACTGGTAGATGCAAACATCTTAATTTTCCAGATTTGCTGAAAGGAGAATGTGCTAATCATGTTCTGTTACGATTATTGTAAATGAAATGGTAATGAAAGATTGCTGATAGGAAACAATGCATGCTGGAATCATGACTTTTTGTGCTGTTAAGAAATTCTAAACATGATACATGTAATATCCATGGATATTTAGTTCTACTATCATCAAAGCAAATACTTAATTCTCCACTATCAGTGCTGTTGGTTTCCATTGCCTCTCCTGCACCATCAACCCAAAATGAAGTTCATTCTGTTCTTTCACAAGGAGCAACATAAAAGGTTGTACTTCATGTTGTCCAAAATTGCAGTTAATTCCTTTGGTGGAAGCAAAATTCCCCAAAGAAGAAGCTGCTTTAACCTTTGTAGGGTAAACAAATGAACTCTCACTGTTTCTATTGTGGGAAGTGACAAGATGCAGAAACATTTAAAAGGCTAAATTTGGAATTAAGGCATCTTTTTCAATGAAAGAGGAAGACTAATGAAAGTTCAGCTAAGAAACAGACTGGATGAGCCATGTGACATTATTTTCATGTTCCATCTTCTACCAAAGATAAAAACGGGGGGTAGTGAAGTGAGTTGCAGAAATAATGTAAACTGAATTAGTTTCTAGTACATATACCAAACTTGAAGTTGTTCACAAAGGCCAGCAGTAGAAAGGATTGAATTATTTTTAAATGAAGATGAAAAGACATTGATAAGTAATATGGTGTCCAATACTGGATAATTTCATGTCCTCCTTCCTTCCAATATCTTTGAGTTGTTGACTGTGGCCACAATGATGTAGATAGCCCTAAAATCAGGTTTTAAAATCTCCCGTAAAGTATTTGCTCACTGTTTGACTTGAATGTAACGTGTTCTCTTTTTGTTTTGCAAACTTGATTCAGGCCATGCAGCCTTGTCTGTTATCAATCAGAATGTCCTAGGAGTGGATCAGGGAAAGCTGAAATCTTTGCCTAAATCTGTAGGAGATGTTTGCCGGGTAGTATACCAAGCCAAGTGCTCATTAATAAAGGTAAATTTCATGTGCTTGTGCACAGCGTTGCCACAATTAATTTTTACTCTGAAGGTGCTATCTGGGTGATATATAATCGTTTGCATTCTTTTCAAATTGTCTTGCGTTAAATCTTAGACCCACCAAGAGCAAGGACGATCATATAAAGAGGTGTGTGCACCAGTCATTGAACGACTTAGGTTTCTGTTCAATGAGCTGCGGCCTGCGGTCAGTAATGACCTTTCAATAATGTCAAAACTAAAATTGCTAAGTTCATCTCCTCGGTGGCGCAAAATTACCCAGAAAATCATCCGTGAAAGGAGAAGGATGAGAGGTATGTAAAATTAGAATCTATTCTTGGCAATTTAAAGCACCCGCTAATGTTTTGTTTAAAGGCTGTGTACTTGTGCATTGTTAACGGAGAATACATGCTATAAATTTCAAAATGAAATGCAGTATTGGGAGGACAAAGTGTTTCTGAATATAAGATCAACAACAAATGAAAGCAGTTAGTGTTACAGCAATGATTTTATTTCTGTAAGACCAGTAAATGTCTTTAAGATGTGAACTTCGATTTTCCAGTGTGTTTGAGACTTATGTTTGCAGGATTGGCAGATTTCTGGATTATTTTCATTTTTTATCTCATTGCTATTAATTAACTTTATAACATGTTAAGCAGTATGATGATATATTTTCCAATGAACCATGCAAGTTGTTGGGCCCCAGTGGACAGAAAGGGAGTGCAGGAGCTGGGGCTCCATCTGATCTGTTAGAGAATGCCTGGGAACAGGGGCCCCAGAGAGTGGAAACTCGACGTAACAAAGAATGACTGATTAGCCTGATACCAAATTATAGGATTTCTGAATAGTTGGATTATCAGAATTTTACTGTAATGTGAAGAAAAATTTCTAATAATTCAACAATTGAGACTCAAATGCCAACCTAAAATTTAATTGAATATTAACACTTCAAAGAAACATCAAATGAGTACCTAAGTCTCAAGTTTGTTTTTCTGGTCAAGTGTCACAATCAACTACAATCTCCTCACTTAAAATCTGTTTCAAAGCTTTTTGTCATTTCTAATCCAAATTGACGTAAGTTTTTTGACTGATGTAGTTTAATTTTTTTAGAGTGAGTTCCAGCTAAATCACATTAATTTTAATGACAATATGCTAGTAAACCAAGTAAGAAGTTATTTCATGTTACTGCTTTAGCTTCATTTTCTGTGTTTTTTTTTTCATCACAACCCTTGGCACCCTATATGCGAAATATATATACTTGTGGCTTTCTTTTGGACATGATTTATAATGCCTAAACTGTGTGGTGACTTAACAGTTCCAAAAAAGTCCGAATCGGCTGATGTGGAAGAATCAAAGATTGAAAATAATGAGAGTGATGTCGAAGATTCTTGCGTTGTACCTCTTAATCCTGGGGGTGTGGATAAAAAAGCCATTCCTGTGAAATCAAAGGTGACAGAACAACAAAGATTCTGATTTCATCTGAGATGTATCTCTCTTTAAACAAAAACCTGAAAGCTTATTGTTATAGTTGATGGACTTGGAAATTTGAGCTGTGAAGAATAAAAACAAATCATGGTCATAATGTATTAGTATTTCCACTATTTATAACTTTTCATATTTTACATTATATTTGACTTTAAATATTTCAATTTCTTTGTTTATAAGAATTAAACTGGACAAATCTTTGCTTATTGCTTCTTCTGTATAAGCCTCTCTTCAGAGTGTACCTTTTAAATTAGTGGTTCCCAACCTGGGGTCCGTGGACCCCTTGCTTAATGGTATTGGCTCATGGCATAAGAAAGATTGAGAACCTCTGCTTTAAATCATGCTTGCTGGCAGTTTCTTTTGTAATTGGTTCATTATTGTCAGATCCAATGAAAAGCCTTTGTTTGCATGACATCCAGACAAATCATTCTATATGTAAGTACATTGAGGTAGAACAAAAGGAAAACATTACATTCTGCATTTTCTGTAACATAGAAAGTTCCCCTTGTGCCCAGAAAATGTCCAGATATTTTCCTCATACCCAGATAATGACTAAATCTTATTATTGGAAACTAGAGATGTTGCAGTAATGAACAAACGTATTTTTGACACTTTACATTTTGAAATTTGTTTTATTGAATAATATTACAATTTTAATTTGTATATTTTCACTGATGTAATGCAGGACAAATGGCAACCTCTCCTTTCATCTGTATCAAGTGTTCACAGATACAAGTGGCTAAAACACAATGTTCAGAGCTCTTTTCCACAATCAGCATTAATGGCTAACGTTGTTGACTTTGCCTTGAAAGAAGAGCCAATTGATGTGGAGAAAATGAGGAAATGTCTTTTGAAACAAGTAAGGCAGAATTGGGATCTAATTGACTAGAATATTGACAAAATTTCATGTTCTGTCAAAGCTTCCCAGCGTGACTGGTTCTTAATAACAATTGATCTGGTATTTTTATTTACAGTTGGAGAGAGCAGAAGTCCGTTTGGAGGGAATAGACACGATGCTGAAATTAGTTTCGAAAAGTTTTTTACTTCCATCAGTGCAATATGGCATATTATGTGGTTGGCAAAGACTAATTCCTGAGGGAATAAATATAGGGTAAAACAACAGTAATTTTCTGTATACACCTGATTTACGTGAAAGTACATGGAAATTGATGAACAGCATAGCAGCTGCTGGCAGAAGTGGTAGTTTATTGTAATGCTATACTTAATCTAATATTGAAAATCCTTCTTACTGTTTCTCAATTTTCTGATGCATACTTCTGCTTGAGGAAAAAAATTGCATTTTATGTTGTAATGTTTTAAAAATTAATTTGTTTCATGTAGTGGTTTTAAGAGACCACAACCAGACAAAATTATTAGTTTGGCTGTAAAAGTGCTGTTATTCCATTTTCTTTTTAAGTTATGATAATCTTTTTTTTAAAGATTTCTGTGACTTAATTCTGTGGCAAAAAAGGGCTTGGGGAAGTGGGGAAAGATTACCATGGATTTAGGAGAAAACAACAAATAGGAAGACATGGTAACAGGATGCTGAGACGATCACATATAGATCAAGGATCAACTTTATTCACCATATACATTTATATACATTACAACTTTCTTGGTCAGGGTGTGACATACATCAAAAACAACATTCAACAATTAGGAAGAATAAAAATATAAAAATTACGTTAGAGGTTCAAATACAGATAGTAGCATGGTTAGCCATATTGTTTTGTTTGTTTTCACCTCTGAATATTGAACATTGTAGTTTGAATTTATCTGATAATTTGTTAACTGCTTCATGAGACTAATCATAAATTTTGAAACTAAATGTATTACTTAAGTCCAAGTCACTTTATAATGTATTACTGTATAATATTTAAGTTAACACTAAATGCTTATGTTTTGAGTTTTATTACATTGTGACAATATACTGAAATGAAAGTCCTCTCCTTAGTGAGCCTGTTTCAGACTGCTTGAAAGACGTGGATCGCATTCCGCCATTTAACCGTATGCTGCTTGAAGTTACTTTTGGCAAACTTTATGCCTGGGCCATTCAGAACATTCGCACCATGTTGCTGGATACACAACGAAGATTTGATGATCTAGGTATTTAAAGAGTGTAAAGAACTTGTGTTCCTTTCAGTAGTGAGTGCTATTCATTCCCCTTTTAGTAAATGTTATGTGTTTACATATCAGCATTTAATAGAAATTTCTTAAAGGATTTGAACACTAAAATTCCTAAACAAGGTAATTTCAGTTTTTTGCCATTGTACATATTGGGGTATCAATATACTTGCTATACATGAAATAATTTAATTGCTTGAAGTTTTAAAGTTCCATCAATATTCAAAATAATTTGAAAGACATACTTTTTATTGGAGTGCCTTGAGAATTAGACCGGTACCTTGTTATAGACCAAATAGGTGTGCTTGTTTATGCAGTTATAAATTTGCTACAGGCTTAGAGAAAAATATGACCATTCACAAGCAACAGGCAGTTTCTCAGTGTCTTATCACCAGTGTACATGTAGGCTTGAAAACAAGTGTACGTTTATAACATAATAATCAAAGAAATAATCAAGAAGACTGGTGTAGTTGCAGATCTCTAAACTCTAGGGAGAGAAACACCTGTCACGTTCATAAGTTCATTTCCCCTGTCTGTTTGGACAATAACAATCGTTTTCAAAGATTGTGACCATTTCCAGGAAAGGAAACAAATCTTATTATAATACCTACTGAGAAGTTTTTGCTGAAGTGAAAGGCTGTTCTGAGATCATATATCACAATGGTAGTGCTTTGACTCTTTGCCAACTCTTGAAGCAATCCTATTCACTCCTTGTAACTCGTTCTCTTACATGCCCTCTGATTTCCCCTGAAGTACTTGGGACATTTGGTAGATGTTAATTAATTTAACAAACCGGGCATCTCTTTGTTGTAAGAGGAAACTAAGCTATGTAGGGAAACTTCTCATGACCAAATAATTGGAGCGAGATCATGATCCCTGTCCTTGCAAAATCCACTGGTAGGATAACAGGGACAATGCAAGTGTCTTCCTTCCCTAGCTATCCTCTCAGTTTGCTCCTTGGGCAGGTCAGGTTGCTTACATTCAACACCAAATTCCAAACATAGATTGGTAATTGTAGTCCAAATTTTTTACAGGCAAACTGAGTCAGGGGTGATTAACCCTAATATTGCAACTTCTGTGCCAGGTGTGATTCCAGCCGGTGGAGTGTTTTCCTTTGGATGTTCTTTACATTATTCCCTCATCTCTTATCTCTGTTTCGTGTATTTTTTATTGTTTTGGTATGTCACCACCTATAATAGCTTTTAGGCATGTGTGGTACTGCACCTGTTGTGGCCTCAGCTATTTTTATTGAATGAGGATGGATCAACCTTCGTTATTATGATTATAACAATAGAGTGAAGAATACATTTGACAATAATGTAGAGGTGGGGCTGCTGATGGTTGATAGTATCTCTTTACTTCAGATTTTATTTAGCTTCTGTTTTGTAATGATGATTTAGCAGTCTTCAGCATCACTGAGGATCTACCCTGAGCTCAACATATTGATGCAGTGCAAATGATGGCACAACAGTAGACATATCCCATTCTGATATGTCTATCCATGGCCTCCTCTATTGTCAAAATGAATCCAAACTCAGATTGGAGGAACAACACCTTATATACCAGCTGGGTAGCCTCCAACCTGATGGCATGAACATTGACTTCTCTGACTTCCATTAATGCCCCTCCTCCCCTTCTTACCCCATCCCTTACATATTTAGTTGTTTGCCTGTTCTCCAACTCCCTCTGGTGCTCCCCCCCCCCCCCACTCCTTTCTTTCTCCTGAGGCCTCCTGTCCCATGATCCTTTCCGTTCTCCAGCTCTGTATCACTTTTGCCAATCACCTTTCCAGCTCTTCGCTTCATCCCACCCCCTCCGGTCTTCTCCTATCATTTCGCATTTCCCCCTCCCCCCGCTACTTTTAAATCTCTTACTATCTTTCCTTTTGGTTAGTCCTGATGAAGGGTCTTGGCCCGAAACGTCGACATCACTTTTCCCTATAGATGCTGCCTGGCCTGCTGTGTTCTACCAGCATTTTGTGAGTGTTGTTTGAATTTCCGGCATCTGCAGATTTCCTCGTGTTTGCTGCACAACAGTGGCTATGTTTTGTTAGGTATTTGAGGATATTTGGTATGACACCAAATACACTTGCAAATTTCTACAGATATACCATGGAGAGCATTCCAACTGGCTGCATCACCGTCTGTTTTGGGGAAGGGGGTGGGGGTTTCACTGCACAGGATCAAAATAAGCTGCAGAAAGTTGTAAACTCAGTCAGCTCCATCATTCCCAGTATCCAGGATATCTTCAAGAATCGATGCCTCAAAAAAGATGGCATGTTTCAGTGTTTCTATCCATCATTAAGGACCCTCATCACCGGGATGTGCCCTCCTCATTGCTACCATCAGGGAGGAGATACAGGAACCTGAAGGCACATACTCTGATTCAGGAATAGTTTCTTCCCCTCCGCCATCTGATTTCTGAATGGACATCGAACCCACGAACACGACCTTACTGCTTTTCTCTCTTCTTGCACTATTTATTTAATTTATTTTTCAAAAATAAATGTACTATTTACTGGAATTTACAGTTGTTAGTATGTATTGCATTGTACTGCTGCCTTGTAACAACAAATTACACAGCATGTACCAGTTTTACTAAACCTGATTCTGATTCAGTGTACTCTACAAGCCTGTGGCATATTAATGCCTCTGTGTAGACTGTCAAATAGGCCTCAGTTGCTTTGTATGTTTTATCAGTGATCAGTTTTTTTCATCATATACATTTACACATATTGGGAGTTTGTTGAGGTGTTAAGGTGTGACTTGCAACAAAAAGTACCGACATTCAACAATTATAGAGAGAAAAGAATTATATAAAAATAAAGTTAGAAGCTAAAGTGCATAGATAAAATGTGCTTAGATGAAATTTATACCTAAAATTTCCTCTTCCTTTTGCTGCCAGTCGTTGACTTGCCATCTCCAATATGTGGGACAGCTGGAAGTAATTACCCCAGGCACAGAAGATAAACCCATATCTATGCTGCCAGATGTTTTCATGCTGTGTGCCATTACTAATAAGTTAGTGGAAATGCATCTGCTAGAGTTATAGTGAAATAATCTGCCGTAATACGATCATTATCAAAGGCAGAAGCACCACATAAATTTGTAGTTGTGCTGGCATTAAGTTCATGAATTTTGATGTATTTGTTTTGAATAAGCAACAAAACAACAAAATGTTCGAATTTACTACATAAACGACCATTTCTTTTTCAATATATTTGTCTCTTAATTCCTAACTGAAAATACTTTCCCAATACAAACACAGAATTTGCAGAGGCGTCAGCAAAGCAGTTTAACAAAACTGCAATAGAAATTACAAAATAAGGTGACTAATTGTTATAAGAGATCAGAGCAGAATTAAGCCATTCTGCCCATTGAGTCTGTTCCACCATTCCATCATAGCTGATTTATTATCCCTCTCAATCCCATTCCTGCCTTCTCCCTGTTACCTTTGATGTCTTGACTAATCGAGAAGTTTTTAACCTCCCTTTTAAATATACCCAATTGCTTGGCGTCCACAGTTGTCTGTGCAATGAATTTCATTGACTCACCACTCTGGCTAAAGAAATTCCTCCTCATCTCTGTTCTAATGGGACTCCTTGTATTCTGAGGCTATGCTCTCTGGTCCTAGACTCCTCCATTATAGGAAACATCTTCTCCAAGCCCACTCTATTCTATAAGTTTCAATGAGATCCACCCTCATTCTTCTAAACTCTAGCAATTATACTAATTCTTATGTGGAATTGTAACTTCTATTTGTGAACACAAAGTAAATATAACACAGTTTTAGAATTCTGGAGCACTTACAATTGTAATGTAGTGGTGGTCTGTCTTTTGAATGAATATTTCATAACTTAATTATTTGCATTGGGGTCTTGGTCATTTGACTATTCTTGAATGCAAGGTAACTGCAAGATCAAAATTGTACTAATTAAAACATTCTATTTTTAGGAGTGCAGTCTGTTTCTCTGCAAACTGTTACAAATGAGAATCCTTCAGGACCAAGCCTAGGTACTGTTCCCCAAGCTCGTTTCCTGCTCATCATGATTAATATGCTAACTCTTCAGCATGGAGCCAACAGTCTGGGTCTTCTGTTGAATTCTGGTTTGCTCGCATTGACTCAAACAATTCTACGTCTGATAGGTCAGTAAAATGTAAACGCTGTGGTATGATTCTGTTTTCCACGAACTTTCATTCTTTTTCACTTATCTCTTTAATTTGGTCTTCTGTCATCTTTTAAATCTTTATAAAGGAAGATTGTTGACATATGTGACCTTAGCACAGTTTGGAGCCAATTAAAGAGGTTTATTGTTATATGAAGATGTATTGCTTTTTTGCTAATAAAAGCAGATTTTGTAGCAATCTTCCATGAATAGTATCTGGGATATCAATTTATGAATTTTCCTCTTCCCCATGCAGCTCTTGTTATTCCATTATTTATAACCTGTGTCTTGTTTTTTACTCGTAATGAGGAGATCACCTTTATTCCTGCTTTCTTATAAGTATTTATAAACTGTTAGTACACTTTTATCTTGAAACATACATTCAGTGACCACTTTATTAGTTACACAATTATTGTGGTCTGCTGCTGTAGCCCATCCACCTCAGAGTTTGATGTCTTGTATATTCAGAGATGCTCTTCTGCACTACTGTGTAACACACGATCATTTGAGTTACTGCTGCCTTCCCATCAGCTGGAACCAGTTTGACCATTGTTCTCTGACCTCTCATTTACAAGGCACTTTCACGCATAGAACAGCTACTTACTGGATGTTTCTTTTGTGTTTTGCACCATTCTCTGTAATCTCTAGAGACTGATGTGCGTGAAAATCCCAGGAGATCAGCAGTTTCTGAGGTACTCAAAACCACCCTGTTTGGCAGCAACAATCATTCCACGGTCAAAGTCACTTAGATCACATTTTTCCCTCATTCTGAAGTTTGGTGTGTACAACAACTGAATCTCTTGACCATTTTTATTCATTGAGTTGCTGCCACATAATTGGCTGTTTAGATATTCACATTAATGAGCAGGTGTACTTAAAGTGGCTACTGAGTGTATTTCTGTTATAGTCCCAGCTTGAGGTCAATTCAAGCTCAAATACAAACAATCTCTCTCTTTTCTTTCCTCTCTGACTCTTTAAGTGTCAGTTGATAATTGAGTTTTTTGTGTGTTCTTGAGGCACTTGAACAGTAGGTTTAACTTGTAGGCAAGGAGAGAATCCTCAGGTCCTGTTGCAAGATAGTCTTAGATGGGGAAATTAAAATTTGGTAAGAGAATTACTGGTTGTTTTGTAGGTGGTGCTGGTGCTATGTAATGAATCCTGAACGAATGTGATTTGTTTGATAATGTGGCAAAGTCTAGAGGAAAAATGAAGAATGGCCTGAGCTGATGACACGAAAGGGATTAATCTTGGTTCTCTAGGCAGAGTGGGAACAGAGTTTAAGAGGTTTTGATGTGGAATGCTTTGGGAAATAGGCGCAGTAGAATAAAATTATTTCACACCTCACTGTTTTCAACATACTAGGGTCTTTATAAAAATTATGATTCCAGGTCTGTTATTGAGCTCCTTTGACTGTTTTAGCCTGCACAATATATTTTTTTCCTACCCTGACAATTTGGATAGAAGCACACTATTTCAGAGCTAAATCTTGTTTTTCTGATACTTTCATTATATTTTTGCCTTTCAATTGCATAATTTCCTTCTGACCTGCTCTATCAAGTTAGCCTTTCAATTGTACTTGTAAATATCATTAAAACCCTTAAAAGTGTAGAAATTGTTTCCTGATTTTCACATAATTTCCTAAATTCCTTTTGTGATCTCCTGACTGTTAAAATTTTGACTTTAATCAAGTTCTGAAGCAGCCAACTGCTTATATATATACTGTATGTATGTTTTGTTTTACTAGTATGTAGCCATCATTATTTTCTTATAGAAATTAGTATTTTTTAAAAACTGCTTTCCTTTGCTATAAAACTTCGAGGAATGATAAATATTGCCTTCCAAAAATGACCTCATTACCAGTCTATCATTCAAAGAAGCGATTTGTACTTTCAGGAACAGGACCATCCATATCAAAATTGGAAAGAAACAGATTTAAAGGTGGGGCTGTGTTGTGCGCATTCGGTAAGTGTGCACCTTAGGTATTATGGAAACATACGGATTTAAAAAAATATGCAGTGCTTTTTGTTACTGTACTAAAATTAAATTTATAAGATTTATTTTTGACTATAATCTTCTATGGCTTGTGGGATGCAATTAATATAACTGGGACGTCTGAAGTTTCTTTACCCTGCGATTTCAACTTGATTTGGTGTTCACCTTTATTACTTTGATTTTCATGTTGATAAAGTTTATCTCAGGACAGATCTAGATTAGTGCAGCTACCTTAACTTGGATGTTTTCTGAATGAGGTTTAGCTTGAGACTATCCAGCAAGGTCTTCTTTTCTTGCCCCAACACAGAAAGGAAGTTGTATTTAATTGTATCTTGTAATTAATGTAAGATTGGGTCCGAGCTGTGTAGTTTTCAGTCTCCAGAAGACTGTTGGAGTAGTCAGATGATGAACATTGAAAACACTGGTTTCAATCTCAGAAGTAAATGAGGTCAAAATTTATCCAAGGATATATATCAGCCAAGCAATTTGATTGGTATCGAGATAGTAGGAAGAGCAAAGAGGATTTGGGGAAGCCTGTTTTTTTAGAATTTATAAGTCATTGTTCATGACATTTTGATAAAAACATCTTCAGCTCTTTGACAGGAAGACGTTGGAGAGGAGTTATGAGGTCCCATGTAGAAGCCTGCAAAGCGGAAGATCAGATGAGAAGATGATATTGTTTTATGCTGGTAGTGTTATTTTCTGCGATAAGACTAAGTATGATTTTGCACGGTTTAGAAATCTAAGACTTCAAAAGTATCTGTGGCAGTTGGGTCAGAGTGGAAAATAAAAATACAGTGAAATGTGGCTGAAGATGGAATGGCCAATGGAGTGACTTATCTGAGCCGAAGTAAATGGAAGTCATTTTGAAAGGAAGAAGAGCAGAGGTTGAGGAAAGGGTTATCATTTAAATGAGAGGTTCCCAACCTCTCTTTATGCCATGGACCATTACCATTAAGCAAGGGGTCCGTGGACCCCAGGTTGGGGTCACCTGATTTGAATGGACAAATATTGTAGAAAGATGCAAAATGAGGGATTTGAGAACTGTTTCGGAAGCACACCACAGTATATATGTGCAGCAGATAATTGAGAAGGCTAATATAATGCTGGCTTTTGTTTCATGGGGTTTAGCTATAGAAGTAGGTAATCTTGCTACAAATATAAAAGGCGCCAAGAAAACCACAAATACTGTACTGTGACAGTTTTGGTCCCTATATTTAAGAAAAGATGTTAATATTGGAGATGGTTTAGAGAAGGTTTACTCGGATGATCCCAGATGTTATTAAAAGGTTGCTTCAGGAGAAAAGATTTGGCAGGTTCACCAGGAGGACAGAAGTATGAGGTGTGATCTGATTAAAGTATAAAATCAGTGGCTACTGGAAGGCTGTCTCTCTCTCTCTAGGAGTTAGAACTAGAGGGCATAGTCTCAGAATAAGAGCACACACATTTAAGTCTGGTGAGAAAGGATTCTTTTTTCTGTTTTAAAAGAGTTGTGAGCCTCTGAAATTCCTTTAAATTGACTTCTTGAATAAATTAGAAGCTGAGAAAAAATGATTAATCAATAAAGCAAAGTCATGATGATAGGATGTGAAAGTGAACTTGAATGTTGGATCTGCCATTATTTTGCTGTATAGTGAGGCAAGCTCTAGGAACATTGTTTGGAGTTATAGTCTGAAATTGCTTACAGCTAGCGCAGAGCCCAGGAACAATAGATAGGTATCAGCAGGTTAGTGGAATAGGGTCAAAATAGCAAAATGTAGGTCATGGGACAATGGTGAGAAAGAGGTAACTGAATCATTCATCTCTGTTAAATTTTACAAGCTTGTTGAGCAATGGAATAAAGTTTCAGGATGCATTTACTCAGAGAAAAGAGAGCCTGGTATTATTTTTATCATCTGGCATGAGGTTTGAGTTATTAGTGATTTTGCTGATGAGTGGGAAATCCTGAATGCTACTTGCAGTTATGCCACTTCTAGAAATGAATAACTAAGCAAGGTTTCCTCAAGTGTAGTCTCCATGAACTTGTAACAAAGCTTTCATGTTGATAGAAGAGCTTTGCTGGTGACTACAGCTTTGGCTGTCGGAGACAATGACCTAAAGTAGAAGTGAAGGAATGGTCCAGGAACTTGATGCCACAGAGGTGTGGAAATTGAAGGATGATCATTTCAGCATCCGAATGTTAGAAACTGTGACAAGGATAGGTGCTAGTCAGAAGAGAGAATTGACGCATATAAGGATTATTTTAATTTTTGCAAGGATGCAGGGAATGTATGTTACAACTACAGGCTAAGGAGACCTTGAAGATAGTAAAGCCAAGAGGATGTGCTGTAAATATTTGGCGAAATCCACAGGGGTTTGGGGCTTAAGTAAGTTTAGAGTGAAGGAAGGGACCACTTACTGAAATAAAGATTGTCAATGAAATGGAGTTTAATGCTGAAAGAAATTTTGGTATTTCTGAGAGAGAGATAGTGTGGGACAATGTTTTAGTAATTTAGAGGTCAGGAGAGAAGCCAAAATGTAATTTTGAATAATCAAAGTGATGGAAGTATCACATAAGATGCTGGAAAAACTCAGCAGGCCAGGAAGCATTGAAAGTGAGAAATGGACAGTTGGCATTTTGGGCTGAGACCCATTGCTGTTTGGCTGTCTTTGGTAAAGAAAATGGTGGGACCATCTGTCAGGCAACTTTTAATTAAGGCCAGGATAACCATAATTTTATCAATATATTTTTTAAAAAAGAATTTAAACAAGCACTTGAACAACCATTGCAACCATCTGTTTAAAAAAAAATCTAGATTTGCACACATTAAGGTATTTCTGATGTCTATCAATGAAGTTACCTCTCGTGAATATTAGTCCATTTAGGCCAGCTCTCTCTGATCAGAATCAATCTTGCAATAAAAATGTATTTTTCAAATACGTAGTGTTGGTAGAGTGATGGGGAAATAAGAATTTATTTCTAATTTGTTGATCATTTTTAAACAGGCTATGATGTGAAAGGAGCTCAGTGGATGACCTCTTGACCATGCTAAGCATGTTGCTTCCTTAAAGATATTATTTTCATCACTACGGACTGTGAGGCAAATGAAGTGTTGGCTGCCTGTCCATTATTGACTAAACAATCAAGTTCTAAATGAAAATCCATGTTTATATTAGACCAATTAATCTAGTTCTTTAATGCAAGTCATTAATGTTTTTGTCCTTCTAATCTCTAAATACAAAAGAATAGGCAAACAACACACCAGGTACCAACTCTTAGCAGCCCACCGATAGACTACTTTGATTTTGCATGAAATGAAATTCTGGCAATGCCTTTGGTGCTGGATCTCCAGCTTTGTGTTGGTTTTTTGTTAAGCCAGTCACTTAATCAGTTCCCATGGGCTTTTGGCCGTGGGTAGTCTTGGATCTTGTTATGAGGTTTTCCTAGCCATTGCCAAAAATGGAATCCGTGTAGTTGTCCAGCTGCATCCCATATCTAGCTTTCCACAGTTTGCAATTCAAACCTTGAATGGTGCATGTGCTTTCAGGTAATCCTACGAAAACGTGGTAGCCGGGCCATTCCAAAATCTAAAGAACTTCAGACTGCAAGGTCATTTGTTTGGGTTTTGTGCAGTTTTTTTAAAAAATGATCTGTTACTTGTTTCTGTAAAGAAAATGAAAAATGCTCAAAATTGACCATATCAAGGATGCACTATTTGTGATAAACATTTTTATTTGTTTCTTGTCTCCTGGAGATGTTAAGAATATTATTTTGCAGGAAAGCAGATTTAAACTTAGTATGGCACCTTTTTCTCCCAAAGGTCCTGCTTCTGACAGTGGGGAGGATGATGTTGGTGCTTCTCTTCATGGAGCTTCAGCCACTGTTTTAGAAGAGTCAAGAAAGGAAACCACACCAGTTCCACTGCCTGTTTCTGGTCCAGAGTTAGCAGCAATGATGAAGATTGGGACTAGAGTCATGAGAGGTGTGGACTGGAAATGGGGGGATCAGGTACAGAGGCAAATTAATATTGATTTATTTCATAACTATTATGTAGCGGCCAATTCTAACCAAACCAAATTGGCGCTGCTGGCGACCCCCACAGATTTTTTATACCTGTATGATGCTCCCTCAACTCCAGTAATGATTGTTCTAAAAGCTGAAGATATATATTTAATCCTTTATTAGCAATTAGCAAACATACAATCTTGAAGTGATGAAACTTAGTTTACCCAGATTTAAGTTGAGCATAATTGAGCGGTCAGCTGCAAACTGCCACGAACAAAGCATGAATACGTAGCTTACTCTCTTCGCTTTTGCCATGCCTCCACTCATGTGACTAGTTATCATCATAAACATAATGAATGTGTAGCATAGAATACAATGCAGATAGAGAACAGATGCATGGCTCCGACATACTATGTTTTCCTAAGGTAGAAATGTTATTTCTTGAGTTTGTTTGCTTCAGTTGGGCAAAGTAGAAAAGGAAAATTGAGTGTGCCTTTTTCTGAATCAGCTCTTGAACAACTATAGAGAGCACCATACATTGTGCTTACCTTGAATTAGTGCACAGCTTAATTGGATGTATATGATCTGCCCTTGCATGCAGATTTGAAGTTCTTCTGTGAGTCCTGCTTCAATGCTGACTTTTGTGTTTGGCTCTGATAATACACTGAAGCATAACAAAACATCTATTTTGAAATTTTGGGTGCTTAACTGAGTATTTCAGGTTTTTGAATGTGAGGAAGCTCATATTGTAAAGTTGAGTACCATTTGTAAGTTTATCATATTTTTCATTGTTTAAAAGTTGATAGAACGTTTCCCAGTATGTAATTGCAGAATGCAAGCAGAACTATGATATTGCTTGTAGTGAAACAAGTTTTTTTTATCACTTCTGGTGTCAGTTTCTTTCACCAAAAATTGATTTCCTTTTGTTTGCTGTTCTATAATGCTAAGTACGCAATAGACAAAGAGAGTATAAAACTGTTAGAACAAATTATATTGATCAAAGATTTATTTATTATTAAAGTATACAACTCTGAAATTCTTCAATTCTCTAGGTAACCATGAAACCAAGAAAGAAAAGAAAGGCAGCAAGATCATCAACCCCCAAATCCCCCCTCCTACACAAAAATTGAACAAAATGGATCAGGCACATTGACCCACCCCCCACCAATTCCCTCTTCCTGAACAAAAAAAATTGAGAAGATTGGGCACGTCGGCAGTCTGTCCACTCTCCAGTACAGAGCAACTGACCAAAAAATCTGAGATTAATATAAATAAAAAGACAAGAACTCTTCACCCCTCATTTCACCACTTGCCCATCAGATGCACTCAAATTTTTAATTTAATGTTTAAGTAATAGAACAGAACAGCGCAGTACAGGCTCTTCAGCCTATGGTGTTGCACATGAATAATTTTAAACTTAGACAACTAAAAGTTAAAGGGAACTTTAAACTTCTAACTTGTGAAATTTAAATATTAATAATGTGACTTAATATATTATAGAATGCATTTGAGAGGAAATCCAGAATAATACACAAAATGCTGGAGGAACTCAGCAAATCATCATCAGGTCTTGGCCCAAAATATTGACTGTTCATTCCTCTCCATTGCTGCTTCCTGACTTGCTGAGTTCTTTCAACATTTTGTGTGTTACTCTGCACTTAGTTGGGCTGGGGTAGCTCCATCACAAGTATCATTTAGTTTTCATTTTATTTGTATGTCCCACTTCAGGATGGGCCTCCTCCAGGATTAGGCCGTGTTATTGGGGAACTGGGAGATGATGGTTGGATCAGAGTCCAGTGGGATACTGGGAGCACCAACTCTTACAGGATGGGAAAAGAAGGGAAGTATGACCTGAAACTGGCTGAACCACCACCCACTGCGCAGCCAGCTACAGAAGACTCTGATACAGAAGATGATTCAGGTTAGTGATCAAATATTTGGTGAATTGTTAATATTGTTAGAATTAGTTTGAATATTTCAATGGGGAAATACATAAATGGAGTTAGAATGGAACAGTTTTTAAACTAACCTGGTTTTGAAGGAGTTGGAGCACATATTTTTATCTGCTTAACGTCATGTTTTTGAAAAACGTTTAGCATTTTTATTTGAATGCAAGAGTTTGGATTAAGCAGACTGTATAATGAAGAAACTATCTTTGTTTAGGAAGGAATTTAATGTTTAGTTATGGTTTATTAATGCAGATTGTAGCATTGTCAAAACGTGTCATCATGGTACCTAAGTGAATCTTGATCTTAAAAGTTTTCTCAGCAATTTCCATTAGTCCTTAATATAGAGGAGCAGAATTTAGGCCATCCGGCCCATTGACTTTGCTCCACCATTCCATCATGACTGATTTATTATCCTTCTCCCCATAACCTTTGATACCCCAACACGTACAAACACGCTGGAGGAACTCAGCAGGTTGGGCAGCATCCGTGGAAACGAGCAGTCAACATTTCGGGCCGAGACACTTCATCAGGACTGAAGAAGAAGGGGGCAGGGGCCCCATAAAGAAGTTGGGGAGAGGGTGGGAAGGAGAAGGCTGGTAGGTGCCAGGCGAAAAACCAATCAGAGGAAAGATCAAGGGGTGGAGGAGGGGAAGCAGGGAGGGGATAGGCAGGAAAGGTGAAGAAGGAATGTAAGGGGAAAGCACTAAGGGTAGTAGAAGAAGGCAGAATCATGAGAAAGGTGATAGGCAGCTGGAAGAGGAAGCAGAGTGGAAGTGGGATGGGGGAAGGGAGGGGGAGGGAATTACTGGAAGTTGGAGAATTCCAACCTTTGATACCCCAACTGATGAAAAACCTATCAGTACCTACATTAAATATACCCAATTACTTGGTCTCCACAGCTATCTGTGGCAGTGAGTTTCACAGCTTTACCACCTGCTGGCTAAAGAAATTCCTCTTCATCTCTATTCTAAAGGAATGTCCTTATATTCCAAGGCTGTGCCCTTTGGCCCTAGACTCTCCCACTAGGGGAAACATCCTCTTCACATCGATTCTGGTTTCACAATGAAAGCAACACTGGTATTCAGTGTAAGCTGCACATGTCCAACGAGGACTTGTCATGTGTAATTGGTGTGAGCTTCTCTTGACAATATTGGAAGTCTGAGTAAGGAAATATTTTATTTTATTGAAATA
Source organism: Hypanus sabinus (assembly GCF_030144855.1). Classification (NCBI taxonomy): domain Eukaryota; kingdom Metazoa; phylum Chordata; class Chondrichthyes; order Myliobatiformes; family Dasyatidae; genus Hypanus; species Hypanus sabinus. The sequence goes on from NC_082708.1 coordinate 21,439,830, forward strand.
CAGTGGGGAACAGGCCCTTCAAACCACACCGCCCAGCAAACTCCAATTTAACCCTAGCCTAATTACAGGACAGTTAACAATGACTAACTGGTACATCTTTGGACTGCGGGAGGAAACCTGCGTGGTCACGGGGAGAATGTATAAACCCCTTACGGGCAGCGGCGGGAATTGAATCCTGGTTGTCTGTATTGTAAAATGTTGTATTAGCCACTACACTGCTGTGCTGCCCCTTTGAAACATACTTACTATTAGAAAAATAAATAATAAGATTGAAAGTCTTTTTTGTGCACAGAAGTGGAATCCGTGGAAAAGAACACTCACCCAACATTGATGTTGTTGATGGCAACAGTTAATCTTCTGCAGACTTTATCTCTTTCTGCTGGAATTCACTCAGATGTAGTTCCAAATGAAGCTATTAAAACTCTATGTGGACTTCTGCGGATGTTGGTGGAAAGTGGAGCCTCAGATAAAACAGGTATTGAACTGTAAGGTCTGGACCAACTTTTAGTGATGAGGATCTGAATTTCAACTTCATTTATCATGAGGAAATTATAATTATCACTTTTTGAATAACTTTTAATAATAGAAGCATTATGTTTTGTATAATAGTTTTTTTTAGTTTTGTTGCCCGTATCTTTTCTCAGTTCTTTTGTCTCTGCTGCATCTGTTCTTCAGATGAGACCTTCTACCCACCAGATAGAACAGAGATAGACTTCCCCTGGCCTTTGCCTATCACCCACGGGTCTGTGCATCCAGCATGTCATTCTTAGCAACTTCCATCATCTACATCATCTCAACTGAAATTGATCTTTCCACCTGTGTTGCTTTCTGCAGGGATCCCTCTCCATGACTCCTCGTCTGCTCATCGCTCCCCACCCTTGCAAAGTACCTTTGCCTGTAACTGGATAAGTTGCAACACTTGTCCCTACACTTCTCTCCTCACCCCTTCCAGAGCCTTTCCCTTCCAGGCAAGGCAAATCCTTCAAGCTCATTTATTGCATCTGGTGCATCCACTGTAGCCTCCCCAACGTTGGTTGGACCAGTAGCAAACTAGCTGACCGCTTTGTTGATTGCTCCTACTGCCCTGGCTGTCTGGAACTCCAATTGCTAGCCCTTTTTAATTCTCTTCCCCATTCCCACATTGACAAGTCTGCCACTGTTAGGGTGAAGGGAAACGCAGACTAGAGAAGTAGCATCTCCTGTTTTATCTGAATAGCCTACAACCTGATAGCACGAACATTGAATCCTCTGGCTTCCAGTAAACCAATCCCCTTTGTTCCCTTCTGTCTTTTCTCCTAATCTCCTCTGTTCTTCCTGCACTCACTCTAGTCCCTTTCATCCTATTTCTTCTTCTCTACCTACTGCTTCCCTCTGTCTCCCTGACCTGATTCCATGCTGCACTTCCAAATCTCAGTTTCCAAATCTTCAGCTCTTTGTTCTCTCCTCTGCTCAGCTCCCAGCTTCTGCAGCTGTTTCCACTCTCCCCTCCTTTGCCTGTTGCGGCTCCTCACTGGATTTATCCATTGCTTACAAGATAAAATCTGTCAATGCTGGAAATCCAAATAACACACACAAAATGCTGGAGGAACTCAGCAGGCCAGGCAGCATTTATGGAAAAGAGTACAGTTGAAGTTTCAAGGCTGAGACCCTTCATCAAGACTCCATTGCTTGCTGAATCTTGCTCCATCCTTCCTCCTTTCCATCATTCAGTCCAAATGAACTGGTCTAGTTCTGAAACATTGACTATCCATAGATGCTGTGGAGTTCCTTGAGCATCTTGTTTTTTTGGTTAAATTGTAAGTTTAAAGTAAACAATGATTTATTATTAGATCTGTGTAGAAATTCTAAGTATAGAATTATTTACTGGCCTTGAGCCCAGTCTTACAAATTTACTGAACATGCATTTATACTAGATTGAAAGTAGTAGAAACATAGAAAACCTACAGAATATTACAGGCCCCTTGGCCCACAAAGTTATGTCGAACATGTCCCTATCTTAGAAATTACTAGGCTTACCCATAACCCTCTATTTTTCTAAGCTCCATGTACCTATCCAAAAGTTTATTAAAAGACCCTATTGCATCCATCTCCACCACTGTTGCCGGCAGCCCATTCCATGCACTCATCACTCTCTGCGTAAAAAAACTTACCCCTGACATCTCCTCTGTACTTACTCTCGAGCACCTTAAACCTGTGTTCTCTTGTGGCAACCATTTCAGCCCTGGGAAAAAGCCTCTGACTATCCACACGATCAATGCCTCTCATCATCTTTTACACCTCTATCAGGTCACCTCTCATCCTCTGTCACTCCAAGAAGAAAACTATTCTCATAAAACATGCTCCCCAATCCAGGCAACATCCTTGTAAATCTCCTCTGAACCCTTTCTATGGCTTCCACACCCTTCCTGTAGTGAACGACAGAACTGAGCACAGTACTCCCAAGTGGGGTCTGACCAGGGTCCTATGCAGCTGCAACATAACCTCTCGGCTCCTAAATTCAATTGCATGATTGACGAAGGCCAATACACCGTACACCTTCTTAACCACAGAGTCAACCTGCGCAGCTGCTTTGAGTGTCTTATGGACTTTGATCCCAAGATCCTTTTGATCTTCCACACTACTAAGAGTCTTACCATTATTACTATATTCTGCCATCATATTTGACCTACCAAAATGAACCACTTCACACTTACTTCGGTTGAACTCCATCTGCCACTTCTCAGCCCAGTATAAAGTCAGTAATAAAGTTGTATTTAATTTAATTTATGCAACTATCACTAACTCCTGTAAGGAAAGAATAATTTTGTTGTTAGAGTCATAGAGCACCACAGGCCTTTCACCCACTGGGTCCAAACCAAACCCGATCTTCTGCCCCATCTACCTATGTCTGGACCATATCCCTCAAATCCTCTCATTCGGTACCCATTTAGACTTCTCTTGTTCTTGTGTTTTGAGTTGTTATATTTGGCAAGGTGAGAGTTTTGGTAACCAAAAGATTGTCTTAGACTGACGGGGACAGTGAATAAAACGTGCAGGTAGGAATGCAGACCGGTTACACATCTTTTAGACATGGTTTTATCATCTTTGAATCTGCTGAAATATATGAAGCATATGTGTATTATTTTGAGATGTTAAAATATCCATCTTTTTTTTCCCTAGCTTCTTCTGTAAACAAAATGGTATCCAGAGAGCAACACAGGAGCTGGTGTACACTGGGTTTCATTAGAAGCATAGCACTTACTCCTCGGATGTGTGGTACTCTGAGTTCACCTCAGTGGATTAGTTTGCTAACCAGGATTGTTGAAGGACAACAGTCATTTACTGCTGTGTCACTGCAGCGACAGGTGAGAACTTCTGTTGTTGAACTCATTTTTAGAAGGAGCCAAGGGCTGGAAATATTAAAAATAATATGCTTTTTGTCTGAAGAGTTCCCCCCCCCCCCCCAACCCCTCTCATTATTCAAACATCTCGGTGTTTCACCTCAAAGTGCTAAGTATTATTTGTAAAACTCATTGAAATACTGAGTAAAACCACATTGAAATGCTGATGCTTGAACTTCAAATTAAAAGCAGATAAAAGCTAGAGATACTGAGCAGGTTGGGGAGCATCGATGGCAAAGGAACTGGAATTAAAGTTTTAGGTCCGAGACCTCTTCATCTGATCAGTATCTAGCATTTTATGAGTGAAGAAATGATCAGCCAATTTAATCCCAGTCTGTGTAATCTGGTGTTTGGATCTCACCATGGTCTGGTCTGTCTTTATTAATAAACAGAAAAGCAAAAGATTCTGCAGATACTGGAAATCTGGAGTAAAAATGTCACAAAAATACAGCAGCTGGTTGTGACAATGTTGAAAAAACAAAAGAGTTGGTTGTGGACTACAGGAGGAATGAAGGCTAGCCCCTATTGATGTCAGTTGCTCTGAGGTTGAGCGGGTGAACAGCTCTTAAATTTGTTGGCATACACATCACCGAGAATCTCACGTGGTGTGTACATACTGGCTGTGTGGTTGAAAAAAGCACAACAGTGCCTCTTTCACCTTAGACAATTGAAGAAGTTTGGCATTAGTCCCCAAATCTAAGGACTTTCTACAGGGGCACAATTGAGAGCATCCTGACTGGCTGCATCATTGCCTGTAGGGAACTGTACCTTCCTTAATCGCAGGACTCTGCAGAGAGTGGTGCAGACGGCCCAGTTAATCTGTAGATGTGAACTTCCCACTATTCAGGACATTTATAGAGACAGGTTCATAAAAAAGGCCCGAAAGATCATTGGGGACCAGAGTCATCCCAACCATAAATTGCTGCAGCTGCTACCATCTGGGAACTGGTACCGCAGCATAAAAACCAGTACTAACAGGCTCCGGGACAGCTTCTTCCACTAGGCCATTGGATTGATTAATTCACTCTAATACAATTGTATTTCTATGCTATATTGACTGTCCTGTTGAACTATTCATTACAAATTACTATAAATTGCACATTGCACATTTAGAGTGAGACGTAACGTAAAGATTTTTACTCCTCATGTATGTGAAGGACGTAAGAAATAAAGTCAGTTCAATTCAATTCAATTCATTTCACACAGAAAATTCTGGAGGAACTCGCCAGGTCAGGCAGCATCTCTGGAGACAACGTTTTGTGCCGAGACGCTGTTGAGACCTACTCAGCTCCTCCGGCATTTTGTGTGTGTTATTCTGTCTTGATTAATGTATTTATCTGGTTTTCACAAGGGCCCTGTATTGAATTGAATTGAATTGAATTTTGGTTTATTGTCATTTAGAAACCACAACTGCAATGCAGTTAAAAAATGAAACAACATTCCTCCAGAATGATATCACAAAAGCACAGGACAAAACAGAGTACATCAGAAAATCCGCATAATGTTTGGCAATCTCCAAATCCAGAGTCCGGAGAGGCTGCTATGTGTTAATATCGCGCTACCATCTCAGCTTGTTCCCTGGAAAGGAGCACCAAATTCACCAGACAAAACAAGACTACCCAGACACACCAAGTCAGGAGACCAACTCTACCACTCAACAAACAAAAACTAAAGCTACAAGACCTACACAAAACCACATAGTTACATATAGTTATAACAGTGCAAACAATACCATAATTGATAAAAAAAACAGACCATGGGCACAGTAAAAATAGTCCAAAGATGTTAAAAGACTATAAGTTCGAATGAAACCACCACACAGTTTCACAAGTCCTCAGGGTCCCGATAGACTCGTCACCCCACGCAGGTGGCAGAAGGGAATGCCCACGCTGTGGACTTCCACGGTGCCGTCCGGCTCAGCCTTGCAGACACAGCACACAATAAAACCGCCACCAGACCTAGCCTCGCAGACGCAGCACACAGAGAAAGCGCCCTGACCGCAGCGGACTCCTATTTTCCAACTATTATCCAACACCCCATTTGCCAACCCCAAGAATGTAAGGAATCAAAGCAGGTTTAGGTCATTTGTCTCTTTTGTGTTATTTGTTATGATCTTCATCTTCTATGTTATGATCATCTTCTACCTCAGTATCATTTCTTGATACTATTATCATATCCCTTAATTCCCACAAATTTCAGTTTTAAACTTAACTCGATGGTTGAGTTGAATCTTCACAGTCCTCCCGGGTTCATTCCTTTCTGAATAGGGTGAGATGTTGGTAGAGGAGAGGAGAAGTTCCCTCCTTTCTGCCTTCAATGGCCTACCCCATATTCATAGTTATAGATTCCTCAGTAAGGGGAAATGGAGAGACATCTTCTCAGCATCTGGGTGGTCAAACCTTTTAACAGTATTGTAAGTTTTGAAGAGATCTCCTCTGATTCCTCTAAACTCCAGAGAATATAGTTCTATTCTACTCAGCTTCTTATATGGCAAATCTTTGAACCTAGCCCATTGAATCTTTTTTTGCATGCTGTCCACATATGCATGTAAATACATCTTAGATAAACCAAATTGGTATCCAGTACTCCAGATATGATCTTATCAAGGCTCTCTACACAATTGTAATAAGATTTGCTGGTAATTAAAATCATTTATTGTAAAGGATTAAATACCAATTGGCCACTGTACGTCTATGACATTCTTCACTGACTTCAATATAACTACATCCAAATTCCTTTGGATATCTATGCTATCCAGTAGCTTGCTATTTTACAAATATTTTGATTTTTGATTATGTTCTCCAAAGTGGATGATCTCACATTTTCTTCAATGTAATATCCCAATTACTTTGTTCTTGCCCGTTCATTTAGCTTGTTTATATCTTGTATTCTGTTTACATCATTCTCCATTTTTGAGACTAGTTCTGTGTTATCAACAAATTTGAGAAGATGTCATTTAAAGCCTTCAGCCAAGTCACTTGTACAGATTGTGAAGAGGATTTGTATAGATTAAGCACAGGTTCAGTGGCATATTCAAGTTTGCTGCTGACACCACTGTCGCAGGCCAAATCAAATGTGATGATGAATCAGCATTAGGAGGGATATTGAAAATCACGTTGAGTAGTGCCATTATAATAACGTCTTACTCACTGTCAGCAAGACCAAGGAGATGATTATTGACTTCAGGGCAAGGAAACCAGAAGTCTGAGCCAGTACTCATAGGGGGATCAGAGGTGGAGAGGTTCAGCAACTTTAAATTCCTGTTATCATGTTGGAGCATCTGTCCTGGGCCCAACACTTAAGTGAAATTATGAAGAAGGTACGGCAGTGCCTCTACTTGCTTAGGAGATTACAACGATTTGGCATGTTATCTAAAACTTCAATGAACTTCTCTCAATGTGTGGTGGAGAGTATATTGACTGGCTGCAACACAGGCTAATATGGAAACACCAATGTCCTTGAATAGAAATTCCTACAAAATGTAGTGTATAAGGCCTAGTCCATAACAGGTAAAGCCCCTCCTCCCTACCGTTTAGCACATTGAGATGAAGCATTGCCACAGGAAAGCAGCATCCAGCATCAGGGACCCCCACCACCCAGGACATGCTCTCTTCTTGCTGCTGCCATGAGGAAGAAGGTACAGGAGCCTTCGCACTCACACCACCAGGTTCAGGAATAATTATTATTCCCCCAACCATTAGTCTCATAACTTCACTCAGCATAATTTGCCCCATTATTAAAATGTTCTCACAACCTATGGACTCACTTTCAAGGTCTCTTCATCTCAAGTTCTTGATACTTATTGCTTATTTACTTAAGATTGTTATTTCTTTTTGGATTTGTACCATTTGTGGTCTTTTGCACACTAGTTGAACATCCAAGTTGATGTGATCTTTCATTGATTCTGTTATGGTTATTATTCTTTTATTGATTTATTGAGTATGACCACAACAAAATGAGTCTCAGAGTTGCATATGGTGACATATGAACTTTGTTAATAAACTTACTTTGAATAGCTGGGTCATGGCATCATTTCCTGCAGTACCTTACTAGACACAAAGTGCTAACTTACAAAACAATCTGTTTATTCCCTTTCTTTGCTTTCTGTATAACATATGCATATTATCCCATTTCCATATGCTCTCACTTTATTGACCAATCTCCTGTACGAAGCTTGATCGCAAGCTGCATAAAATCCAAATGCTTCACTTGGACTAGTTTCCCCTTGTTTCTTCGAAAAGTCCCTTTTGAAAGGAATGAAGCAGATCAGTCAAATATGATTTTTCTTTCATAAATCTTTGTTAACACTCTATATTTCTATTATGTTCAAGGCTTTCTCTTTCAATATGGACTCCTGCCTTTTCACTGCCACTGATGTCAGGTTGATGGGTGGGTGATTGCCTGTTTGCTCGGTCCCTTTTCTTCTTAAATAAGGAGGTTGTGTTTGCTACCTTCTGGTCCACAGGAACGATTTCTGAACCTACAGAACCCTGGAAGGTGGCCACCACAACATTCACTATTCATTTCTCTGCAGCTCCTTCCTTCAAAACTTATGTAGATTATCAGTTTTTGGAACCTATCAGTTTTCAAGCTTGCCAACTTCTCTACTACTTTCTTTTTAAACTAATAGTTCCTTCTGTTTCTCATTGCTGTTAGATCCTTGATTATTTAATATGGCTGACAGATATTGTGTGTCTTTTGTGAAGGCACACAGCCTTAATGCTATTCACTCTTCCCATCACATTCCCAATTACTGACCTTTGACCTAACCCCCGAGTGACCTTCTGTCCCTAACCCACTTTTTCTGATCAACCTGGTGTCTTATTCTTGCAACCCCTCCCATTACTTGATCCAGTCCCTGACATCATGGATCTTCTTTGCACACTCTGTAGAGATGATTTGTGTGAAAGCAAGACCTCTTGTTCTAGGCTTGATTCATTGTTTCTCAATGGTTTGGGTCTTGCTGAATTCCCTGGTGACAGGCTATCAAGTAAAGTGTTTGTTGACCAGTTGTGAATGGATATTTTAATGACACTTTCTAGAGAGGAATCCATTTCTAGACTTGCATTATATTAATATGTTCTGCTTTTCTGTCTTATATATGTTAAGATCTTAGCCCTGCGTTTGCTGCAAGCAGTCCTTCCTTCATGGGACAGAGATGAGCGATCAAGAGACATGAAGTTCCTTGTTGAAAAATTGTTTGTGTTTTTGGGTAGTCTCCTAAGCACCTGCTCATCTGACCTTCCGCTATTGAGAGGTGATTTATGTTTATTTTTCTGATCAAGAAACATGATGGCAAAAATAATGGTGGACACATGTTTAAAATATTTTCTGACTTTTCGTAGAAGGAATGCTGAGAAGAAGGAAAACTAGACCTCAGGCTTCTCTGACAGCCACTCACAGCAGTACATTAGCAGAGGAAATAGTTGCTCTGTTGCGAACCCTTCACTCTCTGAATCAGTGGAATGGACTTATCAATGAATATATCAATTCTCAGCTGAACTGTGTCAGTGAAATCATGGCAGATAAACAAGCTGAGGCAGTAAGTACATAATTGGGTTTCTTTTCTGCCTCTGTTTGCTTGTTCCATACTTGTAAAACTGATTTTTGTGACTGAACTGTTGGCTTGATACTCCAATGTACCACAAAAAAAATTAAAATGTCTTGCTTTAAAAGAAACAAGAATAAAAGCAATATATATGAACCAACAATGAGAAAGGTATAGAATTATAAATTCCATTCCCTTTCTCAGTTCCCCTTTCCCCTCCATAACTTGCAATTTTTAAGTGAAAGCAGGCTTTATTTGTTTAATGGGATATTTGGAACTATTCTTCCGTCTAGCTTTTATTTCATTGAGCTCCAAACCATTTCTAGAGGTCAGAGTCACGTAGCACAGAAACAGGCCCTTTCACCTGCTGACGAAAACTTTTATTGGTAGGTCTATAGGTTTTGTTGCAATTATGTTGTCCCTTTTTCACTGGATTGTGGTGTTCAGTTCTGTTTTCTTACATTGTTGTAGCTACACTTAACAAATGGTCATTATCAGTCTCCAGGAACACACAGTGTTCAACTTTCTTCTCGGAACCCTTTGTCCATGGTACGGTAGTGTAGCAGTTAGCACAAAGCTTTACAGTAGCCAGCTGTTAGATTGTGTTTCAGTTCCTGCCACTATCTATAAGGATTTAGTACGTTCTCCCATGGCTGCTTGGGTTTTGTCCAGGTGAGCTGGTAATGTCTAAGTTGGGGGTAGTAAATTGGGACATGCTATGTTGTTGCCAGAAGCGCGTCAATGATTTGTGGACTGCTCCCAGCACATACCTAACGCAAGAGACTCATTTCCCTGTGTGTACGTGTAACAAATAAATATAAGATCTTTAGAATTACCAGTGATTTGTGTTAACTATATGTAGGTTTATTATTTTTGCTGTCCAAATCTCACATTGACTGTGAGGCCAGGTGTGTGCTTCCATTGGTTTCTGGGTTTCTAACAAATGGGAAAGATAAAGGAATTTTGCAGTCACTTGTTAGTATTCTGAATGACAGAATACCAAACTTTGTCTGCTCTTGGGAAAAGAAACCGTGATCTCTTGTGCGTTAATGGTTATGTAAGACAACAAGGTATACTACATTTTAGTGTCTGAAATCTTTTCTTTATCTGTGTAATCTTGCAGATAGTCTTGGAAGATTATTTTCCGGATTCAGACAATCCAGAGATTGGTGGACTGATGGCAGTTCTGGCTGTGATTGGTGGAATAGATGGACGGCTGCGATTGGGTGGCCAGGTGATTCATGAAGAGCTTGGTGAGGGGACTGTGGCTCGAATTACTCCTAAGGGAAAAATTACAGTGCAGTTCCATGACATGAGAACGTACAGAGTTTGTCCTTTGAGTCAGTTACAACCGGTAGGTGATACGTGATTACTGAGCTCTACTTCTTGCCATCACATTATCTGAGCAGAACCACACTACATTTACACCTTGAGAGGACAAATTCATAATGCCTACATTTATTTTATATATTTCAGCTCCCAATGACTGCCTTCAGTATTAACAGCTTGCCATTTTCTGACCTAATGCTGTCAGTCTGGGCTCAGCTCGTAAATCTGGCAGGGAGTAAACTTGAAAAGCACAGAGTGAAGAAGTCAAATCAGAGCCTTACAGGTAACTCAAGTATTATTTACTTTTAGTTACACACATAAAATGCTGGAGGAACTCTGCAGACAGCATCTATGGAAAAAAAATGAAAAGGACCAGATGAAGACCCTTGGCCTCAAACATTGACTCTTTATTCCTTTCCATAGATGCAGCCTGAACTGCTGAGTCCTTCCAGCATTTTCTGTGTTACTCTGGATTTTCAACGTTTGCAGAATCTCTTGTTTTTTTGTTTATTTTTATCTTTGTTTTGAACTAGCAGTGGACTTTATGACATTTCAGGCTACAAATGGATTAAGACAACTGCATGCACATGTTCTACAATATAATCTTCCTACGTGACTCAGTTACTTTGCATTTCTAAAGATGAATTGCAAAAGATTTTGTATCAAGTGTAATTAAAACTTCTGACCTGTAACAGAATCCAGTGGATAGGATCATTTTGGTACACTTAAGAAACTTCTAAAATCTTCTTTGCTAGTATTGAGGTGTGAATCTTTTTAAAATTTTTGCCCCCACTGCTCTACTGGGTGACACAATAAATTAAAACTCAACATGAAAAGTGGATCTTTAAGATCATTTTCATGTTGGATGTTAAATTTCAAGAATTTTTTTAATGATAAAATGTGACACTAAGTCTCCCAAGCTTGGCAGTTCGGAAAATAGTATTAATATATAATTGTTTTGCCATTTCAGATCAAGTGGATTTATTTTTGCTAAGGTGTCAGCAGCTGAAACTGTACATACTTAAGGCAGCACGAGCTTTACTCATGCATCAAGATAAATTGAGGCAGATTCTTTCTCAGCCTGCTGTGTTTGAAACGGGTACAGTTTCTACAGGTATGATCTAGCAAGCCACCTCTATTTCCCAAAGCAGGTTACTGTGTTGTATTAACTGTTCAGGTGACTGTGAAAGCTTTATCAAAGTTGATTTTTAAGCTAATGGTCCTGACCCAGTGGTATTAATTGCATCTTATTCAGGAGTTTGTAAGCTTTCATCTCGTAAAAGAGTCATAATGATATAATGACGAAAATGTCCTGACGAAGGGTCTCAGCCCGAAACTTTGACAGTGCTTCTTATAGATGCTGCCTGGCCTGCTGTGTACCACCAACATTTTGTGCGTGTTGTTATGATATAATGTGTTTGCTTTTCAGTGCTACACAGTGAGTGAATGAGATAATAAATGCACGTGGCCCCTTCATGATCAATTAATCAATACTATGTTAAAATAGTTAAGCTATTGAACCCAATTATGTTTGCAGAACTCTGATGTGATGTGATGTGTCGTGTGACAGCAGCAATCATTGCAATGGTTAATGGTTTAGAAAGATTTCCCCAAATCTGGAACGAGCAAGTTGTTAAATTTCCTTAAGCTTTCCAAATAACTCTGAGGCTACGTTATAGGTACCTCATGTGTTGGTGGTATTCTGCTGCTGCAGCCCGTCCATTTCTAGGTTTGACATGAGTGTTCAGAGATGCCCTTCTGCACACCAGTGTTGTAAAGTGTAGTTATTTGAGTTACTGTCACCTTCTTGTGAACTGGAATTAGTCTGGCCATTCTCCTCTGATCTTTCATGAACAAGGTGTTTTTGCCCACAGATTTGCCGCTCACTGGAAGTTTTTTTGTTTTTCGCACCATTCTCTTTAAACTCTATAGTGTGTGGAATTCCCAGAAATCAGCAGTTTCTGAGATGTGCTTCTGGCACCAACAATCGTTCCACAGTCAAAGTCACTTAGATGACATTTCTTCCCCATATTAATGTTTGGTCTGAACAACAACTGAACCCCTTGACCATGTCTGCATTCTTTTATTCATTGAGTTGCTGCCACATGAATGGCTGATGAAATATTTGCAATAACAAGTAGGTGTACCTAATAAGGTAGCCACTGAATGTATCTTAGTTTGCAAAAAGTGCAAAACTAATTTGGATTAAACTGTTAAAAGTGGAGGAATTTTGCCTGCCTGCACATGGATTACTGCAGCGCAAGCTCTTTCCCACCCCACCTGGGAGGGGCAAAAATAATTTTTGACAACAGTAAAGATTATTATGGAAAATTCCTCTAACCCCAAAGACAAACCAAACAAGTCCAGAGTAACCTATGGTCCAAATGTTATCTGTAAATGCACGTTAATCTATTTTACATGCTTTAAAGAGTGATTTGTAGATCAAAAGATTTATATTGATATCAATATTATTAGGTATTATTAATAATATAGTATTATTATTATAATTCTTGAAATTTAAAGGTTTGGTAAATCTAATCAACATTTTACAGGTCCAAACTTATCTGTGTTAAATGAGAGCTACTAAAAACCATGTCTTAAATGTAAAAAAAAGAAAAACATCCAAACCCCATTTCCAGAAAAGTTGGGATATTTTCCAAAATGCAATAAAAACAAAAATCTGTGATGTGTTAATTCACGTGAACCTTTATTTAACTGGCAAAAGTACAAAAAAAAGATTTTCAATAGTTTTACTGACTAACTTAATTGTATTTTGTAAATATATACACATTTAGAATTTGATGGCTGTAACACAGTCAACAAAAATTGGGATAGAGGCATGTTTACCATTGTGTTACATCACCTTTCCTTTTAATAACAATTTTTAATTGTTTTGGAACTGAGGATACTAATTGTAGTAGATTTGCAATTGGAAATTTTGTCCATTCTTGCTTGATATAAGACTTCAGCTGCTCAACAGTCCGTGGTCTCAGTTGTCTGATTCTCCTCTTCATGATGTGCCATACATTTTCAATAGGAGATAGATCTGGACTGGCAGCAGGCCAGTCAAGCACACACACTCTTTGTCTACAAAGCCACGCTGTTGTAGCCCGTGCAGAATGTGGTCTGGCATTGTCCTGCTGAAATAAGCATGGACGTCCCGGGAAGAGACGTCGCCTTGATGGCAACATATGTCTCTCTGAAATCCTAATATATGCCCCAGAGTCAATGGTACCTTCACACACATGCAACTCACCCATGCCGTGGGCACTGATGCACCCCCATACCATCACAGATGCTGGCTTTTGCACCTTTCAGTGATAACAATGAGGATGGTCATGCTCATCTTTGGTACGGAGAATTCGATGCCTGTTTTTTCCGAAAACTAGCTGAAATGTGGACTCATCTGACCACAGCACACAGTTCCACAGTCTTTCGGTCCATCTGAGATGAGCTTGGGCCCAGAGAACTCGCCGGCGTTTCTGCATAGAGTTGATGTATGGCTTCCACCTTGCGTGATACAGTTTCAAGTTGCATTTCTGGTTGCAGTGACGGACTGTGTTAAATAACAATGGTTTTCCGAAGTACTCCCGAGCCCAGGTGGCTATAATTGTCACAGTAGCATGACAGTTTCTTAGGCAGTGCCGCCTGAGGGCTCAAAGATCACGTGCATTCAACAGTGGTTTCCGACCTTGCCTTTTACGCACTGAGATGTCTCTGAATTTTCTGAATTTTTTCACAATATTATGTACTGTAGATGTTGAAAGACCTAAATTCTCTGCAATCTTGCGTTGGGAGATGTTCCTTTTGAACTAACTAACAATTCTCTCACTAATTTTGCACAAGGGGGTGAGCCACGACCCATCCTTGCTTGCAAAGACTGAGCCTTTGATGGACGTTACTTTTATACCCAGTCATGATACCTCACCTGCTACCAATTAGCCTGCTTAATGTGGAATCTTTCAAACCGGTGTTACTTGAATATTCTGTGCACTTTTCAATCTTATTTTAACTCTGCCCCAACTTTTGTTGAGTGTGTTGCAGCCATCAAATTCTAAATTTGTGTATATTTACAAAATACAATTAAGTTGGTCAGTAAAACTATTGAAAATCTTTTCTTTGTACTTTTGCCAGTTAAATAAAGGTTCACAGATTTTTGTTTTTATTGCATTTTGGAAGATATCCCAGCTTTTCTGGAAATGGGGTTTGTAGAAAACCTACAGCACAATACAGGCCCTTCGGCCTATGAAGTTGTGCAGAACATGTCCCTACCTTAGAAATTACTAGGGTTACCCACAGTCCTCTATTTTTCTAAGCTCCATGTACCTATCCAAAAGTCTCTTAAAAGACCCTATCATATTCGCCTCCACCACCGTTGCTGGCAGCCCATTCCACGCAATCACCACTCTCTGCGTTTTTTAAAAAAAGCTTAACCCTGACATCTCCTCTGTACCTACTCCCCAGCACCTTAAACCTGTGTCCTCTTGTGGCAACCATTTCAGCCCTGGGAAAAAGCCTCTGACTATCCACATGATCAATGCCTCTCATCACCTTATACACCTCTGTCAGGTCAACTCTCATCCTCCATTGCTCCAAGGAGAAAAGGCCGAGTTCGCTCAACCTGTTTGCATAAGGCATGCTCCCCAATCCAGGCAACATCTCCTCTTAACAACACATACAAAATGCTGGTGGAGTACAGCAGGCCAGGCAGCATCTATAAGGAGAAGCATTGTCAACATTTCGGGCTGAGACCCTTTGTCAGGACTAACCGAAAAGAAAGATACTAAGAGATTTGAAAGTAGGAGGGGGAAGGGGAAATGCAAAATGATAGGAGAAGACCGGAGGGGGTGGGATGAAGCTAAGAGCTGGAAAGGTGTTTGGCAAAAGTGATACAGAGCTGGAGAAGGGAAAGGATCATGGGACAGGAGGCCTCAGGAGAAAGAAAGGGGGAGGGGAGCACCAGCTCCTCTTGTAGGCTTATCTACATACTAGACAATAGGTGCAGAAGTAGACCATTCGGCCCCTCGAGTCTACACCGCCATTCTGAGATCATGGCTGATCATTCACTATCAATACCCAGTCCCTGCCTTGTCCCCATATCCCTTGATTCCCCTATCCATCAGATATCTGTCTAGCTCCTTCTTGAAAGCATCCCGAGAATTGGCCTCCACTGTCTTCCGAGGCAGTGCATTCCACACCTCCACAACTCTCTGGGAGAAGAAGTTTTTCCTCAACTCTGTTTTAAATAACTGACCTCTTATTCTCAATCCATGCCCTCTGGTACTGGACTCTCCCAACATCTGGAAAATATTTCCTGCCTCAATCCTATCAAATCCTTTAATTATCTTAAACGTTTCAATCAGATCCCCTCTCAATTTCCTCAATTCCAGTGTGTACAAGCCCAATCTCTCCAATCTCTCTGCGTAAGACAGCCCTGCCATCCCAGGAATCAACCTAGTGAATCTACGCTGCACTTCCTCAATTGCCAGAATGTCCTTCCTTAAACCTGGAGACCAAAACTGTACACAATATTCCAGGTGTGGTCTCACCAGGGCCCTGTACAAATGCAAAAGGACATCCTTGCTCTTGTACTCAATTCCCCTTGTAATAAAGGCCAGCATTCCATTTGCCCTCTTCACTGCCTGTTGTACTTGCTCATTCACCTTCATTGACTGATGAACTAGGGCTCCTAGATCTCTTTGCATTTCTCCCTTACCTAACTCTACACCGTTCAGACAATACTCTGCCCTCTTGTTCCTGCTTCCAAAGTGGATAACTTCACATTTATTCACATTGAATGACATCTGCCAAGTATCTGCCCACTCACCCAGCCTATCCAAGTCTCCCTGTATTCTCCTGACGTCCTCTTCGCATGTCACACTGCCACCCAGTTTAGTATCGTCAGCAAACTTGCTGATATAGTTTTCAATGCCCTCATCTAAATTGTTGACATAAATCATAAAGAGCTGTGGTCCCAATACAGAGCCCTGTGGTACCCCACGAGTCACCTACAGCCAGTCCGAGAAACACCCATTCACTGCTACACTTTGCTTTCTATCTGCCAACCAGTTTTCTATCCATGTTGAAACCCTGCCCCCAGTGCCATGAGCTCTGATTTTACTCACCAATCTCCTATGTGGCACCTTATCGAATGCCTTCTGAAAATCTAGGTACACTACATCCACTGGCTTACCCTCGTCTAACATCCTTGTTACACCCTCAAAAAACTCCAACAGATTAGTCAAGCATGATTTGCCCTTGGTAAATCCATGCTGGCTCAGCCTAATCCTATTACTGCCATCAAGATATGCCATTATTTCGTCCTTAATAATGGACTCAAGCATCTTCACCACGACTGACGTTAGGCTAACAGGGCGATAGTTCTCCGTTTTCTCCTCCCCTCCCTTCTTGAAAAGTGGGATAACATTAGCCACTCTCCAATCTTCAGGAACTGATCCTGAATCTAAGGAACATTGGAAAATGATTACCAATGCATCCGCAATTTCCTGAACCACCTCTTTTAGAACCCTCTGATGCAGACCATCTGGACCCGGGGATTTATTAGCCTTCAGTCCAATCAGTCTACTCATTACAGTTTCTTTCCTAATGTCAATCTGTTTCAATTCCTCTGATATCTTATGACCCTGGCCCATCCATACATCTGGGAGATTGCTTGTGTCCTCCCTGGTGAAGACAGATCTAAAGTACGCATTAAATTCTGTTGCCATTTCCCTGTTTCCCATAACAATTTCTCCCAATTCATTCTTCAAGGGGCCAACATTGTTCTTAACTATCTTCTTTCTCTTCACATAGCTAAAAAAGCTTTTGCTATCCCCTTTTATATTCCTGGCTAGACTGAGCTCATACCTGATTTTTTCTCTCCGTATTGCTTTTTTAGTTAAGATCTGCTGTTCCTTAAAACTTTCCCAATCATCTGTATTCCCACTCATCTTAGCCCTGTCATCCATCTTTTTCTTTAATGCTATACAATCTCTGACTTCCTTTGTCAACCACTGTAGCCCCTTCCCCCTCTTTGAATCCCTCCTTCTCATCGGAAGGAACTGCTTTTGCTTCTTTTGTATTATCCCCAAGAATATCTGCCACTGCTGATCCACTGTCTTTCCTACCAGGGCATCCGCCCATTTAACTTTGGCCAGCTCTTCCCTGATGGCTCCGTAGTCTCCATTATTTAATTGCAACACTGACACCTCTGATCTGCCCTTATCCCTCTCAAATTGTAGATAAAAACTTATCATGTTATGATCACTACTTCCTATTGGCTCCTTTACTTCAAGATCACTTATCAATTCCTGTTCATTACACATCACCAAGTCCAAAATCGCCTCGTTCTTGGTTGGCTCAAGCACAAGCTGTTCCAAAAATACATCCCTTAGACACTCCACAAACTCCCTATCCTGGGGTCCAGCACCTACCTGATTCTCCCAGTTCACCTGCATGTTGAAATCTCCCATAATGACTGCATTACCTTTAGCACATGCCAATATTAACTCCCTAATCAACTTGTACCCAATATCCATGCTACTGTTTGGGGGCCTGTACACAACACCCATTAGGGTCTTTTTACCCTTACTGTTCCTCAGCTCAATCCACACAGACTCTACTTCCCCTGTTCCTAAGTCACCCCTTGCTAAGGACTGGATCTCATTCCTCACCAACAGGGCCACCCCACCCCCTCTTCCCATATTTCTGTCTCTACGATAGCACATATACCCTGGTACACTCAATTCCCAGGCCTGATCCCTTTGCAGCCATGTCTCCGTTATCCCAACAATATCGTAGTTCCCCATTTTCATCTGAGCTTCAAGCTCATCTGTCTTAGATTTCTGACACTACGCGCATTCAAGTATAGAATTCTTCCCATTCCTCCTCTCTTTGCTTAAAACACTGTCTATTGTACCTAACCCAGCTCCTTGAACTTCCATCAGGCTAATTGCACCTTGAATTTTGATGACCTTCTCAAGATCACCCAAACCTTCTACACATTTAACCCCATGCTCCTTCTGACCAACCCTCTGTACATGTAACTTTTCCAACACATGTTCTGTCTCACCTTTCTCCTTTACACAGTTAATATTTGGGAAACGTGTATTCCCCACCTGTCCCTTATCCTTCATCATATCATCTTCTCTCGTATTCTGGATCCCTGCCCCCTGCACATCTAGTTTAAACCCCCCCGAGCAGCACTGGCAAACATTCCTGCAAGAATGTTAGTACCCCTCCAGTTCAGATGTAGACCGTCCCTTTGAAACAGATCCCAACATCCCTGGAACAAAGACCAATTATCCAAAAACCTGAACCCTTCCTTCCTGCACCATGCTCTCAGCCTCGTATTAATGCGCATAATCATTCTATTCTTCGCCTCACTCGCACGTGGCACAGGTAGCAATCCCGAGATTGTCACCCTGGAGGTCCTGCCTTTCAGCTTCACTCCTAACTCCCTGAACTCTCTAAGCAGGAACCCCTCACTCACCTTACCTACATCGTTGGTCCCTACATGGACCACTACATCTGGGTTCATGCCCTCGTTCTCAAGAATAGCCTGCACCCGATCTGAGATGTCCCGGACCCTGGCACCAGGGAGGCAACATACCATCCGAGACTCCCGATCTGCCCCCCTGACTATAGAATCCCCTAAAACTATCGCTCTCTTCCCTCCTCCCCTTCCTAGTTGAGGGTTCAACCTCTATGCCAGAGGCAGGACCACTACAACTCATTCCTGGTAGGTCATCCACATCAACAGTATCCAGTACGGTATACTTATTGTTAATGGGAATGGCCGCTGGCATGCTCTACTCTCTCTGCCTGCTCCCCCTGCCTCTCTGGACCGTCACCCATCTGCCTACTTCTTGGATTTTTGGTGTGACTACCTCCTGATAACTCCTATCTATCTCTGCCTCTGCCTCTGCCTCCCGAATGATCCATAGTTCATCCAGCTCTCGCTCCAACTCTAACTCGGGCTGATAGGAGCTGCAGCTGGATGCACCTTTTGCAGGTGTGGTCATCAGGGACAACTGTGTTGACCTTGACTTCCCACATACTGCATACGGAGCACACCACTGCTCTGACTGTCTCCCCCATACCTGAACTGGATTGATAGAATAAGTCTAAAAAGCACCTAGCGACCTTACCTTCTTCCCCTCAGCGAGCAATCACACAGGCTTACCGAAGTCCCCTTACGCCGAAGCCCACTTAGCCAAAGCCCAGGACTCTGCTTCCACAAACTCCTGTGTCAAGAAACCTTACTGAACACATCTAACACACTCCACTCCATCTAAACCTCTTGCTCTAGGGAGATGCCAATCGATATATGGGAAATTAAAGTCTTCCACCATGGCAACTCTGTTATTATTACATCTTTCCAGGATCTGTTTTCCTACCTGCTCCTCGATATCCTTGTTACTATTTGGTGGTGCATAAAAAAACACCCAGTACAGTTATTGACCCCTTCCTGGTCCTAACCTGCACCCACAGAAACTCCGTAGACAATCTGCCGTGACGTCCACCTTTTCTGAAGCCATGATACTATCTCTGATCAACAGTGCCATGCCCCCACCTCTTTTGCCTCCCTCCCAGTCCTTTCTGAAACATCTAAAACCTGGCACTTGAAGTAACTTTTCCTGTCCCTGAGTCATCCATGTCCCTCTATTGGCCACCACATCATAGCTCCAAATACTGATCCATGCTTTAAGCTCATCTGCTTTGTTCACAATACTCCTTGCATTAAAATAGACATCTCAAACCGTCGGTCTGAGCATATCCCTTCTCTATCACCTGCCTATCCTCCCTCACACACCGTCTCCAGGCTTTCTCTGTTTGTGAGCCAACCATCTCTTCCCCAATCTCTTCAGTTCTGTTCTCACCCCCTTCCTCAACAATTCTAGTTTAAACTCTCTCCAGTAGCCTTAGCAAACCTCCCCGCCAGGATATTGGTCCCCCTCGGATTCAAGTGCAACCTGTCCTTTTTGTACAGGTCGCACCTGCCCCAAAAGAGGTCCCAGTGATCCAGAGATGTGAATCCCTGCCCCCTGCTCAAATGCTAACGCTTTCCTCATGTTTTTGACGTACCATGGTTAATGCTTATTGTTGACTATTTGCCAACAGAACTAGGTTAGGAAGCTTCACTAAGCAACTTGTAATTAATCAAAGCTCGCACTTAGAACATGAATTCTACTGATCCCTCTGTACCAACACTCACTCAGACCATTATTCCAATTAATAACATCAAAATAGGGGATCTCTGTTGACCAGATGATGGATCCTTTCTTCTCCCAGTCCCTGGTGTGAGGGTTCTTCCTTGCAATGGTGGGTCTCTTGAGAGAGTTATCGCTGATAGCACCAAAGTGTCCTCTACTATATTCGTTCCTAACCAATTAAATATTGCATTCCAGTGTCATAGGCTGTAAGTCATGTGTCTGACCTTTAACACCTTTTTATTGATTCTGCTCCAGACCGGCATCCATTTGTTGCCCTCTTCCCTGCAAGTGACAATGAATCATTTAAGGCTGTTTGTTCTCTTTGGTAACCAGCTCAAATCACTCCAGGCAGGTGTAGACCCCAACATTCACAAACCTGCATGGTATATTGTATCAAAAAAAGTCACAAATGACTTCTTGTTTGTAAATTATCTCTAGTCCAGCATTTTACTTGAAGTAACATTGTTTTTACTTTAAAACACAGAAAGCCAAAGCAACTTCATCTCACTTAATATAAAACAGCCACAACCTGGCAGCCTCCATCCAGGCACATGGCAGGAGCAAGGACTGTCCTCGACCCATTTGAGTTCAGTGTTTTCTTCCAAATTTTAAATCCATCATGGCCAACATTATGTTATAGTAACTTTAATCAACATGAGATTTATGTCCTGAAGTTAGAATCTATTGCTTGGATTATGATGCTTTCTCAGCCATTATAAAAGTTGGCTCTGCAGTTTTCAGCTCTGATGTTTGCAGCAGAGCAAGTGCATGATTTGCTGGAATCTGAACCATCCAAGTGGCAAGCTAAGTAGTGCATGTATTTTTGTACCCATTGTATCTGTTGCTTATTATTATACCGCTTTGTGTCTTCACTTTCAGAGGATGCAACAGTTTCCTCTCCTGACATCGCAGATTTTTCACCTGAGGGACCACAACCCCCTCTGATCTTACTACAGCAACTGCTGAGTGCAGCAACCCAACCATCTCCAGTGAAAGCTGTGTTCGATAGATCAGAGCTTGAGGTTTGTTGTTTGTTTTTCTTTCTTTAAGCTTTCCTTAAACATACTTTTTTTAAAATGAGTAAGCTAATCTGAAGCACTTCCTAGGCAAGTGAGTTTTTTGTTAAATAAAAGTCCGGCTAGTTATCATATTTTCAGTTACTTGGGTGAGTTGCTACACAAAGAATTGTAGTAGCAGTTTCTGTTGCTCTGAAGGTTCTTTATTTCAAAAGTTAGTTATTGGTAACCTTTGTTGTTAATTTACTTCTGGAGCATCCATTTAAAGAAACAAGCGAATGGACTATTTTCAGAAAATTGTTCCACTCTCACTGGACCAGAGCAGCATTTGGACTTAACACCTAAATTTTCCAAAATACAATATCAGCCCTACAAACATTGTATAAATTTGGTGCATGAAGAATGTGCTTAAGATATTTCCCCTTCTCTTTAAATCAATACAGCAGTATTCAGAATACAGAATCATTCAGAATATAGCCCAAGCAAGATACCCATGTCTAAACTGCTCAGATAAATGTGTCGTTTCTGCGTAATCTGTTAAAGTTATATAACACTTTATCAGTGAGTTTTAGCTGTTCCACTTTCAGATTGTTTGTGAGAAATGTTGATTCTCAATGAATGAATCCTCAAAGTAGACGGAAACTTCTCTCTAGTTTTATTAATGTAGTTCTGCAACTAGTTTCCTTTTCTGCTGTCTCAGTCTTTGGATCCACTCCAAACCCTTCAACCTTGTGAAGGGACTGTTCTTCTTCAATTTTATTTATACTTAATTTAGCACTGGAACGTGCATTGTTAATGGGGCCAAGAGACTAGTACTTGGAGAAAAATAATTGAAGGAGATGTTGAAGCAAGAAATACATGGGCCTTTTGGGTCTTGCCCTGCCTCCTCGAGCATGACATTTTCTTCAAAAGGAATTTTTAAAAAGTGTTCATACAAAGCAAATGTGAAAAACAGTGGAAAGTGTTTGCCCTGTGAACTCCTAGAGTTATGAATAACCTGACCCAAGGAAGTCTGCATTTATGCAAATTCTCCCATACATTTAAAAATAGTTTCAAGCTACTAATATTCATTAAGTGTTATGGTCTTAATAAATGTATAAAGAATACATTTTATTAGTTTAATTATGGGGGGGGGGTGATAAATGAAAGGGAAGACTTATAGCAAGTGTGTGTAGGTAGATGTGGTATGAAACCTGACATTTGTGACTTGTGAGAAAATGGATTTACAGATAATTCTCAGGAACAGACCCTTTATGTAACACACAAGCTGCCTAGATTCTAAGAATCTCATTATCTACCTTGTTATGACCCTTCATTGTTTATCTGCACTGCACTTTCTCTGTAGCTTTTGCACTTTATTCTCCATAGCTGTTTTACCTTGTTCTCGCTCACTGCACTGCGTAATGATTTGATCTGTATGATCAGCAATCAAGACAAGTTTTTCACTATATCTTGGTACATGTGAAAGTAATAAACCAACTCCAAGAAGACGTGAAAGCTCCAGGAGCAATGAAGTACAGGATGGGCTGTACATTACAAAGAAGAACTGAGGGATGTAACGCGTCACTGAATGGCCACTTATAATGGCATTCATTGAAAGTGAATCATAAACTCATACACCATGGAAATGGGCTACACAGCCCATCACACCTATGCTGAGCTAGGCAGCCATGTCTGTTGATCTGATATTTCAGCAGTTGGCTTGGAGTCTTCTTTACATGTGATTCAGTTACTTAGCTAGACTCTTAATTGCAACTCTGCTTCTACCATTCTCCCTGACAATTTATTTCTAGGTACTTGTCAGTCTCTGGGGTTAAGCAAAAGTTGCCTCAATTCCCCTCTAAATCCCTTTGTCCTCTCGTCTTGCTCACCTCTGATAAAGTTGACAGGTTGCTGGAGTCTACCCCTCATAATTTTAAAATTAAAACCGTGAGTTTTCAGCCTTATTCTCAGCACTGCTTACATTGCACATGTTTAACTTCTGCATAACTCTAAAAGCTGAAGGAAGTGGCATTTTGGACTATTCACCTAGCTGCAGATATTAGACTTCATGTTTGGAATGGCTTGTTTTGGTGAGCATCTCGTTGATGCAATTGAGAAACTGAAAAATAAACATTCCTTGAGCTCATGCAATAATTGTCCATATCAAAGAAAAAGGTTAAATCATGTTTTTTTATGTACTTTTTGTGTGATGTTTATGCTAATTATCATCTTTATGATATGTTTTTCCTAGGCTGCAGCTCTTGCTGTTTGTCAGTTCTTAGCAGTGGAATCCACACAACCATGTATACCGGTATTTGATGATAGCAGTTCAAGTGAAGCTACGACGCCTGTTACAGTACAGCCTGTGCGATCAATAAAACACAAGAAGCGAAAACCTTCTCCCCCTCCACCTTTGCCCATTGTGGCTCAGCTAATGGAAATGGGCTTTGGACGGAAAAATATCGAGTTTGCACTAAAATCTCTCACAGGAATCTCTGGAAATGCTTCAGGATTGCCAGGTAAGAAAGCTGCAATATTCAGACTTCAGTACTTCCATGTCATTTTGCAGATAATATATTCTTCTCTTTTGAACTAAGTATTCAATTCTGGAGCTGGCTAAGAAAGTACTACACAGAAAGCACAATCTTCGAATAAATCAAATCAGTTTTAATTATCATTCAAACTATATATAGATACCAGCAGAACAAGATAGCGTTCCTCTGGGGTTAAGTTGCAAAACATTTAAAATAGCAAGCAAACAATTAAAATAGCAAGTAACGAAGCATATTCACTCGGAAAAAAACGTATATAGTCTAAGTTCCTGAACAACGAAGTCCAGCTACTGATGATACAGTTTCCCAGCAGTGTGCAGATGCCCACAATTCAGCCTGTCATTCCACTGCTCAAACATGTGAGGGCAGCACCAATGGGAGGCCAGGCCCCAGCTGAACGCGGAGATCATGCTATAAAGCTTCCAGGTCTTCTCTCCAGGTGTGCATCAGCAAGCAAGCCCAAGGCTACACAGCTCCCACGGCATCTATCCCTGCACTAGACAAGGATAACAGGCCTGCGGCAACTTACATTATTACTGTCCAACAGAGTCTTGTGATTGCTCGTGGAATATCCAAGGCAATCTCCCATGGTTATATTGCACCAACTTCGATGCTTCCGAGTAGCAGGCAGCAATCCCCTGCAGCCAGGTCGGTTCCTCTGACATCCCAACCACCTCCTTTCCTGAAATTCTGACTGGCTCCTTCTCTGACACCCGATCAATGAGCTGTTCACTGATGGAGTAGTCCTGCAGTACTTGAAGTTCTTGGAGCAGAATTGTCTTTGGATCATAAAAAAAGAAATTTTACAAGGGAAAAAGCACCTTTGGTTGGCCCCCGAGAGGCTGCTAAGTTCACGCATGCTGCCATCTTACCAGGAATTTTAAAAACCGGGTAAATGAATAGACTAATTTGTAGGGTTTCTCTGATGCCTTTTTGTTGCAATCAGAAACTTGTACCAAAATCAGTTTACCATATATTGTTGTAGAAATACATGGCATGGAAACAGGTTCTTTGACCACACCATGTTTTGACCAAGATGCCCATCTAAGATTGGCCCATTTGGCGATATTTGACCCATATCTGTCTAAAGAAAATATCTTTTAAATGTCGTACCTGCCTCAATCATGTCATCTGGCAGCTTGTTTCCATATGTGAACCACCCTCTGTGTGGAAAGAGTGGCCCTTTGGGTTTAATTAAATCTTTCCACTCTCACCTCAAAACAATGATCTGTAGTTCTTGATATCCCCTGCCCAAGGAAAAAGACTGTGTTAATTCTCCCTATCACTGCTTCTCATTATATTATATACCTCTATATGATCACCGTTCAATGGTTCCATTTAATATCGGAGAATGTATACAGTATACAACCTGAGATTCTTACTGTTACAGACATCAACGAAACAGATGAAAAACCCAAATGAATGAATGACAAGAAAATAATAGAACTCCAAAGCCTACCCCTACTACACACGTGCAGCAGAAAGCTTCACCCCCAAACCCCATCTACCTCAGCAAAAGTAAAAGCCTCCCACAACCCGTCATGCCCCCAAATGGACCAGGATCTAGAGTCCGTAATAAAAAAACCCAACAACAACAACACACTTCTTCCCAACAGTTCAATATGCCACAGTCGCTCTCTTGTGCTCTCTCTCTCGCGAGCTCTCTCTCTCATTTTCTCTCGTGTCCTTTCTCACTAACAAGAGAGAGAGAGGTATCACTCCTACCACAGCGAGAGGGGAGACCCAACAGTTTGCTGTTTCAATATTACGATCTGCAGCGTCGCTTTATTTCCAGTTTATTCAACTTGAGAATCGGCAGCTAACACTCTCTCACCAGCGAGAGAGGAAGAGGGAGACACTCTGACCACCACACTGTTATCTTGATGTTCCGATCTCCCGCAATACTTCCGTCGGCAACACCAGTGAGGAATCGGGTTGTCCACAGGGGCGCACATCTTCCTGGCCACTCCTGGAGATATGAACAATACGAGGCTGCTTGGCAAGCTCCAAGAGTGGGAACCCATTGCTTTGAAGACTCACGGTTTGAATGGAGCTGTAGATCATAAACTGCGACAGGAACCCAGCCACCTTGAAAAGAAAAGGCATTAGAGGAAAGAATTTAAACTTGCAGATGGACTGGGAGAAGTTGCCCTCTAGTGCCATCTTTAGCTCGTCTTCCAAGTCTCCTATACTCCAAGGAATAAAGTCTAAGCCTGTTTGATCCTTCCCTCAAGATCTGGTATCATCCTCTCAAACATTTTCTGTACTCCTCCCAGCTTAATAGGATATGTTCTCTGTAGTAGGGTAGCCAAAACTGAACTTAATACTCCATGCACAAAATGCTGGAGGAACCCAGCAGACCAGGCAGCGTCTAAGGAGGGAAGTAACACGTACATACAAAAACTTACTCCCATTCCAACCTGATGGTCTGTGCCCTTCTTTACTGCCACTTTCAGGTCAGAGAAGCAACACCTCATATTCCATGTGCGTAGTCTCCAACCTGGTGGTGTGAACATTGATTTCTCTTACTTCCAGTAATTTTAACTCCTTCCCCCTTCCCTCTTCTTCTGTTCCCCACTCTGGCTCCTCTCTTACCTTTTCTCTTCTCCTCACTTGCCTATCACCTCCCCTGTTGTTGTTCCTCCTTCCCTTTTTCCCATGATCCACTCTCCCCTCCCAACAGATTCATACTTCTTCGGCCCTTTACTTTTTCCACCCCTCACCTTCCAGCTTCTCACTTCATTCCCCCTCCCTCACCCACCTGGCTTCACCTATCACTTTGTACACATTCTCCTCCTCCCCCCCCCGGCTTCACCCCTGCATTTTCTTATTCTGGCTTCTTTCTCCTTCCTTTCCAGTCCTGATGAAGGGTCTCGGCTCGAAGCATCAACTATTTATTTCTTTCCATAGATGCTGCCTGACCTGCTGAGTTCCTCCAGAATTTAGTAGGTGTTTCTCTAGATTTCTGGCGTTTGCAGAATTTCTTGTTTATCCATGGAGAGGAATAAGCAGTCCCTGCTTCAGGCTGAGACCTTCCTTCACAGGGATCTTGACGAGAAGTGTCAACTGCTTATTCCCCTCCATAAATGCTGCTTGACTCTTCCAGCATTTTAGAAATATAGAAAACATACAGCACAATAAAGGCCCTTCAGCCCACAGAGCTGTGCCAGACATGTACCTACCTTAGAATTACCTAGGTTTTACCCATAGCCCTCTATTTTTCTAAGCTCCATGTAGCCATCCAGGAGTCTCTTAAAAGACTATCGTTTCCGCCGCCAGCAGCCCATTCCACACACTCAGCACTCTGCGTTTTTTAAAAAAAACACACAAACGAAACAACTTACCCCTGACATCTCCACTGTACTTACTTCCAAGCACCTTAAAACTATACCCTCTCGTGCTAGCCATTTCAGCCCTGGGGAAAAGCCTCTGACTATCCACATGATCAATGCCTCTCATTATCTTGTAGACCTCCATCAAGTCACCTCTCATCATCCGTCGCTGCAAGGAGAAAAGGCTGAGTTCACTCAACCTATTCTCATAAGGCATGCTCCCCGATCCAGGCAGCATCCTTGTAAATCTCCTCTGCACCCTTTCTATGTTTCCACGTCCTTCCTGTAGTGAGGAGACCAGAATTGAGCACGATAGTCCAAGTGGGAGTTGAGCACGGTGCTCCAAGTGGGAGTTGAGCACGGTACTCCAAGTGGGTGCTACTCTGGATTTCCAACATTTGCAGAATATTTTGTTTATATATACACCCATCTTCCAAGTGTGGCCTCAATAATGTTGTCTTGATTTCTACTTTGAAGGAGTTGAAGCATTGGTTGGTTGGCTGTTGGATCATCCTGATGTACAGATCACAGATATCTCTGATACTGAGAGCACTCTCTCCGAGTATTCGGATGAAGAAATTCTGGAGGATGTGGAAGAGGTCGAGGCTGCTTGTGCTGTCATTGGTTCTCAAGTGACTATATCCAATGTAATTTTAAAACCGAATATATTTAGCATATTTTAATGACATTTAGTTGATGTGAGTTTTCTGTTAACATTACAACATACTGTTCTTATTTTGTAGCCTTGGGCTGCTGTGGTGACCGAGAGCCAAACTTTTAAGAAACGCGCTGATTTTCTGAGTAATGATGATTACGCTGTGTACATAAGGGAGAACATACAGGTGGGATAATGTTCTAACTGAAATGTTGTGAAACTATTGTTTGAGCATGGTTAATTGGAAAATGTTGCAAGAGATACTGGTCTAAATTTGCTCTGTTTTATTGGATGCTGCAGGTGGGAATGATGGTTCGATGCTGCAGAGCTTATGAAGAGGTTTGCGAGGGAGATATGGGCAAAGTAATAAAATTGGATCGAGATGGCTTGCATGACTTGAATGTGCAGTGTGACTGGCAACAAAAAGGTGGCATGTACTGGGTCAGATATATCCATGTTGAATTACTGGGTAAGTAAATATAATACTAATCGGAACCACACATATATTATGCAGTAGTTGCTGCTTTTGTTTTGAAGTCCAGCTTACCAGATTTGAAGCAGTACCCACCAGCATTACCATGCTTATTTTCTTTTGTCTCAGGCTTCCCCCCACAGAATTCTACTTCCCATATAAAAATTGCAGATAAAGTGCGGGTTAAGGCTTCAGTTACAACTCCAAAGTACAAGTGGGGATCAGTTACTCATAGAAGTGTTGGTGTTGTTAAAGGTAAAGAAATGATCCTCATTTTTCTTTCTGTTTCGGTAAATGTAATCATGTTGACTGTGTTGTTTTGAATAAGATTTGAAATGCTGGTACAAAGTACAATACAATTTTGCAGCAACGGATACACGCTTCAAAATGTTGATACATAAGATCAAAAAGCAGGCCACCTTCCACATTACAGCTGTTAGGTTACAGAAATTTGCTCTTGCAGAATTCATGTTAGTAGCCAAGAATCTCAGATATAGAATGACATTTCCTCTTGAAGAATTTATGTTGTGGGGGAGGGGGAGGTGGTTGAGAAAAATTATACCAAATGGAAAAGGAACAAATTTTATCCATTTAAGTATTTTTCATATTAATTTTCTTGATTCTTGAGCAGTTAATATGGCCTTGAGCTTAGCCGCTCAAT
This sequence comes from Hypanus sabinus, assembly GCF_030144855.1. Taxonomy (NCBI): domain Eukaryota; kingdom Metazoa; phylum Chordata; class Chondrichthyes; order Myliobatiformes; family Dasyatidae; genus Hypanus; species Hypanus sabinus. The sequence continues at coordinate 21,468,971 of NC_082708.1, forward strand.
TTTTCTGCTCAGCAGTTCTTCCCCCCCCCAACTCTCCTCAAGAGTTTTCCATGTTATTTATCCTCAAGAAGTCTGAAAAAGAATCAAGTTTATATACGCATGTAACCCCGTCACCGTAGGCTTGTACCGAATTAGCTATTACTGTGAATACAAGCTAACAGCAACATAACTTGACAATGCACAGAAATAACAACGAAAAGGTAATTTCCAATAAATAAACATGTCTAAGGTAAATATGATTCAGGTATACACAACCATAAATGTTTGAATGGGCCTCTTAAGGGAAAATGCAGGCAGTTACTTGTATGAACCAACACACCTATGCGAATTTACCATTCGCCAGAAAGCGATAATTTAACTCACACCAGTATAAACTTTGATCAAAATTATATTGACAAAATATTTTAAGCTATAACAAATACAATAATGCTATATAATACAAATAATGAAAAGTGCCCGTCACATATATAAAAATATTAGTCTATAATTGTTGGAGCTCATTGATGCATCATTTTGCTTGAAGACTTGGTCCAAGCGAAACAGAAATAAATACCCACAACATGTCAAGGATAAAGGTGTTGAGCTTTCACTGATGTCGTGTGGTAATTAGTTAACTAAAAGTTATCTGCACATTCTCTATGAGACTATTGTCTAAATGAGGATTCTCTGATAGCAGTATCTGTCCTTCCAAATGGGTTCTGTGAATGTTTCACCATGTTCTTTTGCTATGTTTGTTATCTGTTTCCATTCTTCGATCCCATGCTCTCCCTAGAAAAAATGGCTCCCCTGTTCTTTTCTTGCACTCTCTTGAAAAAAATATTAACAAAACATCCAATCGGCTAATTCAGCAAGCCTAACTTAATCAACTGAAAAACAAACAGCGAAAAAAATGAAATACCCAATTGTATAATGTAATTAAAAGAACATTTTTATACAGCTTTGCATTTTGAGATCCACAAAAATAAAATACCCAATAGCTTAACTGTATTAATAAAATGAAGAATGGTTCCAACACAAGTTTTAAGCCAAATAACAATTGTTATTTGGTTTGAGTTGGATTATAAAACTATCATGCCTATATTTAATATATGTTTAAATGTGTATGTGACCATTCAAACTGAAGGTTGGAAGGTAGAGAGCATCTACGTTCATTTGTGACACCAATGGTAGCTGTTGGTCACTTAAGAGATTGATTTGGAAACTGAGAAGGCAATTACTTAAGTGGTCCCCCACTGTGAACTAGCAGCAGCAGCAGCACTATCATTGAGAGATTAATATTCCATATCATCACCACCAATAATGAGGGGTTCAAAAGAAATATGATTTTCTTAAATGGATAGTTTTCTAAGAATGCATTCATACAAAATACAAGGTCGTCTGTGCAAAATATTATGCTCCATTTTGATTTATAATAAACTATTGTTTAAACACTATCGTGAATACATAAATCAGAGTTTTATATGAGAAATTTTTAACACATTATTTTAGGTAAAGAAGTCTGTATTATTTGTACATTATGTTTGTGATTTGGTAGAAAACTTGCAATTTTACATAATGGTGTAAACTAAATGCAGAGCAAAATTTTGTTGTAACAGTTAAGATTGAAATAATTTTTGTTTTTAGAGACAATGTTATCCCAATGTTAATCAATTTAAATTAATACATTTCTGGTGTACATTTTTTAAGCAGATGAGAAATACTTGTTTTACTTTAATGAATAACAAAATGAGCAATAAATAACTGAATAATTCTTAATGCGCAGAGCAAGATTAAAATGAATTGAAAACTGATTATTTTCTTCATTTAAGGACTAGTATATCTTAGCCTGAATCTGTTATGGTGGTTATTTATAATCTTAAAGTATCTTCATTTTGCATTTGAATTTTAATTCTTTCAGCATTTAGTGCTAATGGGAAGGATGTTATCGTTGATTTTCCTCAGCAGTCTCACTGGACTGGCTTGTTATCTGAAATGGAATTAGTACCCAGCATTCATCCAAGAGTCACGTAAGAAATTTAATAAAATGATGAAATTGGCTGTTTTGCTCCCTATTTTTTTGCATATTTTTCCTCTGAAATAATGAATTAATTTTTGTTTTCTATTGTAAAGATACTGACATAAGGAACTTAACTTCTCTCACTTTTATAAATGGTTTAGTATGCATTCTGGTTCCTTTACACAAAATGTAGTATGCAAAATGCATCACACAAAGTAGGAATCTTGAATTTTATTGAATCTTTTCATTTAATCTTTGCAAAGTTTCATAGTATTTATTGCAATTATGAGATCTGAGAGGAAATGGGATGGATTTAGTTTGAAATCGAGAGAGAATTTCTCGTGGAAGTAAATGAGTTCCGTTTAGTAGTACCTCTGCATTTCTCACTGGCCTCTTCCCTTATCCTTGCCCGCACCCTGCACCCTGCACCCAATGTTCCACCTTGTTTCTATTACTGCTGTTGCTTTACACAACATCTTGCATTTTTGTTATTTTAGAATCATCTTGGAAGGGAAAACCTGTTCTAAAGTTTTCTTCTATCACCACTTCTACCATTGCTGCTTCTCTTTCACCCAAGTCTGCAACCCTGCTTGACACTGAGACAAATTTAGATTATTTTGCTTCCAGTATTTGAGATCATTATTTTGAATCAAAAAGATTTGAATTCTGGCTTCTGATAACTCATCATCTACCTGTTAATCAAGTGTTTTATTGTATCATTGATCACACTCTTTAATTTACATCTTCCCTTACAAGATTTAGCATAATCTCCTTTAAAAATTATGTTGATCGTCCTATAATGCCTTTGAATAAGTTCTTGCTATTGTTGTCAACTGGTCTCTTTTGGCTTATATTTCTTTGTTTTTCAGCCTAGTTATCATGTTTTTTTGGTTTAAGTAGGCTTTATCTCTTTTCCTTTCAACAGATGTGATGGCTGCCAGATGTTTCCAATGAATGGGCCCAGGTTCAAGTGCAGAAACTGTGATGATTTTGATTACTGTGAAAACTGTTTCAAGACAAGGAAACACAATTCAAGACATACCTTCGGGAGAATTAATGAGCCGGGTATGATGCAATTAAAAATAAAATACTACAAAACATTCCAATCATAGTCCACCAGGCCATGCTGACCCATTAATTCTATAAAGGAAAAATGACATGGCTGTTACCAGTTGTCATTTGTATATTTTAGCCCAAAGTTTTTGTGAAGTCTGTTTCAAGAGTGCCAGATAATCCTTTGTAAAATATTTCCCATTCTGTAATTTAAGTAACTACTTGAGTAAAATTATAGGCACAAAATATTCTGTAGAAGCTGAAAATCTAGGGTAACATGCACAAAACGGTTGAGAAACTCAGCCGGTCAGACAGCATTTATGGAAATGAATATACAGTTGACGGTTCAGCCCAAGACCCTTCAGGACTGGAAAGGAAGGGGGAAGATGCCAGAATAAAGGGATGGGGAAGGGGGAAGGAGAGCTAGCTGGAAGGTGATAGGTGAAACCTGGTGGATGCGGAAGGTAGAAGGCTTAAGAAGATGGAATCTGAGAGGCCAGGAGAGTGAATCATTGGAAGGAGAAGGGGCATCAGGGGAGGTGATAGGCAGGTGAGGAGAAGGGGCAGGAGACCAGAGTGTGGCGTAGAAGGGGGAGGGGGAAAAAGGAGTGGAAGGAGAAATCAATGTTCATGCTATCAGGTTGGAGGTGACCTGGACGGACAATGAGGTGTTAAAATGATTAAGACTTTAATTAATTTTCTTTCATATTTTCAATTCTGTACATTATGTTCCATTTGGGGTCTTGAAGATTTTAAGTACAAAGACCATAAGAACATGCATTTGTTTCTTTGATTTTTGTCTTTCTATCCACTGAGCAGGATTATGAAATGGAGGCACAAGAAATTGCAAATGCTTGAATCTGGAGCAAAAAATTTTGAATGCTTTTTAAAAAAAATGGATTTTAAAATAGCATTTTAGGAATAATTTCTATATCTATTTAAAGGACAAACACCTGTATTCTGTGGGCGTTCGGGAAAGCAGCAGAAAAAGCGATACAGCTGCCAGAGAGGAATGCTGTTAGATGATTGGTCAAGAGTTGTGAAAAACTTTGGAGTCTCATCGTCTGTCAGTCAAGCTTCCCGCCTAATTGATGGCTCTGGGCAATGTTGGCAGTCATCAGGCTCACAAGGGAAAGTAAGTGAGAAGTGACTGAGTTGATTAGTTTGTATGTTTGTTTGTCACGTTTTAAGGATCAACCACTGTTCTTTTTGTTTCTGCCGAACTTTTACATCTGCCGTTGCATTAGTTGAGCTTTTTTCTTTCAAATAAACTGAGTCTAAGTTATGTTTCCATATATTTCCTCAATCAAATGCTTTATATTTCTCCTTGCAGGGAGCTTCAGGTTTGGTAGGTTTTAAGTGTATTTAACCTAACTCAGTTAAATAGACCAGTGATGAATCAATAGTCTTTATTTGCATTTTCCATGTAAAGCAAGGGTATATAGCTAATGCAAGGGCAATCTAGGGCTTAACTGGGCCATTTTGAAGGTTTCACTGTTGGTAGCTTCACAGGAATGTTGCATTTTGTGAAAGACTCAACAGTGAAAGTATCAAGTTGCTTTCAGACTCCGCATTTGATGCAGATGACTATACACTTTAAATCTGAGGTTCGTTAAATTTCAGGAGACTTGTACACGGACAGAAGATGAGACAAATCAAATGGGTTTTATGAATTGGGTTTTCTTTTGAAGGTATCTGATTCATACTTTGAGTTGCTTGGTTCACATTTGGCCTGAATGTAAGATGTGAGGCATTGGTGAACTTTCTATTCTGAACAGTTCAAGACTTCTGCATCATTTTCTGTGTATTTTTTATCAATTTGGTTGTTCTGATATTACTAATGTGTATGCCCATTCCAAGTTATTTTGCAATCCAACCTTACAGATATCTGTTACTGTTTGTCAAGGAAGATGAGCATTTTGGGGTTTTTAAGTTGATGATATTAATTCTTGCCATCCTTGGCAGTTGTATGAAAGCAGCACATGGGTTATGGATAATAAGCTGCTGATTGAATATGAAATTAAGTTTCTCTTGCATCCCCACACTACTAACTCGAAGGAGAAAATACTATTTCTCAGGCTGGTTAAATTGCAAATCTTAAGACTGATAAATGGTGAAGCTTGGTGAATGTATCTATTGAGATTGGGGTGATCTACATGGAACTGATGCTTGTGGCTGTTTTGATTAAATAGATGATCTGGATTTCTTTGTGCATTCTATTTTGTTGCATTTCTGATTAGATTTTGTGGGAGTTTGCTCTGAAAAGTAACATAATCGACATCTTTGGTGACAAATCTGTTCTCTTAACTGTGCATTGTATTTTACTAGCACTGGATTCGACTGGAGATTTTTCCAGATGTCCTTGTTCATAGACTTAAGATGGTTGTGGATCCTGCTGATAGTAGTTATATGCCTTCATTAGTTGTGGTCTCTGGTAAGTTAAGTACACCAGTGCATTTGCTCACGCTCATTTTTGTCTATGGAAGATAATTCAAGTCAAATCTTGACTCTTTTGTTTTAGGTGGGAACTCATTAGACAATCTTATTGAGCTGAAGACCATCAATATCACCCCTACTGACACTGTGGTAATGCTTCTGAACGAATGTGTGGAGGTACACGTTTTCAATGTGTTCATTATCTACATGCACAATAGATTTTGTTTCTTTTGCTTTGCACTAAGTCCTAAGATGAAAGGCAGATGTCTACTATTTCTAGGGTTCAGTAGTTCAAATTTATTTTTGTCAAAGGCATACACACACAGAATATAAATGTGATGAAAATTAGCAGTATGTGATGAGGACAAAGAAGTTACCAGAAACTTAATATAAATAATTAATAATGGACATAGTTCGCGGAAATAGTGCTCGGAAAAATTGGGTTGCTAGTGTAACTTAATGTTTGTTTTAGAGAAAGTAAAAGGTTTAATTTTATGGTAAGCCTTTAGAAGAAAGCATGAAAAAGATAACTTATTTAAAAGGTGTGAATACAGAAAGCTATAGCTGGCAGGATTTGGTAAGGTGCTGGAGGATTGGACGATAGCTAATGTTTAAAAAGGCTCTAAGAATAAGTCAGGAAATTATAGGCTGGTGAACCTGACCTCAGTAGTGGATAAGTTATTCTAAGGGACCAGATATTCAGTATTCTGGATGGACAGGGACTGTTCAGGAATAGTCAACATGGTTTTGTCCATGGTAGGTCATGTCTACCAATCTTAGTTTTTTGAGGAAGTTACTAGGAATGTTGAAGAAAAAACAGTGGATGTTATCTACATGGAATTTAGCAAGGCCTTTGACAAGGTCCCCCATGGGAGGTTGGTTAAGAAGGTACAGTCACTTGTCATTCTGGATGAGGAAGTAAATTGAATTAGACATTGGCTTTGTAGAAGGAGTTGGAGAGCGGTAGTAGTAGATGTTGCCTCTCTGACTAGAGGCCTGTGACCTAGTGGTGTGCCACAAGGATCTGTGCTAGATCTATTGTTGTTACTTATTTATATCAATGTTCTGGATGATAACATAAACTATATCAGCAAATTTGCGGATGACACCAAGATTGGGATGCAGTACACAGTCAGGAAGGATATCAAACTTGGAGCGGGATCTGGACCAGCTGGAAAAAGAGATGAAAGTTGACAGGTGAAATTTAAGTGTGAGATGTTACACTTTGGGTAGACAAATCAGGGTAAGACCTGCACATTGAGCGGTAGGGCATTGAAGAGTGTGGTAGAACATCAGGATCTGGGAATACAGATCCATCGTTCCTTGAAAGTGGCATCACAAGTAAGACCATAAGACATAGGAGCAGAGGTATGCCATTTGGCTTATTGAATCTGATCTACCATTCCATTATGGCTGATTTATTATCTCTCTCAACCCCATTCTTCGTCCTTCTGCCTGTAACCTTTATATAGGCATCCGTTAGTCTCATGAGACCATGGATTTGCGCCTTGGAAGGTTTTTCCAGGGCGCAGGCCTAGGCAGGGTTGTATGGGAGACCAGCAGTTGCCCAAGCTGCAAGCCTTCCCCTCTCCATGCCACCGGATGTTGTCCAAGGGAAGGGCACTAGGAACCATGCAGCTTGGCACCGGTGTCATCGCAGACCAATGTGTTGTTAAGTGCCTTGCTCAAGGACACAAACACGCTGCCTCAGCTGAGGCTCAAACCAGTGACCTTCAGGCGCCAACACCTGTAACCTTTGATGCCGTGATTATACAAGAGTCTTTGAACTTCTGCTTTAATTATACATGATGACTTGGCCTCCGCAACCATCTGTGGCAATGAATTCCACGGATTCACCATACTCTGGATAAAGAAATTCCTCCTCATATCTCTTCTAAATTGAAGCCATCGTATTCTGAGGCTGTGTTCTCTGGTCCTGGACTCTCCCACTATAGGAAACATCCTTCCCACATGCTGTCAACATTTGATAGGTTTCAGTGAGCTTCCACCAACAACCCCCCCCCCCCCCCAATCACCACCACCACCATTGTTCTAAACTCCAGTGAATACATGTCCAGAAGCATCAAATGCTCCTCGTATTAACCCTTTCCTTCTTAGAATCATTCTTGTCAACCTCACAGCCAGTGCATCTTTTCCTAGATAATAGGCCTGATGCTGTTCACAATCCTCCAAGTCTCATCTAACCAATTTCTTATGAAGCCTCAGTATTACATCCTTGCTCCTTGCATATTAGATCTCTCAAAATGAATGCTAACCTTGGATTTGCATTCCTTACCACCAACTCAGTCTGCAAGTTAACCTTTGAGGAATCTTACACAAGGGCTCACAAGTCTTTTTGCACATCTGAATTTTGAATTTTCTCCCCATTTAGAAAATAGTCTGCACCTTTATTTTTTCTGCCTACCCATACACTTCCCTACCATACGATATTCCATCTGCCGCTTATTTGCCCATTCTCTCAATATGTCTTAGTCCTTCTGCAAACTCCCTGCTTCCTCAACAATATCTGCCCCTCCACTTATCTTCATATTGTCTGCAAACTTGGCCACAAAGCCATCAATTCCTTCATCCAAATCACTGAATCATCCAATCCCTTGCAGAACACCAGCAGCCAACCAGAAAAGGCCTCCATTGTTCCCACTATTTGCCTCCTGCTAGTCAGCTAATCTATCCATGCCAGCATCTTTCCTATAATACTATGTGCTCTTACCTTGTTCAGCAGCCTCGTGTATGATAAAAAATTAAAGGCCTTCTGAAAATCCAAGTAAACAGCATCCATTGACTTTCCTTTGGCCATCCTGCCTGTAATTTCCTCAAAGAATTCCAACAGATTTCTCAGGCTAGATTTCTCTTTGAGAGGAAATATGCTTTCTTAGGCCTATTTCTTTGTGTGCCTCCAAGTTCCCAAAACTTCATCCTTAATAATGAGCTCCTTTGTCTTGCCAACCACTGTAGATATGATCGTAAAGAGAGTTTTTGGCATATTTGCCTTCATGAATCAAAGTATTGAGTTGGAGGGCTTGGAGATGTTATGTTGAAGTTGTATAAGATGTTAGAGAGGCCTAATTTGGAGTATGCTGCCAAGATTTGAGGATCTGGGTTAAAGGGAAAGGTTGAATGGATTAGGACTATTCCCTGGGACATAAAGATTAAGGGAAGATTTGATAGAGTTATACGAAATTGAGAGGTATGGTAAGGGTAAATGCTTACAGGCTTTTTCCACTGACTGGCTGGTGACGTAGTGGCATCAGCACTGGACTTTGGAGCGAAGGTTCAAGAGTTCGAATCCAGCTAGCTCCTTTATACGCTTCCATCCCTGCTGGGTTGAGCATTGAGCTAGCAGCTCAGCCTCGTAAAAACAAGAAAGCCTGCTAAAAAAACACCATCATGATGGTGTCCCCATAACTCCACTCAGAGTTATGGACTTTCTTCTTTCTTCTTCTTGTGCAAGACTAGGACTGGAGGTCATGGGTTAAGGGTGAAAAGTGAACTGTTTAAGGGGAACATGAGGGGGACTTTTTCATTCAGAGGGTGGTGGGTGTGGAACGAGCCGCCAGTGGAAGTACGTTTTATTTCAACATTTAAGAGAAATTTGGATAGGTACATAGATGGCAGGAGTATGGAGGGCTATGGTCTTGGTGCAGGTGGATGGAACAAGATAGATCAGTACTTCAGCACAGACCAGATGGGCCAAAAGGCCTGTTTCTATGCTATAGAGTTCCATGACTTGGTGATTCTACAACTCTGGCAGCTCATTTCATATAACGACTTGCTACGTGGAAAAGCTGGGCTGTCAAGATCACTTAAATTTTGCCCCTCTCATCTTAAACCTAAGCCCTTTAGTTTTAGGTTCTTCCATTTGAGGAGAATACTCTGGCTATCTATCCTACCTATTATCCTAATGCTTTTATCGATATTTATTAGGTTATCCCTCAGCCTCTTGGACTTCTTAGAGTACAAACCCAGCCTATCCTATTTCTCCTTGTAACTAAAGCCTTCTAATCCAGCTAATATCCCAGTGGTCTTCTTCTGCACATGGATTACATTTTATCTTCCACCACTCACCTCAACTTCTCACCCTTTCTATGTCCTTTTGTATCCTCAGACAATCAAGACAGTTTCAGATACAGTGTGGTTTAAACTTGTATGGATCCTTGCCAAAAGCCTTGTTAAAGTCTATATGTACCATTTTGATTGTCCTGCCTCCATAAAATTTCCTCAGTTGTCTCGTCAAATTCAGTCAGATATATGATTCAACATTTCCCCTGTACAAGGCCATGCTTCCCCCATTTGCTCCCTGCTCTTCCAAGTGAAATCCTGTCCCTTAGAAATCTTTTCTGATAATTTCCTTATTGTTGATGTAAAGCTCACCAGTAATACCATTTTTGAATAAAGGAACAGAGACCCAGTAGTATCTGAAAGAAAAGAGATTCTTTAGATGCTGGAAATCAGAGAAACACACACAAAATGCTTGAGGAACTCAACAGGTCAGGCAACATCTATGGAAAGAAATTGTGCATATATTTTGGGCCAAGATCCTTCATTAGGGACCACTTCCTAACAAACAAGGGAATAGTCTTCTCCACTGCTTCCCATGGCATCCTGGAATAGATCCTGTGAGCCTCTGTGGCATGAATAAATAGTCCATGTTACGGGTCAAGACGCTTTATCAAGACTCAGTCAGTCAAAGATGACTGAGTGGCTGCAGAATATTCTCAAAAGGGAAGGTGAGCAGCCAGTGGTCATTATGCATGTTGACACCAATGACGTAAGTAGAAAGGCGGAAGAGGTCTTTGCGGTGAGTGTGGGAAGAGTCTGAAGAGCAGGATTAATCCCAGTGCCACATGCTAGTCAGGTTAGGAACAGGATGATAGTTTGTTGTTGTTTTGTATGGCATGACCTGGGAGAAGCAGACACGAGTCTGTCCATTCAGGAGCCGGGTATGATAGTACAGATGAAAAAGTTGCTGAGGAACTGGTTCAAGGGGGAAGGTTTCGGGTTTCTGGATCATTGGGATATCTTCTGGGGAAGGTATGACCTTTGCAAAAAGGTGGATTACACCTAACCTGAGGGAGACCAATATCCTTGTCGGCTGAGAGGAACAGATAGGAGGTTCTCACAAACTGATAGAAATACCCGCATGGTGTGTTTGCTCCCAGGTGCCAGGGTATGGGATGTCTCGAATCAGGTGCAGAGTATTCTGAAAGGAGAGGGTGAACAGCCAGAAGTCTTGGTACACGTTGGTACCAATGACATAGGTAGAAAAAGGGAGGAGATCCTGAAGAGAGAATTTAGGGAGTTGGGTAGGAAAAGCAGGACCTCCAGGGTAGTAATCTTAGGATGGCTGCCTGTGCCACATGCTAACGAGCGCAAGAATATCATGATCAGACATATTAATGTGTGGCTGAGAGGCTGGTGAAGGGGGCAGGGCTTCGGGTTCTTGGATCATTGGGGCATCTTATGGGGGAGGTCCAAAAAGGATGGGTTACACCTGAATGCAAAGGGGTCCAATATCCTAGCAGGCAGATTTAATAGAACTGTTAGGGAGAGTTTAGGCAGGGGGATGGGAACTGGAGTGATAGGGCTAAGGAAGGGGAAAACAAATAAATCAAGATAGCGTGCAACAGAGATGATAGAAAGGACAGGCAGGAGGTGAGGCATAATCACAACCAGTGGGATTAGTTACAGGGCAATAGAGGTGGGGGTGCAGTTAAAACAGAAAGCAACAAATACTGGACTGAAAGTGTTGTATTTGAATGCACGCAGCAAAAGAAATAAGATAGATGATCTTGAAATTCAGCTGCAGATTAGCTAAGTTTCAGAGATGTCAAACTTGCCAAAGGATGGCTGCCATTGGGAGTTAAATGTCCAAGGATATACAGTGTATTGGAAAGATGGGTTAGTAAGCAGAGGGGCTGGTGTGGCCCTGTTTTTAAGAAATAATATTAAAACATTAGAAAGGGATGACATAGATTGACATGGATTGAGTTAAGAAATGGCAAGGGTAAAAGGACTGCACTTGGAGTATTGTGAACTCAGTGGAGTATTTTGAGCCCCTCATCTAACAAAAAAAATATGCTGGCATTGGAGAGGACTCAGAAGGTTCACAAGAATAATTTCAGGAGTGAAAAGGTTAATGTATAAAGAGCTTTTGATGGCTCTGGGCCTGACCTTGGCTGGAGTATTTTGAGCCCCTCATCTAACAAAAAAAATATGCTGGCATTGGAGAGGACTCAGAAGGTTCACAAGAATAATTTCAGGAGTGAAAAGGTTAATGTATAAAGAGCTTTTGATGGCTCTGGGCCTGACCTTGGCTGGAGTTCAGAGCAGTGAGGGGGATCTCATTGAAACCTATTGAATATTGAAAGGCCTAAATGGAGTGCATACAGAGAGGATGTTTCCTATAGTAGGTGAGTCTAGGACCAGAGTGCATAGCATCACAATAGAGGGACTTCTGTATAGAACGATGAGGAGCAATTTCTTTAGTCAGCGTGTGGTGATTCTGTGGAATTCATTGCTATGGATGGCAAGTCCTTTAGTATATTTAAAGTAAATGTTAAAAGGTTTTTGCTTAGGGCTTTAGAGGTTATGTGGAGAAGGCAGAAGAATGGTGTTGAGAGGGCTAATAAATCAGCCTTAATGGAATGGCGGAGTAGACGTGATGAACTGAATGGCCTAATTTTGCTCCAATGTCTTATGGTCTAATGGGCAGTTTTCTAGATGTTTTTAAGAAATATCTTGAGACAGTTTATTTGCATGCAAAATGCAACATATTGAATGCTTGAATTGGGCATAGTTTTTCTCATGCTTGCTTCCAAGGCAAGTTTTTTCAGTTCAGAAAGTGCTTTATTAGCAATAGGTTTGAAAATGTGGTCCACATTTATAATCAAGTTTCACTGTCCTCAGCAGCACAGATATATTGAAATAGCTATCAAGCAGTGCAGAAGTTCTGGCATTGATTGCAAAATCCACGGCTTGAGTATCATGGGGCGTATCCGAGCAGAAGAAGAGGATCTTGCAGCAAATTTCCCTTTTCTTGCTTCAGATAATGAGGAGGATGATGATGATAAAAGCAATACTGTAAGGTACTGTGTGTACTAATAATGAGAGCAAGTTATGGGCTGATTAATACAGTTTTGATGTAAGTCATATGTTGTTTTTTTCAATATGTTTTTAAAGGCATTTTTCTTTTCTGTTTTGATTTCCAATCTCAAAGAACGCCCAAAACTGCAGTATAATTGTCAACTGATGTCAGAAAGAGCCACGGTAACCATCCTTCCCACATGGGTACTCCTGCCCTCTGTACATCCTATATGTGGCAAAATTAATATTTGTAATGTTTCAGTTGTAGATTAGATCCAGTACTCCAATGTCTTGTGCCTTTGAATCAAGGGCTCCCTTATTATTGATTGGATTTTTATAATCTAGTGTTACTTAAATTTGAAAAGCCCACCGAGGTTAGAATTCTGTATAAGAATGCACTTCCATTCAATTCAGTTTCTTTTTAAGATACTTCGCGATCCTGTAGGCACCAACCAAACAAGTCCAAGTGTGAGAGCTAATTTTAAAGATACTCACCCACTTTGAGATTGCTGGACATACAATGGGATCCCGGATGAGCCCCCAGATGTTGTAACATGATCAAAGTTACTGGATAAACTTTTGCATCCACATATATAATGAAATGTCTGAAGAGAAACATTTTGTCCAGCAATGATAATGTCCTGCCATTGGAGGTGCTCTTGCCTTACTGTACAAATGATGGAATGATGGGTAATACTCTTTATAGAGGCATTTTCCATTGCAAATGTGATTTTATAGATACTTTCTGGGAATACAAACATTGTGATGTGTGACAATGGTGACTAGTGTTTAAAATCATAGGTTGATTGCCTCTTGTCCTCCATTTCTTTTTCTTCATCATTCAATACTTTGTGTTGAGCTCTGTCTGAAGATCACAAAACTGATTTGCAATATATTAGAAGCGATGTGCAGCATTGCACTTCCAGTGAGCACAGGAATATCTTTGTCACTTTTTAGACATCACACTTCGCCTTACTAGATTTTCAGTATGAAAACCCACGAGAGATTTGTCAGTTATATTGTATTTGTAACTTGAGTTTCTAATCTATTTGATGCAGTAGAAAAATGAACAACAACCAATAATGAAAGAGCAATTATTGCTGCATAATTCCAGCCTTTGGAGCGGTAGGATGCCATTTTTCGCTTCTGACATTCCAAATCTGAATTTTACAAACATGATAGGTGGGGGTTCTGCTGATTAGTGGCAATGGATTCCAGAATGGGAAAGGAGGATTAGTGAGCAAGGTATCAGAATCAGACTTCAGATCTATTATCACTCACTTGTATGATGTGAAATTTGCACTGTACTGCTACAGCAAAGCAACAAAGACATATAATTGCTGTAAATTACAAAAATAACTTGTTCAGAGGTCTGCTTGGTAGAGGGGAAGAAGCTGCTTCTGAATAAATGTGTGGGGTCTTCAGGCTTCTGTACCGTCTCCTGACTGGTAGTAATAAGAGGGCATGGTGAGGGTCCTTAATGATGCATACTGCCTTCCTGAGTCACCACCTGTTGAGGATGTCCTTGTTGGTGAGGAGGGTTGTGCCCGTGATGGAACTGGCAGAGCCTTGTGATCCTGAGTCTCCATACCAGGCAGTGAGGGTTTATGTCTACAAATTGTATCTCTGTTCACAATTTTTATGGAAACTCTTACTTAGTAATGTTGCTAGCTCAGAAGTAATGACACTGTTGCACCTCAAGTGGCAGGAGCCTGTAATTATGATATAGGATCATTTTGTGTGGAAACTTTTTGGTAAATTGAACTTTAAAAAAATGTTCTTGTTCTAAAAAATTATTTAGAATGATTGTGAACAACACAGTGCTGCCCTTATATAATATCCACTGCCTCAGAGGGTGTCAATCAGGGTACTTTTCTGATGCTTAAACACTATTTTTATGGAGAAGAAAACTTGGTATACTACTTTGTTCACAGCAATATGTATTTGGTGACTTTTGGCCTACTTTCATGCCTGTGATATAATGGCAGTTTCAGTGGTGTAGCATTTCCCTAAGATTGAATTGTAAACATAGATCTATGGTCTTAAATCTGTGTGCAACATGCACAAAATGCTGAAGAAACTCAGCAAATCAGGAAGCATCAATGGCTGAGAATAAAGAGTTGACAGTTCAGGCTAAAACCCTTTGTCAGGATTGGAAAGGAAGGGGACAGAAATGGGGAGTACAAACTGGTGAGTGTTTGGGAAAACGAGTGAGGGGATTAGGTGGGTGGGTGTGGAAGGAGGAATGAAGTAAGAAGCTGGGAGGGGATTGGTGGAACAGATAAAGGTCTCAGTCCAAAATACTGACTGCTTGTTCCCTGCCATCGATGCTACCTGACTTGGTGAGTTCTGGTTTGAGTTGCTGAAGATTAGCAACATCTGCAGAACCTCTTGTTATTTCAATCTCTACTTTGATTTTTGGCCATAACTTTCTGAATTGACTCAAAGAGAAACTTCAGGTTATGCTTTATATTTATTTGGAGCAATGTTAATTATGTTTAGTAGCTAATAATGTGTCATGATTTATTTTGTTATTTCAAAAATGGAGGAAGAGTAAAAGTATTGTACCTGTATGATATAACTTCAAAAATTCTATCTTTCATCTCTCCTAGCCTTGTAAGGAAGAAAGCATCTGGCTTAGAGTCGACAGCAACAATTAGAACAAAAGTATTTGTGTGGGGGCTAAATGATAAAGACCAGCTTGGAGGACTGAAAGGCTCAAAGGTTAGTGTTATTATTTCTGTGATTACATTTTAAAAAATTACTTACAATATTAGCTAAATCACATGTAGAATATATTATGAAAAGATAAATATGCAGGCTATTATTTAAATGATGAGAGTTTGAGGGAGATTGAAATTCAGGGGCATCTGGTTGACTTTGCAGTCGAGTCATTGAAACATGCAGGTTTGGCAAGCAAGCAGGAAGAGATTTTTTGCAAGATAGGCAGGAAGAGGGATGAGATCCTGAAGTGTGAGTTTCGGGAACTAGGCAGAAGGCCGAAGAACAGGACCTCAAGGGTGGCGTTCTCAGGATTGCTGCCAGTACTATGAGACAGTGATGGTAAGAATTGGAGGAGATGGCAGTTGAATGTGTGGCTGAGGAGTTGGTGCAGGGGGCAGGGTTTTAGATTTTTGGACCATTGGGATCTCTTCTGGGGAAGGTGGGACCTGTACAGATTGGATGGGTTGCACCTGAACTCGAGGGGGAGCTATATCCTTGCTGGTAGGTTTGCTAGCATGGTTCGGGAGGGTTTAAAATAATTTGCAAGGGGGGTGGGACCCGGAGCGATAGAGCAGTGAAAGACGTGCATGGAGTAAAGCCAGATCTAACATATAGAAAGGCTTTGAGGAAAGAGCAGCAGAATAAAGGATATAAAGGTAGTAAGGTAGAAGGGCTAAAGTGTGTGTACTTCAATGCAAGAAGCATCAGGAACAAAGGTGATGGACTGAGAGCTTGGATACATACATGGAATTATGATGTAGTGGCCATTACAGAGACTTGGCTGGCACCAGGGCAGGAATGGATTCTCAATATTCCTGGATTTCAGTGCTTTAAAAGGGATAGAAGGGGGGGGAAGGGGAGGAGGAGTGGCATTACTGGTCAGGGATACTATTACAGCTGCAGAAAGGGTGGGTAATGTAGCAGGATCCTCTTTTGAGTCAGTATGGTTGGAAGTCAGGAACAGGAAGGGAGCAGTTACTCTACTGGGGGTATTCTGTAGGCCCCCTGGTAGCAGCAGAGATACCGAGGAGCAGATTAGGAGGCAGATTTCGGACAGGTGCAAAAATAACAGGGTTGTTATCATGGGTGACTTTAACTTCCCTAATATTGATTGGCACTTGATTAGTTCCAAGGGTTTAGATGGGGCAGAGTTTATTAAGTGTTTCCAGGATGGATTCCTGTCACAGTATGTTGACAGGCCGTCTAGGGAGAATGCCATACTAGATCTAGTATTAGGTAACGAACTGGGTCAGGTCACAGATCTGTCAGTGGGTGAGCATCTGGGGGACAGTGATCCCCACTTCCTGGCCTTTAGCATTATCATGGAAAAGGATAGAATCAGAGAGGACAGGAAAATTTTTAATTGGGGAAGGGCAAATTATGAGGCTATAAGGCTAGAACTTGCGGGTGTGAATTGGGATGATGTTTTTGCAGGGAAATGTACTATGGACATGTGGTCGATGTTTAGGGATATCTTGCAGGATGTTAGGGATAAATTTGCCCCGGTGAGGAAGATAAAGAATGGTAGGGTGAAGGAACCATGGGTGACAAGTGAAGTGGAAAATCTAGTCAGGTGGAAGAAGGCAGCATACATGAGGTTTAGGAAGCAAGGATCAGATGGGTCTATTGAGGAATATAAGGTAGCAAGAAAGGAGCTTAAGATGGGGCTGAGAAGAGCAAGAAGGGGTCATGAGAAGGCCTTGGCGAGTAGGGTAAAGGAAAACCCCAAGGCATTCTTCAATTATGTGAAGAACAAAAAGATGACAGGAGTAAAGGTAGGACCAATTAGAGATAAAAGTGGGAAGATGTGCCTGGAGGTTGTGGAAGTGAGCGAGGTCCTCAATACTTCTCTTTGGTATTCACCAATGAGAGGAAACTTGATGACAGTAAGGACAATATGAGTGAGGTTGATGTTCTGGAGCATGTTCATATTAAGGGAGAGGAGGTGTTGGAGTTGTTAAAATACATTAGGACGGACAAGTCGCTGGGGCCTGATGGAATATTCCCCAGTCTGCTCCATGAGGCGAGGGAAGAGATTGCTGAGCCTCTGGCTAGGATCTTTATGTCCTCGTTGTCCACAGGAATGGTACCGGAGGATTGGAGGGAGGCGAGTATTGTCCCCTTGTTCAAAAAAGGTAGTAGGGATAATTATAGACCAGTGAGCCTTATGTCTGTGGTGGGAAAGCTGTTGGAAAAGATTTTTAGAGATAGGATCTATGGGCGTTTAGAGAATCATGGTCTGATCAGGGACAGTCAGCATGGCTTTGTGAAGGGCAGATCGTGCCTAACAAGCCTGATAGAGTTCTTTGAGGAGGTGACCAGGCAGAAAGATGAGGGTAGTGCAGTGGATGTGATCTACATGGATTTTAGTAAGGCATTTGAAAAAGTCCCACACGATAGGCTTATTCAGAAAGTCAGAAGGCATGGGATCCAGGGAAGTTTGGCCAGGTGGATTTAGAATTGGCAGAAGGCTGCAAGAAGGCAGAGGGTTGTGGTGGAGGGAGTACATTCAGATTGGAGGGTTGTGACTAGTGGTGTCCCACAAGGATCTGTTCTGGGACCTCTACTTTTTGTGATTTTTATTAACGACTTGGATGTAGGGGTAGAAGGGTGGGTTGGCAAATTTGCAGACGATACAAAGTTTGGTGGTGTTGTAGGTAGTGTAGAGGATTGTCAAAGATTGCAGAGAGACACTGATAGGATGCAGAAGTGGGCTGAGCAGTGGCAGATGGAGTTCAACACAGAGAAGTGTGAGGTGGTACACTTTGGAAGGACAAACTCCAAGGCAGAGTGCAAAGTAAATGGCAGGATACTTGGTAGTGTGGAGGAGCAGAGAGATCTGGGGGTACATGTCCACAGATCCCTGAAAGTTGCCTCACATGTAGATAGGGTAGTTAAGAAAGCTTATGGGGTGTTAGCTTTCATAAGTCGAGGGATAGAGTTTAAGAGACGTGATGTAATGATGCAGCTCTATAAAACTCTAGTTAGGCCACACTTGGAGTACTGTGTCCAGTTCTGGTCGCCTCACTATAGGAAGGATGTGGAAGCATTGGATGGGGTACAGAGGAGATTTACCAGGATGCTGCCTGGTTTAGAGAGTATGGATTATGATCAGAGATTAAGGGAGTTAGGGCTTTACTCTTTGGAGAGAAGGAGGTTGAGAGGAGACATGACAGAGGTGTACAAGATATTAAGAGGAATAGACAGAGTGAACAGCCAGCATCTCTTCCCCAGGGCACCACTGCTCAGTACAAGAGGACATGGCTTTAAGTAAAGGGGAGAGAAGTTCAAGGGGGTTATTAGAGGAAGGTTTTTCACTCAGAGAGTGGTTGGTGCGTGGAATGCACTGCCTGAGTCAGTGGTGGAGGCAGACACTCTAGTGAGGTTTAAGAGACTACTAGACAAGTATATGGAGGAATTTAAGGTAGGGGGTTATATATGAGGCAGGGTTTGAGGGCCAGCACAACATTGTGGGCTGAAGGGCCTGTAATGTGCTGTATTATTCTATGTTCTAAGAGAAATTGGTTAAAAAAGTGTCCTACAAAATACATGGAACCCTGTTTAGAAGGAATCTGCAATGTTGTCTACTGGTCTTGTTTTCTTATCTAAGGAAAGGATGTGTTGGTGATTGAGGGACTTCAGTAAATATTCACCAGTCTGATTTCTGGATAGAAGGTGTGTAGTGCGAAAAGTGAGCACGTTTTGCCTGTACTTCTGAGTTTAGAATGTTCAAAGGTATTTTAATTGAAATGTTCAAAATGTTTGTGGAGGTTAACAGGGCAGGTACAGGAATAGTATTTTCTCTGGCTGATGTGTCTGGTTCGAGGAGAAATGAGAAGCCTGATCAAGAGAGTAGTGAGTCTTTGGAATTCTCTACCCCATGGGACTGTGGAACTTTGGTTGTTGATTGTATTCAATAATGAAATTGATGAGGCCTAAATAGAGTGTATGTGGTAAGGATATTTCCATTTGTGGGGGAGTCTAGGGCCAGAGGGAAGAGCCCCAATTGAGGGATATCCATGTTGAAGAGATGAAGAAAAATTTCTTTAGCCAAAGGATGGTGAAACTGGAATTGATTGCCGTAGACTGATGTGTAGGCCAAGTCATTGGGTATGTTTAAGGCAGAGGGTGATAGGTTCTTGATAAATCAGGGTGTCAAAAGTTATGGGGAGAAGGCAGGAGAATGGGGTTGAGAGGAATAACCAGTGCAATGGTGAAGCAGAGTCAATGGGCTGAATGGCTAATTCTGCTCCTCTGTTTTATTGTCTTATGTTCTTATAAATTTTAAATATTAAAGCAATCAGGGTGCTAGTGCAAGGAAGTGACTTTATTGAATTACAGACAGGCATGGGGAGTTAAATGTTCTGTACATAAGGGCCTGCCTTTTGTAATTAAATAATTAGAACTGCCATTCCGTCTTATCGTGCTGCAGATTGAGGCTTCTATATCAATGCGCAATTGTTCAATACAGAAGTAATGTAATTTGTCTGGATGGCCTGCACACAGTAGCTTTTCACTGCATCTCCATAAATGTGACAATAGAAAACCAATAACACAGAGGATGTTTGATCCTTTGAAATGTAATTAAATAAGAAGATGGCTCTTAGATTGAACAATTAGTGATGAGCGTTTTAAAGCAAGGTATTTTCAGTTCAAAATGCCAAATTGCTGGAGGAACTCAATGGCTCAAGCATCACCTGGGAGGTGGGGGGGGGGGGGGGCAGTGAAAGGAATTGTTTTGGGTTGAGACCCTTCATTAGGTTCCAAAGTTCGATTTCAACCTGAAACATTAATAGTTCTTTTCAACCGCCACAGTTGTTGCTCGAGCTGCTGGCTGACTTCTTCCAGAAGTTTATATTTTGCACCTGATTACAGCATCTTTTGTGTCTCCAGTTGTTTTCAATTTGTTTGCCAATCAAATCCATCTTCACTAGATATTTAAAAACCTCTTCTACTTTAAATTTTAGATAAAGGTTCCCTCATTTTCAGAGACATTGTCAGCTTTAAATGTCGTGCAAGTGGCTGGTGGTTCCAAGAGCCTTTTTGCAGGTAATGCAACATTTACTTTAAATGTTTTTTGTGGAGTTGTGTAGTAGCATTTTATGTTGTTTGTGATGCCCATTTTAGGTTTCACCAGGACCACTCTGTTCCAGATCCCATCACAGTCACTGTCCAAACATGGGCTGAAGCATTGAGTTCAAGAAGCGCAAAGAGAGTGGCTGCTCTTATCATCATGTGCAGTGTCTAATTGCCCTGATAAAGTTACAGTTAATGGGTATCAAACTGAAAGCACTCCAGTGAATTGTATTTCCCTCAAGGGAAGGTGTTTGTGATATTGGACGTCAGTCATTCCAGCCACAGGATATTGTTGTAGAAAATCCTCAGGACAGTGACCTAGGTTCAGCCATCAATGACCTTCCTTCTGTCATAAAGTCAAAAGTAGAGATGTCCTGCTGATGATTATACAATGTTCAATTCTATTTGGTGCTCTTCAACAAATGAAGCACATTATGTTTGTATGCAATAAGTTGTAGACTATATTTGAGCATAGGTTACTAAGTGGCAAGCAACAGTGACAGGCAATGTCAGTATCTAATAATAAAGTGTCTAACTACCTGCTTCCCATATTTTCTTATTACATAGCCTATCAAGTCTGTGCTGTTTCTCAGAGCAATCCTTCTCAAGCACTAATAAGCTTCTCTCCTCCCAGGTTTTACCATTCTCCTATCCACTTGGGGTAGTGTACAGTGACCAATTAACCTACCATCCCTGAATTGGGAAGTGAGAGGAACTGGGGTACAAGTGGAGGTGGGGAGAAACCCACATGGTCACAGAGAGAATATGCAAGCTGCACAGAGACACTGCCAAGATAACTAAACAGCATGCTTTGCTTCTCAATTTTACACTATTTTAATACCGAGTTAATATATGTTGTATTTGCTTTAACTCTTTATAACTCCCTTCCATGGCAGTAACAATATTCAAAGTAGGACACAGAAGAAACACTTCCAATAGGTTTATACATCAAAAACATTTCACGTTTGTAAGCTATCATACACACGAGCTCATGTGTGGCATTTTGCTAAAGGACTTATGGAAATCCAAGTACAAAACATCAACTGGTTGTCCTTAGTCTATTCTGCTTGTTATTTCTTCAACGAATTCCAACAGATTTGCTGGGCAAGATTTTCCCTTGAGGAAACCATGCTGACTATGACCTACTTTATGGTGTAGATTGGGAAAATCAGGTTGGTGTGGAATTCCAAGAGTGTGAATTTCTAGAATCCTCGTGAGATGGCTTTGTAGAGCAGCTCATGGTTGAACCCACTAGGAGATCAGCTATTCTGGATTGGGTGTTGTGCAATTAACCTGAATTGATTAGAGTGCTTGAGGTAAAAGAACCCATGGAGGCAGGTGATTGAATTCACCCTGTAATTTGAGAAGGAGAAGCTAATGTCAGATGTATCTGTATTACAATAGAGTAAAGGAAATTAGAGAGGCATGCCAGAATTGATTGGAAAAGAACACTGGCAGGGATGATGGCAGAGCAGCAATGGCTGAAATTCCTGGAAGCAAATCAGAAGGCACAGGATGTATAGATCTCAAAGAGGAAGAAGTATTCGAAAGACAAAATGGCACAAACGTGGCTAGCAAGTGAAGTTAAAGTCAACATAAAAGCCAAAGAGAGGAAATATAATAGAGCAAAAAATTAATGAAAATTAGAAAATTGGGAAGCTTTCAAAAAAAATTGAAGACAACTAAAAATGTCACTGAGAAGGTAAAGGTGGAATGTTAAAGTAAGCAAGCTAGTAATATTAAAGAAGATACCAAAGTTTCTTCAGATACATAAACTATAAAAGAGAGGCAAGAGTGGATATTGGACCGCTAGAAAACAATGCTGAAGAGGTAGTGATGAGGGCTAAGAAAATAACAGAGGAACTGCATAAATATTTTGCATCAGTGTTCTCTGTGGAAGACGTGAGCAATTTGGTGTAAGTTCCAGGGGTCATGAAGTTTGTGGTTTCCACTGCTGCTGAGAAGGGACTTGGGAAACTTAAAAGATCTGAAGGTAGATAAGTCACCTGGACCAGATGGTGTACAGCTCAGGGTTCTGAAAAAGGGTGCTGATTGTGGAGGCATTAGTAATGATCTTTCAAGGTTCACTAGATTCTGGTATCATTCCTGAAGACCAGAAGATTGCATATGTTACTCCACTCTTCAAGAAGGGTGAGAGATAGAAGAAAGGAAATATAGACCAGTTAGTCTGACTAGAGGGGTTGGGAAGATGTTGGAGTGGATTATTAAGGAGGTGGCCTTGGTGTACTTGGAGGCACATCGTAAAATAGGCCATAGTCAGCATGGTTTCCTAAAGGGAAAATCTTGCCTGAAAAATCTGTTGGAATTTTTTGAAGAAATAACAAGTAGGAGATATAAAGGAAAATTAGTTGATGTTGTGTACTTGAATTTTCAGAAGGCCTTTGATAAGGTGCTTAACAAGCTACGAGCCCATAGTATTATAGGGAAGATTCTAGAATGGATAATGCAGTGGTGATTGGCAGGAGGCAAAGATTGACAATAAAGGAGACCTTTTCTGGCTGGCTGCTGGTGAATATTGGTGTTCAACAGGGGTCTCTGTTGGGACCAATTCTTTTTTCGTTATATGTCAAAGACTTGGTAGATGGAATTGACGACTTTATTGCAAAGTTTGCTGACGATATGAAGATAGATGTGGGAACAGGTAGTTTTCAGGAAATAGGGAGGCTACAGAAGGACTTCGATTAGAAAGATGGGCAAAAAAGAGGCAGATGGAGTACAGTGTTGGGAGATGTGTCATCATACACTTTGGTAGAAGAAATGTAAAGGTTGACTATTTTCTGAATGGAGAGAAAGTACAAAAAATCTGGGGTGCAAAGGGAATTGGAAGTGCTTGTGTAGGATTCCTTAAAAGATAATTTGCAGGTTGTCTGTGGTGAGGAAGGCAAATGTGATGTTTGCATTAATTTCAAAAGAAATAGAATATAAAAGCAAGGATGTAATGTTGAGAATTTATAAAGCACTGGTGAGGCCTCACTTACAGTATTTTTAGTTTGTCCCCTTATCTTAACAATGATGTATTGAAACTGGAGAGGGTTCAAAGGAGGTTCACAAAAGTGTTTGCAGGATCAAATGACTTGTCATATGAAGAGTACCTGATGATTCTGGGCCTGTATTCACTAGAATTCAGGGGGTAACCTGATTGAAACCTATGGAATGGTGACATGCCTTGATTGACTGGATGTAGAGAGGATGTTTCCTGTAGTGGGAGAGTAAGACCAGAGGACACCGCCTCAGATCGAAGGCGTGTCCTTTTAGAATGGAGATGAAGAATTTCTTTAGCCAGAGAGTGGTGAATCTGTGGAATTCCTTGCCACAGATAGCTGTGGAGACCAAGTCTTTGTATATATTTAAGGCAGGTCATGAAGGGATACAGAGATAAGGCAGGAGACTGGAGCTGAGAGGAATATTGATCAGCCATGAAGATATGGCAGAGCAGAGTTGATGGGCCAAATGGCCTAATTCTGCTTTTATGTCTTGTGGTCTTATATTCTAAAGCAATTTGCCTAGTGTCTATATGTTGTTTTGTATAGCCCAGTTTTGCCTGCCTATTGGGATTTCCAACTGAGTCAGTAAATTGGTGCCAGATGAGTGTCACTGGAGCACTGTTTCCATTAGAAACACTGTTGAAACTTTGCATTTTACTTGGGAACAAATCTTTTCTGCATTTTGTACTGGGTTATAAACGTGTTGTAGAGGGAAAAAAAGTATAATTCATTGCTTTTTCCAATTCCTTTAAAATTAGTTATTTTAATAATGGTGTTTCGGCCTATTTCATTATATTTGATGACTATTCATTCTGTGCAGATATTACTTAAAATGCCTTTATCCATGCTCTTAATGTGAGTACGATGGCCTTGTAATTTTATTTTGTCTATTAAATGAAACTCAAGAACCTGTGTAATATTTTAAAATCAGTCCATTGTCAATCAGAACAGTTATTATTTAGTGTTATTTTTATTGATGAGTTATACTTCAGCATTGGCATTTTGTTTGCATAACTGAGTTATACTTTTGGAAGTCTGTATAATTTATTTGCATAATTATTTGTGCCAGATTTCAGCAAGTGATATTTTATATGAATATTTTGATAACAACTTGGAAACAATGCAATCAAATTTCTTACTTAGCCAATTTGATTTTATAGCTTGAATCAAGTTATAAATAACTTTTTTGATTTGAATTAGAAAATATATTTTTTCTTGAAATACGGCAAGCATTATTTATGTCATGAAGGCTCCAGTTTATGATTGTTGTTTTGCTGCGGCATACTTTCACCGCAGAACCCTCAATACGGGAACAGAAAATTGCAGAAGTGCTCAGCACGTTGGACAGCTGAGAGAGAAACAGAAACACTGAACTGATGAATGATCATTAGTCTGTGTTTCTCTCTGTGGATGCTACCTGTCCTGCTATGTCCTTCTGCAATTTTGTTCTTTTCACTTTCAGCATCTATCATGTTGGAATTGGTATTTAGCAGCTTTTTTGATGTAGCCTCATTCCTGCCTGCACTTCTCTGTTGGACATGGCTTAGGAGGTTTAAATAGAACAGTTATTCAGCCTTTATACATGGCTCTCAGTTCCCAGTTGATTAACATTAATTCTCCATCCTGTTTTCAGTCACTGCATTATTCTTTGGTCTCCAGAAATAGAACGAGGAAATGGTGTATGATTGGGTGCAAGGTGAAAGAGATTGAAAGAACCAGTAAAAATAATACAAGGATGGATTTAGTTGTATTTTGGGACAAGATGAGAAATAAATGGTGGTTTGTCAAGAAGGCACAACAGCATCTACACTTTGAGGGGAATGAGGCATTCAAGCCTCCTCACCCCCATTCTAACAACTTTCTACAGAGCAGCACTGAGAGTATCCTGTCTGGCTGCAACATAGTGTGGTAGGGAAGCTGCAAGGCATTGGGCTGCAAGATCCTACAGAGGATAGTACAAACCACTGAGAGGATCCGCCTATTTGTGACATTTACTAGGAGTGTTGTAAACGAAGAGCCAGAAGCATTGTTGAGGATCCCTACCACCCATCCCACAAATCCCTTTGACCAACTATTGTCAGGGCGGAGGTACAGGAGCATCAGGACTTGGACTACCAGACTGGGTAACAGTTCTTCCCCCAGGCTTTGTGACTAATGAATACCCTGCCACCTCCGAGATCTTGTCACCAGGACAGTGAGCTGTTTACCTGTGCTGTGTGCTTCACATGCATTTTGAATTAAATATTGTATTAACTTATTAGTGGTAATATTTGGTCTTTTGTGATCTGTGTGTGTGTGTGTGTGTTAAATGTATTATGGGTGCACCATGATCTGGAGGAATGTTGTTTCGTTCTATGTACATACAATCTAATAGCAGTAAACTTGAACTAAAGGATAGTTAGTATTGCAGAATTGTTTATTGAGTTATTGGAACGCTGGCAGCACAGTGGTGCAGCAGTGAGTATAATGCTATTGCAGCACCAATAACCTGGGTTCAATTCTACCATGTCTGTAAGGAGTTGGTACATTCTTCCTGGTGACTGTGTGGCTTTCCACTGGGTGCTCCGCTTTTCTCCCACATTCCAAAGATGTACGGGGTTAATTAGTTACATCAGTGAAGTTGGAGGCGCATGGGCCGGAAGGACTTTTTACTGAGCTGCATCTCTAAGTACAAAAAATTAATACCGTCGTGTTCAGAAGCCTGCACATGTAACTAAACACATAGTACTGTCACTAAGTTTAAATTATTCCTGTGCATTGCTTGGCAGTATGTACTGTTGCTGGTTGTCTCTTTTGTATAAAACTTTGATAGTTCACTTGATCTGGTTGCTTGACTTTGCAGAAAGGAGAAATATTACAATGCAAATCATTGCTCCTACTGGAGGCACGCTTTTCACAAATGATTTCACAAATATTCATTTCACAAATGAATAACGGAAATTCTGACTGCTTATCCATCTTCTAACATACAGTACTGTGCAAAAGTCTTTGGCACATATACATATATATAGCTGGAGTGCCTAAGACTTTGGCACAGTATTTGTCAATGTGGAGCAGAGTGAGTTTGTTAATCTGGCGGGAGCGAAATATGTTGGGAATGGCGAGGGTGGAGCACAGTGGGAAGGGTGTGAAACAGGTGGCAAAAGATTGTGAGGGGCAGGGGGTGATGCAGGTGACATAACTAGCTGTGAGACACCAGACAAGATCATTTGACGTCTTCTGAGCCTTGTAATGGCTTTGCTTGCCACGGAGTGTTGCAGTACCACCCTCCTGACCTTGGGATCTCACTGTAGATCTCATCCACCCAGTCTACCAGAGCTGACTTCGTATGCTAGCACAGGAATGTCTGTATCCCACTGGGGTGTGAAGCTGCTGGCTCCCCTCACCCGGCTTAGCCCGCCTGTTGAAGTGGTGTACTAGGGTGAGGCTGCTGCTGCATGCAACAGACACTTGGAGCTACAGATGAGTGCTGAAAGTCTAGTGGGGTTCAAAGTTTGGTGAGCTGGTCCAGAATAGACATAAGCCCCTTCACCAGAGGTGCTACCCTCCCTAGATACTATTGTTATGAGTGATGAACAGACCTGATGGACAATGGGGTGAAGAGTTAACCATCCCCCCCCCCCCCCCGAGAACCACGAACTATTACTGTTGCTATGCTGACCATGAGAAAGAGAGACGGAAAAACAGGCAAGAACATTGGTGACAGATCAGAGAGAGAGGGGGAAATCGTATTGTGACTCCTTTTTGAATTATTTACTGTTTTGCTGCAAGGACAATAGTTTGCTCATAAACATTCCTCAGTGGACTGAAGGAGTGGCCTTATTTGATGGACACAGTCATTCAGGAGTGATGGATAGCTGAGTCCCCGTGAGTAGGGATAAAAGACAGGTCTGGAGAGACACCCTCCAGACAAGCCAGTGGACACTGATTGAGTGTTGGAACCCACAAGAAAGGTGGGGGCTTCGAAGACCGAACCAGGAGGTCGGTCATTAAGTCTATCAGTGTAAAAGCAGGGCCGGTGGGGACTTGTGTGTGTGTCCACTCATGCCAGAGTGACGAGTCCACCACAGAAGAACAGTCTAGCAGAAGGACGGAGAGGTCATAACTGAATGACTACACCGATACGATGGATTAAGAAAGAAAAGGGTTTGCCTGACTGTAGCTGTTACATCTCTCTCCCTCTCCCCCTCCCTCTCCCCCTCCCTCTCCCCCTCCCTCTCCCCCTCCCTCTCCCCCTCCCTCTCCCCCTCCCTCTCCCCCTCCCTCTCCCCCTCCCTCTCCCCCTCCCTCTCCCCCTCCCTCTCCCCCTCCCTCTCCCCCTCCCTCTCCCCCTCCCTCTCCCACCCCCTCCTCCCCCTTCTCTCTATACAACAACTATAACAACATCAGCACTCATGAACTGAACTGAACTTTATACTTTTCTATGACATTTTATTTACCCCTAGACATCAATAGAGCTCGTTTATTATTGATTATTATTATTCCTACACTTTTAGGTTTATTACTGCTAACTTGTTTTATATGTATATTTGCATTATTGATATGGTCTTGCTTATTTTTTATTAATAAACACCCTTAGTATAGTACCACCAGACTCCAACGAATTCTTCTTTCTCTGCTGGTTAGACACCCAGTTACGGGGTACGTAACACTATATACGCCCCAAGGTAAGAGGGCCAAAGAACCGAAAATGGCAAGAAAATCTTTTTTTAAATCCCTCAAGTGGTTAGAAACTGGAAGTGCTACCTTTAGGGCAATGGAACATAAATACAGAAAGAAGAGAATTACAGATTTAACATCAGAGGACAGGAAAATGGGACTAGCTGGCACAGGACTGATAGGTTAATGTAACATCGTTTCTGTTTCTATCTGTTCAGTTAACTTGCCACGTACTATCAATCAAGCATGGTTCTTGGTCTATGTGATTTGGTATTATGATGAACTATACACATTCATGAAGAGCACAATGTTTAAAGGGTCCATTTCCCTGCATTTTTGCCCTAACTCCTTATCTTTTGGTTGATACTGAAACTTGATGCCTTTACAGTAACGTGCATAGTGTATTTGTTATTGGAAATGGTTTGTAATATTAAAATGTGCTTCTTCTCATCCTCTGATTGTTCCCCTGGAAAAATTTTGTAATCTTTTAATTTTATGCTTTGACCAAAGGGATACAATTTTTGCTCACTTCTCAACTTTTGTTTTGTAGTTACTGCTGAGGGTAAAGTCTATGCCTGTGGAGAGGCCACTAATGGAAGACTTGGGCTCGGAATATCCAGTGGAACGATACCCATTCCTCGACAGATATCAGCCCTTAGCAATTATGTTGTGAAGAAAGTTGCTGTGCATTCAGGTACATGTCCCAGATTTCTTTATTCAAGATTTGTGCAATAAATTTTCTCTAAATTTATCTCATGTAACTTTGCATTGCAGGTGGGCGTCACGCAATGGCTTTAACTGTTGATGGAAAGGTATTTTCCTGGGGAGAAGGAGACGACGGAAAGCTTGGACACTTCAGCAGAATGTAAAAATATGTCTTGCATGTTCTTTTTTTAAAATTTCTTCTAATCACTCCCTTCACCTCTGATCCTCCCCATGACCCCATGAATAATGAGCTGGAGCTTTATACAGCTTGTTAAATATTTGTTTGTAATAACATACTATCATTAACGATCCCAATACCCAGGACATGTCCACATTTCATTTGTACCATTGGGAATGACTTAAATGAAGCCACACACTCAACATTTTAGGAACAGCTTTTTTCTCTCCCCCATCAGATTCCTGATGGACAATGAACCAACCCATGAGCACCACCTCATTATTTTTGCTCATTTTGAACTACCTATTTAATTTAATTTTTGTTTATTTCTTATTGTAATTTAGTTTTTTTTGTGTATTGCACTGTACTGCTGCCATAAAACAGCAAATTTCATTTCATGTGTCAGTGATGTTAAACCCGATTCTGATTCAGAAGAGAAGTAACATTCCTTTTAATATGTCTTCCTTTGTCTTACACTCCTTATCACATCTGAAAATCGCTTGGCTTTACTTCTGTACATTTTCTGTTCCTTTTATTGTTAACTGCTTAACTATTTCTCTGTTGGGGCGGGGTTATTTATTTATTTGGTGATACAGCACAGTGAAGGCTCTTCCAGTCCTTCGAACCATGCCGTCCCAGCAACTCCACAGTCCGAATTAACCCCAATCATGGGACAATTTACAACTTGTTATGTCTTTGGACTGAGGGTGGAAACCAGGGCACATGGGGAAAACCCATGCATTGCACTGCAAGGACGTACAGAAACTCCTTTCAGAATGGTGCCAAAATTGAACTCAACTCCAGAACGTCCTGAGCTATAATAGCACTGCGCTAACTGCTATGCTACTGTGGCATCCATTTCTTATTATTGTCGTAGCATTGCATTAGTCCTTTTTGCTTCTGGGTTGCCTGTAGCTATTCTTGAAAGTTTCTGCTCATTTCCTATGAAAAATCTGAATGTAAGAAATATAACCAGATCATAGAGCAATGCACACTCACAGAGGCTTTCAATATAGTTCCACCATTCAGTTAGATTATCTCCAATGATTGTGATCTCACCTGATTTCTATAGAACATGATTCCATTGTTTTTCCAAAATCCATCAGGGTTCTGCAGTAGAGAATTCATAATATTTGCTGCTGAGATAAGAAGTTCATTCTTATGAGGAATGTGAAGAAACAGAGGAGGGCAACATTGATGGTGGCGCTTAGTGATGGACTCCAGTTAAAAATGGGACTCAGAGGAAGATAACATCCTATGGAGGGGCTCAGGAAGTGAGGGAGGGTGCCAGCGCCTGGTGGGTCTTGGGCCTTATCTCTAGGTTTATTTGATTTTTGGAGTAATCAGCAAACTAAAGCTGCTGTGCCAAGCTTTTGTGGATGCACAATTATGTTTTCTAAGTTATAAAAATATTTGTGTAATAAATATGATTTTCAACAAAATTGAATCTGCATATGGGGCACAAGAGATTACTGGAATCTTGAGCAACATACAATCTGTGGAAGGAGCTCAGGGCTCGACCGATATCTGTGGGAGGAAAGGAATTGTCGACGTTTTTGATTTTAATCCAATGTTTTAATGTGAAATTTCAATAGTTCCTTTACTCCCACTAATGTTGCTTGACCTACTGAATTCCTCCAGCCGATAGTATTTAAACTGCATGTGGCTTATGTTAAAGCTTAGAGAGAATGTACATTTTACTTCTAAAGGTAAATGTCTTTTTTTAGGAATTGTGATAAACCAAGACTGATTGAAGCATTAAAGACCAAACGCATACGAGATATTGCTTGTGGGAGTTCTCACAGTGCTGCTATAACCTCAAGCGGTGAGCTGTACTCATGGGGCCTTGGCGAGTATGGCAGACTAGGACATGGTGACAACACAACGCAGCTGAGACCAAAATTGGTAATTACTTATTTTACATTCTGTCGTTAATAATTTATAAACTTCTCAACCTTTTCAGTTTATTTTCAGAAAATTTGCAGTTCAATGGATAATAGAATTTAGAAAATTTCACCAGTAGCAAGAGGTTTCATGTTAATCATTACTGAAAATTCAAAGATAATTTTTGCCTTCAAAGCTCTGCAGTGGAGTTAACCACTTTGTCATGAGTTGTGTTGGCTAAAATCATGCTTCTTAAAGGTAGCACAGGGAGGTTAACACCTGACTTGGTTTGTTCTTTCCACAGGTGCTGGCTTTTATTTATCTGTAATTAAATGCAAACAAACATGAACAAACATGCCTTTGTTCAGCATGTTTCTAACAGTCCTTGTATATTTGATCTAATTCTGCTGTAAGAATGAAATTAAGAATGGCTTGCACATTGCAGGTGAAAGTTCTTCTGGGGCATAGAGTAATCCAGGTAGCGTGTGGTAGCCGGGATGCACAGACACTTGCACTGACTGATGAAGGTAAAGAAGAATTTGCTGATAACTTACAGTACTTTTATCTGGCAACTCCCTTGCCTCGTTTACAGCAACTGTTTTTATTACTTTCCTTAGGGCTGGTATTTTCATGGGGAGATGGTGACTTTGGAAAGCTGGGCCGTGGCGGAAGTGAAGGTTGCAATGTTCCACAAAACATCGAAAGACTCAATGGCCAAGGGGTTTGCCAAATAGAGTGTGGTGCCCAGTTCTCTCTGGCACTTACGAAGTCTGGTGTGGTGTGGACCTGGTAGGTTTAGATTTAATAACAGTGTTGTATTGTAAGTATTTGATTGTCACATTAGGCAAGTGTCATATCATCAAGGACATCCTCCATCCAGGCCATGGCCTCATCTCTACTGCCATTGGGCAAGAGGCACAGAGCCTCGGATCACCATATTCAGAAACAATTATTACCCTCCTGAGCCAGCGTGGATAACTTCAATTACTGCTACCTTGAAATGGTTCTGTGATCTACAGACTTGTTTCGAAGAACTCCTGTTCTCAATATTATCTCTTTTTATTTGCATAGTTTGTCTTCTTTTGCAAGTAGGTTGCTTATCAGACTTTGTCTGTTTATGTATAGTTTTTTGATAAATTTCCATAGTATTTTCTCCTGTAAATGTCCACAAGAAAATGAATCTCAAAGTTGTACGTGGTAACATGCACTCAGTGGCCACGACAGTCAGCCCTCCTTATCCACGAGTTCTGCATCTGCGAAAACCCGGAAGTGCTCTTCCAGCACTCGTTGTTCGAGCATGTACAGACTTTTTTTTCTTGTCATTATTCCCTAAACAATGCAGTATAACAACTAGTTTACATTGTATTAGGTATTATAAGTAATTTAGAGATGATTTAAAGTATTCGGGAGGACGTGTGTGGGTTATCGTGGATTGGGCTCGAAAAAAATCGGAAGTTCTTTTACTAAGTAAGTCAGAACAGGTACATGCGGTATTATTTAGCGTCAGTTAGTCAAACATTTGTCTTAGTATATCGTATATATTTTACCTTTCTATGCATATAAAACAATTAAGAACGTATGTTTCAGCGCCGGGCTCAGGAGCCAGTGACAGATCGCTATCAAGTGCGCTCTCCATCCATGCCGGGTTGATGTGGAGGATCAAAAACTCAAAACCCCAAAACCCAATAATTAAACCACTGTATTGCTTAGTAATAATTGTAGCTTTCATTTGGGCATGGCCTTCCACTCTTTATCCTTTAAAATTGTTCTGATCGTTGACCGGCGTAGCCTAATGCTTTTACAATGCCCAATGGCGTTTCAGCTCTTTCCGATCGCTTTATTATTTCCACTTTATTTTCAATCGTGATGGTGGTTATTTTCATGAACAGAAACACTGTGGATTCAGAGCTCCACCGCTGGGTCCTAATGTCCACTGCACTGAGACACGTTAAATAAGGTCGAGGATTCTGCTAGGTCCTAAGGTCCACCGTACTGAGACGGGTTGAATAAGGGACTTGAGCATCCACATTTTTTGGTATCCATGAGGGATCCTGGAACCAATCCCTCGCGGGTAAGGAGGGCTGACTGTATTAGTTTTATGTCCTGTACCTGATATAGTGGCCATTGAGTATGTGTTTGTGGTTTTCTGCCATCCACTTAAAGGTTGACGTGTTGAGCTTTCAGAGATGCACTTCTGGACACCACTGTGTGGTTATTTGAGTTACTTTTGCCTTCCTATCAGCTTGAACCATTCTGGCCATTCTGTTCCAGTCTGTCTCATTAACAAGGCTCTTTTGGCCACAGAACTGCAACTCACTGGATTACAAAAAAAATGCACCATTCTCTGTAAACTCCAGAGACTATTGTGTGTGAAATTCTCAGGAGAATAGCAGTTTCTGAGGTACTCAAACCACCCCGCTTGGCATAATTCCATGGTTAAAGTCATTTATATCACATTTTTCCCCATTCTGATGTTTGGTCTGAACAACAACTGAACCCCTTGACCATGTCAGAATGCTTTTATGCATTGGCTGATTAGATATTTGCATTCACAAGCTGTGCTCAGGTGTACCTAATAAAGTAGCCACAGAGTCTGTGTATATACTTTGATAATAAACTTACTTTGAACTTAAATATTTTTATGTGGGAGCAATGTATTGTCATACTATTAATACAGTAAAATTTGTTTTGTTGATTAACTTTTCTTGTGCACAGGGGCAAAGGTGATTACTTCAGACTAGGGCATGGCACCGATGTTCATGTGCGGAAGCCTCAGGTGGTGGAAGGTCTGCGGGGAAAAAAGATTATTCATGTGGCTGTGGGTGCATTGCACTGCCTTGCTGTCTCTGATACAGGACAAGTAAGTAACCAGCTTAGGCCATTCAGCCCATCGAGATGCTCCGCTCTTCATGTCTGATTTATTATCCCTCTCAATCCCATTCTCCTGCCTTCTCAATGCAACCTTTGACACCTTTATTAATCAAGAACCTAGTAACCTCTGATTTAATTATATGCAGTGGCTTGGCCTCCACAGCTGCTGCCTGTCCACAGATCTCCACTGTCTGAATAATGAAGTTCCTCCTCATCACTGTTCTGAAAGAACATCCTTGTACTCTGGAGTCTGTGCCCTCTGGTCCTAGCGTCCCCCACCACAGGAAGCATGTCCACGTCCACTCCATGAGATTCCTCCCTCATTTTTCTAAATGCCGGCAAGTACAGGCCCACAGCCATCAAATACTCCTCATGCCTTAACCCTTTCATTCCTGGCACAAGAAAATCCGTGGATGCTGGAAATCCAGGGTAACACACACAAAATGCTGAAGGAACTCAACAAGTCAGGAAGCATCTATGGAAAGGAATAAACAGTTGGTGTTTTGGGTCGAGGCACTTAACTAAGATTGGAGATAAAAGATGACGTCAGAGTAAAAAGAAGGGGGTAGGGGAGGAAGAAGTACAAGGTAGTAGGTGCAACCAGGGTAGGGGTGAAGTAAAGAGCTAGAAAGTTGATTGGTGAAAGAGATAAAGTGCTGGAGAAAGGTAAAACTGATAGGAGAGGGTAGAAGACAATGAAAGAAAGGGAAGAAGGAGGAGCACTAGGGGGGTGGTGATGGGCAGGTAAGGAAAAAGGTGAGAGACAGAGCCAGGAATGGGGAATGCAGAAGGGGGGTGGATTATCAGAAATTCAAGACAATCCTGGGATCATTCTTGTGAACCTCCTCTGGACCTTCTCCAATGCCTGCACATTCTTTCCTGGATAAGGGACCCAAGGTGAATATTCAGCAAGCTAATATTGAGAATGGGCAGAGCTCAGATTTCTGCTCATTAAGTGGAAAAAGATATTTTTTAAACAAAGATTTCGTAAAAGCATTATCTAACATGCATTATAAGTTTAAAGTTGATTTTCTTGTTATTTTAACTTGCCATTTTTCATTGGTTTCAGTGTAATATTTTAATAAATACAATATCAGTAAAATATCTACAGTATCACACCTGGAATATTGTATGCAGTTTTAGTCTCCTTGCCTACAGAAAGGATATACTTGCCACCACAGAAGCAGAGCTGATAGTTCATCACACTGGTTCCTAGGATGGCGTTATGTCATACAAGGAAAGGTCCAGTTTGCTTAGCCTCTATAGTTACGTAGCTCACTAAATCATATAAAATTCTTTGGAGGTGCAACAAAATTAATACAAAGACAATATTTTCCTGGGCTAAGGAGTCTAGAATTTCTGACCACGTGCTCAAATTAAACTGTTGTTCAAATATGTCTGAAATAAGAATTTTCATTCTTTTGAGAGATGCTCTTCTGTGTTACCAAAATGTAGAGAAAGTGAACATTTTAACAAATCTATGTTCCAAATTTGTAGCTTTAAATACAATTTTTCAATTTTTCTCCCTCATTCCTCCACTCCACAAATCAAACATTACTAGGTTTACGCTTGGGGTGATAATGACCACGGCCAGCAAGGAAATGGAACCACAACTGTCAATAGGAAGCCGACCCTGGTGCAGGGTCTGGAAGGACAAAAGATCACCCGTGTGGCTTGTGGTTCTTCGCACAGTGTAGCATGGACAACTGTGGATGTGGCAACACCTTCAGTGCATGAGCCGGTTCTGTTCCAAACTGCTAGAGACCCTTTAGGCGCTTCATACTTGGGTAACTTTTTAACTTTAACTTGATAAGTTTAATTGGCACGTATGTCATGGATTTCTGAACTGCAGGTTAAAATATGTTACAGAAATTTGATTTGTCTTGAGTTAAAAGTTGAAATGGATAAATGTGGTATGTATATTGAGAACTTGTGCATTTATGTTATAATCTGGATTGGAGAACTTTGGTATTACTATTGCCATCTTTGAATATAATTTTGTTTATTTTTAACTAAGCTGCCAGCTAATGTCTCTGTTTTATTCAGAGTCTGAATTGTCACAAGCAGATAGCAAATTCACAGGTATTAAACAGTGTAACTTTTGCTGTCTTGCAAGAATTTTATCTAAGTATACGTGTGGAAGGTTTATTTAGTAGTTAATTTCTTTACCAAGAATACCTTGTGCAGATTATGTGCCTTTTCATTAATCTATAGAACGAATATTACTTTTGGAGAAACATGGTGGTTTACTTTTATTCCATGTAGGTGTTCAATCAGACATGGACTCTACCGCCATCAGCAACAAAATTAGTGGCTTAAACAATTCCAAACCCAATCGACCTTCGCTCGCGAAGATTCTTCTCTCATTGGATGGGAACCATTCCAAGCAGCAGGCATTGTCCCATGTGCTGACAGCCCTGCAGATCATGTATTCTCGGTAATGTCATGCAAGTGAATGTTATTCTAAAGGAAGTGATTTCTGAGCCCTAATATACAGTACAGTGCAAATGTCTTACGCACACATTTTTTGCAACACTCTTCACTGTGGAAGACACTAGCAGTATGGTGGAAGTTACAGCTGTCAGGGGTCATGAAGTGTGTGAAGTTGCCATTACTCGGGAGAAGGTTCTTGGGAAACTGAAAGGTCTGAAGGTAGATCAGTCACCTGGACCAGATGGTGTACAGCCCAGGGTTCTGAAAGAGGTGGCTGAAGAGATTGTGGAGGCATTAGTAATGATCTTTCAAGAATCACTGGATTCTGAAATGGTTCTGGAAGACCGTAAAATTGAAAGTGTCACTCCGCTCTTTAAGAAGGGAGAGAGGCAGAAGAAAGGAAACTATAGGCCAATTAGTCTGGCCTCAGTGACTGGAAGATGTTGGAGTTGAATATTAAGGATGTAGTTTCAAAGTACTTGGAGGCACATGTAAAATTGGCTACAGTCAGCATGGTTTCTTCAAGGGAAAATCTTGCCTGACAGACCTGTTGAAATTCTTCGAAGAAATTACAAGCAGGAGAGGCAAAGGAGAATCAGTTGATGTTGTGTACTTGGATTTTCAGAAGGCCTTTGACAAGGTGCCACACATGAGGCTGCTTAACAAGCTACGAGCCTATGGTATTACAGGAAAGGTTCTAGCATGGATAAAGCTAAGACTTATTGACATGAGGCAAAGAGTGGGAATAAAGGGAGCCTTTTCTGGTTGGCTGCCAGTGACTGGTGGTGATCCACAGGGGCCTGAGTTGGGACCGATTCTTTCTACATTATATGTGAATGATTTGGATGCTGGAATTGATAGTTTAGTTGCAAAGTTTGCTGATGTTATGAAGTTAAGTAGAGGGGCAGGTAGTTTTGGGGAAATAGGGAGGCTACAGAAGGCCTTAAACAGATTAGAATGGACAAAGAAGTGGCAGATGGAAGACAGTGTTGGGAAGTGTATAGTAGAAGAAATGAAAGGGTTGACTATTTTCTAAATGGAGAGAAAATTCAAAAATCTGAGGCACAAGGAGACTTGGGAGTCCTTGAGCAGGATTCCCTAAAGGTTAATTTACACATTGAGTCTGCGGTGAGGAAGGCAAATGCAGTGTTAGCATTCATTTCAAGAGGACTAGAATGTAAAAACAAGGATGTAATGTTGAGACTTTATAAATCACTGGAAGCCTCAGAGTATTGTGAGCAGTTTTAGGCCCCTTATCATAGAAAGGACGTGCTGTAGCTGGACAGGGTTCAAAGGAGATTTACGAGAATAGTTCCAGGAGAAGTGGCATGTCAAATGAAGGGTGTTTGATGGCTTGTATTCACTGGAACTTAGAAGAATGAGGGGATGACCTTATTGAAATCTATCAAAGGGTGAAGGCCTTGATAGAATGACTGTAGAGAGAATCTTTCCTATGGTGGGAGTGTCTAAGACACAGAATAGAGGGACCTCCTTTTAGAATGGAGATAAGGAGGAATTTGTTTAGCCAGAGAGGGGAATTCATTGTCACTGGCAGCTGTGGAGGCCATGTCTTTATGTATATTTAAAGCAGAGTTTGATAGATTCTTGGTTGGTTGGAGCATGAAGGGTTACGGGGGGACGGCAGGAGATTGATGCTGAGAGGAAAAATGGATCAGCCATGATGAAGTGGCGGACAGATTACATGGGCCAAATGGCCTAATTCTGCTTCTGTATCTTATGGGTCTTAGGTAAGAAAAAATTCTGTTAAATGAAGATGCTTTCAAAAATCATTAAATGAAAGTTTCTAAATATCAAAAAAAGTAAATGGAGATGAGAGGGTGTACAAGAGTGAGATATATAAGCTAGTTAGTGGCGTTGTGTTGCGGCAACAACTTTGCACTCAACATCAGTAAGACCAAAGAACTGATTGTGGCCTTCAGAAAGGGTAAGACAAGGGAACACACACCAGTCCTCGTGGAGGGATCAGAAATGAAAAGAGTGAGCATTTTCAAATTCCTGATCTAACCTGGACCCAACATATCAATCAGCTACAAAGAAGGCACAACAGCGGCTATATTTCATTTAGAGTTTGAGAAGATTTGGTACATCTCCGGAAACGCTCAGATTCCTACAGATGTACCGTGGAGAGCATTCTAACTGGCTGCATCACCCTCTGCTGTTGGTGGGGGGGGGGTGGGGGAGGGGGTTCACTGCACAGGATTGAAGTAAACTGCAGAGTGTTGTAAAATTAGTCAGATCCATCATGAGCACTAGCCTCTGTAGTATCCAGGACATCTTCAAGGAGCGATGCCTCAGAAAGGCAATGACCATCATTAAGGACTCTCATCACCCAGGTCTTGCCTTGTTCTCCTTGCCTCCGGCAGGAAGCATGAAAACACACACTCAATAATTCAGGAACAGCTTCTTCCCTTCTGCCATTTGATTGCTGAATATACAAAACTGTAAATCATTTTTCCCCTCCATTATTATGTATTGCATTGGTCTTTTGCCGCAGAATCAAAAAATTTCTTGACACGTGCCAGTGATATTAATTCTGATTCATTTTGAATCACAGATTTCAGAATTGAAGTCAGTTGTTTTCAGTTATGATTTAATTAAAATAAATATGTTTTTTTTTCCCTAAAGGGATGCTTTGGTGGGAGCCTTAATGCCAGCCAGCATGATTGCACCTGTAGAATGCACATCAGCCTCTCCTGTGCCTCCAGCTGAGTCATCTGCAGCCACCAGTCCAGTTGGTGACTGTGCTTCGGAAGTGGCAAGTGACAGGGAAGATAGATTGAGTCCAAATCCTTGGCAGGACAGGAAAGGAGAGGTGAGGATGCTTTTGCAAGTATGGAATGATAACTCAACTATATATAGAACGCTGAAAATGTTTGGAAATATATCTGAATGGTATTTGAACATAATCCTAAATGTCATAAATAAAATCGGAGAGGAATAAACCCTCTATGTTTCACACTCAGGCCCTTCCATAGGACCCATCATCAGTCCTGACCAAGGGTCTTGGCACGAAACTTCGACTGTTTAATCCTCTTCATAGATGCTGCCTGACTTGCTGAGCTCCTCTAGTACTTTGTGTGTGTTATTCTGGATTTCCAGCGTCTGCAGAATCTGTTTTGTTCACCAACTGCATGTTTGCTAGTTTTTGCTTAACACTAAAGGGGTTTTACCGACTGATTTATTTTGAAGAGGAGCAGGGAAACAATTTAATGCAGAAACGAAGTCAAACCATTTCTAGAGTGCACGTCATTTGTTTTCTCCAAAAGCGAAAACTGAGACTTACTCACCTTATTAGCTAAATAAGAGGAAAGACGATGCCCATGGTTTTTGTTCTAACACTCAGGTAATCCAGAAACATAGGCTAATAGATTCATAAAGTTTAGCCGTCAGTATTACCTCGCCTTGAGCAATTGATCATGGCTACCCTTCAAATCTGGCCCCTCAGCTTGCATGTCTTCTACTAGATTTCAAAGTTCAAAGTACCTTTGTTGTCAAAGTATGTGCACATTACACAACCTTGAGATTTGTCTCCTTATGGGCAGCCACAAAACAAAGAAACCCCAAGAGAACCCATCAAAAAAGACTAACATCCAATGTGCAGAGGAAAAAATCCTGCAAATAATAAAAGTGAGCAAGTATCATTCAGAACTGAAGTTTTACAAAGGACACGAAGATGCGCATGACTGCAGCTGAAGCAGGCCACAGCCTCAGTTCAGCACAGAGCTGAGTAAACCTCATGGGGCAGTGAGCAGAACTGAACAGGACCAGAGAGAACCACTCCATCCCTTGCCTCTGATCCTGACACCCTGGACTTTTCAATCTGGCCTGGCACTTAAATTCGTCCAAACATAGGGTCGTTCCTCGCTCTTGGACAGCTCTGGGGCCTGGACTTCACTGCCACAATTTTGCCCATACCTACCTTTCCAATTTCACCCACGTGCTCCCACCATGCCTTACTCCCACCTCCTGCCTTGCCTCGTTCCCACCTCATCTTTGCATGCCTGTCCATTGTTAGCAGTGATTGATATTAATGAAGTGTTATCAATAGGGTGTTTTGTAGTTTTCTTTAATTTGAATTTTGCTGCCGATACATACTTGCTGGGCATTGCCAGGGCCATCTTAAACCGGGTTTGATAGACTGTTTGGTACATTCTATCAAATTTGTCAGCTTTTCATGTGCAATCTCTCAAATTATAAAAATACCTTTATGTATTTAAGGTTGCACCTTCAGAAGAAGTCCTGACGCCATCATCTGCAGTGACACCCTCCACTTCAGCAACCTCAGCTCGTCCTTTCATTCCTGTGACCGATGATCCGAGAGCTGCCAGTATAATTGCAGAGACCATGACCAAAACAAAGGAGGTAATCCATGCCATAACGGTATAATTAAAATACATTTAATAAGAAAACTAAACCTTATCTGACTGGTTGATTTTTACAGTGACTCTGTGATAATAACAGATAATTGACTTAGGTTAGATGTCTTTTTATAATAGGATATGGCTGTTCTGCCACTTTTCTCAAGGGTATAGTAATGGTTTCCATATTCTCTCCTTTTTAAAAGCACCCTCAGTCATGTTCTGTGTTTGCTTACCCCTGTTTTTTGGATCTCATCACATTCAGATTTAATATTACTAACATATGCTCAGTGTCCACTTTATTAGGTACCACACGTACCTAATAGAGTGGCTACTGAGCGCATGTTCGTAGTCTTCTGCTGCTGTAGCCCATCCACTTCAAGGCTTGATGTGTGCATTCAGAAATGTTCTTCTGCTGTTGTAACGCGTGGCTATTCTATTTACTGTTGCCTTCCTGTCCGCTTGAATCGGACTGGCCATTCTCCTCTGACCTCTCTCTCATTAACGTTATTTTTGCCTACAGATCACCACACAGTGAATGTTTGCATCATTCTCTATAAACTCTAGAGATTGGTGTGGGTGAAAATCCTAGGGGATTAGCAGTTACAGACATACTCAAATCACCCCTTCTGGCACCAGCAACCATTCCATGGTCAAAGTCACTTGGATCACATTTCTTCCCCATCCTGATGATTGGTCTGAACAACAAGTGAATGTCATGACCATGTCTGCATGGTTTTGTGCACTGAGTTGCTGACACAATAATAAGTACATGTATTTTAAAAAAATAGCTGGGCAATATTTATTGTTGGAAGTTATTAAATGTGCATCTTGCTGTTTAGCACTGATGATAAAGGGAGGTCTTGAATCCTGTTGACAAAATACATATTGGTAGAAATTTTAGTCATTTGTCTATTTCATGTTTTAAGGGTGTATCATATTGATCTGATTTAAATTTCTGACTTTAAATGAAACATTTCATTCGAAAAGGATTCAGAAAACCAAGCTAAATCATCTGGACCTGAACCACAACACTTGGATGAATTCACAAGTCTTCTTATACCAGATGACACTCGAGTAATGGTTGATTTGTTGAAGTTGGCTGTGTCAGGTCGTGCTGGTGAGAAAGGCAAAGATGTCTTGTCAGCTGTGCTTTCAGCAATGGGCACAGCCTATCCACAGGTAAATATAAACCATTCTGGTCATCTACCTACAGGAAAGTTATCAATAAGATTCAAAATTGCAGAGAAAATTTATAAATATGTTGCGGGGACTTCAGAATCTGAGTAATAGGGAAAGGTTGAATTGGTTACAATTCTGTTCTCTAAAGAATGAAGGGAGATTTGATAGTGAATTGAATTGACCTTATTACTTACATCCTTCATATACATGAGGAGTAAAAATCTTTGTTACATCTCCATCTAAATGTGCAATGTGTAATTTATAGTAGTTTATAATAGTATGTACAACGGGACAATCAATATAACATAGAAATACAATTATATCAGCATGAATTAATCAGTCTGATGGCCTGGTGGAAGAAGCTGTCCCAGAGCCTGTTAGTCCTGGTTTATATGCTGCAGTACAGTTTCCCAGATGGTAGAAACTCGAACAGTTTGTGGTTGGGGTGACTCATCCCCAATGATCCTTCAGGCCCTTTTTACACACCTGTCTTGTAAATGTCCTGAATAGTGGGAAGTTCACATCTACAGATGCACTGGGCTGTTCACACCACTCTCTGCAGAGTCCTGCCATTGAGGGAAGTACAGTTCCCATACCAGGCAGTGATGCAGCCAGTCAGGATGCTCTCAGTTGTGCCCCTGTAGAAAGTTCTTAGGATATGGGGGCCCACACCAAACTTCTTCAACTGCATGAGGTGAAAGAGGCGCTGCTGTGCTTTTTTCACCACACAGCTAGCATGTACCAACCACGTGAGGTGCTCGGTGATGTGTATGTCGAGGAACTTAAAACTTTTCACCCTCTCAACCCCAGATCCATTGATGTGTTATACAAAATGATGAAGGATATAGATGGGGTAAATGCAAGTCGACTTTTTCCACTGAGGCTGGGTGTGATTAGAACTAAAGATCATGGGTTATGGGTGAAAAGTTTTGCACTCCGTCTGTCCCACCTGGAAAATGGGGTCTCATATGCCAGACTGCTGTTTATAGACTTCATTTTGGCATTCAGCTTCTTCACACGCCGGAAACTGGTGGTGAAACTGTCCACACTGGGTTTCAACACCTCCCTCTGCAATTGGATACTGACTTCATCACAGTAAGGCCACAGTCGGTCCGTGTGGGCAGCAACATCTCTCGTCCCACTGCGCTGAGATTTGGCACTCCCTAGCGCTGTGTGCTCAGCCGCTACTGTTCTCGCAGCTGACACATGACTTGTGTTGCAGGATCCAGCTCAAACAGTGTCATCAAGTTTGTGGATGACATAACAGTGATTGCCCTTATCAAGAACAATGACGAGAAGGTGTATAGAGAGGAAGTGGAGTGGCTGGTGGATTGGTGTAAGAAGAATAACCTAAGCTTCAATGTGGAGAATACAAAGGAAATCATTGTAGACTTCATAAAGGTGCAGTCGAACCATTCCCCTCATGGCTCCTCTGTAGAAAGAGTTAAGTGTGCCAAGTTCCTGCAAGTTCACATCACAGATAACCTTACCTGGTCCCAAAATATCATCTCCCTGAACAAGAAGGCACAGCAGTGCACCCATTTCCTAAGAAGATTGAGGCAAGCAAGGCTCCCCCCCCCCCACCCCATCTTAACGGTATTTTACAGGAGCACCATTGAGAGCGTCCTGACAAGTTGTACCTCCATCTGGTATGGGTGCAGTTGCAGATTGGACCAGAAGTCAAAGGACTGATAAAACAGCTGAGAGGATCATAAGGGTCTCCCTGCCATCCATCTGGAACAGTTATCAGGAGCGCTGCATATGCAGGGCCGTTGGTATTATAAGGATCCCAACCATCCATCCAGCATCCTCTTTGACTTTCTACCATCAGGTAATGGTAGAATGATCTACGATGCATAATAACAAGAATGGTCTGGATGAAAATCAGTTTCTTCTTCCGGGCCATTAGGCTATTGAACTCCCTGCCTGATTGTATTTGAAATGTCACTGGTTAATCTGTTCCGTACCTTAAAATATTTAATATTAAAGCACTTTAGTTTGTTACTTATGTGTGATTCATCTGTAGATTTTATCCTTACCTTCATATCATGTTTTTTGTGCTTTACACCCTGGTTCAGAGAAACATTGTTTTGTTTCTATATACATTGTATGGTTATATATGTATGTATTAGTTAAATGACAAAAGACATGACTTGAAATATTTAAGAGGAACATGAGGGGGAACTTCATTCAGAGTGTTGCGAGAGTCTGGAACGAGCTGCCAGTGGAAGTGGTGGATATGGGATTGATTTAATACTGAAGAGAAATTTGGATAGGTACATGGATGGGAAGGGTATGGAGGGCTCTGGTCCACGTGCAGGTTGATGTGACAAGGCAAAAATAATAGTTTGGCATGGACTAGGTGGACCAAAGGGCCTGTTTGTGTGCACTGGTGCTCTGTGACTGACTTCATTGACAAGAAATGTTGCTCTCAGAATTACTTGAACTTTTTAAAGGAGTTTAATTTTGAAATTTGATTTCTTTGTTTTTCAATAGCAAT
Organism: Hypanus sabinus; assembly: GCF_030144855.1. NCBI lineage: Eukaryota > Metazoa > Chordata > Chondrichthyes > Myliobatiformes > Dasyatidae > Hypanus > Hypanus sabinus. The sequence continues at coordinate 21,513,156 of NC_082708.1, forward strand.
ATTTAGACACTGAGCTTTTAACACTCATTCCAAATGCAATTATTATCCTGTACTTGCTACTATTTGATTTATAACTGCATTTCCATACCACAGGTGGCAGACATGTTGTTGGAGTTGTGTGTGACTGAATTAGAAGATGTAGCCTCAGATTCTCAAAGTGGGCGGCATGCTCCTCAACCGGTGATAGTAGAAAGTAGTCACCCGTACACAGATGACACCTCCACGAGTGGAACAGTCAAAATACCAGGTATCTACAATTTTATGTATGTAAAACATAACTGATTCTAGGTGCTCAGTTACTTGTGTCCTATGGCAACTTTTGGTATGAAGGAAAGCTTAGATATGCAAGCAGATGACCTTTTCTTTGGCTATTATTTAGGTGCAGAAGGCCTTAGAGTTGAGTTTGATCGACAGTGTTCCACAGAGCGTCGCCATGACCCATTAACCATAATGGATGGTGCCAACAGGATTGTGTCTGTAAGATCAGGTATTAACAATTTGATTTTAACAACCTGTTTTCAGTACACGTCACAAGTGATGAGTTGTCTTAATATTTAAACTGGCAATATGAAATTTGATTGTGTTTACAAGACTGCTTTTCTTTTCCTGTTAATTGAAACAGTTGAAGTGCTTAAAAATACTATGAAGGGTATATTTGTCCAGCTTCAAAAATTTCATGTGAAAGAAATGCAACGTTATTAGGAATTCAAGGTGATGCAACTTCTGAAGCAACTTGATGCATTACTTTAATAGTACTTTGGAGGAAAGATTACTGAGTATTTAGTCCAGGAATGACATTCTGAAAGAGACACTTGATCTATTCAGCAGATTCTGCACTGCAAATCAAAAATATTGTATTTAATGAAATCTGATTCATTGATTATGACTTTCTGTTGATGAGTTTCTGGCATATTCAGAATCAAACTATCTTTTAAAAGGCAGGTTCAGAAGGAGAAGTTTCATTCTGATTAGTACTACTTTCAGAATTGAAGTCAGAATTGGGTTTAATATCACTGGCGTAGAGTATATCTTGAAATATATTGTTTAACGCCGGCAGTGCATTGCAATACATAATAAAAAATTGAGTTTCTATCTCCAGCCCTCAATCCTGTAACAGTTTTGCACCTACAATTTAATCCTTTGTTCCTTATAGCCCTGGCCCTCACATTGTTGCTTTACTGCTATTGCATATGATTTAAGTTGACTTTAGCCCGTGCTCTAGATTATTTTAAATGCTATCTAGGATCCATTTTAATAGTCCTCTTGAAGCATGCTTCATCAGCAAGCCCTTTAAAGTTTTTCATTAGTTTGCCTTTTCTTTTGATCACTGTTCTGCAAAGCACCATAGAGTATATTTTGCTCACAAATGTACCATATAAATATAGGTTACTTTTCCTTTAATTTTTCATGTTTTTAACAATTTTGGTTGATTATGGAGCAAAAATGCTAAGATTGGACAGCGGACAGTCTTTTTTTTTATTTTTTTTTATTGAACTGCAGCATGGTATAGGCCCTTCCGGCCTTTTAAGCCATGATGACCAGCAATCCCCCAATTTAATCTGAGCCTAATAGACAATAAGTGCAGGAGTAGGCCATTCGGCCCTTCGAGCCAGCACCACCATTCACTGTGATCATGGCTGATCATCCGCAATCATTACCCTGTTCCTGCATTCTCCCCATATCCCTTGACTCCGCTATCTTTAAGAGCTCTATCTAACTCTTTCTTGAAAGCATCCAGAGAATTGGCCTCCACTGCCTTCTGAGGCAGAGCATTCCACAGATCCACAACTCTCTGGGTGAAAAAGTTTTTCCTCGACTCCATTCTAAATGGTCTACCCCTTATTCTTAAACTGTGGCCTCTGGTTCTGGACTCCCCCAACATTAGGAACATGTTTCCTGCCTCTAGCGTGTCCAATCCCTTAATAATCTTATATGTTTCAATCGGATTCCCTCTCGTCCTTCTGAATTCCAGTGTATGCAAGCCCAAGTTGCTCCAATCTTTCAACATATGACAGTCTCACTATCCCGGGAATGAACTAATCACAGAATAATTTGCAGTGACTATTTAACCGACCGACTGGTAAGTCTTTGAACTGTGGGAAGAAATTGGAGCACCTGGAGAAAACAACACAGTTACAGAGAGAACGTCCAAACTCCTTACAGGCAGTGGTGGGAATTGAACCTGGATTGCCTGTACTGTAAGATGTTGTGCTAACCGCTGCACTACCATGCCACTGGTGCAATCACAATATATACTGCAAGAATGAAGGAACTTGATGGTGGTAAAATTTGAGTCAAATAATGCATAACCACAATCTGTTTGGCTTATATTTTCTATGTTTCTTAAGAACACAGTAGGATGTCATGTGGCTCATTGAACTTATGCTGGCTCAGAGTAATCCCATTTTTGCATTAGTTTCCTGTGATCTATTCTGACCATTAACCTATAAAACAAGCTCCCACTAATCTTGAGGATGGGGGAGGAAAATTCATCACCCAGAGGAAACCCATGTAGCCACAAGGGAGAATATGTGGACTCCACCAGAGGGCAGGATTGAACTTTGATCCCTTTGGCTGTGAGGCAACAGCTCCACCAGCAGCATCATAGTGTCTGGTCATTCATATTTGCAGTAATTGGAGCTAATAGGAGCTGCCATTATTTCAGTGTGGCTTCTGCTTTAATTAGAATTTGATCTATTCTGCTATCACAGTCCATAAAAACCTCCTGCTTTGATAGTTGTATGTCTGTTTAAATTTTATGGGCATTTTATAAACCTAAAGGAGAAAAAAATAAATCTGCAGTTAAAGAGTTGAAATAGTTGAAGGAATAATATCCAACTTAAGAGGTTAATTACTTGTTGTTACTTCGGTCCACATAAAAACGATGTTATCATTGGCTCCACCACTTTTTGTGCAGATTTGTATCTCACAAGTCAGTGAATCATACGTTACACACAAAATTGCCAAATATTGTGGTGCAACAGTTTATTGCTCCAATTATGGTTCAGTTATGCAGTGATTTGTGGCTGTCACAGGTCGAGAATGGTCAGACTGGTCCAGTGAACTGAGAATTCCTGGAGATGAGCTGAAGTGGAAGTTTACCAGTGATGGTTCTGTGAATGGCTGGGGATGGCGTTTTACAGTGTATCCCATAATGCCGGCTGCAGGTAACTCACAGATTTTTGTTATTAAGTAAATAGATAGGCAAGCACCATGGCAACAGGACTTAGTATTTTGTTTCCATGACATTAGAGCACTTATAAAGCAATTGAAAGCTGTGATGCATTTTGAAGGGTCCAAGCATTCAGTTGTATTTCGGCATATGTTTTTGTTGGAACCAAAACATAAATTTCTCCTCAAAGTATTATCTTTTATAGAAGTATGAAATGTCTGTTTTCCCAGCCATGTTTGAGTATCTTTACATGTCTTTTGCCAGCTACTGTGGGTTCTGTATTTTGAAACTCCTACCCAATCTTTCTGATAATTGTACTTGACCTCCATTTGTTCCCTCTGTGTCATGCACAGCCTTTTAGGCCATTCACAGTCTGCTTTTATTATTGATTGTTATTCAAACACGAAGAAAGATCAAAGCAGTAGTTGGAAATAGTCCATGATCAGATTGTTGGTTTTATTTTCCTCTTAACTCTTCCTTTGTAACTTGTTTCAAAATTAATGGGTGCTCATTCTAAATTTAGAAGTGAGAGGTTCTGTCCGACGAACCAGAGAAAGTACCCTTTCGCTTCGTCAATGCAAGATTCTTCCAATGCTGGAAATCCAGAGTACACACCCAAAATGCTGGAGGAGCTCAACAGGTCAGGCAGCATCTGTGGAGAGGAATAAAGAGTTGATGTTTCAGGCTGAGACCTTCCATCAGTATTCATGTGAAATCGGGCCTGAAAAGTCAACTTCTTATTCCTTCCTCTCTACAGATGTTGCCAGATCTGCTGAGTTCCTCCGGCATTTTGCATGTATTGCTCCTGTTTCATCATTTCCTGAATTTTGTGGTACAAATTTTCTAATATTGTCTGTGGGTTGAATCTCTTTAGTGCAGCACCCTTAGGAAGTGAACCAGAAATTTCCCATTGATGACCTTCCTCTGAGTAGAACTGTCCTTTAAGTATAGTGGAACAGTTGTGGGAAATGGCAGCTGGAAACAGTCTGTAACCTGAAATTTCTTTCAGTTGGAAATGCTGCCAGCTGAGATTGCAGATGTTTTCACTGGTAGGTTAATTAGCTACATGCTTGTGCAGATTTTAGTTAATTTCGATCATAGTTAGATCTTAAAATTTATTAATACTAATCTGTACTATAGATTTAAACATGCCAGATGACAACAAAATAACAGACTGGAGAGTTACCGAATCATCTCTTACCTGTTTTATTTCTGTATCAGTTAATTCTGTTAAATTTCTAATGTTGACTGATTCTTAAGAATAAATAATCAAATATTATAATGTCTATTGTTAAAATTCCATTGTTCACATCTAATCATATCATTGATATTTTAATATTTAAATTAGGTCCTAAAGATCTTCTGTCAGACCGTTGTATTTTGTCATGCCCCTCAATGGATTTAGTTACTTGCCTGTTGGATTTCCGATTGAGCTTTGCCTCAAACAGAAGTATTGTACCACGTTTAGCTGCCTCTTTGGCAGCGTGTGCTCAGCTAAGTGCTCTTGGTAAGTATTAAAAAGTGCAGTACCTAAAAGAAAATATACAAACCAAAATGGTAGAAATACTTGGGTAACTGGGCAACATTTGCATGGAAAGGGATGGTAAGGACCAAAAATGTTGTATGAAATCAAAGTTACACTTGTAAGGTGTAAAGATGTGAAGGTGATTCTAAGAGGGAACAAAGTAGATTTGTGACAGAATGATGGTCAAGCTCAAGATTAATTGTCACTCAAGCATACACATGAATGCAGTCAAACGAAATGGCGTACCTCTGGGGCCAAGGTACGAAGTTACTATAATTATTTGGAAGGGGCATCAGAAATCTTGAATGAAAATGTGGTTCATTTGAAACTTCTCAACTCAGTTTTGAATGTAGAAAGCTGTCACCTGTTCAAATGGAAGATGAGGTGCAATTTATTTACCTTGCATTAAACTTTGTTGAAGCAGAGGAGAAACTCAGTGGTAAAACTTAGAGAATGAGTGAGAGAGAACAATTAAAATGACTGATGACTTGGGCTTCAAGGCATTTAAGGCTTTGCATAACAACTTGAGATGTGCAAATCTGTCATCCAGTCTGTGTTTAGTGTTCCCACTGTGGAATTGTGCTGTATTTTGAGCAATGAATACAATACCAAAAATTGAAATCTGTACAAGGAACTCATCATCCTCATTATCATGTGGAAAATGTGGTTAGCAAACAGAAATTGCTGCGAGAACTCAGCAGGTCCGGCAGCATCTATAGAAAGAAATAAATAGTTGACGTTTTAGGCTGCAACCCTTCATCGGGGCTGGAAACGAAGGGGGAAGAAGCCAAAGTAAGAAGGTGGAGGGAGGGGAAAGGGGTACAAGCTGTAAAGTGTGAAGGAGTAAAAGAGGAGGTGCTGAATCTGGTGGGGTTGCTCGAGGAGACCTGTGAACGTAAGTGGAGTGATGTATTAGGACATCCTAGAGCAAGTGTTTTGTGGGAATGCTGAAAGAAAAGGCAACGATGTGTCTGCTGGTGGGATTCTGTTGGGGGTGTCAGCCATTGTGAGTGTAGAGTAAACGTGAAGAATCCTATTGAGGTCTGTCTGGGACAGTTGTGGTAGAAGCATTGAAGTTCAGTTAGTGCAGAAACTGCTCACTGCAGGCATTATTAAGACCAATGTACTAACTTATCTTTTTGCTTCATTATGAAAGCTGCTAGTCACAGGATGTGGGCCTTGCAGAGACTGCGCAAGCTTTTAACAACAGAGTTTGGTCAGACTATAAATATTAATCGACTTCTTGGCGACAGTGATGGAGAATCAAGATCTCTGGTATGGTGACAACCCAGTTAAGAATATTAGATCTTAATTGTTTTATTTGTTTTTTTTATTTTTAAGAAGTGAAGTACCTAGCATAATAAATTTATTATTGTCCTTTTTTTTAAAAAGAGCTTTACAGGGACAGCTTTAGCTGCATTGGTCAAAGGCCTTCCTGAAGCTTTGCAACGTCAGTATGAATATGAAGATCCCATAGTCAGAGGGGGAAAACAACTCCTTCACAGCCCCTTCTTTAAGGTAGTCATTTTTGGTTCCGTTCATGTAATTGAACAGCTAGGAGTTTGAATTTATGATACCATATGCGCACCTGATGTACTGATTTTTAAAGAACCTTCACATTTTTTTGTTTTTCAGGTTTTGGTTGCTCTGGCATGTGACTTGGAGTTAGACACTTTGCCTTGCTGTGCTGAAACGCACAAGTGGGCCTGGTTTAGAAGATACTGCACAGCTTTGAGAGTTGCTGTAGCTCTGGATAAACGGACACCTTTGCCACGGCAGTTTCCCGATGAGGTAATAAATATTATAAAATCTTCTCTTCTGCAGAAGATTAATAATAGATAAAGTAGGCTGTTCAGCATATTCTAATTCATCCACTTGGAATGGTTCTTAGGAAAACTGACATACAAAAGATGTATTGGTATGTCTTGCTTGCAGTAGGATAATTTCTTTGTTGTGGATAATGTGGGGTTGGCGTGGAAGATTGTAAAGATAGTACTTGTTTTATAAGGTTCAAGGAAACCACCTAATAAATGTGAATAACAATTAACAAATTGAATTGAGTTCGATGATGGGTAGATAATTGCATGTGTTAAGAACTGATTGGTAAATTTTCAGGATTATAGAAGAAAGAATTACTTTGTGCCCACTGATACTAGTTATTACACCTACACAATGCAACACCAATGTGCAAAGAAAGGAATAATTATCTGTCATTACTAAAACAATTTGGAAGGAATGCTGGAAGTCTTGAATGAATATGCCGAAATGCTGATGATTTGGAAGTGCTGAGTTTATTATCAAGTCTAAAATGCTATATGTTCAAATGAAACATAAAGTGCCTTAAACTTGCATCGAACCTTTGAGCAGTGAAGGAACTCGGTGACAAAGAAGATAAATGTAGGGGTGAGATGGTGGAGTTAAAATGACAGATGATTCGAAGTTCAGGGTTAAATAGTCTTTAACCTTAATTTAGTCAAGCCAGTTGTTTGTAGTAAATAAGAATTGTGCAATTTTAAGTCGCTTCAGGCATTGTGCATTTTTATATTTGTGTTCTGGTATAGGTGGCAAAAAAAATCCGTGAACTAATGACTGATAACGAAAGCATGAGCGTCCTTCATGAAAGCCATGATGTATTTAGAAGAGAGCAAGATGAACAGCTCGTTCAGTGGATAAACAGGTGTGGAGTCTATAGGCTCAACATTTGATTGAATGAAATAAAGAATATTGTTTGACAGTATCACAAAATTTGAACCATTTTCTAATTATAGATTTAATACTTATAATTACTAATTTAGTGTTAGTGTTTTACCTCCTCCGATATAATGTCAGCATGTGGCTTAGGTGTTTAATCTGCTTTCTACCACATTTTCTCCATGAGAGATATGTCAATGCTAAATTTATCTCTGTTCAACAGGCGGTCTGACGATTGGACCCTTTCTGCTGGTGGGAGTGGTACTATTTATGGTTGGGGTCACAACCACAGAGGTCAGCTGGGAGGAATTGAAGGTGCAAAGGTTAAGATTCCAACACCATGTGAAGCATTGGCAACCTTGAGACCTGTGCAGCTGATTGGTGGAGAGCAAACATTGTTTGCAGTAACAGCAGATGGAAAAGTGAGTCCTTGAATGTCCATTGTTAATACACTCCATCTATGTTATCTGATTTTGAAGAGTATCGATTTTTCTTTGAAGTGCATAAACGGTCAAAAGTATTCAGTTCAAATACATTTCCCAAATATCACCTTGACTAGCAGTTCACAAAAAAACTTTTTCAGCCACTTTACAAAGTCATCAATTGCTAACTAATCTGAAATGCAAAGGTATGTGAGCACGAAGGCAGTAAAATACATTTTATGACTTATTTTTCTTTGTCATATTAGTTGTATGCTACTGGATATGGAGCTGGAGGAAGGTTGGGCATTGGAGGGACAGAGTCGGTGTCTAGCCCCACTTTGTTGGAATCCATTCAGCATGTTTTTGTGAAGAAGGTGGCGGTGAATTCAGGCGGCAAACACTGCCTTGCTTTGTCATCTGAAGGAGAAGTCTATTCTTGGGGTGAGGCAGAAGATGGCAAGCTCGGTCATGGCAATAGAAGGTGAGGAAGTATTTCTCTACTTTATTGCTGGTCGAAAAAGTGAGCAGCAACTATCTCCAGCTGCAACAACACCCTTAGGTTGATGAGGTCGTTCTTGGGTTAGAGGAGCAACACCCCATATTCCAGCTCTGTCGCCTCTAACCTGATGGCATAAACACCGATTTCTCTCAAATTCTGATAATTTTTCTACCCGCTGCCCCCTTTCCTTTTCCACTCCTAATTTTAGCTCCCCTTTTACCTCCCTCTGTGCCCATCCTTCCCTTTCTCACAATGTCCACTGTCCTCTCCTATCAGATTTCCTTCTTCAGCCCTTTATGCTTTCCACCTATCACTTTCCATCTTCTCACTCCATTCCTGCCCCCACCCACTGACCTTCCCTTTCATCTGGCTTCACTTTTTACTCCTTTCCCTCTCCCCACTTATTCATTCTGATTTCTGCCCCCTTCCTTTCCAATCCTGATGAAGGGTCTTAACGTGAAATGTTGACTGTTTATCCCCTTCCATGGATGCTGACTGACTTGCTAAGCTCCCCCAGCATTTTGTGTGTTTTTGCTGAAGATGCTTTTTCTGATCCATGCTAATTACATACTGGGTAATGAGAAATTGCAGTATCATCAACTGTCCAACTATAGTCCTGCCGAAGGGTTTCGGCCCGAAACGTCGACAGTGCTTCTCCCTGTAGATGCTGCCTGGCATGCTGTGTTCCACCAGCATTTTGTGTGTGTTGCTCGAATTTCCAGCATCTGCAGATTTCCTCGTATTTGGAAATCCTGATGATTTGGTATCTACTTACGGGATCCTGTTTCTTCTTGTGCACTGACGCCATGGTTTCTGTGTTTCCTTCTGGATTCTTTGGGAAGTATTATTTTCCTGCTGTATAACATCTTTAGACAAAAATGTGACTTATCTGCTTGTCTGGGCTCTATGCCCCTCCCCCACTGTGAGTACTTCCACTAGTTCTGGTAGGCGTGCAGAACAGATGTGTGAGAATGTTGTTAGAGCTGGAGAATTATAGTTATGAGCAGAGACTTGTTAGATTGGACATGCAACTGGCTCCCCAAAAGAGTGTTAGATGCAGAAGCCCCCAAAGTATCTGGTTAAGTACTTGAAATGCTGTGACCTTCGAGGTTTTGGTCCTGGATAGCGGAACAGCTTAAATATCAGGGTTTGGTCACTCCAGGCCAAATATAAATATTTAAGTACATTGTTAATTTTGCTGCCTTGATGAGATCATTAAGGGTGAAACTGGTTATAATCTCTTCTGATGGACTACTTATATTTTAATAGTATCTTCTCTGCATTGCAAGCCATTTGCTGCACAAATTCTAGACAGCTAATTGAAATTTGAATGGTCTTCATGATGAGTGCTGTTTGTGAGTGGCTTAACAAGAAGAGTTCAGTGGTATATGAGCTGGTCCACATTGGTGGTACCTTTCCATCAATCCTCTCTGATTAATGTTGGGGGATGTCTGTGTCTTAAGCTTTCACATTTTTGGCTTTTGTGTGTAGGTGCAAAACTGCATTTTAAATGTTCTGATGACTTGAATTCTGTGGAGAGAATATTTATTTTATCTTGTCTTTTTCAGTCCTTGTGACCGCCCTCGTGTTATTGAATCACTGCGTGGTATAGAAGTCATCGATGTTGCTGCTGGAGGAGCTCATAGTGCCTGTGTTACTGCTGCGGGAGAGCTTTACACTTGGGGCAAGGGTAGATATGGGAGACTAGGACATGGAGACAGTGAAGATCAGTTAAAGCCAAAGCTCGTGAGTACTACTGATGAATAATTGATTGAAACCTGAAGTTAATGACAGAAGGAAATTCTTGTTATAGGAGCATGCAATATTAGAAGTACCGTCTTTCAGAAGTGAGAACATAGAACAACACGGTCTCTTTGACCCACATTGTGTGCTGTCCTTCTAACCAACTGCGAATGACCTAACCCTTCCCTCCCACAGAGTCCAACATTTTTCTGTCAATAGAACATTGACCAACCATTCTTGAATTTGGTAGAATTAATACTCATGCAGAAGTTAACAAAACATTGTCAGAAATTAAAGTAAAATTTTATATTCTGCATTGTTTCTGTTCAGTAATTTAGTTGCAGACTCAAATATGACCTGTATTCAATGTAGAATTATTGATGGGAGCTTCAGTTCTCTCCTTTGGGGATTCTTGTGTTTTTTTAGACATTTGGAGGAAATGCAGGACCTCTTCAACAGGCAGTGATAATCATAAAAGTCTTTGAAAGGATCTTTTCAAGTGACCCACCCTGCTATTTGTTCAGTATCTACAAGTAATGTGGTAGAGGATGCATGAAATAATTAAGAAATGTGGTCGTAATAAAGGGATATGGGGAGAAGGCAGGAGATTGGGTATCAGAGGAAAAATAGATCAGCCATGACGAAATAGCAGAGCAGACTCGATGGGCCAAATGGCCTAATCCTGCTCCTATTTCTTATGGTCTTGTAGTAATCTGTATTGTGGTTAGTTAATTTGATATGTGTGATTGATAAATGGCAACTGAGGTTTTGATTGGTTGGCGCTCCTTGTTCAGTTTGGCAGAACGTTTAAAAAAACTTTTTTTTTGTATCAAGAGCATGCCCTTTTGAGCTGTAGAAGTCAATTTATGTTTTAAACTGTAGTACAGGAAGCCCAGTGGAGTCAAAGATTACTACAGCACAGAAAGAGGCCCTTCGGCCCAGCAGTGGAAAGAGTTAACAAGAATGTAGTGGTGGTGTGGGGCAGCATGCACACTCTTCTCTGTCACAAAAAGCAAAGTCCAATTGGCAGTGTTGCCCACCTGGAGCTAGGGTTCAGGGTATCTACTCTGGATACTGCAGTGAAATTAATGGCAGGTAGGAGAGGTTCCAGTTGCTGTGGACCAAGTGAAAATCAATAGTATAAGTAGGTCAGAGAAAGCTTTGCTTTGTTGGTATGAGGAGCTGGTCACAAAATTAAGAAGCAGGACCTCGAAGGTAATAATCTCTGGGCAAGATGGAATTGTGCCACTGGAAAGTCTATACCTAAACAATACTGGGTCCAGTATTCCAGCAAAAAGAAGGAAGCAGTGAGGACTAAAAACTAAATAGTAAGGGCAAAGAATCAAAGTTCTGAAGATGTTTTAGATGAGTGTTCAGACAAAGGTAGGGAGGGAAGTATTAATACATGTAGGAAATAATAAACTGACTGTGAAAGGAAGGAGTAATTTTTGTCCCTCCAGGTGTTTTTTGGCAAAGGTGTACTTGGTAAGTGGGAGGCGTTCAAAAGTGTAATTTTGAGAATACAAAGTTTGAATTTACCTGTCACTATAAAAGGTAAAGTTAACAGGTGTAGGGAACCTTGGTTTTCAAGAGATATTGAGGCCTTGATTTAAAAAAAGAAGTGCATAGCAGGTAGGAACACATGTGGTGCTTTTGGAGTATAAGAAACGCAAGAGAACACTGGAAAGAAATCAGGAGGGCTAAAAGAAGGCATGAGGCTGTCTCAAGCAGACAAGGTGAAGGAGAATCCATATGTAAAGAGCAAAGGGATTACCAGGGACAAAATTGGTCCTCTGCAAGATCAGGATGGTAATCCATGCATGGAGCCAAAAGAGAAAAAAGAGATCCTAAATGATTTTTTTGCATGTGTGTATACTCAAGGATTTTGATCAATTTGCCTGGAAACTTTTATTTGTGAATCACATGATCTTTTTTTTCCACAGTAGAGCCCCCCCCCCCAAAAAAACAGGAAAAAACTTAAAGAATGGGAAACTAAAAATTCAAAAGCTGAAATGTCAGCAGTTCAGAAGTATTCATTCCCCTTTGCTCAGTACTTGAACCACCTCTTGCAGCTATTACAGCCAGTAATCTTTTTGGTTAAGACTCTGTTAGCTTTGTACAACGTGATAGAGCAAGATTTGTCCATTCCTCCTTGCAAAGTTGATCAAGCTGTGGTATGTTAGTTGGGAGCAGCAGTGGACAACAATCTTGAGGTCTTGTCAGTGATGTTTGATTGGGTTAAGGTCAGAACTCTTAATTGGCCCCACAAGAATATCAACTTTCTTCATTTGGAGCCACTCCATGGTTGCTCAAGCAGTGTACTTTGGGCCATCATGCTGAAAGACAAACTTCCTCCCCAGTTTAAGTTTACTAGCATGTGCTAGCAGATTTTTACCTAGAATCTCTCTGTTTTTAGCAGCTTTCATCGTAGCCTCAATCCTGATTAGATTTCCCAACCCTGCTGAAAAGCATCACCATAGCATGATGATACCTCTGTCATTTGTTACAGTGTCACCCAGCAAATGTGCAGTATTAGTTTGATGTTGAGGCCAAAAAGTTCCACTTTAGTCTTATCCAACCACAAGACCTTTTCCACATCTTTATAGTATCTTCTAAGTGACGCTTTGCAAAGTTTTAATGGGCAAGGATATGCCTTTTATTTTATTGTGTGGCGTAAATCTAATACCACGTCTGCTGAATCTCTTGTGATTGTAGTCACTCATGTTTTGTTGTATCCTTCTCTCTAATTTGATTGTCATCTTTATAAATTTGAATGTTTATTTTTCAGGTGGAAGCACTACAGGGTTACAGGGTTGTAGATGTTGCATGTGGAAGTGGAGATGCTCAGACTCTTTGTCTGACAGATGATGACATTGTCTGGTCCTGGGGAGATGGAGATTATGGAAAACTTGGAAGGGGAGGCAGCGATGGCTGTAAAGTTCCAATGAAGGTACCATGAGTTTTTAAATAGATGCTTTATTTATACTGCAGATAAAATTTAAATCTGATATGTGTTTTGTCTTCCTTTCCACTTACTTGGTGTAGCAAACAAGCATTCATTTTAACATTTTATTTTGAGCAACTGATTTATTGCAAAACAGAGCTTTTTGGGTAATGGTTCTGCGTCTGGTGAAGACAATGTATTTGGGGGGAAAAATAATTCAAAACATTCAGAAGGTTTGAATTCACAGTAGAGATAACCAGAAAATGTTGCAAGGCTTCTTTATCTTAAACGACAAAGAGCAGTCAGTGTGAAGGTGGTTGTCAGTGATCAGCTGAGCAGTTACTGTATGTTATATTTATAATGGATTTGCCCATGGTGGTAGTAAAGAATCCTTTAGGAAACTTTACTTATATGAACATAGCTTTGTGGGTGTGCAGCAAATTCTCAAGCAAAGCAAACTTATACTGTCCCATATCATTCTTGCTGCTTGTAGCTAAAAAATTAATCCAACTTGTAATTCATCATGATTACAATTTATTCTGATTGATCTACTCTGGGATTTAGACTCAACCTTCAATAGTTGAGTAGACCAATCTTGTTTCCTTAAATAAAGTAATATATTTGTTATTGAGAGCAGGGGAGATTCAAACAAGAGGACATGAGTTGAGAGTTATGGGGCAAAAGTTTAGGGGTAACACGAGGGTAAACTTCTTTACTCAGAGAGTGGTAGCTGTGTGGAACGAGCTTCCAGTAGAAGTGGTAGAGGCAGGATCGATATTGTCATTAAAAAAAAAATTGGATAGGTACCTGAGTGCAGGTCGGTGGGACTAGGTGAGATTAAGCGTTCAGCACAGACTAGAAGGGCTGAGATGGCCTATTTCCGTGCTGTAATTGTTATATGGTTATATAAATTCAATCTTTGACTTTTGAGACCATTTATGTGACATATTAATACAATGTAGAGTTCTTTCTGCTAACATCCATTATTTTTCCCTATTAGATTGATTCCCTAACTGGACTCGGGGTGATTAAGGTAGAATGTGGATCACAGTTTTCTGTAGCATTAACCAAGTCTGGATCTGTTTATACTTGGTAAGTATTCATCTTTTGTAGTCTGCTCTTTTCATCTTCAGCTGCATTCAATAATCCCTTTACGTCTTAAATATTTTTCGGTTTATTAAAGAGATACAGGTGTCCCCGCTTTACAAATGTTTGCTTTACGCCGCTTTGCTTTTACAAAAGACCTACATTAGTAACTTGTTTTCGCATTACAAAGAGGTTTTTCTGTTTTACAAAAAATTTTCCCATATAAATGAATGGTTCTTCGCTTTACACCATTTTGGCTTAAGAAAAGTTTCATAGGAGCACTTTACCTTTGTAAAGGGGGGACATCTGTATAATGTTGGGATGAAACAGAGAATGCTCAAGTGGACAATGTTTGGGGAAGTTGTGGTAGGTTTATGGATGGAGAGACCAACAATATATTCAAAATATAGGGTCAGGAAGCTCAGCAAATAAGAGCAGGAGTTGGCCGTTTGGCCAGAAGGTCCAAGTTCAAGTTTAATTGTCATTCAACCATACACATTACACCAGCCAAACGAAACGGTGTTCCTCTGGGGTTTAGGTACAAAACACAGAATCAGCAGTTAATTATTTATTATTAACAGCTATTTATTAGTAAACTATTTAAGAACTTTTAAAAAGCTATTTATTAATGCTTTTTGGGAGGGTGATTTTAGATGCATATCATATTTATACTGAGTTAAATACTGTATGTAATTAGTTTTGCTACAGTAAGTGTATGGGACTAGAAAAATGTTGAATTTCCCCTTGGGGATGAATAAAGTATCTATCTATCTATCTAACCACAACACACAGCACGTAAGCACATATAATCATGATAGCATAAAAACATAGTACCTGAATATCATGGCCTGTAGATTGGTGGTGCATGGATGTTGTCCCGGAGCCATGTTTCAGCAGGTCGGTGGGACTAGATGAGAGTCTGCAGCAGTTCCTCATTAAATAGTGCATCGCAGGCAGCACCAATAGAATAGGCCAGCCTCCAATCCAGTGGCACACAGTGAGCTCTGGCACCTCTTTGCTTGACGGCTGCAACAAGTGACCCAGAGGTAAGAATGAGGGCCTGCTCTGCACCTCGACCAAGGCCACACAGCTCCCTGTCGGACTTGCCAATGAACCAGTGATTCGGACTTGCAGTATTTTACACAGTCAATGCCCATTGGGATCTTGTAATCACAACAAAACCATCCAAACCCATCACCTGCTCTATCCATTTGATCATGGAATGCCTCTGCGCTCTACCGCTTTCAGTGCCCTCTTGCTTGGGTGGCTGAAGCAGGTTGTGACACAGTGTTCAACAAGTCCAGCTCCACTGCTACCCAGCCAGTCATAGTGGCGCAGACCTGTGGTACTTGATACTTTTGATCACCACCAGTGTCTTGCCATTGTGAGCAAGACATAGATGAATCATTGCACCTTGGACCCTGAGAGGACGCTTACCAGCAGGTTGAATGTAGACTAGGATATAAGATAGGAAGCAAGCAAGCAGCAAGTTGTACACAAGCTGAAGCTGTTAAAAGAGGAAGGCAGGTGATGTGTCAAATAGTGTTGGATTTATCAAGTGAAGATGTGATGGAATCATGGATAAAGGTTTTTCTTTAGCAGAATTGCTGGAATGTGGAGAGCTACTCAGACTTAGCGGTGGAATAGACAAGCTTTGTGTTAGAAAATACATTGAATAGCTGAAAGAATTATTATTCCCAAAACAAAATGATGCCCCTTCTTTACCATGTTTTATGCAGTATTGCTTTGGGAATCGTATCAGAACCAAAGAGAATGAGTGGGGAAAAAAAGGTTAGGATTGTATAAAGGGAATTCAAGGAACTGGAAGGGAAATTTGAAAACAAGATTTTTTAAACAGCAATGTCATATTTGATATTGTGCTAACAAACCAGCCTGTGAGGATGCAACAGTTTAACCATAGAAAAAAAATTATTAAAAATTATGTTAGGGGAAAAGTTGTAAATTTCTTGCGCACTTGGAGCTATCTGGTGAAAGGTGTATTGAGAAGATGTGGTACATTTGATTGGATCAAGAACCACGTTGAGGATTTAGACTAATACAAGAGGAAGAGGAAATTCATGAATGAGGTCAGCAATTCTGAAAGCTTTTGTTATATTGAGAGTAAAATTGAAAACAGAACATTAAGACATAGGAAAACATGACTTCAAAACTGTCAGAAAGTGTTAGAAAGCAGCAAGTGGCATTAAGTAGTCCATTCAGTTGCCTTGCATTCATCAGGGAAGTTTTTTCCCAAAGCTACAGACTGGATGTTAGAAATTGGCAATGGAAATAACATACTCTTTTTAAACACAATTGTTTTGATAAGGTCTTAATCTGATGTATGTTATTCTTTACAGGGGTAAAGGCGATTACCATAGGTTGGGACATGGTTCTGATGATCATGTCAGGAGACCTCGGCAAGTCCAGGGTTTACAAGGGAAGAAAGTGATAGCAATTGCAACTGGATCTTTGCACTGTGTGTGCTGCACAGAGGATGGTAAGGCTTGTAGAATTTGAAATATTGTAACCAAGTGCTGCTGTCCAGTGGTTTAGTGGGATCAGCACTGGACTTCAAGGCGGAATTCGAATCCAACAGGGTCCCAACCTGGGTAGCAACAGTATCTGTGAGGAAGCAAGGCCGAGCAATCTACTTCCGTATCTGCCACGAAAACCCTATGGACAACTACACTATCTGTGGGGTCGCCTTGAGTCGACGATGACTTGATGGCACTCAACAATGCCTCAACAAATAAGTGCTCAACCCATGAAAATTTTTTACACAAAGTTGCAACGCCGAGTGTGGTCTCAGCAGTGAAATTGTATGTATTCTTTTGTTTTCTTAGAAGGAGGATATTTAGCCCATCATCCTTACCAATTGTTACGGTAATCCTGTCAGTTCTATTCCTTCACTTATTCACCAATAACCGAACCTTCCAAATGTGCCTATCGGCTATCCTCAAATTCTCCTGCTAACTACCTGCCATTGGAGCAATTTTCAGTCGCTAATTCATCTGCCGGCTCATTTTCAGAGTATGGGAGGAATCTGGGCACTTGGGTGAATTCCACATTGTCATGCAAAGAGCATACAGACTCCATTTACAGTACCAGAGATCAGGACTGAATTCATCTTGTTGGAAGACACACTGTTAGATTTTCTTTGTATAGTAATTGTCTCTTTGCTATTTCAGCAGATGCCGATCTGCAATATTGGTTAAAATCTTAAATGAACAAAGAAGAAAGCACTTTTCCGGAGTGAATAAACATTTATGGGTTATCAGTATTTATCTTACATTCTGCTGAGCCTTCTGCTATATTTCTTAGCTGCACCTGCACACTGTAGTAATCAATCTTTATTTTGCCTCATTATTGATAGATCCTATTCAGAACTATTTTATCTCTTGATGTGGTTAATTTACATTAAAATGCAAATTTTAAATAAGTGCGAATATTGATTAAGAATTCCATAAAGAAGTCTGATTTTGAAAATGAAGGCAAATTAATCTGTTGCGTCCTTTTTTGGAAATTAGTAATTGTAAAAATTTGGCTTATAAATTTAATTTAAATTTTAAAAATTTGGCTTATTCTCCCATGTATTGCCTAGAACTTTGATATTACCCACCCCTACTCACCCATGTACTAAAGTTCATGCAATGCCATCTCATAGAACTGTTGGGAGTCAACTGCATAGCTGTGGATTTGCAGTTGCATGCAGGTCACTGTGTTAGTTGACATCTTTTACAATAGTCCGATAATTTCAAAGTCACCATTTTATTCCATGTGCGTGTTGTTACTTGAATTGGTTTTGTTCTTGAGCTGTTGAGCTGTATTTTGGGCTCACGCTTCTTCATTTGTAGTCCAGACCTTGACTTGTTATTCTATGAACTAGCAATGTTATTGTACAATAGTTAGGAAATTGAAAGTTATTATATGGTCTTAGTTAGGCTGATCATTTACAGAGACACAAGATGCTGGAATTTGATGCAACTAACAACCTGCTGGCAGAAGGGTTGAGCAACATCTGTGAGAGGAAAGGAATTGTCAAAGTTTTAGGTCAAAACCCTGCATTACCTCTGATGCTGTGTTTTGACTTGAAACTTTGACAGATACATTCCTCCCTCAGATGCTGCTCAATTTCTGATTTGTGATTTGTGTGTCATTTCATAAGTTTTGATAAAGATTTTTCCCCCAATGAAAACTTTAATTAGTGATGAAGAATGCATTTTTCAAAGTTATTGGCACCTTAGTTACAATTTACACTAAATTATGAAATTAGGTCAACAGTTATTGCTAACCTGATAGTTGGTTTTACCCTACTGTATTAATGACCTAAGTTCGGAAATTAATTGACTGTGAATGTTTTTGACATTTTTAACCACCTGAAGTTAATCCCTTCAAAGAAAACATTTTCATTCCTAAAACAACACACAAAATGCTGGAGGAACTCAGCAGGCAAAGAACCTAGTTGCTTTGGATTTCCATCATCTGCAGATTTTCTCGAGTTTTCAATCCTAAATGAGGCGATGAAATGGCAATATTTTATTACTGTCTGTTTTAGCATTTCTGACCCAGGTATTCCCCTCTCTATGGTGCTTGCTGATGAGGCTAAAACATCAACAATGGCCAATTAGCCAGGGACCCAGAGGATACCCTCCTCCTGTTGATTGGTGTCTGTTAAATAGTCCTTTCAGGGAGAGGAAAAGGAACAAAAATTGAGATAGTTCAAAGGATCTTTTTCTGTGCTCCAGTGCTCTATAACTGACTAAATAAAATAAATAACTCAGATCAACTACTGTCCCATGAACTAAGCTTTCTTTTTCCTTTTGCAAACAAGGAGAAGTTTACACATGGGGTGACAATGACGAAGGGCAACTTGGAGATGGAACCACCAATGCCATCCAGCGGCCCCGCTTGGTCGCTGCACTGCAGGGTAAAAAGATAAATCGTGTGGCATGTGGCTCAGCCCACACCCTGGCATGGTCTACGAGCAAGCCTGCCAATGCAGGCAAGCTTCCATCACAGGTTAGTTATAGCATTATTAGTTAATTGAAAGCTTTCTTGTATAGTCATGTCACTCATAAAGCTTGTCGGTGTGAATGAGTTGCTCTGTGAACTGAGAGGCTCCATGTCTAACATTCCTCATTCTTTGTTATGAGTTGGCAGCCTCAGTCAGAGCTATCCAGACCAAGATGGGATTGTGATGGATGTGTTTAGCAAGGAAGGGCAAATTAAAATATAGTTCTTTTCATCTGGCACACTCGGAGTTACTGGGCTAACGGATTTTCCAAACTAGGGGATATCATTATATCAATGCCCCATAACATAATTCATTTTTTCTTTAAATGTTACATAGTAGAACAATAAATTTTACAGTGAACCCCAAGTTCAAAGGGAGCCCAGGTAAGCTTAAAGGGAGCATGGGAAACAGAACCAGGTAAGGTTAAAGGAAACATGGCCAGTAGAACCAGGCAGGTTTAAAGAGAAGGTGGGAACCGAGGCTCTTTAGCAGGAGGAGGAGACACAAAAGCCAAATGTATTAACCAGGGACCCAGCAAGCAGACATGAATGCGATACCTCAAACACCATCTGATTTTCGCAATCAGTGGTATCTTTTAAAATACATCAATTTGGGCAGCTGCACCTGCCCATTTGACAGACAGACAGGCATACTTTATCGATCCCGAGGGAAATTGGGTTTTGTTACAGTCGCACCAACCAAGAATAGTGAAGAAATGTAGCAATATAAAACCATAAATAATTAAATAATAATAAGTTAACCATGCCAAGTGGAAATAAGTCCAGAACCAGCCTATTGGCTCGGGGTGTCTGACATTCCAAGGGAGGAGTTGTAAAGTTTGATGGCCACAGGCAGGAATGACTTCCTATGAAGCTCAGTGTTACATCCTGGTGGAATGAGTCTCTGGCTGAATGTACTCCTGTGCCTAACCGGTACATTATGGAGTGGATGGGAGTCATTGTCCAAGATGGCATGCAACTTGGACAGCATCCTCTTTTCAGACACCACCATCAGAGAGTCCAGTTCCACCCCCACAACATCACTGGTCTTACGAATGAGTTTGTTGATTCTGTTGGTGTCTGCTACCCTCAGCCTGCTGCCCCAACACACAACAGCAAACATGACAGCACTGGCCACCACAGCCTTGTAGAACATACTCAGCATAGTCCGCCAGATGTTAAAAGACCTGTCTCCTCAGGAAATAGAGACGGCTCTGACCCTTCTTGTAGACAGCCTCAGTGTTCTTTGACCAGTCCAATTTATTGTCAATTCTCATTCCTTTCTGCCACTGGAGTTATTGGAATTTCAGATGGTGAGTCAGATGCTGAACCGTTTGGATTTCCGAATGATTGGAGAACAGATTATTAAAGTTATATGTAACTGTTATTTTCTGTGCCTTTAGTGTCTCAATGCAAATGAGTTTTGCCAACAAGAGCTTGGCCAGTTGGGTGGTTTTAAATTGATAGCATCATCTGAGGATAGCAGATTGAAGACTATTGTTTTCTAGATAATGACTAAATCTATTAATATTTCTTGTGTACTTAAGATTCCAATGGAATATAACTACCTCCAGGAAATTCCAATAATCGCATTGCGAAATAGACTGTTACTACTGCATCATATCTCCGAGCTCTTCTGTCCTTGTATTCCAATGTTTGATTTGGAAGGCCGACTTGATGAAACTGGGCAAGGCCCATCGGTTGGACTTGACACCTTGCGTGGGATATTGATATCACAGGGCAAGGTAGGCTACAGTCCTTATAGAAATAATAAAACTATACTGAAAATACTCGGCTGAAACTGTGAAAGGCAAGAGTTAACGTTTTAGCTCTAAGATCCCTCATCAATAGAGAAGAAACAATTTTGTTTTAAGTTGCAGAGGATGGAAGTGGTTTGGAATTCTTTAATTTCAGATAACTCACTTTCTGTCGGTATCAGAACGAGCTGTTTCTGCTGGGGGTCATCCAATTGTAATATTATTTATGTCTCTTGCTCCATTAATATAGCCTGACATGTCCTACAGCCCTGCTATTACCAACACACTATATTTATTTTCCTCTGTTTTCCCTATTTCAGATGTCCCCATTGATCTATTCATCCCTCTCACCACCTTCTATACAACTTAATATTAGGTTTATTGACAAACACTTTTCAACCTGTAGTGTTAACTCCATTTCACTTTTCAAAGATGCTTCCTGACCTGCTAAGTATTTTCTGCTTCTGCTACTGATTTTACAGCAGTTTCACATAGAAACATAAAAACCTACAGCACAATACAGGCCCTTCAGCCCACAATGCTGTGCCGAACATGTACTTACTTTAGAAATTACCCAGGGTTACCCATAGTCCTCTATTTTTCTAAGCTCCATATACCTATCCAGTAGTCTCTTAAAAGATCCTATCGTATCCGCCCCCACCACCGATGATGGCAGCCCATTCCAGGCTCTCACCACTCTCTGCGTTATACTTAAAAAAAAAAACCCAAAAACAAACAGCAACAACTTAACTCCAGACATCTCCTCTATACCTCCTTCCAAGCACCTTAAAACTGTGCCCTCTCATGTTAGCCATTTCAGCCCTGGGAGAAAGCCTCTGACTGTCCACACGATCAATGCCTCTCATCACCTTGAACACCTCGATTAGGACACTTCTCATCCTTCGTCGCTCCAAGGAGAAAAAGGCCAATTTCACTCAACCTGTTCTCATAAGGCTTGCTCCCCAATCCAGGCAACATCCTATTAAATCTCCTTTGCTCCCTTTCTGTAGTTTCCACATCCTTCCTGTAGTGAGGTGACCAGAATTGAGCACAGTACTCCAGGTGGGGTCTTGGCTCTTAAACTCAATCCCACGGTTGATGACGCCCAATGCACCCTACACCTTCTTAACCACAGAGTCAACCTGCACATCTGCTTTGAGTGTCCTATGGACTCGGACCCCAAAATCCCTCTGATCTTCCACACTGCCAAGAGTCTTACCATTATTTGACCTACCAAAATGAACCATCTCACACTTATCTGGGTTGAACGCCATCTGCTACTTCTCAGCCCAGTTTTGCATCCTATCGATGTCCTGCTGTAACTTCTGTCAGCCCTCCACACTATCCACACAACACCCCCAACCTTTGTGTCATCAGCAAATTTACTAACCCATCCCTCCACTTCCCCATCCAGATCATTTAAAAAAATAACGAAGAGAAGGAGTCCCAGAACAGCTCCCTGAGGCACACCACTGGCCACCGACCTCCATGCTGAATATGACCCATCTATAACCACTCTTTGCCTTCTGTGGGCAAACCAGTTCTGGTTCCACAAAGCAAGGTCCCCTTAGATCCCATGCCTCCTTACTTTCTCAATAAGCCTTGCATGGGGTACCTTATCAAATGCCTTGCTGAAATCCATATACACTACATCTACTGCTCTACCTTCATCAATATGTTTAGTCACATCCTCAAAAAATTCAGTCAGGGTCGTAAGGCATGAGCTGCCTTTGCCAAAGCTCTGCTGATTATTCCTGATCATAATATGCCTCGTGAAATGTTCATAAATCCTCCCTCTCAGGATCTTCTCCACCATCTTACCAACCACTGAAGTTAGACTGGTCTAAAATTTCATGGGCTTTCCCTACTCCTTTTCTTTAATAAGGGAACAACATCTGCAACCCTCCAATCTTTGCCAGAGGATCAGCAACCTCCTCCCACAGTAGCCTGGGGTATATCTTGTCCTGTCCTGGTGACTTATCTAGCTTGATGCTTTCTAAAAGCTTCAGCACATCCTCTTTCTTAATGTCTATATGCTCAAGCTTTTCAGTCTGCTGTAAGTCATCCCTACAATCACCAAGGTCCTTTTCCATAGTGAATACTGAAGCAAAGTATTCATTAAGTATCTCTGTTATCCCCTCCGGTTCCATACACACTCTTCTACTGTCACACTTGTTTGGTCTTATTCTCTCACATCTTATCCTCTTGCTCTTCACATTCATATAGAATGCCTTGGGGTTTTCCTTAATCCTGCGTGACAAGGCCTTCTCATGGCCCCTTCTAGCTCTCCTAGTTTCATTCTTAAGCTCCTTCCTGCTAGACTTAGAATTTTCTAGATCTCTATCATTACCTAGTTTTTTTTAAAACTTTCATAAGCTTTTCTTTTTGACTAGATTTTCAACAGCCTTTGTACACCAGGGTTCCTGTACCCTACCATCCTTTCCCTGTCTCATTAGAACATACCTATGCAGAACGCCATGCAAATAACTCTGAACATTTGCCACATTTCTGCCGTACATTTCCCTGGGAAACAGAAATTGGGAACAGATGTTCTAAGTTCTTGCCTGATAGCTTTATATTTCCCCTTACTCCAATTAAACACTTTCCTAACTTGTCTGTTCCTATCCCTCTCCAATGCTATGGTAAAGGAGATATAATTGTGATCACTCTCTTCAAAATGCTTTCCTACTGAAAGACCTGACACCTGACCAGGTTTGTTTCCCAATACAGATCAAGTATAGCCTCTCCTCTTGTAGGCTTATCTACATATTGTGTTAAGAAACCTTCTCGAACACACCTAACAAACTCCACCCCATCTAAACCCCTTGCTCTGGGAAGATGCCAATCAATATTGGGGTATCTAAAATCTTACACCTCATTGACCCTGTTATTATTACACCTTTCCAGAATCTGTCTCCCTATCTGCTCCCTGATGTCCCTGTTACTATTAGGTGGTCTATAAAAACACCCAGTAGAGTTATTGACCCCTTCCTGTTCCTAACTTCCACCCACAGAGACTCTGTAGACACTCACTCCGTGACTTCCTCCTTTTCTGCAGCTGTGATACGATCTCTGATCAACAGTTCTTTTGCCTCCCTCCCTGTCCTTTCTGAAACATCTAAAGCCTGGCACTCAAAGTAACCATTCCTGCCCTTGATCCATCCAAGTCTCTGTAATAGCCACAACATCATAGCTCCAAGTACTGATCCACACTCTGAGCTTATCTGCTTTGTTCATGATGCTTCTTGCATTAAAATAGACACATTTCAAACCATCAGTCTGAGTACGTCCCTTCTCTATCACCTGTCTATCCTCCCTCTCACACTGCCTACAAGCTTTCTCTATTTCTGAGCCAACTGTCCCTTCTTCCGTCTCTTCAGTTCGGTTTCCACCCCCCAATAGCCTTAGCAAACCTCCCTGCCAGGATTTTGGTTCCCCTCGGGTTCAAGTGCAACCCGTCCTTTTTGTACAGGTCCCGTCTAACCCAAAAGAGGTCCCAATGATCCAGAAATCTGAATCCCTGCCCCCTGCTCCAATCCCTTAGCGACACATTTATCCTCCACCTCACTCTACTGTTATACTTATTGTCGCCTGGCACAGGCAGTAATCCCGAGATGACCGCCTTTGAGGTCCTGCTTCTCAGCCTCCTTCCTAACTCCCTGTAGTCTGTTTTCAGGACCTTCTCCCTTTTCATACCTATGTCGTTGGTATCAATATGTACCACGACCTCTGGCTGTTCACCTTCTCACTTCAGGATATCATGGATGCAATCAGAAACATCCTGTACCCTGGCACCTGGGAGGCAAACTGCCATCCACATTTCTTTTATACGTCCACAGGATCACCTGTCCGACCCCTTAACTTTAGAGTCCCCTATCACTGCTGCCATCCTCTTCCTTTCCCTATCCTTCTAGCCACAGGGCAAGACTCTGTGCCAGAGACTCCACTGTTGCTTTCCCCAGTAGGTGTCCCCCCCCGCCCCCCAACAGTACTCAAACAGGAGTACTTATTGTTAAGAGGGACAGCCACAGGGGTACTCTCAAGTATCTGACTCTTGCACTTCCCTCTCCTGACTGTTACTCACTTATCTGTCTCCCAAGGCCTCGGTATGACTGCTTGCCTTTTGCTCCTCTTTATCACCTCCTCACTTACCCCGACCAGACGAAGGTCATGGAGCTGCATCTCCAGTTCCTTAACACGGTCGCTAAGGAGCTGCAGCTTGACGCACCTGGTGCAGATGTGGGTGTCTGGAAGGCTGGGAGCCTCCCAGACATCCCACTTCCGACACCCAGTGGAGAACACCGCCCTCAGAGACGTACTTCCTATTCCTCACAAGTAGCTTACCTTGCTTCGACCAGTTATCACCAAAGGCCCATTGAATCAAAGGCCTCCTACTCTGTCTCCCTCTATAAAGCTGTCTTTTAAATCCTTCCTGCCAGTCTAACTCACTGATGTTCACGCGCTTGCGCAGGCGTGCCTTGATCAAACCAGTTGGTTTTCTAACCAATTCCACATTTTATTGCAGGAAGCTGCTTTCCGTAAGGTAGTTCAAGCAACGATGGTACGGGACCGACAGCATGGGCCTGTAGTGGAGCTTAACAGAATCCAGGTACAATTTTACAGCAAGCCATAACCAGTTAAGGTGCTAAAACAGGAAGTTCGACTATTCTACCAGCCATTTTTGATGTTCATTCCTTGAGATTGCACAGAATATCACATTCCACACAATTATAAAATACTACCGCATAGAAATGGATCCTTTCAGCTCCCATGATGCTTATTTAAGGAATTCCTATACACCCACATCAGGCCTATACCTCCTTGTTTTTCCTGTCCAAGTACATTTTAGCATTGTAATTGCATCTGCTTCCACTACCTCTGGTAGTTTGATTTAGATATTCACCACTCTGTGTGGAAAAAACATACTCCTTGGATCTTCTTCGGATTTCTTCCCCTACTCCCCTGAAACCTGTTCCCTGTAGTTCTCCACTCTCCTGCCCTTGGAAAAAGATTCTCATCCATATCCCTCATTATTTTAGAAACTCCTGTAAGGTCACCAAGTCCATCATACAATTTTGCTGTTACTTTCAAAGTTCATTTGGAAAATTGTTAAGGTGTCCTCTTTCATATAGATCAGAGGTTCCTAAATATTTCTTATGCCATGGACCAATACCCTTAAGCAAGGGGTCCATGAACCCCAGCTTGGGAACCCCTGTTATTGAGAATAAAAAATTGCTCAGCACCTCGTGGCTGCTTTTGTGGACTCTGTGGTTTGGTGTTTAATGTTTTGTGTTATTTGTTCACTTTTTGTTGTTTGTGCAATTTGTTCTTTTTTATGCATATTCGATGTTGTGTGGGTTTTTTCTTTAAGTGGGTTCTATGGTGTTTCTTTGTGACTTTGCAAGAAGATGAATCTCGAGGTTGTATACAGTATACATATTTTGATAAAAATGTACTTTGAACTTTGATATTTATAATGTGGAAAGTATCAGGGTACATAATGTAGAGTAATACTGAATGAACTGGACAATGCTATGCTGAGAGGCAGATAGTCAGTACCAAGTTTTAAGAAGCAGGAGGTGATGGAAAACAGCTGGATTTGAGAAGGATGAGTCTGGAGAGTTGTTTAATTGGGATTCAAGTGCAATAGTGGAGAGTTCATAGCAGAAGTGATAGTAAATCTATAAGTTAAAGGACTTGAGATGATGTGGTAAAAGGAAGTTGAAGCATAAATGGAAGCCTGGCGACTGCCTATTAGAGCATTTAAAAAAAAATAGTCTTGTCAGAGGACATTTTTCTTCATTAGGTAGGGGATTGCGGTATTAAGGTATCACTTGCACTTTGCAGTGAATTTCTGATAGTTCTTGTAATTTATTCTATATACTTTAGTCACTGCATATCCACTGGAAGTGTTCAGTGATCCAGTATTGGTTAGATTATCCTGTGTACTTTTTCAATCTGTCATTCTTTGCATTATGATTTTGTGAAGACTGAAAATAGCTTATTAATATTATTGTATATAACCTGTCTATTGGTAAGTGTAATAAAATGTTTTGCTCCTTAAAATTCATGGGCTGTAAGATATAGAAGTGATGGGTTGGCAATTGTTTTGACCATTCATTGAACTTCATGAAAATCCTTCGTTTCCTCAGTTTAAAACACTTAGTCACAAGATTATGTTGTCCCCTTTTTTCATTGTCAATTTTCTCCTTTGACAGTTCATCTTTGGGAGTGGAAATTGTATTCTTTCCCCATCATCGCTTTGCTTGCTCATTTTTCTGGGTTACCCAATTCTAAAAATCACCCAGTTTGAATCTCTGCAAGGACTTGCTGTAGTGAGGCGTCCAGAACTGAACGCAGTGTTCCAAGTGGGGTCTGACCAAGGTCCTATATAACATTATCTCTCGGCTCTTGATCTCAATCCCATGATTGATGAAGACCAATGCACCGTATGCCTTCTTAACCACAGAGTCAACCTGTACAGCAGCTTTGAGTGTCCTATGGACTCAGACCTCAAGATCCCTTGATCCTGCTCACTGTCAAGAGTCTTACCATTAATTCTGTATTCTGCCGTCATATTTGACCTACCAAAATGAGCCATCTCCTACTTATCTGGGTTGAACTCCATCTGCCACTTCTTAGCCCAGTTTTGCATCCTAGGAGTTGACAAATAGAAACTAAAGATAAGGTTAGAGTGACTGCTGCCAATATTTTAAAATGAGGATAAACTTTTTAGGAACAGGCTTTTAAAAAGCAAAATTGTGTGACAAAAGACTCATTTAAAGGAATAGTTTTTTGTGTACTACACATTACTGGGGGGGTGGGTGTGGCAGGGAATTATCCAAATTGAACACAGTGAGGCTGCAAAACAATTTTAAGTTTGATTCAATGAGACAAAGTGGAGTTTAGTAAGGACAATGGTAATGAATTAAAGTAGAAAGTGTTCTAATTTGGCTGTAATCTTTTAGCCATGTAGGCAAGTATGGAGACTACAGAATCTTATTTGAAAGATTTTGGTGAATGATTTAGACGATGGTGAAATTAGTTTTCCTAAATTGTTCTTCATGCATTTTGCAATAAATGTCCATGTTTTAGACTGCTTCACACATTGAAGTCTAAAATGTATCCTTCTCTTTAGGTCAAGCGATCCAGAAGTAAAGGAGGTTTGGCAGGTCCGGATGGCACAAAATCTGTTTTTGGTCAGATGTGTGCAAAGATGAGCTCTCTAAGTCCTGATAGCCTGTTGCTCCCGCACCGTGTCTGGAAAGTCAAGTTTGTCGGTATATTTAATTATGAATTTAAATATTGTGTGTTTTTCTTTCCTTTGTTAATTTATGTAGAGCTGATTTTTTTTTTACCTCTAATTTAAACTTTTTTTCCTCCTTTCTATTCAAATTTGTTAGTTCTAAGAGGGAGACCCAAAATTTTTTAGTTTTTCCTTTCTCTTTGCTATTTTCTGCACTTTAGACACTAACCTGGTCCAAGATCTTTGCCTCTTGTGGTCATTGGTGGGAGAAGGACGTAAATGCAGGTGGCTATTGTGGCACAAGGGTCCTGAACTGACACCGCCCCTGAATGCTCTTCTCTGTGGAATTATAGGCCTGTTCAGATTTTGAAGAATTTGATAATTTTCTTTATTATGTACCCCACCAAACATGCAAAAATTATCGGGCACAAAATCAGAAATGAATGAAATAATGATTGATTTATCAGAGGAAAATCTGGTCTCTTGCTCCAGGTGAGTCTGTGGATGACTGTGGTGGTGGCTATAGCGAGTCAATTGCTGAGATGTGTGAAGAGCTCCAGAATGGTTTGACGCCATTGTTAATTGTCACTCCAAATGGAAGAGATGAATCTGGAGCCAACAGGGACTGCTTTCTGCTAAATCCAGCAGCCAAATCACTGCTCCATATGAACATGTTCAGATTTCTTGGTATGTAGATTATTCCAATGTCTTTATGTTGCAAGTTACTTAATTTTAAATTGAAACAATAAAATCAAAATTTAAAGGTGAAATGAAAAATCCATATTTTAAAAGAAATGCAATTGAATATCAAGATTAGGAAATTAATTCTTTCTTTAGAGATTTATTGTATGGCAAGGTAAACTTGTAGTAGGACAGAGCCTAGAATCAAACACATTTTGTTTTTGAAGCAGCAGTGGAGTGGTTTTAAAGTGTTAGAGGAGGTGTGATTTTTGTTTTTCCATTAAGAGCATGGTATGAGTCAAACTCACTGCATGAAACATTGAAGTAGAAGTCATCATTGTATTTACAGCATCCTACTGTTATATTGGGAAGGATCTGTAACTGGGTCTGAATTTGTCAGAAGATTAGACTGGGCTTGTCATGGTCCCAAGCTGGTTCAGATTTGTGTTCCTAGAAGTCTTGGCATCCAGCAATAGTGGTTGAGACATAGCTGCAGACCTTACAGTACTCCATATAATCCCCATGCATGTGGTATTTTTAAAGAGTGTGGGGATGTCCTTAGAATTTCTGGAGAAGTGTAGGTAAGACTATGGCTAGCATGGGCTAATGTGAACAGTTAGATGGTACAGAGCAAGGGGTATGGGAATGGTGAATGAGCCAGGTGAACTCATAATTGATATTGTGTACAATGGTGCTTAAGGGAGTTTTATTCCATTATAAGGAGAGTAGGTTACAGATAGCTATTGGTGTAGTGGGATTGACTTGAGAGTCTACATTTAGAAAATATTGCATGAATGAACATTGGCAGAAAAAGCCAAGAGACCCTGACTGAACTAAATTAATTCGAGCAAAATGTATTTAGTTGGCAGACCTGGATAAAGAGCAGCTGGTCATTTTTCAGTTGACAGAAAAAATTGGTGAGTTGTGGATACTGACAGGGCTAGTCTTTGGCCCCAGAAACACATTGATCAGCTGTTAAGTTAAACAGAATAATTTCAGATGGAATTTAATCTTGGTAAGTGAAAACAGATGAAACAGCGGATTTTTTTTTAACAAACTGAGAGTAGTGAGATATCATCACACGAAACGTCTGACACAAACTTGGTGCCAGCTGGACAATTGTGAGAACACTCAATGTTAGATGATACACTTTGAAATCCTCGTAAGCGAGTAGTTGAATAGTAAATAGTTGGGCTAGTTGGCATTGGCTTCAGTTATTGATAGTGTTTTCTTCTGATGTTTGTGAGTGAACATTGGATATTCAATGATAACAGTGATAAATGCCGATGATACTAAGGTATACTAAGGTAGGAGGTGTTGTGGATAATGAGGTGGGTTTTCAAAGCTTGCAGGGAGATTTATGCTGGTTAGAAGAATGGGCTAAACGTTGGCAGATGGAGTGTAATGCTGAGAAGTGTGAGGTTCTACATTTTGGCAGGAATAATCCAAATAGAACATACAGGGTAAATGGTAGGGCATTGAGGAATGCAGAGGAACAGAGAGATCTAGGAATAACAGTGCATAGTTCCCTGAAGGTGGAGTCTCATGTAGATAGGGTGGTGAAGAAGGCTTTTGGAACGCTGGCCTTTATAAATCAAAGCATTGAGTACAGAAGTTGGGATGTAATGTTAAAATTGTACAAGGCATTGGTAAGGCCAAATTTAGAATATTGTGTGCAGTTCTGGTCACCGAATTATAGGAAAGATACCAATAAATTAGAGAGAGTGCAGAGACGATTTACTAGGATGTTACCTGGGTTTCAGCACTTAAGTTCCAGAGAAAGGTTGAACAAGTTAGGTCTCTATTCATTGGAGCGTAGAAGGTTGAGGGGGGGATTTGATCGAGGTATTTAAAATTTTGAGAGGGATAGATAGAGTTGACATGATTAGGCTGTTTCCATTGAGAGTAGGGGAGATTCAAACGAGAGGACATGATTTGAGAGTTAGGGGACAGAAGTTTAAGGGAAACACGAGGGGGTATTTCTTTACTCAGAGAGTGATAGCTGTGTGGAATGAGCTTCCTGTAGAAGTAGTAGAGGCCAGTTCAGTTGTGTCGTTTAAGGTAAAATTGGATAGGTATATGGACGGGAAAGGAGTGGAGGGATATGGGCTGAGTGCAGGTAGGTGGGACTAGGTGAGATTAAGAGTTCGGCACGGACTAGGAGGGCCAAGATGGCCTGTTTCCGTGCTGTGATTGTTATATGGTTAAATACTGTATGTAGTTTAGTGCCTCTGTGAATATTTTTTCACATTTTTTCTGTTATATTAGAAAAATATATTATTTAAGTAAATTGGTTGGTGAGATTTTTAAAAATTATTTGCCTTTTTCAGCTTGTTCAGAAAGTACATAATTACTGTTACTAATTCATTAATCAATGATAATCTCTGCTAATAAATGATAATCTCTGCTCAGAATTGCCATGCCAAGTGTGAGAATTTTTAAAAAGATTATTGCCAATTTGGGAGCATGCACTCAAAAAGCTTTGCTAGTTCTGGGCTAGATTAAGTACTGAATTTTGTAGAGCAAGATTGAACCACAATTCAAGATGCTGCATTGGGTTTAAATAGAGCAGATGAAAAATTGTTACTTTCTTCTGTTTGTGAATCAGTCAAAGATTATCTGCTGTTGCTGCTTTAAAAATATTATTCTGAAACTTTCCACTTGTGATGTCATGTTAGGTGTGCTTCTGGGTATTGCTATACGTACTGGCAGTCCTTTGAGTCTTAATTTAGCTGAGCCTGTCTGGAAGCAACTGGCAGGAATGAATCTAACAATTGCTGATCTGAGTGAGGTAAACGCTGATTTTTGTGTTTATTTATAACTACTGTACATTTTGCTTTTAGTAGTTTTAACGTGTCCAAATAGTATAACTTCCTTCTTTAAGTGAAAATAATCTACTTGCCAGTATGTATTTCACAACTGGTATTCTGTCTTCAGCAGCAGCTCCCAAAATTCTTCTTGTAGTCCTGTTTTGGAATCTTCGTGTCAGATTTGTGTCCTCTTTGGTTCTATCCGTACATTAAAGCCATAATACTGCCTGTAATCATGACCAGTGCTCCATCCTTGGTCGCGATCACGCTGCAATCTTTGACATTGTGTACATCATCCGTACTTGTTATCCGGTTCAGCGAGTAGCACCCACTTGTTTTCATTGTTGCCTATATAATTGTTGTAAGGCACCTCAAAAAACAACAGTGTATCCCATTTCTGCAGTTATCTCCAGGGACCCTCAACGATCCCCCTTTGCTTCTCTCTAATCATCCACATATTGTCCATGACATACATAGGGCTTGTTATATTATTGAAACCTGCTCTATCTCAGCACCTCTATCTCTAGGTTGTTCATCTGGTACACAATTCTAGAACCTGCAACTCTCTCTAGTTACAAACTGGATTAATCCAAGCTGGTCCTGTACTTCTGCAAACTTCTAATGGATTCTTTCTCCTCCCTGGAAACTGCCTTAAATTGGATGAGAATGATATTAATTTTGTCATGCAATAATATTTATACCCAAGCCAACCTCTGATTTTTTTCCAGTAAAAAATCCCTGCATTTTTATGAGTTAGCCCACTCAGTATATTGCAAGCTGGAAGCCTCATTTGTTATACCTTTTTATGACTCAATATGCCTTTTATTTGGGCTTCTGTATTCCAATACTTCCCTTTTTAACTTGTATGTTCACCCTCTCTAAATTAAGGTCATGTAAACCTTGCCTGTATCTACTAAGAAAAACAACTTGGATTTACTGAAAGCTTGATATTCCTAAATCACCTTGGATAATGTCTGTTCCTCACTGTTTTAATTTTAAAAAGCACCCCACAGCTACTTATTAATGTATTTGACATCAAATCATGCTTGCCCATAACCCTTGTGTTTGTCAGTCCTGATGAAGGGTCTCAGTCCAAAACGTAGACTGTTTACTCTTCTCCATAGAGGCTGCCTGACCTGCTGAGTTCCTTAAGCATTTTCTATTTGTTGCTTACTAATTCACTATGCTGTAGATTTAAAATTCTTATCAATTTATTTAAATACCTTCCTTTGCATATCTTTTCTTGTGTGGCTACTCTTTTGGTCCTAAGCTATGGATTCCTAGAATATCCTGTTTTATCCCTCTACCTGCCAGGCATTCCTTTGGTGGTTAAAAGCTTCATTTAGCTGAAAGCTGTTGTGCGTTGATGCTGTGGTGCTTTTTAAGAACTGTGTATATATTGGTCCATGTTCTTGCTCGTAGGTTGATAAAGATTTTATTCCTGGCCTCATGTACATCAGAGACAATGAAGCTACAGCTGAGGAATTTGAAGCCATGGCTTTGCCTTTCACTGTGCCAAATGCAAGTGGCCAAGATATTCAACTGAGCTCCAAGCATTCCCATATTACACTGGAGAACAGGGCTGAGTATGTAAGACTGGCCGTAAACTACAGGTAAAGTGGATCACTCAATGTTCTTTCATAATGACTTGGCGTAGTTATGAATGTTGTTCTATAATGTAATTTTGTCATGAGACCTGACTGATATGAACTGAGAAAACCATATTCCAACCCAAACATAACCGGTAGTATAAATTCTGAAACTCAGGAATGAAGTTACAAATCCACAGGTTCAGTGCCCACGTGTGGGAGGGGTGGGATAATTACAGAGGAGCTCAGAGACACTATCATCATGACTATCTTCAAGAAAGGGGTACATTTAACTACATGAAGGGGCTCCCTGCTGCCTTCAATTGCTTTCTCCTATTAGCCAAAGGGATTTGTGGAACAGCTCAGTGTTAATTCCATCCGTCCTGAAGCACAGTGGGCATAATCTTCACTGTACAATGACTCCAATGAAAATACATGGAGGAGCACCGGTCACCATTGTGAGGGTTAGCTCTGGTTTCCTCCCACATTCCAAAGTTGGGCAACTGTTCAGTTTGGTCCATTTGTAATTGGGTGATGCGGGCTCATTGGGCTGGGAGGACCTGTGTGCAGCATCACTAAATTAAAAAAAACAATTAAATAAACATGGTCTCTTTTAACCCCATCCAAAAATCTCTGATTCCGGTTTTGAAGGATTGTGGGTTTTCTGCTTCAAATTCAGTTGCCCTCAGAAATTCATTTGTATCTGATGATTATTCCATGACAACATGCATGCCACAATATTAACCAGTGGAGTCAACAACAGAACCATTCTTTAACAGTTGCGTTATTCCTTCAAATATGTTTATTAAAACTTCCTGCGGGCATGGAGCTAATCTTCAGAACAAATAGAATCAGGTTTATTATGACTGACATGTGTTGTGGAAATTGGTTATTTTGCAGTAGCAGTGCAGTGCAATACATAGAATATACTATAAGTTATAACCACATAACAATTACAGCACTGAAACAGGCCATCTCGGCCCTTCTAGCCTATGCCGAATGCTTACTCTCACTGGCCCGCACTCAGCCCATAACCCTCCATTCCTTTCCTGTCCATATACCTATCCAATTTTACTTTAAATGACAATACCAAACCTGCAAATAATAAGAATAATAATAAGAAATGTATATTAAAAGATGGGTTGTGCGAAAAGAAAGCTAAAATAGCAAGGTAGGGTTCAGGGGCAGTTCAGAAATCTGATGGCAGAAGGGAAGAAGCTATTCCTAAAAGGTTGAATCTGTGTCTTCATGGTCCTCTTCTTCTTTCCTAATGGTAGAAATGAGAAGAGGGGATATCCTGGAGGGGAGGGGTGGGTACTAAATGAGGGATGCCACATTTTGAGACAATGTCTTTTTGAAGATGTTCTTGAAGCTGGGAAGCTAGTGCCCATGATGAAACTGAATAGGATGCTGTTCACTCTCTAGTGACTACACTTAAACATGAAGATAAATCATAGCTCAGCATCAAGCTGCATTATTCAAGTGTTTGTGCTTGTGCTCACTCAGAGCTCTGAGCCACTGTAGTAATTTCAATGAAGTGTGTGAGACGATCACCTCACACTTATCTGGGTTGAACTCCCATCTGCCACTTCTCAGCCCACTTATGCATCCTATTGATGTCCAGCTGTAACCTCTGACGGGCCTCCACACTATCCACAACACCTCCAACTTCTGTGTCATCAGCAAATTTACTAACCCATCCCTCCACTTCCTCATCCAAGTCATTTATAAAAATCACGAAGAGAAGGGGTCCCAGAACAGATCCCTGAGGCACACCACTGATCACTGTCATCCATGCAGAATATGACCTGTCTGCAACCACTTCTTGCCTTCTGTGGCAAGCCAATTCTGGATTCTCAACACAATGTCCCCTTGAATTCCATGCCTCCTTACTTTCTCAATAAGCCTTGCATGAGGTACCTTATCAAATGCTTTGCTGAAATCCATATACACTACATCTACTGCTCTACCTTCACCAATGTGTTTAGTCAGGTCCTCAAAAATCCAATCAGGCACATAAGGCACAAGCGCCCTTTGACAAAGCCATGTTGACTATTCCTAATCATATTATGACTCTCCAAATGTTCATAAATCCTGCCTCTCAGAATCTTTTCCATCAACTTGCCAATCACTGAAATAAGACTCACTGGTCTATAATTTCCTGGGCTATCTCTGCTTCCTTTCTTGAATAAGGGAAGAACATCTGCAACACTCCAATCCTCTGGAACCTCTCCCGTCCCCATTGATGATGCAAAGATCATTGCCAGAGGCTCAGCAATCTCCTCCCTTGCTTCCCACAGTAGCCTGGCATACATCTCATCTGGTCCCGGAGTTCTATCCAACTTGATGCTTTCCAAAAGCTCCAGCACATCCTCTTTCTTAATATCTATATGCTCAAGCTTTTCATTCCATTGTAAATCATCCCTACAATCGCCAAGATCCTTTACAATAATGAATACTGAAGCAAATTATTCATTAAGCACCTCTGCTATCTCCTCCAGTTCCAAGCACACTTTTCCACTGTAACTCTTGATTGGTCCTATTCTCTCATGTCTTATTCTCTTGCTCTTCACATACTTGTAGAATGCCTTGGGGTTTTCCTTAATCCTGCCCGCCAAGGCCTTCTCATGGCTCCTTCTGCTCCCCTAATTTCATTCTTAAGCTCCTTCCTGCTAGTCTTAGAATATTCTAGATCTCAATCATTTCCTAGTTTTTTGAACCTTTCGTAAGCTTTTCTTTTTTTCGTGATTAGATTTTCAACAGCTTTTGTACACCATGGTTCCTGTACCTTACCATCCTTTCCCTGTTTCATTGGAACATACCTATGCAGAATGCCATGCAAATATCTCCTGAACATCTGCTAAATTTCTGCCGAACATTTCCCTGAGAACATCTGTTCCCAATTTCTGCTTCCAATTTCCTGCCTTTTGGCCTTCCTGCCATATTTACAAGATATTAAGAGGAATAATTAGAGTGGACAGCCAGCGCCTCTTCCCCATGGCACCACTGCTCAATACAAGAGGAAATGGCTTTACGGTAAGGGGTGTGAAGTTCAAGGGGGATATTACAGGAAGGTTTTTACTCAGAGTGGTTGGTGCATGGAATGCACTGCCTGAGTCTGTGGTGGAGGCAGATACACTGGTGAAATTAAAGAGACTACTAGACAGGTATATAGAGGAATTTAAGGTTGGGGGGGTGGAGGCAGGGTTTAAGGTTTGGCACAACACTGTGGGCCGAAGGGCCTGTACTGTGCTGTAGTATTCTATGTTCTATGTTCTAACTTGTCTGTTCCTATCCCTCTCCAATGCTATGGTAAAGGAGATAGAATTATAATCGCTATCTCCAAAATACTCTCCCACTGACAGACCTGACACCTGATCAGGTTCATTTCCCAATATCAGATCAACTACAGCCTCTCCTCTGTAGACTTATCTACATGTTGTGTCAGGAAACCTTCCTGAATATATCTAATAAACTCCACCCCATCTAAACCCCTTGCTTTAGGGAGATGCCAATCAATATTTGGGAAATTAAAATCTCCCACCACAGCAACCCTGTTATTATTACACCCTTCCAGAATCTGTCTCCCAATCTGCTCCTCGATGTCCCTGTTACTATTGGGTGGTCTATAAAAACACCCAATAGAGTTTTTGACCCCTTCCTGTTTCTAACTTCCACCCACAGAGACTCCGTAGACAATCACTCCATGACTTCCTCCTTTTCTTGGATCCCTCTGCCATTTGGCTGAACTCAGCCTCATCCCCAGTTACTTTAGAGCCCAGCCCCCCTTCCTGGTCCAGTTGCAAGCCTGCCTGAGCACTGCTAGTCGTCCCCCCCCCCCCCCCCCCCAATGTCACCTGCCTCAGCGTGAGAAAGGTTCAGAATCTCTTTCTCAATTATTGGGGAGTTGGTGAAAGGCAGCATATACAACACCCCCTTTCCTCATCTTCTGAGTCCGTATCCCTTTCAGGGGCTGGCGCCGGTTTAATCCTTCCTGCTGCTGGTCCTTCAGTCTTGCCACGTTGCTGCAGGTGTAGGGCCCCAGTCAGACTCTAGGTCAACACGCAGCTCTTGTCCCAGAGGTAGAAGGTGGTTTCGATGGAGAATCTTGACAGGCCCCTTGCTCTGCAGAAATGAGAGCAACTTGCCTTCAAATTCTCTGCCCCCAGCTCGGGGAAATTTGGCTTCCAAATCGGCACGCTGGCATTTCCCCCCATCCTACCGGAAATATGGATAGCCCACGGTGCCCCCCCTCTCCCGGGGCCCCAATATTATCAGGCAGTTCTATTGCTGTTACTTCAGTGCTGATCTGAACTAGAACAAAGTCTTTGCCCACCATAACATCCAAAACCATGTATCGTAATCACTTTACCGAACAATAGTTTAACACAGACTAAAACACACAACCCACTGGATCAGTGCTCAGGGCAATCACACAGCATCCAATGAAATTGATCCCAGACAAGCCCCCACAATGAAACACCCTGGTTTCCTTGGGCGTAAGTCTAGGGAAGGCTACCTCCAGCCCTGCAAAACTTGTGAGATTGAGGCGCGCTCGATCCCACCCCAAAACTCGGTTTGTGTGGATGCTGTGTCACTTGCTACCCTGTTACAAATTAATGCCACGAAATAACAGACAGTACACTGCATACGATTAAAGGAATTACATTTATAAATCTTAACTGAAGGGTTAGTAAAGAATAACGAAAAGAAAAGGACCATTCTAATTAAACCGGCAAATGTGCACAAGTTGGATCTCATCTTGAACTTCTCTGTCACTCACGTACTGGGCCCTCGGTCAACACGAAAGCACACATCACCTTCCAAATGCCACTCGCAATCCATTGTGAACTAACGGGTCTCCCACTGGATCGTATGCTACGACCGGCTCTTCCCAGCATTTTCTCTCTTCATCTCCTCTCGAGAAAAAGCCCCAAGCCCGTCCGTATTGTACCTCACCAAGAAAACTTCCTGCTAATTGGATGACCCACATTCCACATCATCCATTATCTCCAACAATAACCCAAACAGGCTGAAAGTAGAACAGCAGCTCTTACAGAGCTGCTTAATGAAATAGCTACAGCGTAGCACTAAAGATGTGAACCAGGGCATTACACTCATACAGCCTCAGCGTTACATTCTTGCTCTTGTATTCTAGCGCTTTTGAAGTGAATGCTAACATTGAATTTACCTTCCTTACCACCACCTCAATCTGCAAGCTAACCTTTAGGAAGTCCTGCACAAGGACTCCCAAATCTCTTTGTATCTCTGATTTCTGAATTTTCTCCCCATTTTAAAAAATAGTTGATGCCTTTATTCCTTCCACCAAAATGCATGACCATATGTTTCCTACACTATATTCCATCTGCCACTTATTTGTCCTTTCTCCTAATTTGTCTTTAGTCCTTCTGCAGGCTCCCTGCTTCCTCACCACTACCTGCTCCTCCACCTGTTTTCATGTAGTCTGTAAGTTTGGCCACAAATCCGTTAATTCTGTCATTCAAACATTGATATATACCGTGAAAAGAAGTATTTCCAACACTGGTCCCTGCAGAACACCACTGGTAGCCAACCAGAAAAGATCTCTTTTATTCCCACTCTTTGCTTCTTGTCAGTCAGCAATCATCTATCTGTGCTCTTATCTTTACTGTAATGCTGTCAATCTTGCTTTAACAGCCTCATGTGCAGCACCTTGTCAAAGGCCTTTTGAAAATCCAAGTGGACAACATCCATTAGCACCCCGTTGTCTACCCTGCCTGTTATTTAATGCTTGTGTTGATAAGTTCTTGCTTGGTAATGCTGTCAAAGGTTACGGGGAGAAGGCAGAAGAATGGGGTTAAGAGGAAAAATAAATCGGCCATGATCTATGGTGGAGCAGACTCGATGGGACAAATAGTCTAATTCTGCTCCTATGTTTTATGGTCTAATTGTAAAAGAAAGTTTGGAGATAAGGACTTCAGATCTGGCACAAAACATTGGGCAGCATTGCTACCCAGAGTATCTTGAACAGTCATCTCTCAACACTGGAAAAATACCATCCACATTATTTACCTAAATTCCTCAAAATTCATTGAAAGGATCAGTAATGTCCTCTCTCTGTCACTCACAGTATCCTTGGTTATACCAGGGCAGCTTTGCTGAGGACATCATAAATCCATACTAAGTTCCCAAAAACAATATTTTTTTCTGATCTCTGGGTGATAACATTACCAAACATGCAGAGAAAAAAAGATTCAAGGATGTACTCAAAAAGATTCATTAAAGAAATGTAACATCTATGACTTCAGAGATTCTTGGACCCATGACCACTTGGAGTTCTCAGCATTATCCTGAATGTTGCTCTTCTGCTCCAAGGCCATGCATCAGATGTACGTATAGCCCATGCACAAGCAGTGGGTGGAACAAGTCATTGCACAAGCTGACAACCTATCCTGCCCCATCAGCTTTTATCTACCCTATCTCTGGAAGTGTCTATGCTTCTCAAACTGGCCTCATAAGCCCTATCTGGAGTTTAAAAAAAATATAGAGTAGATATAGAGATATGAGATTTCAGATGCTGGAAGTCTGGAGCAACAAAAAGAATACTGGTGGAACGCGGTGGGTAAAGTGGCATTTGTGGAGGGAAATAGAGAACTAGTGTTTTGGGAAAAGACCTTTCATCTGAACTGGAATGAATCCTTGATCCTGAGAGGCTGCTGAAGAAGGAGAATGATCATGGGTGATCACAGCAGCAGTGGGTTTTGATGTTATTTCATCTTGAGGTCATAAAAGTTCTGGTTTATAAGAAGTTACAGTAAAGCAGCTACTAATTTGCTGTGGTTTATTTGTTGCAGGCTTCATGAATTTGATGAGCAGGTTGCTGCTGTCCGAGAGGGTATGGCGAGAGTCGTCCCTGTGCCCCTTCTTTCTCTCTTCACTGGCTATGAACTGGAAACAATGGTACAGACTTCCTTTCTTAAAAAAAATTACCTCTGATTTGAATGTTCTCAATTACATGATTAAGTCATCTATCACTTTGAATTATGCTTTGTAAGATTACTCTTGAAGTAAAATGTTGAATTGGTACGAAAGTCTAATACTTCCCTTTGCTTTATAAACTGGTTATGTGCTTAAAATACACCAGTATTTTCATGAACTGAGCTTGATTTGTGGCCCGACAAATAGCCATAAAAATGTTCTTTGTCAGAAAAGATAAATTTATGAAAAGTAATTGATAAATACAGTAGTAAACCACATTATTAATATCTGGTACTTACTTTCACCCCTATCATATTTTCCTTCCTTTGCAATCACATTTCCCCTCCCCTCCCTTCCTACATTCTTTGTCCCTTCCTAATTCCTTCATCCTTTTTCAGTTTTGCTTTCTCTTTTCTCCTCTGGGGCACCTCGGTGGTGCAGCGCTTTGACTTCCAACTTTGATTCCCCAGGAGGCCATTTGGTAACAACCAGTAGTTATCCACAGTTATTCAGTATTAAGCAAGGCTTGAGGTTTGCCTCATGTTGGCCCAATATAGTGCAGGGATTACTGTAAGCATGTGCCCGTTGCACACTAGCAATCTCACAGGTGTCTTGGGTATTTCCTTTTGATTCAGTGTTGATAATTAGAAACTTATAACTTGATATATCCAATCTTTGGCTGTGTTAGGTCACCAACATTATAAAGGCTGATGTACATTGATCTAGTGCCACTAAATAGGGTCTAATT
Source organism: Hypanus sabinus (assembly GCF_030144855.1). NCBI lineage: Eukaryota > Metazoa > Chordata > Chondrichthyes > Myliobatiformes > Dasyatidae > Hypanus > Hypanus sabinus. Next base: position 21,554,039 of record NC_082708.1, read on the forward strand.
GGTACATAATCAATCACTTGTCACATATTTCCTCCTTTGATGAAAATCTCTTTATGGTTATTTGTCAGGCAGCAAGATAAGCTGAGTTCATGGAAGTGCCAGCGTAGGAATATTAGGTACCGAGGAAATTTGAACAATGAATCTCCTTACTATACTTGACTATGCATCTTGTGTATCCTGCTGCCTCAATAAAGCAGCCACCATAATCAAAGACCCCCACCCTCCCTACACATTCTCTTCTTTCTTTGTTTGAGAAGAAGATACCAAAGCCTGAAAGTGTGTATCTTCAGGCTCTAGAATAGTTTCTATGCTTAGGTAATAAGACCATTAAATCATTCCCTAGTACAATAAGATGAACTGCACTGCTGCCATGAAACAATAAATTTCACAACATTGTGATAATAATAAACCTGATTAGATCATAAGACATAGGAGCAGAATTATTCAGCCCATCGAGTGTGCTCTGCCATTCCTTCATGGCTGATCCCAAATTCCACTCAACCCCATACACTTGCCTTCTTGTTATATCTTTTGATGTCCTGACCGATCAGGAAACGATCAACTTTCACCTTAAGTATATGCATAGACTTGGCCTCCATGGCAGTCTGCGGCAGAACATTCCACAGATTCACTACTTCCTAGTTTAAAAAAAAATCCTCCATACCCCTGTTCAAAGGGTTGCCCCTCAATTTTGAGGCGGTGGATACTCCCACCATAGGAAACATCCTCTCCACTTCCATCTTATCTAGCCCTTTCAACATTCGGTAGCTTTCAGTGAGACCCCCATGCATTCTTCTAAATTCCAGTGAGTACAGGCCCAAAGATGCCAAATGTTTCTCATACATTAATCTCTTCATTCCTGGAATCATCCTCATGAACCTCCTCTGGACTCTCTCCAATGACAACACATCCTTTCTGAGATACGGTGCCCAAAACTGTTGACAATACTTCAAGTGTGGCCTGACTAGTGTCTTCTAAAGTCTCAGCATTATCTCCTTGCTTTTATATTCTATTCCCCTTGAAATAAATGCCAACATTGCATTTACTGCCTTTACCACAGACTCAACCTGTACATTAACATTCTGGGAGTCTTGCATGAGGATTCCTAAGTCTCTCTGCACCTCTGATGTTTGAACCCTCTCCCCATTTAGATAATAGTCTGCACTACTGTTCCTTTTACCAAAATGCATTATCATACATTTCCCAACATTATATTCCATCTGCCATTTTTTTTTGCCCGTTCTTCCAATTTGTCTCAGTCCTGCTACAATCGCATTGCTTCCTCAGCACTACTGACCCCTCCATCTATCTTTGTATCGTCTACAAACGTTGCCACAAAACCATTAATTCCATTATCTAAGTCATTGGCAAACAATGTGAAAAGCAGCAGTCCCAATATTAACCCCTGAGGAACACCACTAGTCACCGGCAACCAACCAGAGATGGCCTATTTTCTTCCAACTGGCTGCATCTTGCCTGTCAGCCATTCTGCTATCCATGCCAGTACCTTTCCTGTAATGCCATAGGATTTTATCTTGTTAAGCAGCCTCATGGGTGGCACCTTATCAAATGCCTTCTGGAAATCCAAGTAAATAACGTCAACTACCTCTCCTTTGTCCTCCCTTTTTGTTAATTCCTTGAAGAACTCTAGCACACTGCTGGTGACTTCCACAGTGAAGACCGATGCAAAGTACCCATTCAACTGTCCCCCATTACTACCTCATCAGCATTGTTTTCCAGTGGTCCAAATCAGCTCTCACTTCTCTTTTACTCTTCGTGTAACTGAAAAACTTCTGGTGTTCTGCTTTATATTATTGGCTAGTCTGCCCTCGTATCTCATCTTTTCCCTTCTTATAGCTTTTTTGTCAGCCTTAACTTCCTTTGTCAGCCACAGTTGCCTACCCCTGTACCTTGTGAACTATTTCCAGAAACTTCAGCCATCTCTGCTCTGCCATCATCCCTGCCAGTATCTTCCTCCAATCCACCTAGGCAAGCTCCTCTCTCATTCCTCTATAATTCCCTTTTTTCCATTGCGATACAGATACAAGTGAATTATGCTTCTCCTTCTCAAATTGCAGTATGAATTCAATCATATTATGGTCACTGCTTCCTAAGGGTTCCCTTACGTTAAGCTCCCTGGTAAGATCAGGGTTATTACACAACAACCAAGCACGTGCTGCTCTAAAAAGCTTTCTTGTAGGCATTCAACAAATTCCAACAAATTCTCCTGTGATCCAGTACCAACCTGATTTTACCAGTCCCTTGCATATTGAAGTCCCCCATTGCAATTGTGTCATTACCCTAAATGCCTTTTCCAGCTTCCTTTGCAATCTCAACCCTGCATCTTGGCTGCTATTTGGAGGTCTATATATCATTTCCAGAATGTTTTGTTTAACCCTTGGAATTCCTTAACTCTACCCACAAAAGTCATCATTCTCTGACCCTATGTCACCTCTTCCTAAAGATGTAATTTCATCTCTTGCCAACAGAGTCACTGCTCTGTCTATGCCTTCCTGTCTGTCCTTTTGATACAAAGCATATCCCTTGATGTTAAGCTCTCAACTATGACCTCCTTTCAGCCACTACTGATTGATGTCCACAATGCCATACCAACCAGTCTCTAATTGAGTCATGAGTTTGTCCACCTTATTCCAAATGCTACACACATTTAAGTACAGAACCTTCAGTCCTATATTCTTTGCCCTTTTTAATTTTGCCTGTGGTTAACTCTTTGCTCTGTCTGCATTTGTACCCAGTCATTGGCTTGTCCTTCCTTACATTCATGTTACACCCATCATTTGTACACCTCGGCTCTATCATACTGGTTCCCATCCCCCTGCCATATTAGGTTAAACCACTCCCAACAACTCTAGTAAATCTGACGGCAAGAATATTGATCCCCCTCGGATTCAAGTGCAACCCGTCCCTTTTGTACAGGTCCCACCTGCCCTAGAAAATGTCCCAATTATCCAGAAATCTGAATCTCTCCCCACTGCTCCAATTCTTCAGCCATGCATTTATCTGCCACCTCATTCTATTCCTATCCTAACTGTCGCTTGACACAGGCAGCAATCCTGAGATTGCTATCCTTGAGGTCCTACTTTTCAGCTTCCTTCCTAACTTCTTTTTTCAAGACCCCCTCCAGTTTTCTTCCTATGTTTTTGGTATTAATATGTACTATGACTTCTGGCTGCTCACCCTCCCTTTTCAGGATATTGTGGATGTGCCCAGAAACATATGGGACCCTTGCACCTGGGAAGCAAACTACCATCCGTGTTTCCTTTTTGTGTCTATCCCACTGACTGAAGAGTCCCCTGTAACTGCTGCCATCTTCTTCATTTCCCTACTTCCTTACCCTTTGGACTTGGTGCCAGAGATATGGCCGCTATTGCTTCCCCCAGGTAGGTCATGTCCCCAACAGTACTCACAATGGAGTACTTATTGTTGAGGGGTACATCCACAGGTGTGCTCTCCGTTATCTGACAATCCTTTTCCCTTTCCTGACAGTCACCCATTTATTGGTCTCCTGCAGCCTGGGGGTGACTACCTCCGTGTAGCTCCTGTATATAACTGCCTCATTTTCCCTAAGAAGCCATCAAGTTGAAGCGCCAGTTCCCTCGCATGGTCTTTTAAGAAGCTGCATCTTTATGCACCTGGTGTCGATATGGCTACCGGGGAGGCTGGGAGTCTCCTGGAAATCCCACATTTGACACCCAGAGCAGAACACTGGCTCCGTAGGCATGCCCCCTATTCTCTCTAGAGTTGAATAAGAAATAAGGAATGAACTTACCTAGACGCCGCCTGTTCTTGCTGAAGCCTTGTTGAGCCAAAGCCTGGCTACTCTGCCTCAGACCATTCTGATTCTTGAACTCCGATATAATTTATGATCTTGCACTTAGTCTACCTGCACTGCACTTTCTCTGCAGCTGTTACATTTTCTTCTGCATTGTTATTGTTTTATCTGGTTCTACTTTGATGCACTGTTTTGATTTGATCTGTATGAACAGTATGCAAGATGAGCTTCTCACTGCATCTCGGTACTTTCAAACTTCAAAGTACGATTATAATCAAAGTACATAGATTTCACCAATAAAGCCCTGAGATTAATTTTCTTGTGGGCATACTCAATAAATTTGCTTCAATTGTTTGCATGATTTGTATTTTTTTCTCTTGTGCATCGAGTGTTGGTGTTTTATTCTTTTTCTTTATTTGGGTTCTTTCAGGTTTCTTGCTTTGCGGCTACCTGTAAGCAAACAAATCACTAGGTTGCATAATTTATACTTCCTGTGATAAATGTATTTTGAATTGAATTCAATTGAAAGATACAAATTGAATTATCTTTAATTGAAGGGATCAAGTGGAAATCCAGGGGCTCAATTGGAAAAAAAAACTTTTTGCACAGAAGGGGACAAAGAAGCAATCCAAAATAGCTGATAATGACTAAAACTGAATGGCCTCTCTTTGTAAAATTGTAGGTGTGTGGAAGTCCCGATATACCACTTCATCTTTTGAAGTCTGTAGCCACGTACAAAGGAATAGAGCCAAGTGCTCCATTAATTCAGTGGTTCTGGGAAGTGATGGAATCCTTCTCCAATACTGAACGCTCCCTCTTCCTGCGCTTTGTGTGGGGAAGGACAAGACTGCCGAGGACAATTGCAGACTTCAGAGGACGGGATTTTGTTATTCAGGTAATGTCTCCATGTAGGAATGGACAAGTGAAACAGTTGAGTTGTACGGTAGTGAAATCTGAATTTGGGTTAGTGAATCAGGGTTAGGGTTAACAATGTCTCAACTGCGTCAGCTTCTTCAGCACACAAAACCAGTGAATATTACTATAGGTGCAATGCTCTTCAAGACATGTTATATTCCTTACAGGTGTTGAAGAGATCTCAGGGCATAAAGCTGAGGAAGGGTTTCAGTGCTTTTGCTTGTATTCTAGCTGGTATATCGCTGTACCAACATCACTAGAACTGGAGCACCTGGAGGAAACCCACATGGTCACGGGACAAATGTACAACTTCTTACAGACAGTAGCAAAGATTGAACCCTGATTGCTGTGAATTGATGCACTAACCACTCCCCTTATCTATTAGGAGCACCAAGTACAGTACTGTAAGACTACCTCTCCCTCCCTTCTCCATCTTTTCCCTCCCATTCTCTTTCTTGGTCAATTTCCCTCCCCTTATCTAGTCCTTCTCACACCCTTCTACCACTTCCTCTACATCTTCATTTTCCATCTCTTCTCCATCCTTTGTTCTCCCCTTTGCCCATTGTAGTCCAGAATTTTGTAAGTCCCAAGAAAATGCTCCAGATAATTGTGAGATCAGGGAAGGGGTATGGTGAAATTCTAGGGTATGTCTATATATCTGTCCCAAAATCTCTTTGACTCCTCTACCATTAGGCAGGAGGTAGCATTGGGAACAAGGGCTATTAGGATGGAAAACAGCTTCTTCCCCCAGACCTTGAGACGACTGAACTCCCTGCCACCATCCAGGTCTCATCACTCATGAAGTGTGAGAAGAGTTATACTGTTTACTTTTTAACTTGTGTCATAAATGCACTTTATGCTAAGTGTCAATCTTCTGGAATATATTTTACTATTTGTTAATTTATTTGTGGTAATATTACTTTGTGTTATGTGTGAGTTTTATGTACCGTGTGGTGCACCTTGGTCCAGAGGAGCTTTGTTTTATTTAGCATATACTGTACATGTTGAATGACCATAAACATTATTGAACATTTATTGTGGTTGGGTCCTAGATTGATCTGATCGTTAATGGTAGATATTTTTATCTTGTGGCAGGTGCTGGACAAGTACAATCCTCCAGATCACTTCCTTCCAGAATCTTACACTTGTTTTTTTCTACTGAAGTTGCCCCGATACTCGTGTAAGCAGGTGTTGGAAGAAAAACTGAAATATGCTATTCACTTCTGCAAATCAATCGACACAGATGACTATGCTCGTATTGCACTGACAGGGGAGCCTGCAGCTGATGACAGCAGTGATGACTCTGATAATGAGGATGCAGACTCTTTTGCGTCTGATTCCACGCAGGACTACTTAACAGGCCATTAGAGGCAGAAGAGACATCTGATGAGCTCAAGTCACATTTTTGAGCATACCTTTGGGACAGCAACATCTTTCAAAAATGCTGTGAATATTTCAAAGAACAAAAGTGAATTCAGATAGTAGATTAATGCAGAAAATTTACAGTTCTCAGAACCACAGTGCACAAATAAATATTTATTGCTTATAGTAGTTGACTAATACTTTTAGAGCAAATGTGTAATTTAGACTATGGTACTATTTTCCTCACAAACTCGATACATAAATTATAGTTTGGTGAGGTTTACTTCTGTTTCCCGATGCTGCACACCATAGACACAGATTAGATTTAATACCTTCTGTTTGTGTTTACTGATTTTTTTTACTGTCTTTTTGTCAGAAGGTATTATAGTGACATAAATTAGTACCCAAGGTGAGTCCCCTAATCCCTGCTGTATATCAAGATAATGTGCAACCACAGAATAGTATTATAAATACTATGTAAGTTACTTTATTAGCGGTGTTTGTTTATATGACAGTGAACATTTTGAATGTTGTCTCATTTAAAGTTAACAACACCACCTTACAGATTGTTTCAACTCTATTACTGCTGGTCATTTCCTGAAGTTTTAAAAAATCCGTGACTCTACCAAATAATTTCACGGTAAGGTTTGAAGGCAGCCCTTCTATTTACATGTACATAATTTGATATTGTGCCATGTATACACAAAAAATAAAGTAATTCATTTCCTTGTGAATAAAAGATTGATTTAAAAGACCCAAGTTAAAGTGTAACCTCCTCCTCGATGGGAGTGGGACAAACAGTCCGTGAGCAGTTCAGTACCACCATGATCACCTTCGGCATTGTCAGTATTCATCAGGTTACTTTGTGCGCCGAATTTTGTTTCATTGGACTAATTGATAGATTGGATTAATGCACTGGATGCATGGTGGTTGTCTGTCATGCTTAAAAATGTTAGGAAAGCTGGGCAGGAAAGTTTTTAAAGTGGGGAAAAACTGTTGCACTGGGGCAATTTCACTCTTGACCTCAGAAGTCCATCTCTCTGTGGTATGAAATGAGCGTCACAAACTGGGTTCTTCCTTGGTTGCAGTGGATGACCATGACATCTTCTGTGCCTTGTCATGCACGTCACTCTCCACAGAGTATTATAGTTCCTCCTTCCTGGCCATAGACCTCACTGTAGATCTCATCCACTGCAGCTGAACTTGCATGCTCAGTCAGGCATGACCCTGTTTTTCAGAGGTGTGAGGCCTTTGGCTATCATCACCTGGTTTAACCCGCCTGTTGAAGCAGAGAACTGGGGTGTAGCCACTGTTGCATGTAAACTGCTACTTGGAGCCACAGTTAAGAGTAGAGTGTCCGGCGGGGACCAAATATGCTACATGAATAAATGTGGTTATCCACAGATGCACTCCTTGGAGAAAGAGGCACATGCGTTTCCAGCATTTACTGCTTTTATTTCAGATTTCTAGCATCTACATTTCTTTGTGTACAATGTCCTGTGTATGTTACTCAAAATGGCTTCTTTGGTTTGTTACGAGTAGGAATGCTTCTTTGTCGGATAAGTGTTTCTCTCGCCATTGCTTCGCTTTAGAATGGCTGATATGGTAATTGTATTCATTTGTTAATCAATGGGGAATGTTATTGTGTCTTGTGAGGCTGGGAACTTGGGGGAGGGGTTTTTGCGGGTTTTTGGTGTGAGGGGAGTCGGGAGAAAGACACCGAGGGAGGTGGACGTGTGCCCAGAAGACCACCGGGGAGTCCGGGGTGGAAGACGTGGAAGTCGGAGGCAAGTGACGAAGGGTTGAATGGTTCGATGGTTGAGCTCCAACGAGTGCACTAAACAGACTGAACTTTGATAAGTTGGCACCTTTTGTTTTTTTCCTTGTGTATATATATATATATTGTAGTGCCTAATACTCTTTTAATTTTAGTAAACTCTTTAAAGTGTATTTCATAACGGTATTTGTTGTGGGTTTGATACTGTTGGTGGGCGCGAGGCATAAACTCGATTCTCACAGCCCCTGCGTGTACGGGCGGTGGGATTGGTGTGTGGCTGGATCTCCTTTTCCCCTAGACATATACCAGCCTTTTGGGTAAGTGGGGTGCTCGTCCCGGATTGGATTGTCAGGGGCTGTGGAATCGCGCAGGCAGCAGAACGGAGACGGACAGAGATAAGATTGTTTGTTGGTGCGAATTTGAAGGTGTACCGGTGCAGTGCGCATGCGTAGTGAGCGGATTGAATTTTCGAGTTTCGGGAGACGTGGTAGTGCGGGGGTTAAGTTTGGTGAAGGGTATTGGGCAGGTAGAATTGGTAGCTAGACGGTGTGGTAAAGAGGTAGAGTCTAGCTGGGTGTTGGTTCGTACGAGTGCTGAAGTCAGGTCGGTGGAACTGCCGGCGACGGTCAGTGTACCGGGGGAGGAGGGGCTGTGGGGGCTCCACTCCTTCTCCAAGGATGAGGCTGAGGAGACATCGGAGGAGGAGCTAGAGTTAGAGGTGGACCCCCGAGAGGTGCCTGGCACTAGTAAAGGGAGGTGGGAGGAGGGAGTCATGACTAGGCCCCGCCCCCCAGGTAGGGTGGAAGCCTCGGAACTGGCAGCCACACTTAACTCCCTGGTGGGGGTGGCCGAGAGGCCACGGCTGAAGCTGGGGGTGTTCTCCGGAGTCAAGCCTACTCTGGACGGGGAGGTGTACTATAAGACCTGGATCGAGCATACGTCCTTGATGTTAGAGGAATGGCCAGGCTCGGAGGAGGAGAAGAGGCAGCGATTGGTGGGAAGTTTGAGGGGTTTAGCAGCCAAAACCGTCCGGGAGTTGAAAGCTGAGAAGACTGGGGCCTCAGTGGAGGAATGTATTTTGGAGGGAGCTTTTGGGTTGTCAGGGGAACCCTGGCTGCTTTTAGCAGAGTTCCAACGCCTGGAACAATGGAGAGGGGAAAAGCTCTCCGAGTACATATTTGGGATGGAGGGGATGCTTACGGGGTTGTGGTGCCGGGGGGTAGTGAAGGTGACTGATGTGGCTAGCGTGAGGATGAGTCAGATATTCAGTGGCTCTCTGGAGGAGGACAAGGTGGCGTGGACTATCTGGCAGGCTTATAGGAAAGGCCCCCCTCCATCGTTTGGGCAACTGATTAGAGAGGTGCGAGAGGAAGTTGGGGCGGAAAAGGGGCGCGGGCCTACGGGAGCGATCCTCAGCGATACAGGAAGTGGTGGCTGGGTGGAGGAATGACAACCCCCCGGGGAGTAGGGAACCCCCTCTGGAGGGGAGGGACAGGGGAGGTACCCACTCTCAAGGGCGATCAGTGCAGTGGATTGGGAGCGGGAGCCGTCCTGGGAGAGGAGGGGCGGCAGGCAGCGTGTGCTTTAACTGTGGGAAAGAGGGGCATTTCAGGCGGGACTGTGGGCGGCCGAGGGTGTGCTATAGCTGTGGAGAAGAGGGACACTTTAGGTGGGATTGTGAGAGACAAGGAGTCCCGCGGAGGACAAGACCCCCTACGAGTAAAAAGGGAGAGGTGTCGGGAAACTTAGGAGAGGCTCAGTGAGGGAACGGACTGGAGCCTCTGGAGGAACACATTCCCAGAGATCAGCCAGGGGACCACCGGGTGCCCACGCCTCTATTCCGGATGGGCTGGTAGGACCCCGTGCCAGTGTGGGTCTACAGATAGAGGGAGTTTATGCAAAAGCTGTTCTTGATACGGGATCGCAGGTGACCTTTTTGTACCGGTCTTTCTACAACCAATATCTAAAGCATTTGCCCGCAACCCCATTTGACGCCCTGCAGATTTGGGGTGTGAGCGAGGGTGACTTCCTGTACGATGGGTACCTATCGGTGAGATTGGAGTTCTCGGAGGGCGATGTGGGAGTGTCCGAAGCTATTGAGACGTTGGTGTTGGTGTGCCCTGACCCGGTGGAAACCGGTGGTGCTGCCCTCCTGGTGGGGACTAACTCCCCTGTGATGCGACGGCTCCTAGGAGCTTGTAAGGAGAAAGGGGGGGGGGAAGACTTTCTGGAGACCCCCTCGGTGCATCCAGTGTTTCGAGCAGTGTTCGAAGAAGGGGTTGCCTCCCTAGGGCTGGACCAGGAGTGTAAACGAGGGATGGTGTGGTGTACGCAGGCGAGGCCCAAGGTGATCCAACCAGGGGAAGTAGCACTAGTGATGGGGACCCCCAGATTCCCAGGAGTGCTGGCGGGAGAAGCCCTGTTAGTTGACGCCCCAGACGATCTTGAAGGGAGACATGATTTCTGGCAGGGACGCTGGTGGGGCCCAAAGTGCAGAGACCAGGGGTGGTACATGCGAGGCATATAGCTATAAGTGTCAGGAACACCACGGCAAGAGAAATCATCTTTAAGAGGGGAATGCCGCTGGCACATCTGTTCCCGCTGACGGTAATGTCTAGCGCACCAGTGAGGACCCCTCGGGGAGGGATCGGAGCATTGAAGGGAGCTGACCACTGAAGTCTTTAACTTCGGGGATTCCCCTGTGTTGCCGGAGTGGAAACGCAGGCTAGTGGAGAAGATGCTGAAGATGGAAACTTTTTTCTCGGGGCGAGTTTGATGTTGGCTGCTCCAAAAGCACTCGCCACACCATCCGGGTGACGGAGGACACCCCGTTCCGAGAGAGAGACCGGCGGCTGGCTCCGGCAGATGTTGAGGACGTGCGACAGCACTTGTTCATGTTGAAGGAGGCCGGAATCATAGCTGAGTCCCGAAGTCCTTATGCATCCCCAATTGTGGTGGCACGGAAGAAGAATGGGCGAGTGCGCATGTGTGTTGACTACAGGACATTGAATCGGCGAACTGTCCCTGATCAATATACTGTCCCAAGAGTCGAGGATGCGTTGGCCTGCCTGAGCGGTGCGAAGTGGTTCAGTGTGCTGGACTTAAGAAGTGGGTATTACCAGATCCCGATGAGTGCGGGCGATAAAGAGAAGACCCCTTTTATCTGCCCGCTGGGGTTCTTTCAGTTCGAACGAATGCCCCAAGGCATATCGGGAGCCCCAGCCACCTTCCAGAGGCTCATGGAGAGAACTGTGGGGGATATGAATCTGTTAGAGGTGCTGGTGTGCCTGGACGATTTGATAGTGTTTGGATCAACTTTGGAGGAACATGAGGAGAGGCTGTTGAAGGTGTTGGGCCGGCTTAATGAAGAAGGGTTGAAGCTTTCCCTGGACAAATGCCAGTTCTGCAAGTCATCGGTTAGCTACGTTGGCCATATCATTTTGCGAGAGGGAGTGGCAACTGATCCAACCACCTGGCCGAGACCCCAGAAAGTGGGCGTTCTGCGCTCATTTTTGGGGTTCTGTGGGTATTACTGACGATTTGTGAAAGGATACGCCAAAGTGTGTCACCCGTTGACTCAGCTGTTGTGTGGTTATCCCCCGGTGGGAAAGAAGAGGACGGGGGACCGGAGGCAGGACGCTGGAAGATACTGGAACCCGGCGGAACCTTTTGGCTCGAGATGGGATGATCAATGTGAAGAGGCGTTCCGATCTTTGAAAAGGGCACTGACACAGGCCCCGGTGTTGGCTTTTGCCGATCCCCAGAAGCCATATGTGCTGCACACAGATGCCAGCCGAGAGGGTCTCGGGGCTGTTCTGTACCAGGAGCATGGCAAAGCATTGAGGCCGGTAGCCTTTGTCAGCCGAAGCTTGTCGCCATCGGAGAGAAATTATCCCACTCACAAGTTGGAGTTCCTGGCGCTGAAGTGAGCTGTGGTGGACAAGCTGGGCGATTACCTGTATGGAGCCAAGTTTGAGGTGAGAACAGATAACAATCCTCTCACTTATATTTTGACTTCGGCGAAACTGGATGCCACAGGACATCGGTGGCTGGCGGTATATGATTTCAGCTTGAGGTACCGTCCCGGAAGCAAGAATGTCGATGCGGATGCTTTGTCTCGTCGGGAGCCGGGGGAACAGGAGAGGGACGAGGAGTGGGAGAGTGTCACTGCCCCTGGAGTGAAGGCGATGTGACAGTTTGCTATCACCGTGAAGGCCGAGGGAAGAGGGAGGCTGCAACGAGCCGTGGACCATTTGGGGGTTTTTGACGACGCCATACCCCTAGCTTACTGTGACCTGACCGCACTGCGGACTAAACAGTTACCGGAACTGAGTCCGGGGGAAGTGGCAACTGCTCAGCAAAATGACCCGGGCATTGGCACAGTGTGGAGAACGGTCGAGAAGAGGGATGGGGCTTTGGCTGAGAAGGTGAAACACCCACGCGTGCCTCTGTTGATGAAGGAGTGGTCTCGGTTGAAGGTAAAGAACCAAATCTTGTACCGGGTAATGGCGCCTCCAGACCAACCCCACTGTTGGCAACTGGTCCTGCCGGAGGAGTATCGACAGGCTGTACTCCAGGCCTTACATGATGATTCTGGACACTTGGGTGTGGAAAAGACCTATGGATTACTCAAAGACCGGTTCTACTGGCCCCGGATGAGGGGGGAAGTCGAAGAATACTGTAGGGGATGCCGTCGTTGCATCCAGAGGAAGACCCTGCCAGCGTTGGCGGCTCCACTGTCGCAGAGTGCGGGACCTCTGGACCTGGTGTGTATGGATTTCCTATCGATTGAGCCTGACACCAACAACACCGCGAATGTCTTAGTCATCACCGATCATCACACTCGCTATGCTCAGGCATTTCCCACTAAGGATCAGAAGGCGACGACAGTGGCGAAAGTGTTATGGGAGAAGTATTTTGTGCATTACAGCCTTCCCAGGCGAATCCATAGTGATCAGGGACGGGACTTTGAGAGCCGCCTTATCCATGAATTACTGACTATGCTTGGGGTTGAGAAATCCAGGACTACCCCTTATCACCCACAGGGAGATCCTCAGCCAGAGAGGTTTAACAGGACCCTGTTGGATATGCTCGGGACGCTGGAGATTGGGCAGAAAAGCAGGTGGAGTCGTCATCTTGGACAATTGGTTCACTGTTACAATTGTACTCGCAATGATGCTATAGGGCAGGGGTCGGCAACCCACGGCTCCGGAGCTGCAAGCGACTCTTTCATCTCTGTGCTGCAGCTCCCCGTGGTTTGTTAGTTTTTGAAATGTAATTCGAAATTTGAAGATTATGGTGATCTTGTACAATCTAAATAAAACATTGTGGAGACCCCATTTCCTGGCACATCCGAACCAGCTCACAATTAGCCACCGTTCCAGCTAAGGGAGATAGCCTACGGGGGTTTGTGAGTACGTGTCTTTTGGAGCATCCGCACCCATGGGGGGGCGGGTTGAGGGAGGCTTCAAAGCAAGGCTGTTTAGTTCGAATACAGTTATCTTTGACTGCAGTGTCGTTATTTTAGCGCTGCGTGTAGCACACCGCTACAACGTGTTTTTTTATCGCTATTAATATACGTCACCACTGCCAATGCTTGACACCCGCCAGTGCGCGCTTTCTTTTAATTCTTCGATCTAAGGTAGGCTAACTATGGAGTAACCTTCAACCCAACGTCTTTTTTTCGGAGTTCAAAATGTTTTTGTTGCATGCAGAAATGTAATTTTGTTTTCTCTGCAGGAGTTCATCAATTTCATAAATGCAACACATTATAGTTTGTTTATACATAGCATAAAGGCAAAAAAAAAAAACTGTTGTATGCAGTGTAATTTCATTTTAAATGTCAAACGGGTTTTGTGGCTCCCAGTGTTTTCTTTTCTGTGGGAAATGGGTCCATATGGCTCTTTCAGTGGTAAACGTTGCCGACCCCTGCTATAGGGTATTCGCCCTATTATCTGATGTTCGGGCGGGAAGCGAGGTTGCCCATTGACTTGTGTTTTGGGGGTGAATTACCCAGGAAGTCCCATCTAAAGTATGTGTCCAACATGAAGAGGGAGTTACAGCGGGCATACGAGTTGGCCGAGGCGGCGGCTACCAGACAAAATCAGAGGAATAAGATGCGGTACGATCGAAAGGTGAAGTTTGTCCAATTATTGCCAGGCGACGGGTCCTTTTACGGAATTTGGGACTCCCTGGTAAGCACAAATTGGCAGATCGATGGGCGGCCAGCCCCTATGTAATAGAGAGCCAGATGCCGAACCTGCCAATTTACCGGGTGAAACCTGAGGATGGGAAAGGGCCTATCAAGGTACTCCATCGGAATCACCTGCTGCCACTGGGTCAAGCGGTGCAGGTGGATAAGGAGCCCGAGTGGGAGGTTACGCCTAGTACAAGAACTCTGCGAGGGCGCGGAGAAAGGGAAGAGCCTGCTGCTGAAGAGCGGGGCCAGGTCCCTCAACCGGGAATGGCTACCGATTCGGAAGAGGATGACTCAGATGAGTGGCCCCTGTTCCCATTCGCTGGTGCTCCAGTACCAGGAGAGGAGGCTCCTGGCCCTTCCCATACTGAATTGGGTGAGAGGAGGGAAGGTCTTGAGGGTCAGATGGAGAGGCAGCCAACATTGGTGGGAGAGAGGGTGGAACCCAAGCGTGAGCCGGAGAGATCTCAGGTGAGGGAGGACCCCCGTGAGGAAGGGGGTGAGGGTCTGTCAGGTAGACCTGGGGTGTCTGAGACAGTGGGTTCGCAGGTGACGAGGGAGCCCAGTGGGGCAGAAGGGGTATGGAGATCTCAGAGGATTAGGCGCCCCCCGGAGCGGTTGACATATGTGGTACCGGGAGAACCGAGTATGATTTCTACTGCTCTGGATAGTTATGTTACTGCTTTCTGCACCTGGGTTGGGTTTTGTGTGTTGCAAGAAGCTTTGGGGAACTCTAGTAATGCCATGAGGGCATGACATTTGCTGGTGGGGAGAGAATGTACAATGTCCTGTGTATGTTACTCAAAATGGCTTCTTTGGTTTGTTACGAGTAGGAATGCTTCTTTGTCGGATAAGTGTTTCTCTCGCCATTGCTTCGCTTTAGAATGGCTGATATGGTAATTGTATTCATTTGTTAATCAATGGGGAATGTTACTGTGTCTTGTGAGGCTGGGAACTTGGGGGAGGGGTTTTCGCGGGTTTTTGGTGTGAGGGGAGTCGGGAGAAAGACACCGAGGGAGGTGGACGTGTGCCCAGAAGACCACCGGGGAGTCCGGGGTGGAAGACGTGGAAGTCGGAGGCAAGTGACGAAGGGTTGAATGGTTCGATGGTTGAGCTCCAACGAGTGCACTAAAAAGACTGAACTTTGATAAGTTGGCGCCTTTTGTTTTTTTCCTTGTATATATATATTGTATTGCCTAATACTCTTTTAATTTTAGTAAACTCTTTAAAGTGTATTTCATAATGGTATTTGTTGTGGGTTTGATACTGTTGGCGAGCGCGAGGCATAAACTTGATTCACACAGCACCTGCGTGTACGGGAGGTGGGTTGGTGAGTGGCTGGATCTCCTTTTCCCCTAGGCATATACCAGCCTTTTGGGTAAGTGTTACATTTGGTTTTTCAATTCCTCGTCTCTTACCATTTAAAAAAAATTATATCAAGACTCGGTAGTGAGTTCTGGAATTCATTGCAACAGACAGCTATGGAGGCTAAGTTATTTGGGCATATTTTAAGTGGCTGTTGATAAGTTCTTGATTAGTAAGGGTGCCAAAGGTTACGGAGTTGAGAGGGATAATAAATAAGCCTTGAACGAATGTCGGAGCAGACACAATGGGGTGAATGGGCTAATCTCTGATGTCTTATGGTCTTTTCTGTTCGGTGCACCAAAATCTGTTTGTGTTCTGTTTTGTCCACATTGTGCTGTACTTGCTAACTTCTTGCTAACTCAACCTGTTTAAATATCAGCAACACACAAAATGATGGAGGAACTCAGCAGGCCAGGCAGATCTAAACAGTCAACATTTTGGGCTGAGACCTTTAGTTAGAATGAAAAGCTAGAGCAAGAAGGTAGGAGGAGGGGAGGAAGAAGTACAAGGTGGTAGGTGATAGATGAAACCAGGAGAGGGAAACAGTCTTTACTCCATATCTACCCTGGTATCACTCCCCAATTTTTCATATGCTACATCGACAATGTCATTGGTGCTGCTTCCTGCACCCATGCTGAACTTGTCAACTTACTCAACTTCGCCTCCAACTTAAAACCTGCCCTCAAATTTACCCTGTCTATTTCCAACACCTTCCTCCCCTTTCTCCATCTCTTTCTCTATTTCTAGAGACAGTTTATCTACTGATATCTTTTATAAACCTTATATTGTCAGCTCCCTTGACTATACCTCTTCCCACCCTGTAACTTGGAAAAAATACCATCCCCTTCTTCCATCATCCATCTTTGCCACATGTGCTCTCAAGATGAGGCTTTTAATTTTAAAACTAATGATATGTCCTCCTCTTTCAAAGAAAGGGGTTTTCCTTCGTCTATCATCAACACTGCCCTCACCAGCACCTGTTCCATTTTGCACACATCTGTCCCCACCCCATCCTCCCAGCACCCCACCAGGGACAGGGTTCTTCTTGTCCCTGCCTACCATCTCACCAGCCTCTGCTTCTAGCACATAATTCTCTATAACTTCTGCTATCTCCAGTGGGATCCCACCACCAAACACATCTTTCACATTTACCCCCCCAACTCCCCAGCTTTCTGCAGGGATTCACTCCAAATGTGACTCACTTGTCTGTTTATCCCTTCCCACTGATCTTCTTCCTGGCACTTACCCTTGCAAGTGGAACAAGTGCTACACCTGCTCCTACACCTCCACCCTCACTGCCATTCAGGGCCCAAACAGTCCTTCCGAATGAGGCGACACTTCACCTGTGAGTCCTTTGGGGTCATCTACTTTGTTTGGCATTCCCGGTGTGGCCTTCTGTACATTGATGAGACCCGATGTAGATTGGGAGACCACTTTGCTGAGCAACTTCACTCAATCTGCCAGAAAGCCCGCTCATTTCAATTCTGCTTCCCATTCCCATTCAGACATGACAGTCCATGGCCCCTCCACTACTGCAAGTAGACCATACTCGGGTTGAAAGAGCAACACCTTGTATTTCATCAGGGTAGCCCTCAACCCGATGGAATATACATTGATTTCTCAAACTTTCGATAGTTGCCCCCTCCCCTACCCCATTTCCCTCTCTCACCTTTTCTCTTTACCTGCCATTCACGTTCCTCCACTGCTCCTCCCCCTTTCGTCCATGACATGTGTCCTCTCCCATCAGAATTGCCCCTTCTCCAGTCCTTTATCTCTTTCACCTACCAACTTCCCTTCCTCCGCCTTCTTGCTCTAACTTCTCACCCTTTTTTCTCCAGTCCCGATGAAGGATCTTGACCTGAAATATCGACTCTTTATTCTTTTCCATAGATGCTGCCTGGCCTGCTGAGTTCCTCCAGCATTCTGTGGGTGTCGCTTGGATTTCCAGCATCTACAGATTTTGTCGTCTCAATTTAAATCCCAAACTTGTTTAACGATCCATTTGAAGCCTTTTCACAACAACCTAAGCAACACCACCCGGAGCGAGATTAGTTTGTGAACTTGGGCACTGTTGCCACACACGAGATAGCCAGCTGAAAGCCTGAGGTGATGGGCATATGTCCTGAAGAAGGGCCCCTGGACGAATGCTGTCTCCAGAGAAGTTAGGCCATCAAGAATAAGTTACTTCTGTGGGATGTATGCATGTCTAAAACCCCTCTCATTCACTCATGGAGCCAGTACCCTATAGCAATCAACATCCCAGTCTTTGAAACCATGATTAAAGCCTTGAGGAATTGTATTCCAACATTCAGAAGAGGGAGACAGCCTGATTTCCTTGGTGACTTCAATACCAGGCCTAGAAAGGAAATA
Source organism: Hypanus sabinus (assembly GCF_030144855.1). Taxonomy (NCBI): domain Eukaryota; kingdom Metazoa; phylum Chordata; class Chondrichthyes; order Myliobatiformes; family Dasyatidae; genus Hypanus; species Hypanus sabinus. The sequence continues at coordinate 21,571,817 of NC_082708.1, forward strand.
CAAGTGACAGCAGCTTCCGGAATCTGGAGCAACAATATCAGAATCATAGAGAATTACAGCAGAGATACAGGCCATTCAGCCCATCTAGTCCATGCTGAACTATTATTCTGCCTAGTTCCATCAACTTGCTCGGATCATAGCCCTCCGTACACCTCCCATCCATTAACTTCTCAAAATTTCTCCTAAATGTTGAAATCGATCCTATATCCACCACTTCCACTGGCAGCTCATTTCAGACTCTCACCACTATCTGATGAAGAAGTTCCTCCTCATGTTCCCTTTAAATATTTCCCCTCTAGTTCAAGTATCACATAACCTCAGCAGAAAAAGCCTGCTGGTATTTACCCTATATAATTCCCTCATAATTTTTTATACCTCTGTCAAATCTCCCCTCATTCTCCTATGCTCCAGGGAATAAAGTCCTTGCCTGTTCAACCTTTCCATAACTCTGGTCCTGAAGACCCAGCAACATCCTTCTAAATTTTCTTTGTACTCTTTCAATCCTATTGATATCTTTCCTGTAGGTAAATAACCAGAACTTCAGACAGTACTCCAAAGTAGACCAACCAACATCTTATACTACTTCAACATGCCATCCCAATTGCTGTACTCAATACTTTGTCCAATGTGTCAAATGCTTTCCTTAAAGCTCTATCTATAGGTGATGCCACTTGTGCTGGAGGAGTTCATCAAGTTAGGAACCATTCTGACACCGAGTTTCAAGTCAGTTTATTGTCATTTAACTATATACGTGTATACAGTCAAATAAGACAATGTTTCTCTGAACCAGGGTGTAATGTACATTGATACATATTGCACTCATATAACATACAATAACTTAGGAAAGTAAGAATAAAATCATCAAATGAATTCTGCATAGATAACTAACGTGCATAAGTTAATATTGAAGGGTACAGTACAAATTATAAGACCATATATAGGAGCAGAAGTAGGCCATTCAGCCCATTGAGTCTGCTCTGCTATTCAATTATGGGCTGATCCAATTCTTCCAGTCATCCCACTCCTCTGCTTTGACCCCATACCCTTTGATGCCCTGGCTAATCAAGAACCAATCTATCTCTGCCTTAAATACACCCAATGAATTGGCCTCCATAGCCACTTGTGGCAACAAATTCCACAGATTTACCACCCTCTGACTACAGTAATTTCTCCGTATCTCAGTGCTAAAGAGACGTTCTTCAATCCTGAAGTCTCACGAGTGCCTTATAGAGCCTCAACATTACATCCTTGCTCTTATATTCTATTCCACTAGAAAGGAATACCGACATTGCATTCGCCTTCTTCACAACAGACTCAACCTGGGGGTTAGCCGTTAGGGTATCTTGCACAAGGACTCCCAAGTCCCTTTGCATCTCTGCATTTTGAATTCCCTCCCCATCTAAATAATAGTCTGCCCGTTTATTTCTTCCACTAAAGTGCATGAACATACACTTTCCAACATTGTATTTCGTCTTCCACTTCTTTGCCCATTCCCCTATAAACTATCAGAGTCTCTGCAGGCTCTCTGTTTTCTCAACACTACCCGTTCCTCCACCTATCTTTGTAACATTGGCAGATTTTGCCACAAATCCATTAATACCGTAGTCCAAATCATTGACATACATCTGGTGATGTTTTGACCTGAAACATTAACAGTTCCTTTCCTCTCACAGATGCTCCACAAAGTGCCGAGTTTTTCTAGTAGCTTGGAGCAGAAATTGGCCATATTCAACACCACTTCTTCAGAGACCATTGCAACACCTAATAGATTAAGTAATTGATTGAATAGGAGACCACAGGATGCTCACATTACCCATGACGTCCTGCTTGCATTCCATGTGTCTATAAAGCCCCGGGCTCTATGTGTTCTTTTTTAAAAAAGAATTTTCTACCTCAAACATGAGAAAACATGAGAGATGCTGGAAATCTAAAACAACACACACATTGCTGGAGGAACTCAGCAGGCCATGCAACATCTATGGAAGAGTAAACTGTCCATGTTTCAAGTTGAGACCCTTCATTGGCACTTGCAATTATTTTTGTATGCATGTTGTTCATGTGTCCCTAGTAGAATTATGCCTTTTGGAATATCTCATTATTAAACCATTATTAGATATTTAGATGCCACAGTTGGGAAGACCAACAGCTTCACTAACCAGCAACATTGATTTAGCATAATTGACCATAAGACCATAGAATTAGGCCATTTGGCCCATCAAGTCTGCTCCAGCATTTAATCATAAATTTTCCTCTCAGCCCCAATCTTCTGCCTTCTCCCTTCATTCCCTGACCAATCAAAAATCTATCAACCTCTGCCTTAAATATACATAAAGACTTGGCCTCCACAGTTGCCTGTGGCAAAGGATTTCACAGAATTGGGAGAATTCCAAATAGAGAAATAAGAAGATATTTTTATGTAACAAGTTATCATCTGGAGTTTACTGCTAGTAATGGTAATCAGTCATTCAGTGTGGAAATAGGTCTTTCGGTTCAACCAAGGTAGCCATCTGAGCTGGTCCCATTTGGCTGCGTAGGACCATATCTTCTTAAACCTGTACTTGTCCAACAGCCTGTTCAATGTTGAATTTGTACCTGCCTCAACCATTTCCTCTGGTAACTTGTTCCATACGCATACCACCATCTGTGTGAAAGAGTTGCCCCTCAGGCTCTGATAAATTCTTTCCTATCTCTCCTCAAACCTCTTCTCTCTCTTTCACCCTATCTATAACCTTTGTGACTTTATACACTTCTGTAAAGTAATTCCTAAGGCCCTCCCAAGGAATAATGTCCTAAGCACAACAGAGTATGCAGATGCTGGAAATCCAGAGCAATACATACGAAATGCTGGAGGAACACAGCAGGTCAGGCAGCATCTGTGGAGAGGAATAAGAGCTGGCAATTTGGGCTGAGATCTTTCAATTAGTACTAGGAAGGAAGGGGGAGAAGTAAAAATAAGGTGGGGGGGAGAGAAAATACTACAAGCTAGAAGGTGATAGGAGAAACCCCTCAATCTCTCTAGCTTGCTCAGCCTCTCCTTATAACCCATCCCCTCGAGGCCTGGCAACAGTCAGAGTTCCCACTTCCAGTCAGAATTGCCCTTTAATCCACCAGAGACATGTTCAGCTTGACCTCTTGCTATGACACTTTTGAAAGCCTTACACTTGCCAGACGTCCCTTTGCCTTCAAGTAACCTACTCACTCAACTTATGGAAGTTCATCCAATTTATCAGTAATTTTCAATGGACGATTGAATAATTTTTCCTCCTGGGGAGGATAAACTAGCAGAGCAAGGAATCAGGGCAACTGGTTATCTCTCTTTCCCCCGAGTAGCAGTCACAGATACACTCAGTGGCCACTTTATTAGGTACCTCATGTACCTAGGTGGCCACTAAGTGCATGTTTGTGATCTTCAGATGCTGTGGCCCACCCACTTCATGCATCCAAAGATGCTCTTCTACACACCATTGGATTACTGTCATCCTTGATCCAGTCTGGACATCCTCCTCTGACCTCTCTCATTAACAATGTGTTTTTGCCCACTGGATTTTTTTGTTTTTGTTTTTTTTGTTGCACCATCCTCTGTAAACTCTAGAGATCAATGTGCATGAAAATTCCAGGAGATCAGTAGTTTCTGAGATACAGAAACTGCACTACCTGGCACCAACAATCATTCCACTATCAAATGAAACTGAGATCACATTTCTTCCCCATTCTGATGTCTGGTCTGTAAAACAAACTGAACCTCTTGACCATATCTGCATACACGTGGCAGTCATTCACTTGCTGCCACATGATTGGTTGATTAGATATTTATATTAACATGCTGATGTACAGGTGGACTTAATAAAGTGCCCACTGAGTGTGTAATGGTTGAATGGCCTTCCAGCTATTTCTAAAATTATTGCTTGTTTGATCGCCTTTCTGATATGCTGCTTCAGTATTGGCAAAGCAAAGCAAATGTTCAATTGCAGTGCATAGTAGCTTTTCATTGCTGAGGACAGCTAATGGCTCAGTCATTCAGGTAACGTACAGTAAACTCCCTCTGTTTCAAAGATAATTCACAGCGTGCATCCAGAAAATAAAGAAACTGAAAAAGTAATGGATTTTTTTCCTAGTTAGGCTTAGAGACTCGGTGGTGTACAGTACATTATACACCTGATTAACTAGCAGCATTTTACACGTGTTGCCTGGGAATCAAGTTGAATTCAAGCAAATGAATGATGAAATGCATTCAGACATATGGATATGGCAATGTTGTTAAATTCTTATTCCTCTTTATTAACAAGAACACTGCTCATTATGAGTAAAGTTGGCACCAGATGTTTCAGTTTAATCTTACATTTTACAGTTAAATGATTTTCCCAAATATTTCCAATTATGATCTCACGGGAAAGCCTTAATTAACTATAAATGCCTCTGCCAAAGAGTGAAAGGATTTGCTTTGATCTAGAAGGGAAGTCAAGTGGACACACAGTGGCTGGTGCTGAGAGTTCTATTCTCGGCACATTCATTCTTTGATTCTTTGAAATTCCAAACAGATTTTGTAAACTTAAACCAAAGGTGCAGTCATGGCAATGTGTGCTATCCCAAGCGTTAAACAGAGTAAAGAGATGTTACATTCCACATTCGGTCAAGAAAATGTAGCACCTCATCGTGTTTTATTTTGTTCAGCTTTGGCTGTGTGGTTGATGGCAGGACTGGTATTTATTGCCTGCGCCTTGATATCCTTGCCCTTTTCACTGGGGCTTGTGACTGAAAGACTGAATCTTTGAAAATTCCTGGTCTTTTAAATCAACGTGCATTTGTTATCAAAGTGTACAGCCCTGAGATTCATCCTTCCACAGACATGAAAACCGTGTAACCCATTGAAAGAAAAACATCAAGCTCCCAGTTCGCAAAAAAAACATAGAATATAAAACCACAAGGTCATCGAAACTGTCCAGGAATGTTCAGTTTCAGTTCGATCTAGTGCTGTGTTGTCTGTTGCCTGCAGGCCTCAGAGCCAGTCTGTCCCAGAGCCACGCCTGGCTTGGAAGAGACTGATGGGAAAGCTTTTTGCTCCTAGGTCGCGGCTTGAGTGGGCTGATCCCTGCAATGTCCGCAAATACGGGATACTCGACTGCAGCATGATAGCTTAGCGATGACTGCAATCGCTTTACTGAGCCAACAATCACTGATCAAGGTTCAGTTTCTGGTGCTTTCCACGAGGATTCTGAACATCCTCCCTGTGACCATGTGGGTTTCCTCCACCAATGTGCCAAAAGATGTACAGTTAGGGCTAGTAAAATTATGGACATGCAATGTTGGTGCCGGGAGCATGGCGACACTTGTGGGCTGCCCCCTCAAGAAAATAACCACGATGCAAAAATGCGTTTCGCTATATATTTCAATGTACATGTGACAAAAAAAGCTAATCTTTAACCTCTTGATCTAGATCCTGTTCTCAAGCCTCCATGACTGAGATAGAGCTCACAGACTAAACTCTATTGTATAAAATAAAAATAGATCAAATTTCACCTCTTACAAGAAAGATATTATTTCTCTTGGTGGAATGGGATTAATCAGTCAACATTCAGTGACATACTGTATCTGCATAAAATTGATAATCCCCCAAGATGAAGAAAGAAAATGTGGGTAGCAGGATCTATCTGACTTGAATTTGGGGAATCACAATGATATGATACTGTATGTTTGCATATTATCCTCCTTTTCTAAAGGTAATTTGGATGGGCTAATTATCCTGCCATTCAGTATATCTCTGCAATGTGGGAGGAAAGAAGCAATCAGGAGAAATTCAAAGCAACACATAAAAAATGCTAGAGGAACTCAGCAGGTCAGGCAGCATCAATGGAAATTAATAAACAATCATTGCTTCAGGCCAAGAACCTTCTTGAGGAGAAATCAACATCAATCTCAGTTTTGCTGATGGTCTTGGCCCGAAATGTCGTGGGTTTCCTATTGATGCTGCCTGGCCTGCTGAGTTCCTCCAGCATTTTGTGTGTGTGTTGTATATGTTGTCAATCTCTTTGTGCAACTTCTTCCTCCATTCCCCCTACCATCTTGGTCTAAATTCATATCTTTTTTCCTTTCCCGGTGAAGGATCTCGGCCTGAAACGTCAACTATTTACTCTTTTTCATGGATGTTGCCTGACCTGCTGAGCTCCTCCAGCATTTTGTGTGTGTTTCTTTACAGAGAGAACTGACCAAAGCCATGCTGCAAGGCCTAGATAGAGTGGATGTGGAGAGGATATTTCTTTTTGTAGACGAAGTTTAAGACCAGAGGTCACAGCCTCAGCATTGAAGGACATCACTTTAGAACAGAGATGAAGAGGAATTTCTTTAGCCTGAAGGTGGTGAATCTGTGAAATTCATTGCTAAGGATGCCGTGGAGGCCAAATCGTTGGGTATTTTTAAAGGAGAGTTTGATAGGTTCTTAATTAGGGTGTCAATGGTTGTGGGGTGAAGGCTGAAGAATGGATTTGAAGCATAATAAATCTGCTATGATGGAATTGTGGAATAGGCTCGATGAGCCAAATAGACTAATTCTGTTCCTACATCTTATGGCCTTATGGACAGTATCAGAGGTCAAGTTTGAACTAGGGCTGTTGGAGTTTTGAGGTATCAGCAGTCTGCAATTGTTGCTATGATTCCAGCACCAACAATATTTGATCACAACTCACTAACCCAAACCCGTATGTCTTTAGAATGTGGGAGGAAACTGGAGCACCCAGAGGAAATGGAAATGGTGCTCATGCTGAGTACTGTCTGCTGCTTTGCTGTACAATAGAGTAACTGAAGAATTAATTTTAAAAAGGGCAAAATCTAAGGCAATTGAAAAAAATATAAAAGCACTCGTGTGGCAATGTGGTTAGGACTTGAAATGCATGGGTTGATCTGGTGATGGATAATGATTCAATAGTGGCCTTTAAATGGGAATTGGAGAAACGTTTTAAGAAGAAAATTTGCAGGGATACAGATAAAGATCAGGGAGGTGCATTAATTTATTCTTTCATAAACTTTCCACGAGATCCTTTGAGTCCAAAGCTTTGCTTTCTTCCCCATGCATTACTCTTCTACACCTCTACAGCGCAGTGCAGATCTCTAAATGATGCTAATCATTATTCTCATCCATACAAAGACGGTCCTCATCGAAGTGGAATGTGAAACATTTCCTGAGGGTTCAAGCCCATAAGTAACAGGATCACATTGATTGTGCTCTTTAGTGGTTATTCACAAGACCACTGCTTGAACAGAGGGCAGAGGCTCGTGCGTAGCTTGATGTTGGTCATATGCAAAATGTAGTAACCATCTGCACTGCAGAAAAGTCATAAGGTTCCAAAGCAGATCAGGCAATGAGAAGGTCTGACCATACAAAATATTGAACACTTTATACCAAAGCTACATCTTGTTGTCTATTGGGTTTTGTTTGCAATGGACACCCCTTTTGTACATACATATACAGCACCTGCAAAATCTCTTGTGTGTATTGTGCATGCCTCTTGTCTCACTGCTGCCATCGGGTAGGAGGTATTGGAGCCTCAGGATCCAACCACACATCACTAGGTTCAGGAACGGTCATTACCCCTCTACCTTCAGGCTCTTGAACCAGAAGGGATAATTTTGTTCAATTTCACTCACCCTAACACTGTACTGTTCCTATAACCTATGGACTCACTTTCAAGGATTCTTTATCTCATCTTGTTGATATTTATTGCTTATTTATTATTAATTTGTTTTATTAAAATAAAATTTGTTGCATTTGTTCCATTTGTTGTATTTTGCATATTGGTTTTTGTCCATTTTGTGAGGTTTTCATTGAATCTATTGTGTTTCTTTGAATTTACTATGAATGCCCACAAGGAAATGAATCTCAATGTTGTATAGGGTAACATATATATACTTCGATAATAAGCTTACTTTGAAATGAAGTTTGAACTTTTTGAGCAACGCACATACACACAAAAATACTGAAGGAACTCAACAAGCCATGCAGCGTCTATGGAAGGGAATAAACAGTTTGATATTCCAGGTTGACATCCTTCACCAGAACTGATAAAGAATGAGGCATAAGCCATCATAAAATGCCGGAGGTGTGAAGGAATGCAAGCTGGCAGGTGGTAGGAGAAGGTAGTTGAGGGGAAAGGTAGGTGGGTGGTAAGAAGCTGGGAGGTGATAGGTGGAAGAGGTAAAGAGCTGAAGAGGAAGAAATCTAGTAAATAGTAGTGGACAGTGAACTGTGGAAAAATGGGAAAGAGAACGGAGATCAAAGGGAGGTAATGGATAGCTGAAGAGAAGAGGTGAGAAGGTAACCAGAGTGGGAATGGGAAAAGACTGAGGGAAGGCAGGGGGAGAAATTACCGGAAGTCAGAGAAATTGATGTTCATGCCATCAGTTTGGAGGCTACTCAGACAGGATATGAGGTGTTGCTCCTCCAACCCGAGTTTGGCCTCATCGTGGCTGGAGAGGAGGCCATGGGCAGACATGCTGGAATGGGAATGGGAAGTCAGATTGAACTGAGCGGCCACCGGAAATCGTGCCTCAACAGGTTAACTTGGATTGAAGACACTAAAGACTGTTCGATGCTGGAATTTGGAGCAGCAAACAACCTGCTGGAAGAACTCAGCGGGTCGAGTAGCATCTGTAGGAGGAAAGAAATTATCAACACTTTGGGTTGAAACCCTGCATCTCAAGAGACGGCAAGTGTTGGAGTCTGGAGCAACAAACAATCTGCTGGAGGAACTCAGCATGTCGATCAGAAGAGACTGCAGATGCTGGAATTTGGAACAGGTTTTGTTCAGTTTTGACCAAAGATGTTGACAATTCCTTTCCTCCCATAGATGCTGCTCGACCCGCTAAATTGCTCCAGCAAGTTGTTTCAAAATAGGACTGAAGGAGTCCAGCTGGTTCATTATGCGTCTTGTCGTATGACATGGGTGATCATGGTCTTTCCATGACCATGATCATTCTTGACAAAAGTTTCTACAAATGTGTTTTGCCATTCCCATTACCAGATAGAATGAACAGCCAGTGCTTTCTTTCTCAGGGCAGCAAAGCTAATACAAAAAGGGCATAATTTTAATGTGATAGGAGAAAAGAGTAGAGGGGATGTCAGAGGTAGGCTTTTACACAGAATGGTGGGTGCATGAAATGCACTACCAAGGGTGGTGGTAGAGGCAGATTTTTAAGAGATTCATAGTCCTCTAAATCTTTTCTATCCATGTGCCTGTCTAAATATTTTCAAAGCATTGCACTTATGCCTGCTTCTACAGTTTCTGGCTGCTTGTTCCACATAGCCACTACCCTCTAACTGAAAAATGTTTTCATCGGGTCCCTCTTAAGTCTGTCTCCTCACCTTAGCTTCTGCTCTCTAGATTTAAACTCAACTACTCTGGGACAAAGGCTGACAATCAAGTTCATCTACCTCCCCACTTCCACCTGCCCCAAGATTTTACATGTATCTCTATAAGGTCACTGGGAAAGAAAGTCCCAGCTCTCCTTGTAACACAGTCTAACTACCCAGACAACATCCTTGTGAATAAGTTAGTTTAATTAGTTCATTGTTAGCCTACTTAGTACAGCAGAACCTTTAGACAGACAGACATACTTTATTGATCCCGAGGGAAATTGGGTTTTGTTACAGCCACACCAACCAAGAGTAGTGAAGAAATATAGCAATATAAAACCATAAATAATTAAATAATAATGTTAATCAGGCCAAGTGGAAATAAGTCCAGGATCAGCCTATTAGCTCAGGGTGTCTGATACTCCAAGGGAGGAGTTGTAAAGTTTGATGGCCACAGGCAGGAATGACTTCCTATGACGCTCAGTGTTACATCTCGGTGGAATGAGTCTCCGGCTGAATGTACTCCTGTGCTGAACCAGTATATTATGGAGTGGATGGGAGTCATTGTCCAAGATGGCATGCAACTTGGACAGCATCCTCTTTTCAGACACCACCGTCAGAGAGTCCAGTTCCACCCCCACAACATCACTGGCCTTATGGATAAGTTTGTTGATTCTGTTGGTGTCTGCTACCCTCAGCCTGCTGGCCCAGCACACAACAACAAATATGATAGCACTGACCACCACAGACTCGTAGAACATCCTCAGCATCGTCCGGCAGATGTTAAAGGACCTCAGTCTCATCAGGAAATAGAGACGGCTCTGACCCTTCTTGTAGACAGCCTCGGTGTTCTTTGACCAGTCCAGTTTATTGTCCATTCGTATCCCAAGGTATTTGTAATCCTCCACCATGTCCACACTGACCCCTTGGATGGAAACAGGGGTCACCGGTGCCTTAGCCCTCCTCAGGTCCACTACCAGCTCCTTAGTCTTTTTCACATTAAGCTGCAGATGATTCTGCTCGCACCATGTGACAAAGTTTCCCACCGTCGCCCTGTACTCAGCCTCATCTCCCTTGCTGATGCATCCAACTATGGCAGAGTCATCAGAAAACTTCTGAAGATGGCAAGACTCTGTGCAGTAGCTGAAGTTTGAGGTGTAGATGGTGAAGAGAAAGGGAGACAGGACAGTCCCCTGTGGAGCCCCAGTGCTGCTGACCACTCTGTCTGACACACAGTGTTGCAAGCGCACGTACTGTGGTCTGCCAGTCAGTTAATCAATAATCCATGACACCAGGGAAGCATCCACCTGCATCACTGTCAGCTTCTCACCCAGCAAAGCAGGATGGATGGTGTTGAACGCACTGGAGAAGTCAAAAAACATGACCCTCACAGTGCTCGCCGGCTTGTCCAGGTGGATGTAGACATGGTTCAGCAGGTAGACGATGGCATCCTCAACTCCTAGTTGGGGCTGGTAGGCAAACTGGAGGGGTCTAAGTGTGGCCTAACTATAGACCAGAGCTGCTCTGGAACAAGTCTCTTCAGGGTCTTTATGATGTAGGAGGTCAACGCCATCGGTCTCTGTAGTCATTGGAGCCACTGGGGCACGGCGTCTTCAGTACAGGAACGAGACAGGACATCTTCCACAGCACAGGAAGACTCAGGCTCAGGTTGAAGACATGGTGAAGTACTCCACATAGCTGGGGGGCACAGGCTTTGAGCACCCTGGGGCTGACACCATCCGGGCCTGCAGCCTTGCTTGGGTGGAGACGTTTCAGCTCTCTTCTCACCTGTTCAGCTGTGAAGCCCACCGTGGTGGTTTCAGGTGTGGGAGGGGTGTAGTCACGAGAGCAGTGTGGGGGGCTGTGAGGAGGGTAGGAGGGGAGAGTGGAGTATGTGTTGATTGGGGGCCGACAACAGATGAATCATGTGGGGATGGGCAGGCACCACAGTTTAAGTTTAAGTTTACAGTTTAGATTTGAGTGAGCTTGGGCTTTTCTCTATGAAGCAAAGGCAACTTAATAAAGATGTATAAGATGATATGTCAACAGCCAAAGGGTCTGTACTGTTCCATGTTCTATGGTATGAGCATATATTCAGCTTTTATTGAAGAGTTGCAGAGTGGCAGAGGTTGTGCCAGAAACTAATACATTATCAGAGACCAATATCTGGTTGATGAGTTTGATGGGACTGAGGAGCGAGTGAATCTAGTAGCTTTGTGAGGCGTGTTCATGCAAAAATTTACAAAGAAGAAATGCAGTGTGATATATAGATGATAGATAAATACAATAGGTGATTTTGGGACAGGATCAGGTATCTGATAGATAAGCTGCGTGCTGTTTTTACGCCAGAATAAAGTGCATATCTTTGTTTTTATGCTCCCAGTTCTAAAGTTATTATAGTACTTCAAAGTTACCAGCACTCTTTGTCTTGCTTCCAGCCAAGGCACAAGTACATAACATAGTATGTGAAATTAATGGAAATATAAATTCTGGACAGTTGTGATTCACTGTCGCCACAGAAATTTATCACTGAAAAAAAGGTGTTTTTACTGATCTGATGTTGTTTTCTTTTGCTAAATTTGAAAAAATTCAAAGCTGTTATAAAACTTGTAGAAATTACCAGCCCCAGGAAAAGTCCCTATGGGAGACAATTAGTCACGTCTTGCTATGGTGTTGAACTCTTTATGTCAATAATTGATTCTCCTGGTGTGTTGATGGATACCGCAGTAGCAGTGGGAGACAGTAGGGAGAGCTGAATGGAAGAAGCTATTTTGGGAGGCTAGAATCCCCTGCATAAAGCCTTGATATTCTCTTATAATGACTGTAGCAATTGATACTTCATGCGGAAAACATGTTCAATTCTACACAGCTCTTATTTTCAATTGGTAAAAATAAACATATCTATTTAGCACAGTTTGATCATCCTGACAATCTTAGTGATTCAGCTCATATTTTGTTTTGGTTCCTGCTTCTAGGAACCTCTGCATGTCAAAGTTCAAAGGAAATTTATTATCAAAGTATACATACATACATCACCATGTACTAACCTGAGACTAATTTTCTTTCAGGCATTGATAGTAGCTGGGTGGCAGGGTGGAGATACGTTTCTGTACGTCTCTACAGAAGGAAGTGTAATGGGCTCCTTCGCTCCACTAGCCTGCAGGTCCCCCTTGGGCAAGGTGTAGACCCTGATTCACCCCCTGAGGAAGGCCACGTGAAGCTATGGGAGCAAGTAGTGGATGGTTGTGTGAGCAGCTGGTGCATATCGCAAATCCTGTTTCTGTGACAATCCCTGAAGAGTATTGACAATGACTGGGGTCACCCGTCTTGTAAAGACACTGCCCAGAAGAAGGCAATGGCAAGCCACTTCTGTCGAAAAATGTGCCAAGAACTATCATGGTCATGGATAGAGTATGATTGCCCATGTCATATGACATGGCACATAATGATGATTGACAATAGAACAAAGAAATACAATAGAATCAATGAAGAGCTACACCAGAAAGCTACACAATATGGAAAAGAATATAATCAGTACAAATATGAAAAAACTATAATTATTAAGCAAACATACAAATAAATAATACTGAGAACATGAGTTGTAGAGTTCTTGAAAATGAGTCCATAGGTTGGAGAATCATTTCAATACTGAGATGATTAAAGTTATCCACGCTAGTTCAGGAACCTGATGCTTGAAGGGTAATAACTATTCCTGAACCTGGTCAAATGGGACCTAAGGCTCCTGCTGCCCCTTCCTGATGGCAGCAGCGAGAAGAGAGCATGGTCGGGATGGTGAGTGTACTTGGTACTGGATGCTCCTTGAAGGTGTGCTGAATGGTGGGGAGGGTTTTTCCTGTGATGGACTGGGCTGTATCCACCACTTCTTGTAGATTTTTCTGTTCCTGGGCATTGGTGCTTCCATATCAGGCCATGATGCGACCTGTCAGTGCACTCTGCAACTATAGAAGTCTGTCAATGTTTTAGATGACATCTTTGTGTGCAAATAGGGTATACTAAAGGATGCTTGTGGATAAGTAACACACACAAAATCCTGGTGGAACACAGCAGGCCAGGCAGCATCTGCAGGAAGAAGTACAGTTGACGTTTTGGGCCGAGACCAAAATGTCGACTGTACTTCTTCCTATAGAAGCTGCCTGGCCTGCTGCGTTCCACCAGCATTTTGTGTGTGTTGCTTACACTTCCAGCATCTGCAGATTTCCTCGTGCTTGTGGATAAGTCTTTAGCTTTAACAACATTTTTCCTCACATCTTAATAAAAGTGTAATGCTCCATGGCAACCTTCCAGCTGATTGTTTCCCAATACATTACCCCACTGTCAGTGAAGCAGCACAGTCCTGTTTGAGGACTGTGAGTTTGATTTTTATAAATGGTGGATCCTCTCAGTTCAATATTTGGAGCACAATGTCTGTGCTGAACATGATGCCAAATTTAAGTGATACATGATCCATACTCCTCCATCTCTTACATTTTCATGTGCATATTTAAATGCATCTTAAACGTCACTATTCTAACTGCTTCCACTACCACCCTTAGCAACACATTCCAGGAATCTACCATTCTCTGTGTTTAAAAAAGAAACTGCCTTGCAAATCTCCCCCTCTCTCCTTAAATCTAGTTGTTTTGGTATTTGACAGTTGACTTATAATGTTATATATTTCTCATGGGTCTCCCTCAGTCTCCAGTGATCCAGATAAAACAGCCCGACCTCTCCTTGCTGCTAAACTCTCTAATCCTTGTCAAATCCTGATGTACATTTTGAGCACCTTCTCCAGAGCTCCCACATCCTTCCTGTAATGAGGGAACCAGAAATGCACACAATATTTAAAGTGTAGCCAAACAAAGTTTTATAAAGCTGAAAACAGGTAAAGGTTGAATAGGTCAGTGCTCTCCTTCTCTGGAGCATAGGGGAATGAGGGGAAACTTGATTATGAAGATAGGGGAGTATAGATTGAGGAAGGAGGTAATGCTGAGGCTTATTAAGGCATTGGTCAGACTGTACTTGAAGTATTGTGAGCAGTTTTGGGCCCCTTATCGAAGAAAGAATTGCTGACATTGGAGAGGGTCCAGAGGAGGTTCACTCGAATGATTCCAGGAATGAAAGGGTTAATATATGAGAAGCATTTGATGGCTCTGGAGTTTATAAGAATGAGGGGTGAATCTGACTGAAACCTATCAAATATTGAAAGGCCTAAATGGAGTGGACGTGCACAGGATGTTTCCTATAGTGTGTGAGTCTCGGACCAGAGGAATACCCACTTAGAGAAGAGATGAGGAGGAATTTCTTTAGCGAGAGGGTGGTGAATCTGTGGAATTCATTGCCACAGATGGCTGTAGAGGCCATTTCATTGAGCATTGTTAAAGTGGAGAAAATAGGTTCTAGATTGGTCAGGACGTCAAAGGTTATGGGTCAGGAGGATGGGGATGAGAGGAATAATAAATCAGCCATGATGAAATGGCGGAGCAGACTCGATGGGCCAGGTGGCCGAATTCTGCTCCTATGTCTTATGGTCTTCTCCGTTCTATGTTCTGTGTTCTCAGTTCTCCATTCCGTGTTCCTTGTTCTGGGTTTTCTGTTCTATGTTCTGTGTTTGACAAATGAGAAATCAGACGCTGCTATTCCTGTAGTAAATTAATCATTCTCAGCAAACCCAAGCCTTTCTGCCATATCCAAGGCAAATTCCAGGCAAATGATGGAAAGTGCTTCACTTGCTTGGGTGAGTACACTCAGACACCTCTTAGGATACTCAATACCATTTAGGAAAAAGCAGCGCACTTAATTAGCATATCATCCACTACCCTTGTCATTCTCTTTACCACAGAGACTGCATCATTTACAAAATGCCCTGCAGTTACACACCTCAGCTACTCTGATAACTGAGCTAAGTTTGATACCTCTGTTGCGCACGACCTTGGCCAGGGTTCATCTACCCTGTAATAGGTTAAGTAAGATCCTTTAATATCGGAGTAGTATACTGTGTAATGTCTTTAGAATAATACTAGGGCCAGGATGTCCAGAACTTCAATATAAGACCATAAAATATCTGAGCAGAATTAGAACATTCAGTCCATTGAGTCTGCTCCACTATTCCAGGTTCAAGTTCAAGTTTAGTTGTTATTCAACTCTACACATGTATATTGCTAAATGAAACAGCGTTCCTCCAGGGCCAAGGTATAAAACCCAGTATATACAGTCACACACAGCACATATAGTTACAATCCAGCACCTGCAATCAGCAAGATAATGTGAACACAGTCCCTGAGAGGCATGGCCTAAAGATTGATGGTGCATGGGATGTTGGCCTGATCCATGTTTCTGTAGGAACAAGCACATAGCAGTTCCACATCTCATGCTGGGTCAACCACAGATTAAGGAAATCCAGCTTCTCCTCAGCAGAGCAAACACGAGAGGGCAGCACTGACAGAAGGATCCCGGCACTCTCCCCCCACCACCAACCCAGCGCACCCACGGTGCCTGTGTTCCCTCCACATCACCTCTGGTGTCTCCTCGCTTGGGTGACTGCGGTAGGCGACATTACTGCCTGCTTCGCGTAACAACCGCACAGCTTCATGCCACTGGTCTCGCCAGTGAATCAGTCTTTCAGTATTTCATATCGCCAATGTCTAACAGAGTCTTGAGATCATAAGAAGAATGTTTAAGACAAACATTTACACTATTTGTTGGACCCAGAGAGGCCACTGCAACCAAGCATGCTGCCATTTAATGAAAACTTACCATCTATCCTGATCCGCCATTCCAAACCTCTCAATCCCACTCTCCTGCATTCTCCTCATAACTATTGACATACTGACTAATCAAGAACCTATCAATCTCCATTTTAAACATACCCAATGACTTGACCTCCACAGCTGTCTGTAGCAATGACTTCCACAGATTCACCACCCTCTGGCTAAAGACACTCCTTCTCTTTGCTGTTCTGAAGGGACACGCTTCTATTCTGAGGCTGTGCCCTCTGACCCTCTCAATATTGGAATCATTGTCTGCGCTTCAACTCTATCTAGGTCTTTCAATATTCAGAGGGTTTCAAAGAGATCCCCCCCCAGATAAATACAGTACTTTTAGAAGGGGCATTCTGGCTCCCCCTCACCCCTTCTCTTCTCCTCGCCTACCTATTTTCTTCTTCAACCATTTGTGTTTTCCACCTATCACCTCCCAGTTTCTCATTTCATACCTCCTCCCCCTTCCTACCTATCTTCCTCCTGCCTGTCAGCTTGTACTCCCTCTCCTCCCCACCCCTCCCATCTTTATTCTAGTGCCTGCCCCTTCCTTTCCAGCTCTGATGAAGTGTCAGCCTGAAATATTGACTATTCCTCTCATAGATGCTGCCTGACCTGCTGGGTTCCTCCAGCATCTTGTGTGTGTTACTCTGGATTTCCAGCACCTGCAGAATCTCTTGTGTTTAAGGTTTTTTAGGGAGGGTGACAACATGAAGTTAGTGCCATCTCATGTAGAAATAAAATTGGGAACCAGTTTTCTTCACATAACATATAACAGAAATCTGGATCTTTTAGTCCAAAGCAGTTTAGAGACTCATTTGGCTGATACTTTTTTTATAACTGATATAGTCTTAGTTGCAAAAATCTTCAGTATGCAAAAGATTCGAACCTAGAAAATATAGTGCTGCACAAAAGTCTTAGACACATATACGGTATATTGCTAGCACAGTACTGTGTATTGGTTAAAATAGGAAGGTGGTTGGGAAACAGAAATATGAGTACTTAGCTCTGTGTTAGCTCAGTCGTATTAAGTGTTATTTGGTAACTGGAAAGACATAATATACGGTACTGTGCAAAGGTCTTAGGCACTCTAGCTATATACAGTATAAATGTACCTAAGCGTTTTGCACAGTACTGTAGAACAGCACAGCATAGTACAGGCCCTTTGGCTCACGATGTTGTGCCGACCATTTGACCTTCTCCAACACCAATCTAAACCTTCCCTCCCACACAGCCCTATATTTTTCTTTCATCCATGTGCCTATCTAAGAGTTTCTTAAACGTCGGCAGGGTGTTTCATGCCACCCACCACTCTCTGTGCAAAAAACCACTTTTTTTTCCTTTTCAAATCTTTTTATTATTATTTTCCAAAATGCAAGAGCACATCGAAGTAAGTAACACTTACAATGTCTCAAAAGAGAGAAAAAAGACAATATTAAGGATTGAAAAAATGGTGACACAAAAAAGAGAGGAAAAGAAAAAAAAACCCTACTGAAGCAAGAAAAAGGTGAGAAAAGAACCCCATTCGGTGTTCAACCCCGGAGCCGTGCGTCGTACAAAACATCAAACCGCCAGCAAAAAAAATTATACCTAAATTTACGATTAGATCGTGGAGAAAATCTATCAATTAACTCAAATGGTAATAACGAGCAAATGAACCCCATCTTTTCTCAAAATCAAACATAGGTTCGAAGGTTCAACTTCTAATTTTCTCCAAACTAAGACATAACATCACTTGAGAGAACCGTTGTGACAGAGTGGGAGCCGACGTGTCCTTCCACTTCAACAAAATGGCCCTCCTAGCTATCAATGTAACAAACGCAATCACATGTTTAAAAAACCCACCTTTGACATGCCCCCCCCATACTTTCCTCCAAGTACCTTAAATTATGCCCCTCGCATTAGCCATTTCTCCACTCTGGGGAAAAGTCTCTGTCTTCTTTATTTATGCCTCTTATCATCTTGTCCATCTTTAACAAATCACCTCTCTCTCACCCTCTTCCATTCCAAAAAGAAAGGTCTGATTTTTTTAAGGGGAAAAGCTTATTTCCTCAGGGAACTAGAGAACCACAGGAGATTCTCCACAGTTTTCCACAGGGGATATCTTACGATAGGTTATGTCATCACGTGTGCCTTTGACGTGGAAGTCACACCTGGATGTGCCTGGTGTAATTTCTGCTGTGATGTAAAGTGACCCAGAAATGGTTATATTGTGAATGCTGCAAATCTGGAGCAATTTCTGGAGGAACTCAGCAGGTCAGGTAGATATTATGGAGGGGAGTAAACAGTCAACATTTCAGACCGAGTCCTGATGAAGAGTCTCAACCCGAAGCATTGACAGAAATAGTTATTAGTGCATTGATTTTCAATTGATCAATGTGCTGTGGAATATTAATTTTTAAGCATACCATACTCACTTGCAAAGTGCCCTGACCTCTAAATTATCTTGTGTTTGCAGATCTAAATCAGTTCTCAGTCTGCCAGTGACTCAATATTAATACTTCGCTCCCTTGTTGTTCTGTCAGTAAAATTTCCTCAAGTCCTGCAACACAATGCAGAACTCAGCAAAGTTTCTATTCTGGTGTATGTAATTTTTGATAATCTTTGCTCCACTGTTACTAGTTGGCAAGTTTCTGTGGCCTCTCTATATCTGTTCAGCTCTCTTTCCTCACTTAAAATGCTGCCTGTTTGACCTAGTATTTGAAATGTTTCTTACATTTCCTTCTGTGGTGTGTTGACCAAAGATCCACTGATAATTGCTATTCAGTTCATTTAGAAGGTTTACAGGGCTGAAGTTGTAAATACAAGCTCCTGGGCCTTTCTCTTGTAGGAGGGCATGACTTATTCTGATAATTGAAAGTCACTTCTGCCATGATTGGTTCATTGAGGAACTGCAGCTGCTTTTCCCATTGGTTTGTTGCCTGGTGCCCAGTTTCAAGTATCCTGGGTATATTGAGAGCATGTGTGGGAGGTTTGGTCTCTCTTCCTTTGTTTAAGGCAAATGGTGCACATAATCATTGGGAAGGTATGCTCTGTGTGCACTCTTAACTAAATATGTTTGTTGCAGATTCAGCTTTGCACTGTCTGTAACTCGGGGAGCATGAATGTGTGGTTGAATTTTTACTGTTCGGAAACAAATGGTTAATATACTTATTCACAGTCAGTGTTTTCATTCTGGAGGAGTGCTTTGGGTTAGTAGGTGGGACAATATTCAGGGATTCATCTTCGAATCTGAATGAAAACACCACAGATGACACCAACTTCATGAAGACCTATGTGTGTGTCTTTGAGAACAAACCGGATATACCCAAGCCGAAAGCTGTGGTTCAACCAGATTTGTAGTCTGCTGAGGGCTAGATCTGTGGCATTCAAGACCAGTGTTCCAGAACTATACAAGAAGTCCAGGTGTGACTGAGCAAAGAAACAATACCAATTGAAGTTAGAGATGGAGTCAGTTGCATATCATCGCTGGTAGGGTCTGCAGTTCTTTTCTTCAAACAAGACAAAACTTAACATCATGAATGGCTATGACGCTTCACTCCCAGATGATCTCAAGGACTTTTATGCATGCTTTGAAAGGGAGAACAAAACTACACCTGTGTGAATCCCTGCAGTACCTGGTGACCCTGTGATCTCTGTCTCAGAGGCACTGTCATCAGAACATCTTTCAAGAGGGTAAACCCTTGCAAGGCTTCAGGACCTGATGGTGAACCCGTAGGGCACTGAAAACCTGTGCCAACCAACTGGCGAGTGTGTTCAAGGAAATCTACAAACTTTCACTGTTATAGCAGAGGATCTCACCATCTTTAAAAGGATGACAATCTTCTCAGTGCCCGAGAAGAGGAGGGTGAGCTGCCTCATTGACTATCGCCCAGTTGCACTCACATCTAATGTGATGAAGTGCTTTGAGAGGTAGGTTATGGCCAAAATCAACTCCTGCCTAAGCAAGGACCTGAACCCGCTGCAATTCATCTATCATTAAAATAGGTCTACAGCAGATGCAATCTCACTGGCTCTCCACTCGGCCTTGGATCACCTGGACAATACCAATACCTATCTTAGGCAGCATTCAAGACAATTATTCCCAGGTTCTGATCAACAAGATTCAAAATCTGGCCTCTGTTCCTCCAAGGATCCTTGGCACTCTCACTGAGAGCACAGTCAGTACGGATTGGGAAAAACATCACCTCCTCTCTGACAATCAGTACTGGTGGACCTCAGGAATGTGTGCTGAGCCCTCTGCTCTCCTAGCTCTACACCCACAAGTGTGTGGCAGGGCACAGCCCAAACACCATCCATGACTTTACCGATGACACAGCGGAATGCGGCTAGCGGAATTCCAGATGGTGATGAGGAGGCATATAGGAGTGAGGTAGATCAGCTGGTTGAGTGGAGTCACAACAACCTTGCGCTCAATGTCAATAAGACCTAGGAAAGAGAAGCTGAGAAAACGCATTGAGGGATCAGCAGCAGAAAGGGGGTGCAGTTTCGAGTTCATTCTTCTGAAGGTTGATCCTGGGCTGAACGTACTGAGGCAATTACAAAGAGTGCGTAACAGTAGGAGTTTGAGGGGATTTGGTATGTCACCAAAGACTCTTGTAGATTTCTACATTTGTACTGGGGAGAGTACTCTAACTGTTTGCACTCAGTGATTCAGGAACTACTTCTACCCCTCTGCCATTTGATTTCCGAATGGACGATGTACCTATGTACACTATATTTTTTTCTCTCTTTTTGCCCTACTTACTTAATTTGATTATTTATATACATCTTACAGCAATTAATAGTTTTTTATTATTATGTATTGCAATGTACACTGTTTCAAAAGAACAAATTTCATGACATATCGTAGTTCAAGTTCAAGTTTACTGTCATTCAACAAGACAGATGTATATAGTAAAGGTAAAAGAAACTGTGTCCCTCTGGGGCCAAGGTGCAAAACGCAGTACATACAGTCACACACAGTATATACAGTCACACACAGTATATACAGTCACACACAGTGCACATAACTACAATCCAGCACATACAGTGACAAAATAGTATTAGCACAAGTCCCTGAGTGGCACACACAAAATGCTGGAGGAATGCAGCAGGCCAGGCAGCATCTATGGAAATCAGTACAGTCAACATTTTGGGCCGAGACTCTTCGACAGGACTGGAGAAAATAAGCTGAGGAGTAGACTTGAAAGGTGGGGGGAGGGGAGAGAGAAACGCCGGGCGACAGGTGAAACTTGGAGGGGGAGGGATGAAATAAAGAGCTGGGAAGTTGATTGGTGAAAGAGACAGATGGAAAAAAGAAAAAATGGGGAAGGTGCTCCAGACAGAGACAATGGGCAGGCAAGGAGATAACATGAGAGAGGGAAAAGGGATGGGAAATGGTGAAGCAGGGGGAGGCATTACTGGAAGTTTGAAAAATCGATGTTCATGCCATCAGGTTGGAGGCTACTCAGAAAGAATATAAGATGTTTCTCCAACCTAAGTGTGGCCTTATTCCGGCAGTGGAAGAGGCTATGGATGGACATCAGTCTTGGCTATCCCTCGAGGTTGAGGATGACATGGTCTTTACTCTGTTGATCTATTTATGGGTTCCCAAGTGGCTTTTGAGTCCAATCTTGGCTTTGAAAGTTCTTCCACATTCACGACAGGCAGTACCAGATGGCAGATCGGGCTTTGGTTGTTGCTGCCTCTCTTTTCTTCTAATTCTGCACATCTGTTGGTAACATATCGGAATGGGAATGGGAAGTGGAATTAAAATAAATGGCCATTGAGTGATCCAGCTTGTTCTGGCAGATGGAGCATAGGTGCTCAGCAAAGAAGCCTTCCAATCTATGTCGGGTCTCACTGATATACAAGAGGCCACACTGGGAGCACTGAACACAGACTCACAGGTGAAGTGTTACCTCACCTGGAAGGACTGTTTGGGGCCCTGAATGGTAGTGAGGGAGGAGGTATAGGGGCAGGTGAAACACTTGTTCTGCTTGTAAGGGTAAGTGCCAGGAGGGAGATCAGTGGGGAGGGACGAATGGACAAGGGAGTCGCTTAGGGATTGATCCCTGCAGAAAGTGGGGTGGGGGATGGGGAAGGAAAGATGTGTTTGGTGGTGGGATCCAGTTGGAGGTGGCGGAAGTTTCGGGGAATTATGTGCTGGACGCGGAGGCTGGTGGGGTGGTAGGTGAGGACAAGAGGAACCCTATCCCTGGTAACGCGGTGAGAGGATGGGGTAAGAGCAGACGTGTGTGAAGTAGAAGAGATGCGGTTGAGGGCAGTGTTAATGGTGGAGGTAGGGAAACCTCTTTCTTTGAAAAAGGAGGACATCTTCATTCTAGAATGAAAAGCCTCATCCTGAGAGCAGATGTGATGGAGACGGAGGAACTGGGAGAAGGGGATGGCGTTTTTACAAGTAGTAGGGTGGAACAAGGTATAGTCCAGAAAGCTGTGAGAGTCCATTGGTTTATAATAGACATCGGTGGATAAGCTGTCTCTGGAGGTAGAGACTGTGAGGTCGAGAAAGGGAAGGGAAGTGTCAGAAATGGGCCAGGTGAACCTGAGGGCCAGGTGGAAGTTGGAGGCAAAGTTGATAAAATTGACGAGTTCAGCATGGGTGCAGGAAGCAGAACCAATGCAGTTGTCAGTGTAGCGTCGGAATAGTGTGGGACGGTCACCAGTGTAGGCTTGCAACATAGACTGTTCCACATAGCCAACAAACGGGCAGGCATAGCTGGGACCCATTTGAGTGCCCATGGTTACCCCTTTCATTTGAAGGAAGTGGTAGGATCCTGATGCACCATCAATAACTCTCTCTGAGATGTGAAGGCGAGATATCGGCTTTTATTGACTGGAAGAAAGAACAAGCAGTAGTTGACCACCACACTACATCCTGGAGACTGAGGGCCAGGCTCAGGCCTCAATCGTCTTTATACCGGGTCTGTGGGAGGGGCCACAGGAGCAGTCAGCTGGGGCGGGGGGGGGGGCGTGTCCAGACAGGTATATGTCGTTCACCGCAGATCCTAGCGCGAAGATTGATGGTGCAAGGGATGTTGTTCAGGAGCAATGTTTCTGCAAGACCAAGTCTGCAGCAGTTCCTCATCTTGTGCTGGGTTCAGTAGATGAATGCAAGCCAGCTTTTCTCATGCTGGGTCTGCTACAAGAATCCAGCTTGTCTTCCAAGGGAGAATACTGGAGAGCAGCACCAATGGGAGCAGCCAGGCTCCAGCCCAGCACAGATTCCTGTGCACCCACTTCTCCCCCGAGTGTCTGCAACGGACGATGCCACGGCACGAGGACTTGGTCCACACAACAACCCAACGGCACACAGCGCCCCAGCCATCACCCTAACCTATTCATCATTGCCCTATAGCTCTGCTATCTATCTTCTTTTTCTCTTTCTAGTATTGATAAAATTTGTACTTTGGCACAGAGTTCATGAAACTTTTAAATTAACCTTTTGAAACTTGGCACGTCTTTTTCTATTCTTCTGATATGACCTTCTAAGAGAAAACTTTTATTTGGCATTGAACTTGTAACTTATGAATACATTCTTTAACATTGCTTTGAAATCACAAGTCAAGCACACGACATCAGCTTAAGTTCTGATGCCAGATTTATCTATGTGAGTCTCATTAATAACAGCAAGGTTCAAACTCCTTGCTCTAAGTCATCAAGCAATCATCAATTTCTCACAGAAATGTGTCACATGTAGAATCAGTGAGCAATGAGAATCTGCTGGAATTACCAGTAGGTCATTTGACACATTTTAGACAGGACCTTTTATTAAGTCTTTTTTTAATCAAGGTGCACCTGGTAATGTTATCACTTATTGCCCACCCCTGATTGCAGGTCAGCGTTTTTGAACTAAGCTCGGAAGCTCAATACCTAAAACTGCAAGGGATGCAGACTCAGTCGACACTTTGAAATACCAGCTCAACTTTGCTTTTAACTCACCTAATTTTGTCTTTTATTTTTATGTTTGCACATTGTCCTGTTGTAAAGCACTTTGCATTACATCGTTTATATGAAAAGTGCTGAGTGAGGTTGTGGAAGAAATCCTGTTGCTAATCCGAATTGACTGGGGTCTGCAAGTGAGGAAATTAAGGATCCGGTTGCACATGGAGGACTCTAAGCTTATTGATTACTGATAATGTACCTGATTCTGATTCTTCCTATTTCAGCACAACCTATCCTAACTGTTCCAGATGTAGATGTTCTTTCAACTGTCAAGCCATTGTGGTCTGCAATGCATTCTGCAACACTTTCAACTGACTGCTCTCTCTCCTTAAAACCTATTCCCTCAGCCAATAGTCTGAGCAATGATCCAAAGATCTGATGTAAAATTGTATTTGATACCAAATCTGTAAGTAGCACGTGTCAGATAAATGAAAGTTGTTCATTAAATTAGTCTGCCTTCTAAAGATAAAAAAGCAGAATTAGGTTACTTGGCCTATCAAGTCTGCTCCACTATTTCATCATCGCTGATTAATTTCTCTCTCAGCCCCACTTTGCTGCCATCTTACCATATCCCTACATGTCTTTATTAATCAAAAACCTACCTGTTAACCTCCACTTTAAATATACCCAATGACTTGGCCTCCATGGCCCTCTATGGCAATGAATTGCATTTGCCTTTCATACCATGAACTCAACCTGCGAGTTAACGTTTAGGGAATCCTGCATGAGGACTCTAAGTCCCTTTGCACTTCTAATTCTCGCATGCCTCTGTAAATCTCTTTAATCAACTATTGGTACATTTGATTTTAGCGTCTTCTTCATAAATTGCAAGCTGAATTCTATCATATTGTTATCACTGACTCCTAAGGGTTCCTTTAACTTAAGCTCCCTAATCAAATCTGGGTCATTACATAACCCCAATCTAGAATTGCCATCCCCCTAGTAGGCTCAATCACAAACTGCTCTAAAAAGCCATCTCATAGGCATTCTACAAATTCCCTCTCTTAGGATCCAGCACCAACCTGATGATCCCAGTCTGCCTACACAACAAAATCCCCCATGAGTATTGCAACATTGTCCTTGTTATATGCCTCTTTTAACCCCTGTTGTAATTTGTAGCCTGCATCCTTACTGTTATAATGAGACTTGACAGACTCATCCCACTGCAGTAGGTATTAATATCATTAGGGTATGAGGACTGGCTTGCTTACAAATTAATTCCTTCTAGATGGGAAAAACTAATAAAAAAATAAGACATTTGATCCCCATTTTTAGACTTCCCTGCATTTAAAAATAATCACAAAATGTATCTCTTCAGGTTTTCCTCATGTCCCCCTCCCACTCCCACCCCCTAAATATCCAGCATTCTGCTCATATTTCATTTTCTTCTGTTTGATGGAAATTTAGATTTACTTACACTAACATGGCATGGAAGGAGACATAAGGGACTGCAGATGCTGGAATCTGGAGCAACAAAGCATCTGCTGGAAGAACTGAGCGAATCAGGTAGCTTCTGTGGAAGGGAATACATGGTTGATATTTTGCATACAGATGAAGGGTCCTGACGTGAAATGTTGATTGTCCATTTCTCTCTACAAATGCTCCTTACCTGCTGATGTCTATCTGCAGTTTGTTTCATGGCATAAAAGGGAGACATTTGGCCCTTTGGTCCATGCTGGCTCTCAACAGAGCTCTTCCACCCATTGTCATTCGTTTCTCCTTAATTCCCTGTCGTCCTGCAACTTGTTCTCTCCTTAGTGCTGAAGTACAGATAATCCTGAGCCTAGCATCACTTTGTGTCCACGTATGTAAGTTAATCATATAATATATGCTTACATTTATTGTGTTCTCTATACTATTGTGTTTTATTTAGGCTGCATCTGATGCTGAGTAACAATTTCATTCTTCTTTACACTTGGCTACTAAAGAATGACAATAAGGAAGGAGGTACAGAATCCTGAAGGCACACACTCAATGATTCAGGAACAGCTTCTTCCCCTCTGACATCTGATTCCTAAATAGATATTGAGCCCATGAAGACTACCTCACTATCTTTTAAAATTTCTACTTATGTAATTTAACTATTATATATATATATATACACACACACACACACACACACACATATATATATTTATATTTATATATATAATACATATTCACAGCTTTTTCTGTTATTATGTATTGCAATGTACTGCCAGCACAAAGACAACAGATTTCACAACATATGCCGGTGATATTAAACTTGATTCTCATAAACAGTCTTGAAAATCAAATGCACATTAACTCCTCTTTGATTGTTTTATCAGGTACCTACATTAAAGTGCCATATACCGTTTGATCACCTTTCTGCATATCTCTGGGAATTTATATTCTATACTTGGTGAAATTCAACATTGAATATGCTTACAGTTGATTAGCTGAAGAAAGTGCTTTTTATTAAGGAGAAAAGGAACTCTCATTCATTCCATATTTACCCCGAAGCTGGAGATTTCATCAATAGAAGGAAGTAGTTGTCCAGAGTACAGAGATATATTTGAATCTCATCAATGCATTACCTTTTGTAATCATCTTGCTTTGGATACTAAAGGATATATGACATCTTAAAATAAGGAGAATTGCATTGTTAATGGTTCTGATATAACATATTTTTCACTCTGTTCTACTAAAGTTGGCAAAGAATCTGTTGTATCCAACCACGAAACTTATGGAGACTAACAGTAGATATTTTGGCAAAAATACAAGCTAGTAAGCCTAAATTCTCCAGCGATTCAGGTTCAATACATACCTGAGGTGCAGTCTGTGTGGATCTTGTATGCTCTTTCTGTGACCATCTGGGTGCTCCAGTTTTCATCCAGAATCCAGAGACTTACTGATAGGTTAATTAGTTGCTTTAAATGATCCTTTCATGTAGATTAATGATTAAAGATAGCAGAAGGGAGATGAGGGGCACCGCCAGAGAGCATGCTGAACGTTAAGCCTGTACACACGCCATTTTGTCCCACGCAGCTCCTGTCTGACTCAAGGTTCAAGGTTCAAAGTATATTTATTATCAAAGTACTGTATGTATGCAGTAGACAACTCTGAGAGTCATCTACTCCAGACAGCCATGAAATAAAGAAAACCATGGAAGCTATTCAAAAGAAAAACATCAAACCCCCCCCCCCCCCCCACCTTCCCCAGCACTTACCTACTCACTCATGACCATTGGCTCTTAAAGGTCGTCATAGCCGGGGGAGATAGTGGGGACAAGGTCCCACAACCTGTTAAATGCTCACAATGACATGCGGCTCAAGGACAACTAAGTCCAGCTCCTGGCCTTCACATGTGGCTTAGCTACTAAGCCCGGAGGAACGTTTTCTACTGACAGGTGAAGGTGGGTTACTGGTGCCTTAAAAACAGACACTTCAGGCAGATGACAGGTGAGGGTGGGTTGTGTGGCATCTGTTAGTCTTGTGAGATCGTGGATATGCACCCTCTCCAGGATGCAGGCCTGGGCAAGGTTCTATGGAAGACCAGCAGTTGTCCATGCAGCAAGTCTCCCCTCTCCATGACACCGATGTTGTCCAAGGGAAGGGCAAGAGCCGATACAGCTTGGCACCAGTGACATCGCAGGAGTTGCCAGAACGAGGTTGAAGGCAATGTCGGACGGCCTTAGGGACTCCATCTCCGGATTTGTCCTCAGGGTTTACTCCTGAAGCCTTTCCCATGAGTGGCTATGGCCACAAGGCAGTGGAGGTTTGAAATCAGAGTTTTCCCTCTCTTAGATGGACTTCGTGGAATAGGCTCTTCCAGCCGCGCTGCCCTGCAACCCCCAATTAAACCCCAATCACGGGACAACTTACAATGACCAATTAACCTACCAACTGGTCCATCTTTGGACTGTGAGAGGAAACCAGAGCAACCGGAGGAATGCAGAAAATCCTTACAGGTAGCTTGCACTGTTTATTTTTGTAACTTACGGTAATTTTTGTGTCTTGCTCCCACTGCTGCTGCAAAAGAATAAATTACAGATTCAGATTTATTTATCACATGTATGTTGAAACATACAGTGTAATTTGCGTTGACAGCCAATGTGCCCGAGTATGAGCAGCCCACAAGTGTCACATTCAGGAGCCAATATAGCATGCCCACAGTGTTCAACGCAACACACAACACAGAGCAGCATAAGCATCAGCAACAACAGGAGAACTAAATTAGACCACTTTCCCATCCTCCCACCCCTCACATACACAGGTCTCCAACTGCATAAATAGGCTGCCTGTCACTGATATATGTCAGTGATGATAAACTTTATTCTGATCACACATTGTCACCCCATCCTGCTGATGTCCCAGATATTCAAATACCATAGTAATCTTTTTCCCATATTGAGTTAAGTGTATAATGAGTTCTACTGGGAGTAGAATTTCAATGTTACCCTTCAAATAGGATATCTCAACAGAACTCCAAGAAATTTCTTTTGCCATGCTGTAAATTTATTTTGTAACAGAGAAATACTGATTTTGCAGCATATCCAATGTGTGCCTGCTGCTTTCTTGTCAGGCTCTCCATTTCCCAAATTCCCCATTTGTCTCAGCCCATGCAAGAGGAATGCATTGCTGGAAGGGATTTGTGAAGTTAAAGGCCAAAGGTGACTGATTACCTGAATATTCGGACAAACTATTTCACTTCAAATAAATCCTGAGGCAGTCAGAAAAATGCTGCAGAATATTTTAAGTTGATGACAAAAAGGGAAGCAGGTGAACTTAAGAAAACTTCTAAGAAAAATAAGAGAAAAATGCACTGAGCTATTAAGTATTTTTATGAGAATAAAATTATTTTAATTATTAAAATTATTAAGTAATTAATTCATAATTGGCAGCTGCAGTGGTGAGCCGTACCAGTTCTGCAGGTTCGCATGCCGATGACTCCACTAGGAGTTAAGGGCATTCTTCCTCTTTATGCTATAGACCCCTACCATTAACCAAAGAGTTTAGACCCCAGTTGGGATCCCCTGGTCTAGACAATTGCTCCTGTGTCTTTGATTTAAGAAACTTGATTGAAGGCCCACCTTCATTAAGAGTAATTAGAGTTCAGTTGCTGTGTAGTGCTTTGGGGCATTCTAAAGGAACACACTTTCTGTGCACGTCTAGCTTTTATGAATTAAATGGGCAAACTGTAGAGTTAATTAATAATTCCAGATCACTAAATAAAATTCAGATAAAAAGGATCGTTTGCTATTTTGGAATCTTTCCTGATGTGTATCTGAACTAGAAAGAGCAGGAGAGCTGAATTTAAGTCCCCATTCAGTATTGAGCGAGCTGACCTGGCCTAGAACAGTGAAAGGAGATGCACTAATAAATCCAAGATTCAAGACTGAAGATCGTTTAATGTTATTTCCAGCACGGAAGTGTAAAGGGGAACAAAATAATCATTACTCCACATCTGATGCAGCTGAAATAAAAACACAATAATAATAATAATAATAAAAGCACAATAAATATGAATACATCATAGGTTATACACATGGATTGATTGCACATTCATAAAGTGACAGTAGGGGTATCTCTGTATAAGGTGACTCTGACAGCAAATGATGAAGTAGTGGTGGTGGGTTGGCTGAGTGGGTGGAGGTGTTGATCAGCCTTGGGGAAAGTAACTATTTTTGAGTCTGATGGTTTTGGCATGGACGCTACATATCCTCCTCCTCACTGGGAGCGGGACAAACAACGTGGAAAGGATGAGAAAGATGGCAGAATTAAAAAAAAATACATTTCATGCATTTCATCTCCCTTTGGTGCTTCTTCCCAGAAGTATGTATGCTGACAGGAGGAGGGTGTGGGATTGGGATTGGTCGTGATGCTGCACATACACGAACGTCCCACAGTGTGAACCTTGGAGACCATTTAACTACATGGCAACTCCATCTTTAAGCGAACGTAGTAAAAAGATTAGGAGATCAAATGTAAAGGAAAGGTACACAATCAATGTCAGGATCTTTAGCAGCACTGATATTGGGTTCAAGATCTACCTGAAATGAGTAGCAGAAGGTGATAGTGTGGTAAAGAAAATGTATGGCACGTTAGCCTTTATTTGTTGAGAGTCAGGAAGTTATGTAGCAACTATATACACTCTTAGTTAGGCTGCATCTGGAATACTGCATTCATTTCTGGTTGCCCGCTAATGTGGAACAAATGTGGAGGCTATAGTAGGGTGCAGAATTGGTAGCGTAGTGGTTAGCACAATGCTCCTACTGCGCCAGCGACACAGGTTCCATTCCCACTGCTGTCTGTAAGCAGTTTGTATGTTCGCTCCGTGACCGTGTGGATTTCCTCCAGGTGCTCTGCTTTCCTCCCACGTTCCAAAGCACGTGTATGTGTTAGAAGTTTAATTGGGCAGCTCAGACTCACTGGGCTGGAAGGGGGGGTTACCGTGCTGT
This sequence comes from Hypanus sabinus, assembly GCF_030144855.1. Lineage (NCBI taxonomy): Eukaryota > Metazoa > Chordata > Chondrichthyes > Myliobatiformes > Dasyatidae > Hypanus > Hypanus sabinus. Next base: position 21,602,283 of record NC_082708.1, read on the forward strand.
ATCTCTAAGCAAGTCTAAATAAGTAAGAGATCAACCAGGATGCTGCTGGGGTCAGCGGGCATGTGCCAAAAGGAGAGATTGAGCAAGCTTGGGTTGTTTTGTCTGGACCGGTGGAGGCTGAGAGACCTGATACAAGTTTATAAAATTATAAGAGGCATAGATGGACAGTTGGCATAGTTTTCCAAGTGTTAAAATGTCTAAAACTAGAGGGCATGTATATACTAGAGGAGATGTATATACTGGAGAGTAGGTACATATACCAGAGATCATGTATATACTGAAGGAGATGTATATACTGGAGAGCAGGTATATACTGGAGGAGATGTATATTCTGGAGAGCATGTATATACTGGAGGAGATGTATATTCTGGAGAGCAGGTATATACTGGAGGAGATGTATATACTGGAGGATATATATATATATACTGGAGGGATTGTATGTACTGGAGAGCAGGTATATACTGGAGGAGATGTATATACTGGAGGATATATATATATACTGGAGGGATTGTATATACTGGAGAGCAGGTATATACTGGAGGAGATGTATATACTGGAGGATATATATATATATACTGGAGGGATTGTATATACTGGAGAGCAGGTATATACTGGAGGAGATGTATATACTGGAGGATATATATATATACTGGAGGGATTGTATATACTGGAGAGCAGGTATATACTGGAGGAGATGTATATACTGGAGGATATATATATATACTGGAGGGATTGTATATACTGGAGAGCAGATATATACTGGAGGAGATGTATATATATACTGGAGGAGATGTATATACTGGAGGATATATATATATACTGGAGGGATTGTATATACTGGAGAGCAGATATATACTGGAGGATATATATATATATACTGGAGGAGATGTATATACTGGAGGATATATATATATACTGGAGGGATTGTATATACTGGAGAGCAGGTATATACTGGAGGAGATGTATATACTGGAGGATATATATATATACTGGAGGGATTGTATGTACTGGAGGGATTGTATGTACTGGAGGGATTGTATGTACTGGAGGAGATGTATATACTGGAGGATATATATATATACTGGAGGGATTGTATGTACTGGAGAGCAGGTATATACTGGAGGAGATGTATATACTGGAGGATATATATATACTGGAGGATATATGAGGATATATATATATATATATATATATACTGGAGGATATATATATATACTGGAGGGATTGTATATTCTGGAGAGCAGGTATATACTGGAGGAGATGTATATACTGGAGGATATATATATACTGGAGGATATATGAGGATATATATATATATATACTGGAGAGATTGTATATACTGGAGGATATATATATATACTGGAGGGATTGTATATACTGGAGGATATATATATATATACTGGAGGAGATGTATATACTGGAGGATATATATATATACTGGAGGGATTGTATATACTGGAGAGCAGGTATATACTGGAGGAGATGTATATACTGGAGGATATATATATATATACTGGAGGGATTGTATATACTGGAGGATATATATATATATATACTGGAGGAGATGTATATACTGGAGGATATATATATATACTGGAGGGATTGTATATACTGGAGGGGATGTATATACTGGAGGATATATATATATATATATATACTGGAGGGATTGTATATACTGGAGAGCAGGTATATACTGGAGGGGATGTATATACTGGAGGATATATATATATATATATATATATATATATACTGGAGGGATTGTATATACTGGAGGGGATGTATATACTGGAGGATATATATATATATATATATACTGGAGGGATTGTATATACTGGAGAGCAGGTATATACTGGAGGGGATGTATATACTGGAGGATATATATATATACTGGAGGGATTGTATATACTGGAGGGGATGTATATACTGGAGGATATATATATATACTGGAGGGATTGTATGTACTGGAGAGCAGGTATATACTGGAGGAGATGTATATACTGGAGGATATATATATATACTGGAGGTATTGTATGTACTGGAGAGCAGGTATATACTGGAGGAGATGTATATACTGGAGGATATATATATATACTGGAGGGATTGTATGTACTGGAGAGCAGATATATACTGGAGGAGATGTATATACTGGAGGATATATATATATATATATACTGGAGGGATTGTATGTACTGGAGGGATTGTATGTACTGGAGGGATTGTATGTACTGGAGGGATTGTATGTACTGGAGGGATTGTATGTACTGGAGGAGATGTATATACTGGAGGATATATATATATATACTGGAGGGATTGTATGTACTGGAGAGCAGGTATATACTGGAGGAGATGTATATACTGGAGGATATATATATACTGGAGGATATATGAGGATATATATATATATACTGGAGGAGATGTATATACTGGAGGATATATATATATACTGGAGGGATTGTATATTCTGGAGAGCAGGTATATACTGGAGGAGATGTATATATTGGAGGATATATATATACTGGAGGATATATGAGGATATATATATATATACTGGAGGGATTGTATATACTGGAGGATATATATATATATACTGGAGGGATTGTATATACTGGAGGATATATATATATATACTGGAGGAGATGTATATACTGGAGGATATATATATATACTGGAGGGATTGTATATACTGGAGAGCAGGTATATACTGGAGGAGATGTATATACTGGAGGATATATATATATACTGGAGGGATTGTATGTACTGGAGAGCAGGTATATACTGGAGGAGATGTATATACTGGAGGATATATATATACTGGAGGATATATGAGGATATATATATATACTGGAGGAGATGTATATACTGGAGGATATATATATATACTGGAGGGATTGTATATTCTGGAGAGCAGGTATATACTGGAGGAGATGTATATACTGGAGGATATATATATACTGGAGGATATATGAGGATATATATATATACTGGAGGGATTGTATATACTGGAGGATATATATATATACTGGAGGGATTGTATATACTGGAGGATATATATATATATACTGGAGGAGATGTATATACTGGAGGATATATATATATACTGGAGGGATTGTATATACTGGAGAGCAGGTATATACTGGAGGAGATGTATATACTGGAGGATATATATATATACTGGAGGGATTGTATGTACTGGAGGGATTGTATGTACTGGAGGGATTGTATGTACTGGAGGAGATGTATATACTGGAGGATATATATATATACTGGAGGGATTGTATGTACTGGAGAGCAGGTATATACTGGAGGAGATGTATATACTGGAGGATATATATATACTGGAGGATATATGAGGATATATATATATATATACTGGAGGAGATGTATATACTGGAGGATATATATATATACTGGAGGGATTGTATATTCTGGAGAGCAGGTATATACTGGAGGAGATGTATATACTGGAGGATATATATATACTGGAGGATATATGAGGATATATATATATATATACTGGAGAGATTGTATATACTGGAGGATATATATATATACTGGAGGGATTGTATATACTGGAGGATATATATATATATACTGGAGGAGATGTATATACTGGAGGATATATATATATACTGGAGGGATTGTATATACTGGAGAGCAGGTATATACTGGAGGAGATGTATATACTGGAGGATATATATATATATACTGGAGGGATTGTATATACTGGAGGATATATATATATACTGGAGGAGATGTATATACTGGAGGATATATATATATACTGGAGGGGATGTATATACTGGAGGATATATATATATATATATATATACTGGAGGGATTGTATATACTGGAGAGCAGGTATATACTGGAGGGGATGTATATACTGGAGGATATATATATATATATATATATACTGGAGGGATTGTATATACTGGAGGGGATGTATATACTGGAGGATATATATATATATATATATATATATACTGGAGGGATTGTATATACTGGAGAGCAGGTATATACTGGAGGGGATGTATATACTGGAGGATATATATATATATATATATATATATACTGGAGGGATTGTATATACTGGAGGGGATGTATATACTGGAGGATATATATATATATACTGGAGGGATTGTATATACTGGAGGGGATGTATATACTGGAGGATATATATATATATACTGGAGGGATTGTATATACTGGAGGATATATATATATATACTGGAGGGGATGTATATACTGGAGGATATATATATATACTGGAGGGATTGTATATACTGGAGGATATATATATATATACTGGAGGGGATGTATATACTGGAGGATATATATATATACTGGAGGGGATGTATATACTGGAGGATATATATATATATATATACTGGAGGGATTGTATATACTGGAGGGGATGTATATACTGGAGGATATATATATATATATACTGGAGGGATTGTATATACTGGAGGGGATGTATATACTGGAGGATATATATATATATATACTGGAGGGGATGTATATACTGGAGGATATATATATATATATACTGGAGGGATTGTATATACTGGAGGGGATGTATATACTGGAGGATATATATATATACTGGAGGGGATGTACATGAGAATCAGAGTCAGCATCATGTTTATTATCATTGACACACTGAATTTCGTGAACTTTGTTGTTTTATGGTAGTGGTACAGTGTAAGATATAAAATATAATCTCCTTACCAGGACCTGTATACAAACTCTGATAACAGTCACGTGACTCAGCGGTGAGAAGGCCATCTTTCATAAGCAATATACATCTAGAGTCGGTACTCCTAATACGCCCTGAAGGATTATTTCTAGCTGAAAGAATCCAAGTGGACATATAAATGCTGCCTTCTCTTTGTCAGCTTCACGGATAATGTCCACCCTTAGATCCAACATATGGAACCATTGTTGAACCACTTTGCTCCATTCAGGCAAGCCAGAGCATTCTTGATCTGTGGAACAGAAAATTGGTCAGGGTCTGTACATTGGTTCAGTGTCTGATAATTAACACATATTAGTAACTTTCCATTCTTTTTCCACACCACTACTATGGGTGACACATAGGGACTCCTTGACTCAGTGATAATTCCAGCTTCCTTCAGTTTCAGCAGACGCTGCTGAACTTCTTCTACCCCTGCTGGTGCTAACCGTCGAGACCTCTCTCCGAAAGGGTGTCCTTCATCACTTGAATAGTGTGGTGAGCACTCCTGGAGCAACCCAAATCAACCTCGTTAGTAAAAAAGACATCTTCGAGCTCCAGCTTCTTCTCTGGTAGTCTCCTTTTCCATCCCTCGGATACCAGGAGGTCACCAAAGTTGAATGACTTTGCTGTTAACCTTTCCAATCCAGGAAACTACCTCTCACCAATAAACTAAACATTACGGTCCTCTGGAAAAGATGTGCCATCGGCATCCCCCACCTAAGGGTGACCTCTCTCTTTGATGTGCTCCTGACAGTCACTGTCATCCTGTTTACGTATACAGCCAAGGGTTTCTGCACTTCAGGTCTCACCAGCACTCCAGCGGTAAGAGTGACTCTTCTTTGTGATCCTCCGGAGCATACAACAGGAGGGCCTCGGCATCGGGCATTCAGGAGAATTCCTGTCACTCTCGCTACTTCCCCAAGGTGTAACTTGATGGGTTTGGACTGGGTGTACCACATAGTTCCCCATTTCTGCTCATCATCCTGTTCAGGGGGAGCTTGCACCTTCTCAGAATACCAACCGTATGGACAAGATTTTCAACAAGATCTTCATTTCTCTCCACATCTCTCCTTGCAGGCTCCCAGGAGCCTTCTCACAATGGGAGTACTTGTTCCCAGAATAATGGAAGCTTCATCTCTTCCAACCAGATCTGGACAGGCCAACACTAATGTATCCAGGGTCTCTACTCCAGCATCTACTTCCGAAGTGACAAGTAACCATCATACTGGTAATCAGCAGTACTAAGGCACTGAGTGGTGTCAATGGTAAATGTGTCAAATAGCAGTTGTAAAAAGATCTGTAGACTAGAGTAACCTGAGAACCTGTGTCGAGTATGGCTCTGGCATAAATACCCTCACTCCATATAGATACACCTGATGAAGGGTTTCGGTCTGAAATGTCATCACTACCTCCTCCCATAGATGTTGTCTGGCCTGATGAGTTCTGCCAGCATTTTGTGTTTCTTAGGTACACCTGAACTTGGTCCAACCAGGCACTCAGGAACAGGGTTTTGCAATTTAGTGTTTCCGTTTATACATTGATTTGAATGTGCTCTCTCTGAGACGCCTTACTGGGTCCTCCCAAAGTTTCCTGATTTCCTTCTTTGTTCAAGCAACTGTTGAGTTACTTTCTGAAAGTCTACCTGTCCTTCACACTCCCATTTGAAATACCCATCCACACCAGTAGTAACAGAAAATACCAGTCACTTCCATCATCAGCAGCAGCTGTCTGCTTAGTACTTTCCACTGGTGGGTCTGGTGTCTGACTGGTGGGTCTGGTGTCTGACTGGTGGGTTTGGTGTCCGACTGGTGTGTCTGGTGTCTGACTGGTGGGTCTGGTGTATGACTGGTGAGTCTGGTGCCCGACTGGTGGGACTGGTGTCTGACTGGTGAGTCTGGTGTATGACTGGTGAGTCTGGTGTCCGACTGGTGAGTCTGGTGTCTGACTGGTGAGTCTGGTGTCCGACTGGTGAGTCTGGTGTCTGACTGGTGGGTCTGGTGTCTGACTGGTGAGTCTGGTGTCTGACTGGTGGGTCTGGTGTCTGACTGGTGAGTCTGGTGTCTGACTGGTGGGTCTGGTGTCTGACTGGTGAGTCTGGTGTCTGTTGGGTCTGGTGTCTGACTGGTGAGTCTGGTGTCTGACTGGTGGGTCTGGTGTCTGACTGGTGAGTCTGGTGTCTGACTGGTGGGTCTGGTGTCTGACTGGTGAGTCTGGTGTCTGACTGGTGGGTCTGGTGTCTGACTGGTGAGTCTGGTGTCTGTTGGGTCTGGTGTCTGACTGGTGAGTCTGGTGTCTGACTGGTGGGTCTGGTGTCTGACTGGTGAGTCTGGTGTCCGACTGGTGAGTCTGGTGTCCGACTGGTGAGTCTGGTGTCTGACTGGTGGGTCTGGTGTCCGACTGGTGAGTCTGGTGTCTGACTGGTGAGTCTGGTGTCTGACTGGTGGGTCTGGTGTCTGACTGGTGAGTCTGGTGTCTGACTGGTGGGTCTGGTGTCTGACTGGTGAGTCTGGTGTCTGACTGGTGAGTCTGGTGTCTGACTGGTGGGTCTGGTGTCTGACTGGTGAGTCTGGTGTCCGACTGGTAAGTCTGGTGTCTGACTGGTGGGTCTGGTGTCTGACTGGTGAGTCTGGTGTCTGACTGGTGGGTCTGGTGTCTGACTGGTGGGTCTGGTGTCTGACTGGTGAGTCTGGTGTCTGACTGGTGAGTCTGGTGTCCGACTGGTGAGTCTTGTGTCTGACTGGTGAGTCTGGTGTCTGACTGGTGGGTCTGGTGTCTGACTGGACTTGTCACGCTTGCTGACAGCACCAGCTGGCACCAAACAAGATACCTCAGCTTTCAAGTCATTCACTGCATCCTGAAAACCCCCACTTGTGTGACATCATTGGTCGCTTCAGCAACTGAGGCTACTATGAGGATTTTGCCCGACTGGTGGAGGCCTCCTACTTCTCCATCATGTTTTCCTCCTCTCTTACTTCTCTGATCAGCTCAACGAATGAGGGCCTTATGAGTCATTCAAACGCTAAAAGCTATCACATCATGTGACAGCATGTCCTTACATCCTGCTCTATCCTTAATCAAGTTATCTCAGCTAGTTGAATGGCCCCTTCATGGCACAAGCAATGCAGCTGTCTCTTTAGCCTGAAATGAAGGCAGATGCTTCTGCCCTTTCTCCTGGAATGTGTGTCCGAACTCCGCTGGGCTGTCCGTTGTGCCAAAAACACTTTCTAAAGCTTGCATGTAGTCCACAGATGTGATCAGTGTGTTTCCTACCTTTCGAGACCACACCACCTCAGCAGCCGGACCTTTTAGACCCTCTACAGCTGCTGTCTTTTCATATTATCTGAACACTGCCATTCATTAAGTAACTGAAATGTCTGCTCTGCCCAAACCTCATATTCTTCTTCCCATTGGGAGCGAGCTTGACTCCAGAGAACACTCTCAGCTTACAATAATTTTGGCTCTCTGTAGGTACTCTCTGGCATTTATCCACCAGTGACGTAATAGCCGAAACCATCCATCAATCTCTGAAGGACCCATTATACCTTTCACATCAGACATCTCCTTTACCTAACATCACAGAAATGAGAACAACTTATCTTTAAAGTCTTCACCCTCAGCTACATTACCCCATACTTTAAAAATATAAACTGCCTATGGCCCCACCTCTCCAGGTTCTCCTAATGTATCGGGCAGCACAACTTCAGTTATGTCACTGCTAGTCTGGACTAACACAACATCCTTACCAGCTGACTGGTTAAAACACGGTTCAATGAGGACAACTTTCCCCAGTACTTTTACAGAACTTAGCACTCTAAATAGCAGTTCATTGGAACTTCAAATATCCACCCGGCTCAGAACACAAGTAATATTTCTGGAAAACCTCTCAGAATCACACCAAACTTTAATCCCTGTGGCATCCACAATGAAGTACAGTAATCACTTCCCCCAACACTAATTTAAACACTAGTTTAGGCACACAAACTGCTTAATCAATCCTTAAACTGCATTCACATTTTTTGGTCACCAAGAAATAACAGATTGTGTATCAGCATAAAGTTATTAAGAAAGTGTATTTACCAATTTCAGCTTAATGAAACAGTTAATAGGAAAAAGAAAAGGAAAAGAATAAAAAGTGCTATTGCAATTAAACCAGTCGAAATGTGCACATAAATGTTGGAGCTCATATCTGTAGATGTCGGGTGTACTGCTTTACTCACGGTGCTGAATTCTCATCACCAATCATAGGCAGAACTTCCCTTCTTGGACTCCTTCAACTTGGGAAGCACTCCTTGCATTATGGACTTCCCTGTGGATAGGATCATCCAGGCAACCTCCCTGATCCTCTCCACTCCACATCTTCCGCCAAAAGACCGTGAACCTGACTACTGTCCATCAGAAATCTCTCTCTGCCCACCTCTGTCTAGAACCTTCTCTTCATACCACCATCCTGATTGGCTGACACAACATTCCCAAGTTGAACAACATGGCTCCTTACCTTCAGCTGAAACCAAACACTCTCACCAGCAGGCGCACTGCTTTTACAGAAAACTGCTAAAATAAACTTCCTCATAGCATAGCAGTAGAAATATTAACCAGGGCATTACCAAAAATTAAGGTAAGTCACAATAAGAAATAAAATTAAAACAGAGCAAAAGGGGAATTCTGAGGCAGTGTTCATAGGTTCATGAAACATTTAGAAATCCAATGGTGGTGTGGAAGAAACTGATCCTAAAATGTTGAGCATCCATCTTCAGGCTCCTGTACGTTCTCCTTGATGGTAATAATGAGAAAAAGGCATGTTCCGGATGGTGTGGTCTTTAATGGTGGAGGCCGCCTTCTTGAGGCACTGCCTCAAGATGTGTGGGGCAAGAGAGTGATGGGTACCTGAAATATGCTTCCAGAGGTGGTGGTGGAGACAGATACTATAGATACATTTAAGACACACTTAGGCATGTGAATCTGCAGAAAATGGAGGGGTATGGACAAAAGGAATGAGTTTAATTAGATATTAGCTTAATAGTTTGGCATAACATCATGGGCAGAAGGGCCTGTTTCTGTGCTGCGTTATTTTATATTCTCTGCTCTAATCGTTCATTCGTTATGTGCCGTGTCGTATGATGGGCGATCAAGGTCTTTTCATGACCACGACCGTTCTTGGAAAATTTTTCGACAGAAGTGGTTTGCCATTGCCTTCTTCTGGGCAGTGTCTCTACAAGACAGGTGACCCCAGACATTATTAATACTCTCCAGAGATTGTCTGCCTGGCTTTAGTGGTCACATGACCAGGACTTGTGATATGCACCAACTGTTTGTACAACCATCCGCCATTTTCTCCCATGGTTTCACATGACCCTGATCGGGGGTTTAAGCAGGTGCTACACCTTGCCCGAAGCTGACCTGCAGGCTAGCGGAGGGAAGGAGTGCTTTGGCCGAGTGATATCTCTACCTGTCACCCATCTAAGGCAATGGGGAATATACAGTGCTATTAAAAATTAATCACCTCCCCTTGAAAGTTTTCATGTTTTATTGTTTTATAACATTGAATCACAGTGGATTTGATTTGGCTTTTTCCAACTTTGATCAACTTTGTATCAAAGTAAAACAGATCTCTATATCTGTATAAAAATTCGAATTTTTTTTTGTTAAAAAATATCTTGGCTAAGGCAGAATTGGTAATATTTCTTCCCCTATCCTTGGAGGTCTGGGAGTATACTAAAGTTAGTCTTTTTGCATAAATTCTTTTCTCTGTTTAGGCATTTTGCTTGCACAGTGTACTAAAGGTTTTGAAGGAAAGTTCTCTAAACACAGCTGTACAAATATCTTCGCAATGTTGCAATAAAGTTTAAGGACTGAACTTAAAAGCATGTCTGCAAGCGATCCGCTTTTCACGTGTTTGCCTGACCGTATTACAGTAAAGGTTTCGGTATGCTGAGGGCAAGCAGTGACATTTAAAAGCTATTTGGTTTTCAAACACACGGGTAATTTCTAATCCATTTTCCTTGTCCAACTGGCCAGAGGGCCAACAGCACTGGTTACACAATGTGGCAATCAAATGAAGCATTTTCTGCTAATTGGCTGTCACATGATAGCAAACCTAAGCGGCCAAGATTTATTCATGTGTGTTGGGAAGTGTTCCCTCCCATTTGCTACATGCTACCAGCCCTAGTGAACAGATTCCCTCTTATCTCTTCAGCATTCCAAACTTACAATTTCCAATTCAGGCTATTATTTAGTTGGAATAACTGTCTTCCAGATAGATGTGCTTTTAATTCTCTGAAAATTCACATCAGTCTTTGCGGGATTTTGTTCTGGATGTGGAAAGGTTTACAGTAGTTATTTAACTGAAGATTTTCAAGTTATTATCACAGGTAAATAAAGCTTATTTTGATGCATTTAATGTTTCCTTTTTAAGCAGAGTTATTTTAATCTTTTCCCCTGCGACTTCTCAATAGATTTTGCCAAGTTTGTTCCATCATCTATGTCTAATGGTCAGCACCACATTGTGGGCTAAAGGGCCTGTAATGTGCTGTAATGTTCTATGTTCTAATGCTCTTTCAGTATGTTCAAGACTGGATACCAAGTGACCACAGGTATCTCAGCTTAATTTTGTCTTGTTTGCTCACTTATATGTTGCTGTTGCCACAGTTGATTTCTGTGACAAATTAAGTTTAATATTCACTGTTAGCCCTGTTCTAATTTCTGGTCCACCTTCAAATTTCTTTCATAAAGATGAAACGGTTTCTGACATTGTACAGCTTCTGCCAAAATCATTCAAAGCACATCACTTAAGCAGATGCTATAATTGTGTGTGTGTTAAAAGAAAGCACCAATTATCAGTTCTGTAAGCAGGAAAGCACTTACACTCCAGCTGATCTGTAAGTTTATAAAATAAATCTCTGTTCTAAGTTTAAAAACTAAACATTAGTGTAGTTATCTTTCTTTGATGTATCTTCAGAATCAGAATCAGGTTTATTATCACCAGCATGTGTTGTGAAATTTGTTAACTTAGCAGCAGCAGTTCAATGCAATACATAATAATATAGAAGTAAACAAACAAAGCAAAAAAAAAGAAATAAGTAAATCAACTACAGTAGGTATATATGTATATATTGAATAGATTGAAAAATGAAAATACTTAAATAATAGATATTAAAAAAAGAATCTAATTGATACACAGCTAGCAGCCATACAAAACTATCTTTTTGCATTCTCTATGTCCCTTTAAGGCACTCATTGAAAGTAACCTTTTTTGCTTTGAATTTAATTGCTGAGCCTAATGCTGCCTTATTCTTTACACACACACACACACATACACACTTACTTTATTAGGTGCCTCCTGTACCTAATGAAGTGGTCACTGAGTGTATGTTCATGGTCTTCTGCTGCTGTTGCCCATCCACTTCAAGGTGTGTAGAGATACTTTTCTGTACACCACTGTTGTAACGTGTGGCTATTTGCGTTGCTGTCACCTTGAACCAGTCTGGCCATTCTCCTCTGACCTCTCTCATTAACAAAGCATTTTCACTCACGGAACAGCTGCACGCTGGATTTTTTTTTGTTTTATCATTCCATTCTTTGTAAACTCTAGGAAGACTGTTGTTCATGGAAATCCCAGGATATCAGGAGGTCCTGACGAAGGGTCTCGGCCCGAAACGTCGACAGCGCTTCTCCCTATAGACGCTGCCTGGCCTGCTGTGTTTCACCAGCATTTTGTGTGTGTTGCTTGAATTTCCAGCATCTGCAGATTTCCTTGTGTTTCCCAGGATATCAGCAGTTTCAGAGCTACTCAAACCACCCCATCTGGCACCACCAATCCTTCCATGGTCAAAGCCACTTGGATCACATTTCTTCCCCATTCTGATGATTGGTCTGAACAACAGCTGAACCTCTTGACCAAATCTGCATACTTTTATGCTTTGAGATGCTGCAACATCTGATTAGATATTTGCATTAGTGTAAAGGAGTACCTAATAAAATGGCCACTGAGTGTATGTATATTTTGTGTACTTTATAGTATATTTTATGTATTACACTGTACTGGTGCCAGAAAACAACAAATTGCATCACATCTGTCAATGATAATTGTATTGCTCATGTGGTTCCATTGTTTAAAAAGGGTTCTAGAAATAAGCCTAGCAATTATAGACCTGTCAGTTTGACATCAGTGGTGGGTAAATTAATGGAAAGTATTCTTAGAGATAGTATTTATAATTATCTGGATAGACAGGATCTGATTAGGAGTAGCCAGCATGGATTTGTGCGTGGAAGGTCATATTTGACAAACCTTATTGAATTTTTTGAAGAAGTTACGAGGAATGTTGATGAGGGTAAGGCAGTGGATGTAGTCTATATGGACTTCAGCAAGGCCTTTGACAAAGTTCCACAAGGAAGGTTAGTTAAGAAGGTTCAGTCATTAGGTATTAATGCTGGAGTAATAAAATGGATTCAACAGTGGCTAGATGGGAGATGCCAGAGAGTAGTGGTGGATAATTGTTTATCGGGATGGAGGCCGGTGACTAGCGGGGTGCCTCAGGGATCTGTTTTGGGCCCAATGTTGTTTGTAATATACATAAATGATCTGGATGATGGGGTGGTAAATTGGATTAGTAAGTATGCCGATGATACTAAGGTAGGAGGTGTTGTGGATAATGAGGTGGGTTTTCAAAGCTTGCAGGGAGAATTATGCCGGTTAGAAGAATGGGCTGAACGTTGGCAGATGGAGTTTAATGCCGAGAAGTGTGAGGTTCTACATTTTGGCAGGAATAATCCAAATAGAACATACAGGGTAAATGGTAGGGCATTGAGGAATGCAGTGGAACAGAGAGATCTAGGAAAAACAGTGCATAGTTCCCTGAAGGTGGAGTCTCATGTAGTTAGGGTGGTGAAGAAGGCTTTTGGAATGCTGGCCTTTATAAATCAAAGCATTGAGTACAGAAGTTGGGATGTAATGTTAAAATTGTACAAGGCATTGGTAAGGCCAAATTTGGAATATTGTGTACAGTTCTGGTCACCGAATTATAGGAAAGATATCAATAAATTAGAGAGAGTGCAGAGACGATTTACTAGGATGTTACCTGGGTTTCAGCACTTAAGTTACAGAGAAAGGTTGAACAAGTTAGGTCTCTATTCATTGGAGCGTAGAAGGTTGAGGGAGGATTTGATCGAGGTATTTAAAATTTTGAGAGGGATAGATAGAGAAGACGTGAATAGGCTGTTTCCATTGAGAGTAGGGGAGATTCAAACGAGAGGACATGATTTGAGAGTTAGGGGGCAGAAGTTTAAGGGAAACACGAGGGGGTATTTCTTTACTCAGAGAGTGATAGCTGTGTGGAATGAGCTTCCTGTAGAAGTAGTAGAGGCCAGTTCAGTTGTGTCATTTAAGGTAAAATTGGATAGGTATATGGACAGGAAAGGAGTGGAGGGTTATGGGCTGAGGGCGGGTAGGTGGGACTAGGTGAGATTAAGAGTTCAGCACGGACTAGGAGGGCCGAGATGGCCTGTTTCCGTGCTGTGATTGTTATATGATTATATATAATACATTTGATTCTGATTCTGATTTTGTGATAAATCACCAAATGTGATAATGTTTCTGAAGGTGTATTTGCTGTGTTAAAGGTGCTACATTAGTGCTGTTGCAGCTGATGATTTGTTCCAATTTCTCTTCAAACTGTGCGGGGCAAGTTCAATGGAAATGAATCATTGTCAACTCATCTGTAATTGTTCCGCTGATTCCAACGCACCTAATGTCAGAGCAGTTCAGTCATTAAAATGAGTCACTTGACACAATTTAACAGGACAAAGCAATTCATCTGCCTACCCTGTTTTTCCAGCCAATAAGATTATCGTTATTATTGTCATTTTAAATCCATAAACAGAAGGAACTGAGGTTTCAAATTAAACAAATTTTAACTCCTGGAGATGTTCATTTCAATGCTGAACATGACACAGCAGCATAGTGGTTAGCACAATCACTTTACAGCACCAACGATCAGAGATAAGGGTCTGATTCCTTACTCTATCTGCAAGGAACTTGTGTATTCTGACCATGAATGAGTAAGTTTCCCTGCGGTGCTCCGATTTCCCAGAACATTCCAATGACACACAGTTAGGGTTAGGGAATTGTGGGCACGTTATGTTGGTGCCAGAAGCACAAGAACAGTTGTGGGGCAGCTCAGCACATTCCTCACCAATGTGATTTATACAAACAACATATTTTGCTGTATGTTTCGAAGTTTCAATGTACAAGAGGAAAATAAAGCTAATCTTTATAATATCAGAAAAAAGAAATATAACCATAGAACACTACCGCACAGTACAGGCCCTTCAGCCCTCCATGTTGTACCGACCCATATAATCCTTTAAAAAAGTACTAAACCCACACTAACCCATAACCATCCATTTTTCTTTCATCCATGTGCCTGTCCAAGAGGCTCTTAAATACCCCCAATGTTTTAGCCTCTACCACCATCCCTGGCAAGTCCTTTCAGAAATCAGAAAACTTTCTACGTTAGGCCACAAAATAACTGGTTAATTTTAATACAAATGCAATCAGCTTTTCTTGAGAAATCCACTTCAAGGGCAAAGAACTCCTGCTGTAAGAGATTCTCAGGCTCACCGCTCCCATAGTCCCTATAGTGAGAGGGGTCACCTCTCGACACACAGACCCTACAGTGAGAGGGGTCACCATTCCACACACAGTCCCTACAGTGAGAGGGATCACCATTCCACACACAGACCCTACAGTGAGAGGGGTCACCACTCCACACACAGACCCTACAGTGAGAGGGGTCACCACTCCACACACAGACCCTACAGTGAGAGGGGTCACCATTCCACACACAGTCCCTACAGTGAGAGGGGTCACCATTCCACACACAGTCCCTACAGTGAGAGGGGTCACCACTCCACACACAGACCCTACAGTGAGGGGGTCACCATTCCACACACAGTCCCCACAGTGAGAGGGGTCACCATTCCACATACAGTCCCTACAGTGAGAGGGGTCACCACTCCACACACAGAGGGGTCACCATTCCACACACAGTCCCTACAGTGAGAGGGGTCACCACTCCACACACAATCCCTACAGTGAGGGGGTCACCACTCCACACACAGTCCCTACAGTGAGATGGGTCACCACTCCACACACAATCCCTACAGTGAGGGGGTCACCACTCCACACACAGACCCTACAGTGAGAGGGGTCACCACTCCACACACAGACCCTACAGTGAGAGGGGTCACCACTCCACACACAGTCCCTACAGTGAGAGGGGTCACCACTCCACATACAGACCCTACAGTGAGAGGGGTCACCACTCCACACACAGAGGGGTCACCATTCCACACACAGTCCCTACAGTGAGAGGGGTCACCACTCCACACACAATCCCTACAGTGAGGGGGTCACCATTCCACACACAGTCCCTACAGTGAGAGGGGTCACCAGTCCACACACAATCCCTACAGTGAGGGGGTCACCATTCCACACACAGTCCCTACAGTGAGAGGGGTCACCACTCCACACACAATCCCTACAGTGAGGGGGTCACCATTCCACACACAGAGGGGTCACCATTCCACACACAGTCCCTACAGTGAGGGGGTCACCACTCCACACACAGTCCCTGCAGTGAGAGGGGTCACCACTCCACACACAATCCCTACAGTGAGGGGGTCACCACTCCACACACAGACCCTACAGTGAGAGGGGTCACCACTCCACACACAATCCCTACAGTGAGAGGGGTCAACATTCCACACACAGTCCCTACAGTGAGAGGGGTCACCACTCCACACACAGACCCTACAGTGAGAGGGGTCACCACTCCACACACAATCCCTGCAGCGAGAGGGGTCACCATTCCACACAGACCCTACAGTGAGAGGGGTCACCACTCCACACACAGACCCTACAGTGAGAGGGGTCACCAGTCCACACACAATCCCTACAGTGAGGGGGTCACCATTCCACACACAGTCCCTACAGTGAGAGGGGTCACCAGTCCCTGCCCACACACACACACACACACACACACACACACACCGTCTATAGTGAAGGAGTCTCAGATAAATTGTACAAATATAAGAATTTTCAGCAAGCTCTTGCTCAGCTATGCTTTCGGTCAATTTCAAAAACTATTTTGATGAAATATTCTATATGAAGTCCCCCTCACTGGGCTCGAATGGAAACTTATCTCGTTGTCAGCTCCACTACCGGGCTTAGGACTCAGCGGTAAGAAGGTCATCTTTCATAAACATGAGGCGTCTAGGGTCGGCATAACTTGGGGTTCAACCAGTCAGGAACGTTGTGCGTAAATACTGTCTTTACACAATTGTCAGCCGGCAAGAAATAACAAATAGTACGCTGCATAAAGTTATAAAGAAAGTATATTTACAAATTACTTGTAGGTTCTGCTGAAGTGTTTCGGCTTGAAAAGTTGACTGTATTCTTTTCTTAGATGCTGCCTGTCCTGCTGAATTTCTCCAATATTTTGTGTGTGTTGCTTGGGGTCACCAGCACCTGCAGAATTTCTCTTGTTTATTTTACAAGTTTCAGCTTTATTGAACTGTTAGTGGAGGGGAGGGAACAAAAATGAAAAGGGCCCATTACAGTTAAAGCAGTTCAAATGTGCACATAAAGTTAAAGCTCATCTTGAAATTGTCTTTTTACTCACACACTGGACCTATGGTCTGTGTGAAAATACACACCAATACTCCACCAATGCCCGTCACAAATCTCTCTCTGCCCAGCTCTCTCTAGAACCTTCTCCCAATTCCACTATCCTAATGAGCTGACACAACATTCCTAAGCTGAGCATGTGTCCCCTTAACTTTAGCCAAAAATCCGAACATTCTATAGCAGGACACACTGCTTTTGCAGAAAGCTTCCAAATGAAATATCCTACATCATGAAGAGTAAAATTGTTTACCAGGGCATTACATACATTTGCCACATGTCATTGATAAACCTTGAATCTGCCTTATGGAATGTTAGTCTCTTGAGGAAATATGGTCTGCCTCAGGAATTGCTGCTGCAGTTCTACACTGCAGTCATTGAGTCTGTCTTGTGCACCTCCATCACTGTGTGGTTTGGAGCCGCCACCAAGCAGGATAGAACCAGACTACAGCGCATTGTGAGGACTGCCGAGCGCATCATTGGAGCCTCCCTGCCCTCTATTGTGGACCTGTACTCTTCCAGGCTGAAGAAGAGGGCGGGGAACATCATAAAGGACTCCTTCCATCCTGCGCACGGACTGTTTGAACTGCTTCCGTCTGGTAGGCGCTTCAGATCCCTCCAGACCAAGACTAATAGGCACTGGAGAAGTTTTTTCCCTACTGCGGTCACTTTGCTGAACAGTTAACTGCCGGTTAACTGTCAGCTAACTATTACTTGGATTGCACTACCTGTATGTATAATCTATATTTTCATTTATATTTATCATTATTATTGTTATGAGCAGAGAGACAACATCTGCCGGAAGTAAATTCCTTGTATGTGCACAGGTACTTGGCGATTAAAGTCTAATTCTGATTCTGATTCTGATATCCTTTTTGCTGTAGTTTAGAGTCATAGAGTTGTGCGCCATGGAAACTAGGCATTTGACTTGATTTGTCTATGTCACACGAGGTGTCTGTCTCTGCTAAGTCCCTTTTCCTGAATTTGGCCCATATCCCTTTGTCCTATTCCTAATCAAAAACTTTTTAAATGTTACGATTATGTCTTCCTCTACCACCTCCTCTTGTAGCTTGTTCCAAACATCCACCACCCTCTGTGAGAAATGCAAGCACTGAGATATCCTTTAAACATTTCCCTCTCACCTTAATCCCATGTTATATACGCCCATACACCTGGAAAAATTCTGTGATTATATACACTATATATAACTCTCATCATTTTTGTAAACCTCGGGTCATCTCACGCACTCCAGTGAGAACAATCCTGGTCTATCCAGTTCCTGAAGCCTTGCATTCCTGGTGAATCTGTTCTTTTCTCTTTCTAGTGCTACCACATTCTTCATACAGTTTGATGACCAGAATTGCATATTCCACATGTAGTCTAACCAATCTCTTGTACAGGTGCAACACAACATCCCAATACTCCTGCCTGTAAGAAAAATGATCTTAGGCTCAGCTATCTACACGTATACCCACACACGTAGAAGGAAAGCAAGCAAGATGCTTCTTCACCACCATATTTACTTGTGTCACCGTTTTCTGGAAGCTATGAACCTACCCCAGTGTCCTTTCCATTTGCTGTACAAGTTAAATGATGACAAATTCATTATGCCACACTTCCATGGATTAATTTCCATCTACTACCATTTTGCACAACTTTTCTGCTCATCTATGTCCCTCCATATCCATAACCTTCTAGTTTGGAAGTTGAGGATCCCATTACAGAGGGAGGTACAGAGGCCCAGGTTCTGTAACTTCTCAATCAGAATTGTGGGAATGATGGTGTTAAATGCTGAGCTTTAGTCGATGAACAGCATCCCGACATAGGTGTTTGTATCATCCCGGTGGTCTAAGACCGTGTGAAGAGTCATTGAGATTGCGTCTGCCGTTGACCTATTGTGGAGATAGGCAAATTGCAATGGGTCCAGTTTCTTGCTGAGGCAGGAGTTCAGTATAGTCATGACCAACCTCTCAAAGCATTTCATCACTGTAGTTGTGAGTGCTACCGGCCGATAGTCATTCAGGCAGCTCACACTGTTCTTTTTAAGCATTGATATAATTGATGCCTTTTTGAAGCAAGTGGGTCTTGGCCCAAAACATCAACTCTTCATATCCCTCCATAGATGCAGCCTATCCCACTGAGTACCTCCAGCATTTTGTGTAAGCTACTCCATAATAAATATGTATTGCCATAACTTCTACTCTCTCTCTCTCCATTCACAGCTCTGTAGCTTCCAAGGGGAGCTTGCTATAGATACATCAAAAGTGTCACACTTGGGAAAACACAAACTAATTTGTACTGACTGTGATAGGAAGTACATGATTATAATGTGGTGTTTGTACTTCATCAACTCCTGAATAGTTTGATCTTTCGGTATAACATTATATCAATTCTGATAAAGATTTTTTTTGTCTAACAGTGCTTTGAGGCAAGTGATAATCCTCACTAAAATGATGAAAAATTTAGAAACACATGGATTAAAAACAGCTGATATG
This sequence comes from Hypanus sabinus, assembly GCF_030144855.1. NCBI lineage: Eukaryota > Metazoa > Chordata > Chondrichthyes > Myliobatiformes > Dasyatidae > Hypanus > Hypanus sabinus. Next base: position 21,622,195 of record NC_082708.1, read on the forward strand.
TTTTAGTTCCATGTAATTCATGGACGAACGCAGACTTTCTTTTGAAGACGCAACTGATAGAATACTTAAAAGGAAATGTGATTGATAGCGTGCTTGTAGATTTTCAGAAGGATATTGATTCTCAGGAGAAACAAATTCAAGATAAAATGCTACTGATTTGCTATCATCTGTTTTACACTAACACAAGAAGTCTCAATTGGCCCCTTCCTGTGCTAAAGATCGTACCATAAAATCCCTTTCATCTAAAAGAATCATTGAATGTGTCATTTAGCAAAATGTGATTGAACTCAAAATCTTCCAGCAACAGTGGTAGCAGCTGAGCCAGGATGATACATACAAAAAGGGCTCAGAATGAAATAAGGGACTAGGATGGCACAACACTTTACAGTACAAGTGACCTGGATTCAGTTTCCTCCATTGCCTGTAAGGCGTTTGTATGTTCTCCCTTTGACTGCATGGGTTTCCTCCAGGTACTCTGGTTTCCTCCCACAGTCTAAACATGTACTGGTTAGTGAGTTAATAGGTCATTGTAAATTGTCCAGTGGTTAAATTGTGGCTTGAAGGTCCAAAAGGGCCTATTGCGTGCTCTGTCTCAGTCAATCAGTCATATAAATATAAATATATCGTTCAGCTCATCCTTGCAGAGAATTTGTATATTTTATCCTATTACATTCTTCATGCGGGTACCGTGTGTACACAAGATGCTAAGAAGCAAATGTCGAGCAGATAACAAGCGATTTTTTTTCCTGGACTGTAAATGGGGGACATAATTTTAAGGCGATTGGTGGAAAGTACAGGGGTTAGTCAGAACTACGTTCTTCACACAGACAGTGATCGGTACATAGAATGTCCTGCCAGGAGTGGTGGTAGATGCAGAACACAATGGGCATTTAAGAAACTCTGCACGGGCACATGGATGATAGAACAATGGAGCTATGTAGGAGGGATTGGCCCATACTGTGTTGCAGTTTTCTATGTTCTGTGTTCACCTCCACCATAATAAATTCTCTAAAATGAGTTAGCCCTGAGATTGTCAGTGCAGGATGCAGACGTGTTTGTTCCTGAGTATTAGTTCAGGATTGCTTGCACCAATAATACTGCAACTACATTGCTATAATTAAGTTTATTATCATATGCACAAGTGAGATGAAAAACATATTTCCAGTAGTGTCACAGGCACAGGGTATCAGATACACAAGATTCGTAAGAAAAATGCAAATTAAGTATAAGTTATACACATTTTTTATGAGAAAGAACACAAGAAGTCCATTGTAGTGCAAAGTAGTCAAAGTGAGTATCCCTATTTTCATGGAGGTGACATTTGCCTATTCCTCCTGCCAGGGTTAGTGGGAAAGGCAAGTACATTCGGACCATTTGAGGAAGTCTTTGATAGGCACATGGATGATAGAAAAATGGAGGGCAATGTGGGAGGGAAGAGTTAGATAGATCTCAGAGTAGATTAAAAGGCTGCCATGACATTATGGATTGAAGAGCTATAATGTTCTACATTGACTGACCACTTTATTAGGTACATCTGCCGTTTTTGCAAATATCTAATCAGCCAATCGTGTGACAGCAACTCGTTGCATAAAAGCATGCAGAAATGGTCAAGAGGTTCAGTTGCTGTTCAGACTAAACATCAGAATGGGGAAGAAATGTGATATAAGTGACTTTGACTGTGGAAGGATTATTGGTGCCAGATGGGGTGGTTTGAGTATCTCAGAAACTGCTGATATCCTGGGATTTTCATGCACAACAGTCTCCCTGGAGTTGACAGAGAGTAGTGTGAAAAACAAAAAAATCCTGTTTGCGGCAATTCTGTGGGTGAAAATCCCTCGTTAATGAGAGAGGTCAGAGGAGAATTTGCCAGACTGGTTCAAAGTTCAAAGTAAATTTATTGTCAAAGTACATACATATACAGTGCCTATAAAAAATATTCACCCTCCTTGGAAGTTTTCATGTTTTTTGTTTTACAATATTGAATCGCAGTGGATTTAATTTGGCTTTTTTGACACTGATCAACAGAAAAAGACTCTTTTGTATCAAAATGAAAACAGATCTCTACAAAGTGAACTAAATTAATTACAAATATAAAACACAAAATAATTGATCACATTAGCATTCATCCCTTTAATATGTCACACTAAATCATCACTGGTGCAGCCAATTGGTTTTAGAAGTCGCATAATTAGTTACATGGGGATCACCTGTGTGCAATCAAGGCCTTTCAATTGATTGTAGTAAAAATACACCTGTAGGTGGAAGGTCCAACTGCTGGTGAGTCAGTATCCTGGAAAAAACTCCAAGAAAAGGTTTTTGAAAAGCACAAGGTAGGAGATGGATACAAGAAAATTTCCAAGTCACTAAATATACCTTGGACTACAGTTAAGTCCATTGGCAAGAAATGGAAAGAATATGGCACAGCTGTAAATCTGCCAAGACAAGACAGTCCTCAAAAATTGAGTGATCATGTAAGAGGGGGACAAGTGAGGGAGGCCACCAAGTGACCTAGGACAACTCTGGAGGAGATTCAAGCTTCAGTGGCTGAGATGGGAGAGACTGTGCGTACAACAACTGTTGCCCGGGTACTTCACCAGTTGCAGCTTTATGGGAGAGTGGCAAAGAGAAAGCCACTGTTGAAAACAACTCATATGAAATCTTGGCTAGATTTTGCCAGAAGCCATGTGGGAGACTTTGAAGTCAGCTGGAACACACTTGTGTGGTCTGATGAAAAAAATTGACCTTTTTGGCCATCAAACTAAATGCTATGTTTGGTGTAAGGCAAACACTGTACATCATCAAAAACACACCACCCCTACCTATCATGAGGCATGGTGGTGAAGCTTCACTGCAACAGGCCCTGGAAGGCTTGTAAAGGTAGAGGGTAAAATGAATGAGCAAATATAGGGCAAATCCTGGAGGAAAACCTGATGCAATCTGCAAGAGAAGTGTTATTTGGGAGAAGATTTGTTTTCCAGCAAGAAAATGACCCCAAGCAAAAAACCAGATCTCCACTGGAGTAGCTTAAAAACAACAAAGTTAATGTCCTGGAGTGGCCAAGTCAGAGTTCAGACCTCAAACCAATTGAGAATTTGTGGGTGGACTTGGAAAAAGGCTGTTCTCTCACAATCCCCATGCAATCTAACAGAGCTTGAGCAGTTTTGTAAAGAAGAATGGGGAAAAATTTGTAGTGTCCAGATGTGCAAAGCTGATGGGGACCTATCCATACAGACTCAAGGCTGTAATTGCTGCCATAGATGTATTTAAGGGGGTGAGTAATTATGTAAACAATTATTTTGTATTTATTTTCCAGCTAAAAGCTGGAAAGTTGATTGGCAAAAGGGATACAGAACTGAAGAAGGGAGAGGATCATGGGATGGGAGGCCTGGGGAGAAAGAAAGGGGGAGGGGAGCACTAGGAGAAGATGAACAGGCAAGGAGTCATTATGAGAGGGAGAGAGAGGGAGACACCCTGAGACCATTAACGGAAGTTAGCAAAATCAATGTTCATGCCATCAGGTTGGAGGCAATCCAGACGGAATATAAGGTGTGTTCCTCCAACCTGAGTGTGGATTCATCTTGACAGTAGAGGAGGCCATGGATAGACATATCAGAATGGGAATGGATGTGGAATTAAAATGTGTGGCCAGGAGACCATAAGACAAAGGTGCAGAAGTCAGCCATTCGGCCCATCCGAGTCTGCTCTGCCATTTCATGAGCTGATCCAATCTCCCCTTTAGACCCATTCCCCCACCTTCTCACCATAACCTTTGATGCTCTGACTACTCAGATACCTATCAATCTCTGCCTTAAATACACCCAATGACTTGGCCTCCACTGCTGCCCGTGGCAACAAATTCCATAGATTCACCACCCTCTGGCTAGAAATTTTTTTCGGATCTCCGTTCTGAATGGGTGCCCTGCAATCCTCAAGTCATGTCCTCTCGTACTAGACTCCCCCACCATGGGAAACAACTTTGCCACATCCACTCTGTCCATGCCTTTCAATTTTCAAAATGTTTCTATGAGGTCCCCCCTCATTCTTCTAAACTCCAAAGAGTACAGTCCAAGAGCGGTCAAACGTTCCTCATATGTTAACCCTCTCATTCCCAGAATCATTCGAGTGAATCTTCTCTGAACCCTCTCCAATGTCAGCACATCCTTTCTTAAATAAGGAGTCCAAAACTGCACACAGTATTCCAAGTGAGGTCTTACCAGTGCCTTATAGAGTCTCAACATCACATCCGTGCTCCTATACTCTATTCCTCTAGAAATGAATGCCAACATTGCATTTGCCTTCTTCACCAATGACTCAACATGGAGGTTAACCTTAAGGGTAACCTGCATGAGGACTCCCAAGTCCTGTTGCATCTCAGAATTCTCTCTCCATTTAAATAATAGTCTGCCCGTTTATTTCTTCTACCAAAGTGCATGACCTTACGCTTTCCGACATTGTAATTCATTTGCCACTTCTTTTCCCATTCCCCCAATCTATCTAAGTCTCTCTGCAGACTCTCTGTTTCTGCAGCACTACCGGCCCCTCCACCTATCTTTGTATCATCAGCAAACTTAGCCACAAAGCCATCTATTCCATAATCCAAATCGTTGATATACAATGTAAATGGCCACTGGGAGGTCCTGCTTTCTCTGGCGGACAGAGTGTAGGTGTTCAGTGAAATGGTCTCCCAGTCTGCGTTGGGTCTCACCAATATATAGAAGACCGCACTGTATATCACACCAGCCGAGTCACAGGTGAAGTGTTGTCTCACCTGGAAGGACTGTCTGGGGCCCTGAATGGTGGTGAGGGAGGAAGTGTAAGGGCAGGTGTGGTACTTATTCTGCTCACAAGGATAAGTGCCGGGAGGGAGATCGGTGGGAAGGGATGGGGGGGACGAATGGACAAGGGAGTCGTGCAGGGAGCGATCCCTGCGGAAAGCAGAAAGGGCGGGAGGGAAAGATGTGCTTCATGTTGGGATCCCGTTGGAGGTGGCTTCCAAGGGAGCTGACTAGGCAATGTATGTCATTATATACAACCCTGAGATTCATTCCCTTGAGGGCAGACTCAGTAAATCCAAGAAACGTAATAGAATCAATGAAAGACTGCAATCAACAGGGTGGCCCACCAACCAATGTGCAAAAGACAACAAATCGTGCAAATACGAAAAGGAAGAAAAATAATAGATAAGTTAGAAGTGTTGAGAACATGAGACGAAGAGTGCGCAATAGTGAGTCTATTGGTTGTGGGAACAGTTCAGTGATGGGGCAAATGAAGTTGAATGAAATTATCCCATCTGGTTCAAGAGCCTGATGGTTCTATGTTATTATCAAGCGGGCAATATCATGTCATTCACATGCCCCTCTCCATGCACCCCTTCCCCACCCCCCCCAACCTCCCTGCTGCATGAGCTTTGGAATCTATGTATGCAAGAAAATGCATGAGCATTCAGGGTTATGGCTATGAAAGAATAGAAATATATTTTTTACTTTTGCTGATATTTGCCATTCTTTCTTTTCCCAGTTAAAGTTAGCTAGAATTCATTTTAATACTTTCCCATGAGATTCTAAATAGAAATCTCCAGAAAAGTTTCTTGAATCCTCCAATTACAGTAAATCTTAAGATTAAACAAAATCTGGTGCAAAGATTACTGAACCACAGTACAAGCAGTGCTGCTAACAGCAAATAAACCCTGCTAATCTGGATAATACGTTTCATGGAAAATCTCCCAGGCAGTGTCTAGCGAATTGGAGTGCTGAGAACTGGTTTCTCAGCAGTAGGCTGGACATCTGCTCCAACTGTGAGGGAGCTGATTCAGATTCAGATTAAGTTATTTAACACATGTATATTGAAAGACACAGTGAAATGTATCATTTGCGTTAACTACTAACATAACCTAAGGATGTGCTGGGAACAGCCTGCAAGTGCGGCCACCTATTGTGGTGCTCAGGATACTCAGCAAGGTCCGAATACACAGCACAACACAAGCAACAAAACAACAGCAAAATAATCCCTGTTTCTTCAACTGTGCGCGTACACACACACACACACACACACACACACACACACACACACACACTCACTCACTCACTCACTCACTCACTCACTCACTCACTCACTCACTCGCTAACTCACTCACTCACGCCCACCCACTCACTCGCTAACTCACACCCTCTCACTCACACTCACACTCTCACTCACACACACCCCCCCCCCCCCCCCCCTTGGCCTCTAATGGACTCATGGATTCACAGACAATGGGCATCTGACTTCCCCAGTGGGTTCTCAGATTTGTTGACTCATGTCTTCATCCATAGGGCTTCAACTTCCCACTTTCTGATTGACCTTAAGTCTTCAGTCTTCGGTATTGACCCCAGGACTAGCCAATGGCAGGACCCCAAACTCCAAGCCTGAACCTGAGTTCCTTAAATGCAATTGGACCTCCACTCCACCTTACCCCTCCATCCCCTCTCCTACCTGACACAACCTGTCTGACATCTTAAAGCCTCCTCAGTCCCTTGAACTGCCATCTCTCCTCTTCTTTATACTCACCGTATCACCTCCTCTCTTAGTTCTGATGCAGGGTTTCGACCCAAAATGTCGATAGTTCCTTTCAGAATCAAAATCATTAGTATTATCACTGATGCATGTTGTGAAATTTATTGTTTTGTGGCAACAGTTGGGTGAAATAAAAAATATTACAATAAGGTTCAATAAGAAATATTTTTAAATAACTGGTGCAAAAGAGAGCAAAATTGTGAGGTAAATAATAATGGGTTTATGGACCATTCAGAAATATGGCAGAGGGTAAGAAGCTGTTCCTAGAGTGCTGAATGTGGGTCTTCAGGTTCCTGTTCTTCTTCCTCAATGGCAGAATGAGAAGAGGGTATGTCCTGGGGGGGTGACGGTCCGTAATGATGAATGCCATCTTCTTAAGGCACTGCCTTCTGAAGACATCCTCGCTACCGGGGAGGCTCATGCCCATGGTGGAACTGGCTGGTTGACAACCCTCTGCAGTTTCTTATGATCCTGTGCATTGAAGTCTCCACACCAGACAGTGACTGATGCAACCAGTCAGCATGCTCTCCATAGTACATCTGTAGGAATTTGCGAGAGTCCTTGCTGACGTACCCAACCTCCTCAAACTCCTAGTGAAGTACAGCTGCCGGTGTGCCTTCTTCGTGATTGCATCAATATGTTGGGTTTGGGATAGATCCTCTGAGATATTGACACTGAGGGGTTTGAAGCTGCTCACCCTTTCTACTGTTGACCCCCTGATGAGGACCGGCATGTGTCCTCCTGACTTCTACTTCCTGAAGACCACAATTAATTCCTTGATCTTACGGACACTGAGGGCAAGATTGTTGTGACAGCACTCAGCTGATCCACCTCACTCCTACACACCTCTTTGTCACCATCTGCCATCAATTGTCTTAGCAGTGAGTGGGAGGGCATTTTTCAACGAAGATATTTGAACTTTTCAATGCAATTATAGATAGGTTGGGGAACTGGTGGAAACTTGGCAGAAGGCAAAGCTCCCTCTAAGGTGTGCACTTATAAATGTGCACACATCTTTTGCTACTAGCGCACAGAGGAATTTAAAGTGCGCACAGAAGATTGTCACCCTCTACCTCGCTGGCATGTTAAGTATATTTCAAGATTGTACACAATCACCTTTCCTTTTCCAGTTTCTGATGTGGACAGTGTTGACAACATTTGCATTGATCTGTGTGCAGATTTTAGAACTGGCTTATTTATACTGTTTTTATTGAAGAAATTATTGATTCACCATGTCAAATTTCAAAGAAGCAAAGGGTGTGAAGCGCAAAAGAACTGCTGGTTCATTTAAAGCAGAATGGCTTAATGAAACAGTAGAAACTGCTACACTGAAACCTTGTGAGACTAGGAATGTGCAGCTATGAGAAATATTTGCATACAATGCAGAAACTTATGTTACCTCCATCTATTGTCATGATGCAAAAGTTGCTGGGGAATTTGCAAGTGGGAAGAAGGGAGTAATATTTGGAAACTTGACTTTTTTAAGTGTCATTTAGCAAGCAAATCACATATGGACAATGTACAAATGCTCTGGCGAGAAAATCTTTCTTTTCATGCCTGCTATGTATGTTTTGTTAGAGTGCAGATGAACGAGTGTGAAAATGATCAAATCCAGAGGAGATCAAAGTACTTATTGACAGTTATTTTACTACTTTTAAACAAAGAACAACAAACTTATCTTGGTAGCTTATTATCCTTAGTATAGCTTCAGGTTTACTTCCACTTAACATTTCAGTGTGCACGTGTTGTTGTCACTGGGCAAAAAATTGTACAGCAAAAGGTTTTTGTGCACACTGGTCATTACAAGTTAGAGGGAATATTGGCGGAGGGAGTTTAATGCAATTAATAAAGAGGAATCTAAAAGCAGGTTTATTAAAATTATGGCAGTTGTGTGAAATATAGAAGGATTTAAGTGTTCATGTGGAAGAATCATGAGTTCAAGTTGAATTTTCATTCAACCAGACATGAACATGCATGAATACAGCCAAAAGAAAGAGAATTACTCTGTGGTGAAGGTGCAAATCAGAGTGCCAACAGTCACATACAGCACAAGACCATATAAGATAGCAAGCATGTATAAGATAGCAGTAAAATACAGTCACACAAGTGAATATAGTCCGAGACCCTGACTCCATGAAAATTGCAGAAATCTACAGTTGAACACACTACGGCATTTCTGCTGCCAAGCGAATACTGGGGAGCAGCATCAACTCAAGTTTACACACGAACTCTGACACCTCTCTCCTGGGAGGCTGTAAACAGTCAATACTGCAGCTTGAGGCTAGTCCTCGCCATGACGGAGGCCATGCGGCGCCCCCGCCAGCCGCCAATAAATCGGACTTGCAGCATTCCGCATTAACATTGTCCAACAGGGTCTTGGAATCTCAGGAAAAGCGACAAGAAAAATAACTGGCTGTTAGACTGCACACCATCTGCATGCTCCGACTCCTCCCTGATGCAGGGAAGAGCAAACCAAGCCCAGCTCCTTCGGTTCCTCTGCCAACGAGCAACTCGCGGATGGGGACAGACCTGCGGTACTTAATGTTCAGCAGGGTCTTGTGATTGTAAAACGTACATTTGAAAAGTAGAAAAGCTTCTTCAGTTGACCCCTTAGAAGCCACTACAATCGAAAGCGCCACCATCTTTTCGGGAGTTGGCATGGCAAGTGGTATTCTTGCCTTCAGATCCAGATTCATTTATTTACCACACGTCCATCGAAATGTACTGTGAAATGCATAAATTGTGTTAGCAAGTAACATGACCTAAGGACGTGCTGGGGGCAGCCTGCAAACTTTGCTGCGTATTCTGGCTCACGTTGTTCAGGAGACCAATGCAAACAGCAAGACAAGCCCTCTCCCACCTTCCCACGCTGGCACACATGGGCAAGCCTCCAACTGCCAGGGAGGCCACCTGTAGCCCTCCAACCACTGGTCCTTGGCACTAAACTTTCAGGCTTGCTGTCAATTGGCCTCCGTCTTCAGGCACCCATCCTAAGGACATATGGGCCTTGACCTCTAATATCAGCCAGGGGAAAGGAATTTGGAAAGTGTTGTATTTGTGGAGGATGTTAATGAGGCCTGAAATATAATGCAGAGCTTTGGTCCCCTTATTTAAGAAAGAATTCACTGCCATTGGAGATAATTCAGATGAGAGTCACTACCCCTGATGGTTGAGAGGGTTGTCCTTTAAAGAGCAACTAAGGAACTTAGATCTTTATTCCTTGTAGTTTAGAAGAATGAGGCATGAATTTACTCAAAGTTCAACGTGCAAGGGGAATTTATTATCAAAGTACATGTATGTCACCATATACAATCCTGAGATTCATTTTCTTATAGGCATACTCAGTAAATCCATGAACCATAGTTAGGGGGTCAGATAGGCGATTCTGTGGACGTAGTCAGGAGACTCAGATGGTAGCTTGCCTAACTGGTGCCAGGGTCTGGGATGTTTCTGATTGTGTTCAAGATATCCTGAAGTGGGAGGGTGAGGAGCCAGAGGTCGTGGTACATATAGGTACCAATGACATAGGTAGGAAAAGGGAAGAGGTCCTGAAAGGAGAATATAGGGAATTAGGAAGGGAGTTGAGAAGAAGGACTGCAAAGGTAGTAATTTCAGGATTACTGCCTGTACCATGCAAGAGTAGGAATGGAATGAGGTGGAGGATAAATACGTGGCTGAGGGATTGGAGCAAGGGGCAGGGATTCAAGTTTCTGGATCATTGGGACCTCTTTTGGGGCAGGTATTGATCTGTATGAAAAGGACAGGTTGCACTTGAATCCTAGGGGGACCAATATCCTGGCGGGGAGATTTGCTAAGGCTACTTAGGAGACTTTAAACTAGAATGGTTGGGGGGTGGGAATCAAATTGAAGAGACTAGGAGAGTGGAGTTTAGTTCACAAATAGAGAAAGCTAGTAGACAGTGTGTGAGGGAGGATCGGCAGGTGACAGAGAAGGGGAGTGCTCAGACAGAAGATGTAGGGGAGAGGGAAGAAAAAGAAGACAGTGAAGTTGTTTTCACCATTTGGGATAAACAGAGTAAGAGATGGAAAATTTCTTAAATGCATTTATTTTAATGCTAGGAGCATTGTAAGAAAGGTGGATGAGCTTAGAGCATGGATTGATACCTGGAAATATGGTGTTGTAGCTATTAGTGAAACATGGTTGCAGGAGGGGTGTGATTGGCAACTAAATATTCCTGGATTTCGTTGCTTCAGGTGTGATAGAATCAGAGGGACAGGAGGGGGAGGTGTTGCATTGCTTGTCAGAGAAAATATTACAACGGTGCTTTGGCAGGATAGATTAGAGGGCTCATCTAGGGAGACTATTTGGGTGGAATTGAGGAATGGGAAAGGTGTAGTAACACTTATAGGGGTGTATTATAGACCACCTAATGCGGAGCGAGAATTGTGTAAGGAGATAGCAAATATTTGTAGTAAGCACAAGGTTGTGATTGTGGGAGATTTTAATTTTCCACACATAGACTGAGAAGCCCATTCTGTAAAAGAGCTGGATGGTATGGAGTTTGTAAAATGTGTGCAGGATAGTTTTTTGCAGCAATACATAGAGGTACCAACTAGAGAAGGGGCAGTGTTGGATCTCCTGTTAGGGAATGCGATAGGTCAGGTGACAGAGCTATATGTTGGGGAGCACTTCGGGTCCAGTGATCACAATGCCATTAGTTTCAATATAATTATGGAGAAGGATAGGTCTGGACCCAGGGTTGAGATTTTTGATTGGACAAAGGCTAACTTTGAGGAGATGCTAAAGGATATAGAAGGAGTGGATTGGGATAATTTGTTTTATGGGAAGGATGTAATAGAGAAATGGAGGTCATTTAAAGGTGAAAATTTGAGGGTACAGAATATTTATGTTCCTGTTAGGTTGAAAGGAAAGGTTAAAAGTTTGAGAGAGCCATGGTTTTCAAGGGATATTGGAAACTTGGTTCGGTAAAAGAGAGAGATCTACCATAAATATAGGCAGCATGGAGTAAATGAGTGCTTGAGGAATATAAAGGATGTAAAAGGAATCTTAAGAAAGAAATTAGAAAAGCTAAAAGAAGATATGAGGTTGCTTTGGCAAGTAAGGTGAAAATAAATCCAAAGGGTTTCGACAGTTATATTAATAGCAAAAGGATAGTGAGGGATAAAATTGGTCCCTTAGAGAATCAGAGTGGATAGCTATGTGTGGAGCCAAAAGAGATGGTGGAGATTTTGAACAATTTCTATTCTTCGGTATTCACTAAGGAGAAGGATATTGAATTGTGTAAGGTAAGGGAAACAAGTACGGTAGTTATGGGAACTATGATGATTAAAGAAGAGGAAGTATTGGCGCTTTTAAAGAATGTAAAAGTGGATAAGTCTCCAGATCCTGACAGGATATTCCCTAGGACCTTGACGGAAGTTAGTGTGGAAATAGCAGGGGCTCTGATAGAAATATTTCAAATGTTATTAGAAACAGGGATGGTGGCAGAGGATTGGCGTATTGCTCATGTGGTTCCATTGTTTAAAAAGGGTTCTAAGAGTAAACCTAGCAAGTATCGACCTTTAAGTTTGATGTCAGTGGTGGGTAAATTAATGGAAAGTACTCTTAGAGATAGTATATATAATTATCTGGATAGACAGGGTCTGATTAGGAATAGTCAACATAGATTTGTGTGTGGAAGGTCATGTTTGACAAATCTTATTGAATTTTGTGAAGAGGTTACTAGGAAAGTTGACGAGGGTAAAGTAGTGGATGTTGTCTATATGGACTTCAGTAAGGCCTTTGACAAGGTTTCACATGAAAGGTTAGTTAGTAAGGTTCAGTTGTTGGGTATTAATATTGAAATAGTAAAATGGATTCAACAGTAGCTGGATGGGAAATGCCAGAGTGTAGTGGTGGATAACTGTTTGTCAGGTTGGAGGCCGGTGTCTAGTGGTGTGCCTCAGGGATCTGAACTGGGTCCAATGTTGTTTGTCATATACATTAACGATCTGGATGATGGGGTGGTAAATTGGATTAGTAAGTATGCAGATGATACTAAGGTAGGTGGCGTTGTGGATAATGAAGTAGGTTTTCAAAGCTTGCAGAGAGATTTAGGCCAGTTAGAAGAGTGGGCTGAAAGATAGCAGATGGAGTTTAATTCTGATAAGTGTGAGGTGCTACATTATGGTAGGACTAATCAAAATAAGACATACGTGGTAAGTGGTAGGGCATTGAAGAATGCAGTAGAACAGAATGATCTAGGAATAATGGTGCATAGTTCCCTAAAGGTGGAATCTCATGTGGATAGGGTGGTGAAGGAAGCTTTTGGTATGCTGGCCTTTATAAATCAGACTATTGAGTATAGGAGTTGGGATGTAATGTTAAAATTGTACAAGGCATTGGTGAGGCCAAATTTGGAATATTGTGTGCAGTTCTGGTCACCGAATTATAGGAAAGATGTTAACAAAATAGAAAGAGTACAGAGGGGATTTACTAGAAAGTTACCTGGGTTTCAGCACCCAAGTTACAGAGAGAGGTTGAACAAGTTAGGTCTTTATTCTTTGGAGTGTAGAAGGTTGAAAGGGGACTTAAGTTATTGAAAATTATGAGGGGGATAGATAGAGTTGACATGGATAGGCTTTCTCCATTGAGAGTAGGGGACATTCAAACAAGAGGACAGGAGTTGAGAATTAGGGGCAAAAGTTTAGGGGTAACACGAGGGGGAACTTCTTTATTCAGAGAGTGGTAGCTGTGTGGAATGAGCTTCCAGTAGAAGTGGTAGGGGCAGGTTCGATATTGACATTTAAAAAAAAATTTAAAAAAAATTGGATAGGTGTATGGACAGGAAAGGAATGGAGGGTTATGGGCTGAGTGTGGGTCAGGGGGACTAGGTAAGCATTCAGCACGAACTAGAAGAGCTGAGGTGGCCTGTTTTCGTGCTGTAATTGTCATATGGTTATACAATAGAATCAATAAAAGGCCACACCCAACAGGGCAGACAAGTAATCAACATACAAAGACAGCAAACTGTGCAACTACAATAGAAAAAAAAAACAGAAATAATAATAATAAATAAATAAACAATTAACTATCAAGAACATGAGAGGAAGAGCCGTTGAAAGTGAGCCCAGAGGTTGTGGGAACATTTCAGTGATCGGGCGAGTGAAGTTGAGTGACACTGGCCCCTTGGTTCAGGAGCCTGGTGACTGAGGGATAATAACTGCTCCTGAGCTTGGTGGTGCGAGTCCTGAGGCTCTTGTACCTGATGGCAGCAGTGAGAGGAGAACATGACCTAGGTGTTGGGGTCGCTGATGATGGTTACTGCTTTCCTGCGGCAGCACTCCATGTAGATGTGCTCATTGGTGGGGAGGTCTTTACCCGTGATGGACTGGGCTGTATCCACTACCTTTTCTTGTAGGATATTCCATTCAAGGGCATTGGTGTTTCCATACCAGACTGTGATGCAGCCAGTCAATATACTCTCCACGACACATCTATAGAATTTTGTCAAAGTATTAGATGTCATGCCGAATCTTCACAAACTATTAAAGAAGTGGAGGTGTTGCTGTGCTTTCTTCTAGATTTCACTTAGGTGTTGGATCAAAGACAGATCCTTTGAAATGATACCAGTTAAGTCCTAACGGGAAGGCAGTACAGATCTCGAGATAGTTCCGCTAGCACAGGTGTCTTAAATGAGAGAATGTAGTTGTGAGGTAAGGGGATGGTCATTTAAAACTGAGGAACTTTTTCTCACAGAGAGTGATGCATCTCTGCAATTCCCTATGCTAGAGAGTTGTGGAGACTACTTCAGAGGAGGAATTTAAAAACGAGATAGATAACTTTTAAAAGGTTAAGCAACTGTGGACTAAGGGGAATGATGCAATGAGAGTAGACAGGCTAACAGTTTGGCACAGACTAGATGGATCATGCAGTGCTCTATGACTCTATGTCCCCACAAACCATTCAGAATATTCTCCAAACAGAGGCCCTGGATGAACCATGAGATCCTTGGACTGTTCAGGTCAGACCAGTGGCATTCAAGTCTAGAGACCAAGTATGATACGAGAGGTTCAGATACAATCTCTGGAAAGCCGTTTCACGTGTGAACTGGCAATTCCGGACCAAACTTGGATCACCGAGGGAAACTCGACAGCTTTGTCAGGATTTGAATGCTATCACCTCTAACAAAGTGAAATGAAGTGACATAGGTGAAAAGAAGGCTTCTCTCCCGGGTGAGCTGAATGCCTTCCACGCTCACTGTGACCATAGAGACAAGGTAACTTCACAGACCTCCACAGCCCCTGCTGAAGCTGTGCTTCCAGTCTAGGAGGCCGACATGAGAAAATCCTTCTGGAGGGTGAGCCCACGGAAATCATCCAGACCAGATGGGGAATCTGGCCGAGAACTAAAGACCTATGCTGATCATCTGGCTGGAGTGTTGACTAATAAGCTTAACTCTCACTTCAGGAGTCTGACATACCCTGCTGCTTCAAGCAGCCTTCAATTATACTGATGCCTAAGGGGAATGTGGTAACCTGCCTCAATGACTGTCGTCCAGTATCACTTGCAGTACATCCACTGTGGTGAACTGCTTTGAGAGGTTGGTGATGAAACGTATCAATTCCTGGAGAGAAGCAACTTGGATCTGCTCCAATTTGCTTACCTGCTCAACAGGTCCACAGCAGAATTGAATTGAATTGAATTTCGATATATTGTCATTTAGAAACCACAACTGCAATGCAGTGTGCATTAAAAAATGAGACAACGTTCCTCCAGAATGATATCACAAAAGCACGCGACAAAACAGACTACACCAGAAAATCCACAAAATGTTTGGCAATCTCCAAATCCAGAGTCCGGAGAGGCTGCTGCGTATTAATATTGCGCTACCATTTTAGTGCGTTCCCTGGAAAGGAGCTCCAAACCGTCCAGACAAAACAAGACTACCCAGACACACCCAGTCAGGAGACCAACTCTACCACCCAACAAACCAAAAACTAAAGCTACAAGACCTACACAAAACCACATAGTTACAACAATGCAAATAATAGCATAATTGATAAAAAAAAAACCAGATCATAGGCACAGTAAAAATAGTCCAAAGATGTTAAAAGACTGTAAGTTCCAAAGAAACCACCACACAGTTTCCACAAGTCCTCAGGGTCCCGATAGACTTGTCATCCCACGCAGGCGGCAGAAGGGAATACCCCCGCTATGGACTTCCATGGCGCCGCTGGACCCACTCGCAGACGCAGCCCACAGTGAAAGCTCCCCAACCACAGCAGACTCCGAGTCCATCGAGCCTCTGACCATCCCCTCCGACACAGCCTCTGCCGAGCGCACTACGACACCCCCGCCACTGGCAACACGACCCCGAGGACTAGGGGCCTGTTCTTCCCAGCAGAGACCTGGACCTCACAACAGCAGCAGCAATGAAGAAGGCCTTCCTGGAGATTTCCACATCCACATGTTCCTCCATGCTGCCACATCCGTTTTTCACCAGATTAGGATTGTGCACGGCACCCTGCTTGACAAATAACAGACATCAACTCCAGAGAGACCGCTGCAAACTGCGTCATGCTGCCATCTTGTCATTTCATTGGCTCGACACTCTACCTTGGAGCATCTGGAGCAAAGAGGCATACATATGGGTGTTCTTTATTGACTATACTTGTCATTCAATACTATAATCCCCTCAAAACTCATCAATAAGGTTCAAGACCTTGGCCTCAATATCTCCTTGTGTAATTGGATCCTTGATTTCCTTACCAAGTTAGTTCAGATTGGCAGCGACATCTCCTCCATGATCTCCATCAGCACCGGTGCACCGCAAGGCTGTGTGTTTAACCTCCTGCTCTACTCACTTACACTGACTGCCTGGCTCAGCACAGCTCTGATGCCATATTCAAGATTGCTGATGACACCACTGTTGTGGGGTGAATCAAAGGTGGTAACAAATCAGTGTATATGAGATTGAAAGTAGTGAATATGGCTCTATCCATCAGAAATAAAGCCCTCCCCACTATCGAGTATACACCGAGAAAGACTGCTGTCAGAGGAAGGCAGCATCCATCATTAAAGACTCCACCACTCAGGCCATGCTCTCCTCTGGCTGCTTCCATCAGGAAGAAGGTATAGGAGCCCCAGGACTCTCACCAGCAGCTTCAGGAACAGTTCAACCATCAGGCTCTTGAACCAGAGGGATAACTTCACTCAACTTTCATCGTCCCTATATCGAACTGCTCCCACGATCTATTGACTCACTTTCTGTGAATCTTCATATCATGTTCTTGCTATTTATTGCTTATTAATTTGTTTTGTAGTATATTTGCACAGTTTGTTGTCTTTTGCACATTGGTTGTTCATCCATCCTGTTGGGCATGGTCTTCCATTGATTGTGTTGTGTTTCTTGGATTTGCTAAGTATGCCCACAAGAAAACAAATCTCAGTTTTGTATGAGGTGACGTGTGCACTTGGATAATTACTTTGGAGCATGCATGTGAAAATATGGTTTTAATTTATAACTTCAAACAGGTACAAGACTTTTCAGGGAATGAAGGGATATAGATCATGTGCAGACAAAGGGATTAATTTAATGGCGTCATGTTCAGCACAGATATCATGAGAAGAAGGGTCTGTTCCTATGTTGTATGTTCGATGAATAGTGTGCGGTAACAATACCTGAGATTGCCACAAGATGTCAATGTAACCATACTGGAAGGCACTGTTGAGGTCTCAGCTGTACGCCCAGTAGGTGACTGCACAAATGTTTGTTTTATGTGATGGCCAAATGCTTTAATGTTGAGTCTTGGTTGTTGAATCTAGCTGGATTGCAAAGAACTGGGATGAATTACAAGTGGGGCTGGTGCTGTTTGGCTGAGATAGCAGCCTTGTGTGATGGGTCAGTGGGATAATCGTTAGTGGCTAATCAGGCTTTCTGTTAGTGAGAGTTTCCATCCATTTCACTTATCTTAAGTAAGCTTTTTTTAAATCTAGATTCATTGGTCAAAGTTCACCATACACTACTCTGAGATTAATTTTCATGCTGGTGTTCAGAATAAAAAGAAGAATAGAATCTATGAAAAACTACAGACAAACAAAAACTAACAAGGAACCAATGTACAAAAGAAGGTAAACTGCAAATAGAAAAACTAGGCCTCCGTTGGTCAGGGTTGGCGATGGGTGTTGTGGCCTAACTGTCTAGATACACGAGTCTGGGCTGTACATTGTGGAGAGCAAGCTGTTGCCCATGTAGCAAACTCCCCCTTTCCATGCATCTGATTAATCCAAAGGAATGGCCGATTCCGTTTGGCACCAGCAGCATTTCTGTAATGAACTCAGCTGTATCCTCCACTTTTTATAGATTTTTTAGTTCTTACGCATTGGTGTTTCCATGCCTGGCTGTGATGCAGCCAATGGAAGATACTCTCCATTGTGTATTTATAGAAGCTTGTCAAAGTTTATATCAACTTAGTGGCCACGTTATTAGGTACCTCCTGTATCTGATAAAGTGAGTGTATGTTCATGGTCTTCTGCTGCTGTAGCCCATCCAGTTCAAGGTTCAATATGTTGTGTGTTCAGAAATGCTCTTCTGCACACCACTATCATAACTTGTGGTTATTTGAGTTACTGTCGCCTTCCTGTCAGCTTGAACCAGTCTGGCCGTTCTCCTCTGAACTCTCTCATTAACAAGGTGCTTTTGCCCACAGAACTGCCACTCACCGGAATTTTTTTTTTGTTTTTCACACTATTCACTTTAAACTCTAGACTGTTGTGCGTGAATATCCCAGGATATCAGCAGTTTCTGAGATACTCGAGCAACCCCATCTGGCATCAATAATCATTCCACAAAGTCACTTAGATCACATTTCTTCCCCATTCTGATGTTTGGTCTGAATCTCTTGACCATGCCAGCATGCTTTTAAGCATCGAGTTGCTGTCACACAATTGGCTGATTAGATATTTGCATGAACAAGCAGATGTACCTAATAAAGTGGCCACTGGGTGTATATAGCTGCTCATTTTATCTGTTATAGTTGCTCTAGTCTTTTAAATCTAAAAGAACTACATTGTATACATGTTGAGACTGACTCTCACTTAATTTTCTTTCAGAAACGTCAATCACAATAAAAACATGATGTACCTGGAAAGCAAAAATCAAATTGAGGTGGAACTTGCACAGAAGATGGATGCTCCTGAAGGGAGATTAAATGGGCACGTCAAGCCATTGGTTGGGTCTAGGGGTCTAGGGGAGCTAAAGCTTCTGGAGGGCTTTGGTGAGATGGTCCAGAGTCCAAAAGCAGAGCAGAGTCAATACCTGAACGGAACTGCAGCACACAAACAACGAGCCCTGCACTGTGAGGAAGTTAACACTGTCAGTAAGCAGGAAGGGTGAGTCTGATTCCGTTATTGTTATTATTTGGTGAAGCAAAAGAAATGTTGAGGAATCTATATTAGAACCTTTGTTGCCATTTCTCTTTACTTGTTTTTTTTATTTTGAAAGGTGGACATTTTATTGAAATGAGCTAGGGCTTTTCTCATTGGAGTGAAGAAGGATGAGAGGTGACTTGATAGAGATGTACAAGATGATAAGAGGCAGAGATTGAGTGGAAAGGCAGAGGCTTATCCCCAGGGTGAAAATGCTTACTACAAGGGGGCATACTTTTAAGGTGATTGGAGGAAAGTTATAGAAGGGGTGTCAGAGATAAAGCAGAGATTTAGGGTGGCATGGTAACGTAGTGCTAACCACACACACAGGTGACCAGGGTTCATTTCCTGCTGCTGCCTGTGAGGAGTTTGTATGTTTTCCCTGTAAACGTGTGGGTTTCCTGCGGGTGCTCTGGTTTCCTCCCCCAGTCCAAAGATGTACTGGTTGGTAGGTTAATTGGTCATTGTAATTTGACTCAGATTAAGTCGGGGGATCACTGGTCAGCTGGAAGGGCTGGGAGGGGCCAATTCTGCACTGTCTCTCAATAAATAAATGGAAAGTAAGTTTTTTACACAGTGGGTGCATGGATAGCCCTGCCAGGGATACATTAGAGGCCAATATAGTGTATGAGGGTCATTTAAGTAACTCTTAGATAGAAATGGAGGGAAAAATTAGGTTGATCTTTGAGTAGGTTAAAAGGTTAGCAGAATTTCGTGGGCCGAATGTCCTGTACTGTGCCATAATGATCAATGTTTTTAAAAGGAAATCCTTTTAGCTGTACCTAATTAGGACAAGATATTAAGAAACATACCATAACAATTCTTATAAATGTCCATTAATACTTGTCTTTATTGGCTCACTGTGGTATCTGAGTGTCAGTTATTTGCATAACTAGGAGTGTACCTGATTGGGGCATTTGGCTTTGCAATGATTTTATTCCTGTGTTGAAAGAAACAAAAGTCTGAAATAAGAATTGATGTAAGTGGGCTCCAGTTAATTTAACCACCAGAGTCAATGGAAATCAATATGCACGTACACTCCTGTTCTTGGATTTTTGATACTGTAGCACATACCCATTTACTGTCCATTAACCACAAAGCAGCTCACTTGAGTGGCATCCATTCCATCAACAGTCCTAAGCGTGAGGGGCGGGACCCTTCATCTCAGTCCGAAATGTCGGCTGTTCATTCCTCTCCATTGATGCTGCCTGTCCTGCTGAGTTCCTCCAGCACTTTCTGTGGGTTACTTCAGCATTTATTCTCTCAGTCGCTGGCCCACTCTGACTGGGGTACGCACCATTTAAAAACGCAGCTCCAACAACATCTTCCAAACTCTCAATGCCTTACGGAAGCAGGGCTAATTTAGATGGGGACCTTGGTCTCCTGAAGGTCCCATTACCATGTGGTAAGCTTCCATTGCTCTGTGATCTTTCCTCTAAGGACAAGATCAGCAGATCCACGGGCCACTCTCTGACTTGGAAGTGTAATGTTGGCCCTACTCTGAAGCAGGATCTGAACTCTGGAACTCTTTTCCCTGTACCTTCATCAGAAAGACTGTTCAACATGCACAAAATGCTGGAGGAACTCAGCAGGTTGAGCAGCATCCAGAGGGGGAAATAAACAGTCAACATACATCATGGCGAAGGCAAGTCCTGATGAAGGGTATTGGTCCGCATCATTGACTGTTTATATTCATTTCTATAGATGCTGCTTGAGCCACTGAGTTCCTCCAGCATTTTGTGTGTGTTCTCAAGTTTTTTAGCAGCCACAGAATTTCTGGTGTATCTGTTGTGGTTTCACAGCCTTGATAGCTTTGCACAGATCATAGCTGCTTTTCTCGAGCTCTTGCAGATCACTGGGAATGTAAGCTCTATGTCACGCGGTAAGTGCTACTCGTACGGAACTATTGGGCCAGGGTTTCTGGTTCAAGAAGACCCTGACTGACTTCTAGGGGACAAAATCATTGACTTACCTCTGGATGAAGCACATGGCTCCATCAGTGAACTCGGAGACATTCCAGTCGACGTCATTGAAGCAGTCCTGCAGCGTGGAGGCCGATTGGTTGGACCAACAGTGGACGGTTATAACTATGGCCACCTCTTGTTTCAGCTTCTGCCTGTCCGTCGGCAAAAGCAGGATCGAAGAGTGATCTGATTTTCCAAAAGCTGGGCAAGGGGAGCTTTGTGAGCTTTGTGGAAGGGAGTGTAACTGTGGTCAAGTATGTTATCTCCACAAGTGCTCACCTGAATGTGCTGACAAAACTTCAGAGAGGCTTTCGCCAGCGACACTCGATTAAAGTCACCGGCGACGATGAAGACAGCCTCTGGGTGTCAAGACAGCCTCTGACTGTGTTGACGGTCTTGTACAGTTCCCTGAGAGCCAGGTCAGTATCAGCCTGTGGGGGGAATGTGCACTGCTGTGATGATAACAGCCGTGAACTCCCTGGGCAGCCAGTAGGGTCTGCACAGCAGCACCAGGTACTCCAGGTCTGGGAAACAAAAGGATTTGAGTGCATGCACATTCTGGGGGTCACACCAAGCATTGTTGTCCATGAAGCTTACCCTCCTCCTTTACTCTTCCCAGAGAGGTTTTTCGACCTGTCCGGCCGAAACAGGGAGAACCCAGAGGGCTCGATGGCATACAGGTATCTCCTCTGTCAGCCAGGTCTCCACGAAGCACAAAACTTTGCATTCCTTTGTTTCATACTTTATATATCAATGCATCAAAAATTATTACACTGCCCGAGACTTACTCAGATCTCAGATTTTGATTTGTTTATTGATTTGTTTGTGTTAATAGCCAACACAGTTCAGGATGTGCTGCAGATAGCCTGCGATTGTAGCAACACTGCCTGGCATTCTCACAGTGTTTGGCAGAGCAGCACGACAAGCAACTAAACAACAATGTCCTTTGTCCCACGTGCACATCGCTGGCCTTTCGAGCGCAGAGCAGAGGCCCAAACACCGGATGTCCTGCATCTCCTGCCCATGTCGCGGGCCTTCAGAGTGTGGAGCATAAGCCTGCCCACTACGCCCTTGTCTCTAAGCCCTAATCTGACCCCTAACACCCCACTTCACTGCCTCAAAACCCTGATCTGACCCCAACTCCCCTCACTGTCCCCAAATCCATCCCTATGACCTAAAAAAAACTAAGTCTGAACCATGACCTTGATGGCGACTGCAGCTTAGTGCCATCTTGGAAAAACATACTCTTTTGCCAAATCCATACGAACGCCCACTTCAAGGACAATAGCCATTTAAAGATCAGAACCCACACTGTGCATAATACATGAATTAACCCCAACATTCAGGCAAGCACATATGCGTCACCTGACACTGCTACATCTGTTGATTTTAATGATCAAAAACAGACCAATTTTAGTAACGTTTCCAATGCATCTCCCTAGGAATGAAATCAGCACTATATTTATTTGGAAGAATAGCCTATTTCAGCAAAAGCAGAATTATTTGAGGGGGGAGAAAAAAAGAATTTTGGATCAGTAGTATCTTAAAAAAAACCTGTTGTGAGGTGAGTCATGTGGATTCTACCCTTAGTGGCCACTTCATTAGTGACCTCCTGTAACTGATAGAGTGACCACTGAGTGTATGCTCATGATCTTCTGCTGCTGAGCCATACATATCAAGCTTCAATGTATTGTGCATTGTTTTCTCAACAACACTGTACGAGGAGCGTTTGAAAGCTCTGGGCCTGTACTTGCTGGAGTTTGGAAGAACTGGGTGGGGGCGGCGTGGTGTTCTCATTGTAATCGATTGGGTATTGAAAGACCTAGGTAGAGTGGACGAAGAGAGGATGTTTCCTATCATGAGGGAGTCTAGAACCAGAGGGCATAGCCTCATAATACAAGGACGTTCCTTTAAAACAGAGATGAGCATTAATTTCTTTAGTCAGAGGGCAGTGAATCTGTGCCACAGATGGTTGCGGAGGCTAGCCAATGGGTATATTTATAGTGGAGCTTGATAGGTTCTTGATTAGTAAGAGTGTCAAAGATTATGGGGAGAAGGCAAGAGAATGGGGTTAAGAGGGACAATAAATCAGCTAAGATAGAATGGTGGAGAAGACCTGATGGGCTAAATGGCCTAATTCTGCTCCCATGTCTTATAATATTCCTATTCCAATTTCAACTTCTATAAGCACATGGTGCAATTATGCATTCTTAGCACTTATTATTGGCAATGTAACCAATATATCAGAAACTATAAAAAGAACATGTATTATTAATGTACATAGCTTAAGCATAACCTTTGTTGCTTCATAGAGTGATAGTATGTTGTTTAACAAAAGAAGACCTTTTGGCCACACTAACCATCATGTACTTATCCGTTCGGATCCCATCTTTCTTCTCTGCCTTGATGAGTTTGTTTCGATGCTATTAAATTGTTGTGACTCCGCTTCCACTGAAATTTCAGGCAATGCGTTCCAGGTTCCAAGCATCATCTCAGTGAAACCAGATTCCCTCTAGACTTCTTTACCTTAAACCTCTGTCTTTTATCACAACCTATCACCTGTGGAACCAGAGGACCCCACACATTTGGCCGCTGGTACATCACAATCAAGAATGCTTACCGTGCCATCACATGTCTGTACTTTGTAAAGTCTGATCACCTGGCCGTACTTGTGCTCCTGACATACAGGCAAAGACTAAAGACTGCAGCACCAGTGGTGAGGATGTGGGAACATTTACAGGACATTTACAGGACTGCTCTGAGTCAGTGGATTGGGCACAATTCAGAGATTCATCTTCAAATCTGAGTGAATACAACACTGTTGTCACCAACTTCATCAAGGTCTGTGTAGATGAGCGCGTGCCTTTGAGAACATACCAGACATACCCAAGCCAGAGGTTGTGGATGACCATGGGATTCTCAGTCTGCTGAAGGCTAGATCTGTGGCCTTCAAGACCGGTGATCCAGAACTATACAAGAAGCTCAGGAAGGTTATTTTAAGAGCGAAAAAATTCCGATTGAAGTTAGAGATGGAACTTGATGCATGTCAGCTCTGGCAGGGTGTGCAGGCCATCACTTCCAACAAAGTGAAACCGAACATCATAAATGTCTGTGATGCTTCACTGCTAGATGAGCTCAATATCTTTTACATGAAAGGGAAAATAAAGCTACACTTGTGCCAATCCCTGCAGTACCTGGTGACCCTGTGGTCTCTGTCTCGGAGACTGACGTCAGAACATCTTTCAGGAGCATGAACCCTTGTGTTAGGCCCTAATGGTGTACCTGGTAGGGCATTGACACTGGGGTGCCAAACATCTGGCAGGAGTGTTCAAAGACTCCTTCAATCTCTCACTGCTGCAGTCGGAGATTGCCATCTTCTTCAAAAAGGTAACAATTGCACCAGTGCCCAAGAAGAGCAGAATGTTCTGCCTCAACGTCTGTCACCTAGTTTCACTGTAATGAAGTGCTTTGAGAGGTTGGTCATGGCCAGAATTAACTCCTACCTAAGTAAGGCTGGACCCACTGCAACTTGGCTATTGCCACAATAGGTCTACTGCAGATTCAATCTCACTGGCTCTCCACTCAGCCTTGGATCACTTGGATAATTGTAATACCTACATTGGGCTGCTGTTTATTGTGTACAGATCAGCATTCAACACCATCATACCCTCAGCTTGAATCAAAAAACTCCAAGCCCTGGACCTCTGTACCTCCCTCTGCAACTGGATCCTTAACTTCCTTATTGGGAAACCACAGTCAGTGGAGATCAGAAATGAAATCTCCTCCTCACTGGCAATCAATACTGGCGCATTTCAAGGATGTGAGTTTAACCCACTCCTGTATTCTCTCTACAGCCACAACTGTGTGGCTATGTATAGCTCAAACACCACCTATAAATTTGCTGACAATTATTGTTGGCAGAATTTCAGGTGGAAATGAGGAGGCATACAGGAGTAAAATACAATAGTTCAGCTGGTTGAGTGGAGTCTCAAAAACATTCTTGTACTCAACGCCAGTACAATCAAGGAATTGATTCTGGACTTAAGAAAGGGGAAGCTGAGGAAACACACACCAGTCCCCATTGATGGATCTGAAGTAGAAAGGGTGAGCAGTTCAAGTTCCTGTTTGTCCACGTTTTTGAAAATCTATCCTAGGCCCAACATACTGATGCAATTACAAAGAAGGCATGGCAGCAGCTATACTTCATTAGGGGTTTGAGGATAATTGGTATGTCACCAAAGTAACTCACAAATTTTTTACAGATGTACCACGGACAATATTCTGATCGCACAGGATCAGAAAAAGCTGCTGTAACTCATAAACTCTGCCATCTCCACAATGGGCATCTAGCCTCCCCAGCACCCAGAACACCTTCAAGAGGCGATGCCACAAAAATGTGGCATCCATCATTAAGGACTCCCATCACCCAGGGCATGCCCTCTTCTGATCGCTACCACCAAGGAGGAGGTACAGGAGCCTGAAGACGCACACTCAACATTTTTGTAACAGCTTCACCCTCTCTGCCAACAGATTTCTGAATGGGCAATGAACCCACAAATACTACTTCAGTATTTTTTTCTCTCTTTTTGCACTACATATTTAATTTGATTTTCTTTTTAAATATTTGCATATTATTGTAATTAATAGTTTTTATTATGTATTGCATTGTACTGCTACTGCAAAACAACAAATTTTGTGACATATGTCAATGATATTAAACCTGATTCTGATTCTGAACTTCTCTCACTCAATTGCCACAATGTATTGTACCTCACCAGCTTGCTTGTATTTAATTATTTTCATATTCTACTGGTTTGCATGTATTTAATTTTTACAGATAATTTTTTTTTTGAAAATAGCAATGTAGCAGCTTCCTCATCCCTACTTTCAACCAATGACGTATTGAAGCAATATCTAGTTTTTTTTTCTCTCAGACAATTTGGAATTAGAGGAAGCTCTTGCTTCTTTTCTTTGCATGCTAAAAATATCCACTTAGTCTGTAATTCCTCCAAGTCTTTAAATCTTCCTATCCATCCTCATTAACTATTCCAAAAATTGTTGGATTCCGATATTTTTAATTCAATGTTCTTTCAGAAGTCAAGAATGAGGCACAAAACTTGTTGCTTCCAATCACTTTATTATGTACCAATAGAACAAAAAGAATTGGAAACAGGCAGTAACAAAGGTCTAGGAGGGGAAAGGGAAGAAGTAAAGCGAATAAAGACCAAAGATGACAGGGCAACTGTCATGAGCCCTGTGGCCTGTGCACCTATATTTATTAATTATCATTTAATCTAGAGTCATTAAGCCCTTGTGCTTTCTGTTTAGTCTTGACAAGTTTATTTTGACTGGCACGGGTTTTCAGTGTATTGTGATTATTTAAAGCGGACTCCAAGGCCCTTATCGCGGGACTTTGTTTTTTCAAGATCGATTCGTCTCATGGTGTCACTTGGTTGAGCCACTGATGTTCTGTAAGAATTCCTATGAATGAACTCTTGTTTCTGTCTCGACATGGGAGTCTGTCATTCCTCTGCACCTGGGTTCTGTTGCTTGTCGGCACACACCGTGACAGTTAAATTAAATTTGACAAGATTAAACAGAAAGCACAGGGGCTTAACGATGCTAGGTAAAACAATAATTAACAAATAGAGATGCACAGGCCTGTAAGGATCATGACAGTACTGTCACAGTGTGCGCTGACATATGACTGTACCCAGGTGCAGAGGAACAAGAGATTCCATGTAGAGACAGAAAAAAAGAGTGTATTCATAGGAATTCTAACAGAACATTGGCAGCTTAACTGAATGACACTGCAAGATGAATCGTTCTCAAAAGAACAAGGACCTCACGATAAGCACTAATCAGGAGTCTGCTTTAAATATTCATAGTATGCGGAACACCTGTGTCAGTCAAAATAAACAGTTTGTGAACTCCTTGTAATTACTTGGTTTTCTGTATTAATTACTCATAAAATATTTGGTCTGATTTCCTCAAATTCACAATAATAGACAAACACAATCTGCCTAAACTAATAAGGCACAACCACTGTACTACTTCTCATCAATACTAAGTCCACCAGTTAAACAATCACAGTCCAGTTTCAAAAGTATGTGAACCTCTGGGGTAATGCCATCTACAAAAACCCTTTGGAGTCAGGTGTTTTAATCACTGAGATGAGATTGGAAGTGTGGGTTGTACAGGTCCCTGCCCTATAAAGACAGGTTACTGACAGCCTGCTTTCCTCAAGAAAGGTCTGTTTATGTGCACCATGCCTCGATCAAAACAACCTTCAGAGGACTTTAGAAGAAGAACTGTAGAGATGCATGAAGCTGAAAAAGGTGACAAAGGCATTTCTAAAGACCTGAGTGTTCATCAGTCCACAGTATGACCAATTGTCTCCAAATGGAGGAAATTCAGTACTGTTGCTGCTCACCACCATTGTGCCAGTCTAATCAGCAAATGTCTGCTGGAGGTTTTACCAGTTATTAAATACGAGGGTTCACATACTTTTTCTAGCCTGGACTGTGAATGATGAAAAGTACAATTGTTTGTGCTTTAGTAGTTTAGGCAGATTGAGTTTGTTTACCACTGTGACTTAAATGAAGATTAAACCACATTTTATGAGTAATTAATGCAGAAAACCAGATTTCTCAAATGTTTCACAAACTTTTTCTTGCAAACAGTTCCCCTTAACGTGCGAACGTGTGCGTGCACACTCACCTTTTGCTACTAGTGCACAAAGGAATTTAAATTGTGCACAAAAGTTGTTACCCTCTCCCTTGTTGGCATGTGAAGTACATTTCACAATCTTGCACAATCACCTTTCCTTTTCCAGTTTCTGATGCAGGCGGTGTTGTCAACACGGAGTTTGCGATGATTTGTCCGCAGATTTTAAAACTGGCTTATTTATTCTGTTGTTATTGAAGAAATTATTGATTCACCATGTTGAATTCCAAAGAAGCAAAGTGTGTGAAGTGCAAAAGAACTGCTAGTTCATTTAAAGCAGGATGGCTTAATGAAACAGTAGAAACTGCTACACCAAAAGCTCATGAGGTCAGGAACATGCAGCTATGAGAAATATTTATGTGCAATGCAGAAACTGGCCTTACTACCGTGTATTGTCATAATGCATAAGTTGCTAGAAAATTTGCAGGTGGAAAGAAGGGAAGTGATATTTAGAAACTTGACTTTTTAAAGCATCATTTTAGCCAGCAATCACATATGGGCAGTGTGCAAAAGCTCCGACGACAAAACACTGCTACGTATGTTTTGTGAGAGTGCAGGTGAACAAGAGCGAAAATGATCAAACCCAGAGGAGATCAAAGTGCCCATTGACAGTTATTTTACTTCTTTTAAACAATGAACAATGAACAATGAACTGGGTTTGGCAGTTTATTATCCTTAGGGAAGCATCAGGTTTACTTCCACTTTAAAATTCAGTGCACACCTGTTGACGTCACTGGGCAATAAAGCACACAGCACAAGATTTTTGCGTACACTGGAGACTTCAAATTTGAGGGAATATTGCTTGCACCTGAATTTAACTATATTAAACAGGAAGCACAATGGTTTAACTACTATAGATAAGACAGCAATTACAAATACTTGTGCATGTGACTAATTAACCCAATAATCTTTACAGACGTCAGTGGAATTGAACCTGGGTCACCAGCATTGTAAAAGTGCTATACTAACTGCTTTGCTACCATGCTGCCCAAGTTTCTTACTACCTACCTCTTTGATGCCTCTCTAAATTTTATATTATCCCTCCCCCTCTTCTGCCTCTTTCACTCTAAGGGGAAAAAATCCCAGGGTATTAAGTCTCTTCTCTCACTGACACCATAACTCAAACCAGTCTAAGGTGGCACTGGCGATGCTCAGCTGGTGGCCAATGAAACAAAGAAAACAACTAAATACTTTGTGAATCTCACTTTTTTTTTCTGGCAAGAGATCATCGCAAACAATGGCCTTTAACTTTCCTTTGGACTTGGAGGAAATTCAATGTGGCGGTATTGAGACGAGGTAGCAGAAGCAAGGGAAGTCCTGAGGTTCGATCGATTTAAGCGCTGGGCCAAGTTGGAACGATTGGGTGCAGGCTGAATCGAGGCGGCGGGGTCCAGGTCATGGCTAGTAAGTCGCAAGCCTGCCATGATGGTGCCAGAGATATGGCGACACTTGCAAGCTGCCCCCAGCACATCTGCAGGCTGTGTTGGTCATTGTCAAAAACAACATATTTCACTGTTTCGACGTTCTGATGTACTGTATTTGTGACAAGTGAAACTAAACTTTTAAAATGACTCTTTTTCTTTACTTAGAGAATTGTTCATTCATCTTGGCTCAGAGGATAGTGCTGGGTCAGTTCAGCCCCTACAGGCTATTCTGGGATTCCAGTCCTGCGCCTCAATTTTATTAACTCCATTTTGTATTATATTTCTTTCTAATTGAATCTACCAAAAAATATTCCAATTTGAGTCTTGAGATTGACCAAGTAAGCATAGCTCTTTCGACAGGGAGTTCCCTTCTTTCCTTTATCCCTGATGAGTTTCCGCTATTGTTTTGAAGTAGAAACATAAATTATACACGTTTTTCCTTTTGACAAGATTTTTGATCGCTTCCTCTGAGATAGTTTCTTCTCTACAGGAAATGGCTGGTTCTGGTCTCTTTCCATCTAAGCACAACCATACACTTCCACAAATTGTGATGACTGTCTTTAGGAGTATCATATTTTAAAGTGTATCATCTGTCCATTATTAGATAGATATTACATAGCTACCATGATCTATCTATTAATGGAAAGCTGATACACTTCAGAAGTTTAACTTCCAATAATTCAGTTTATAGAAATTTCAACCTTCATTCTTAACAATCAGGCTTTATTTTGCAAAAGATTGTTTGGAAACCTTAAGTCTTTACTGATCATTAAGTCACACTTTTGTGAATAGGTTAGACTTTAGGGGTGCACTCCCTTTCTGTTTCAATTTTCTCTTCATTTCTCCCACTCATTTTTTTTTCCTTCTCCGTCTCCTTCTCAAAGGTTTCACTCTTCATTTCCCTCCCTTCTCCATCTTTTTCCTCCCATTCTCTTTTCTGGTCAATTTGCCTCCCCTTATCTAGTTATTCTCTCACCCTTCTGCCACTTGCTCTACATCTTTGTTCTTCCATCTCTTCTCCATCCTTTGTTCTCCCCTTTGCCCATTGATAATTGTGAGATCAGGGATAAGGTGAAATTCTAGGGTATGTCTACATATCTGCCACAAAATCTCTTTGACCCCTCTACCATCAGGCAGGGAGGTACCGTAGCATCCTAACAAGGGTTGTTAGGATGAGAAACAGCTTCTTCCCCAGACCTTGAGACAACGGAATACCCTGCCACCATCTAGGTCTCATCACTTATGAAATGCCAGTAGCGTTATGCTATTCACTTTTTAACTTGTGCTGTAAATGCTCTTCATGCAAAATATTAATCTTCTATAATATATTTTACTATGTATTAATTTATTTGTGATAATATTACTGTGTTATGATTGAGTTATATGTACCATGTGGCTCACCTTGGTCTGGAGGAACATTGATTTGTTTGGCTGCATACTTGTATACGGTTGAACAATGAACTTGAACTGGAACTTGGTTTTGAAGACTTGAAAAGCCTGTTCGAACCTACACATGGTGTTGAGGATGGCATTGAGGGAAGCAAGCTTAGGAAATTGCAGGGACCTTGACGAAGATCTCTTTAGCCACAGGTGACATCTCAGAAGATTGGAGAATATCCAATATTTATTTTAAAGAAGGGTAACAGCGATAATCCAGGAAATTCTAGGCCAGTAAGCCTTACAGGGAAATTACTGGAGAATCTTCTTAGCAAATTTCGATGTGAAGAGCTGGAAAGTGCAAAAGAAACACTGAATCATGTTACTCATGCTGGGAGAAATAGTATACTACCAAAATAATCCACTAATATGGCAATAAGCTTTACATATAGGGCACCATGGTGGTGTAGCAGCTACTGTGATCCTATTACGGGTCGGGGCACTGGAATTCGGAGTTCAATTCCGATGCTGTCTGTAAGAAGTTACATCCTTCCCGTGTACACATGGGTTTCGTCCCACAGTCCAGAGACATACCGATTAGTAGGTTAATTGGTCATTGTAAATTGTCCTGTAATTAGGCTGGTGTTTATTAGGTGGGTTGCCAGGCAGTATGGCCTGTTGGGCCAGACGGGCCTGTTCTACGCTGTATCTAAATAAATAAACAACAAACAAATAAATAAACTTTGAAAATTCCTCCCTGGGAAATTGGATCAAATTGTACAGTTATATGGGGAAAGAAAGGAAAAATTAGAAATCCATGATAGATATGATATGCCCCATGGCCGCCTCCTGTGCTGCAAGTTTCTATGTTATGTGGTCTGTAATAGAAAAGTTACTTGTTGGTTTCTTTGGAACCTAAAAGTTGCTGCAAGAAAGAGGAAGGGTTGATGTTAAAGTGTAGAGAAAATGTAAAAGTGTATTTGAAGCTTACAACGACATTGCTTTTCTCTGCAGTAACATATGAGTGAAAATTCAAATATCTTAGGTGCAAAGTGACCTGGGAGTCCTTGTGCAGGATTCCCTAATGGTTAACTTGCAGGATGAGTTGAGATGAGAGAGAAAAATGCAATGTTAGCGTTTGTTTCAAGAGGACTAGAATGCAACAGCAAGGATGTAATGCTGTGGCTTAATAAGGCATTGATCAGACAGCACTTGGAGTATTGTGAGCAGTTTTGGGACCTTTATCTAAGAAAAACTGTGGTGGCGTTGGAGACGGTCCAGGGGAGGTTCATGAAAATGATTTTGAGAATGAATGGGTTAAAATCTGAGGAATGTTTGAAGTCTCTGGGCCTGTACTCACTGTAGTTTAGAAGAATGACAGGGGAGTTAATTGAAACCTATCGAATATTGAAAGGCCGAGATAGAATGGATGTGGAGAGGAAGTTTCCTATAGTGGGGGAGTCTAAAACCAGGGAGCAGAGTCTAAGAATAGAGAGATCCCCATTTAAAACAGAGATGAGAAATTTCTTTAGACAGATGCAATGATCCCTTTGCATCATCAGTGAGGACCGGAGAGGTTTTGGAGGATTGGAGGGTTGCGGATTTTGTTCCCTATTTCAAGAAAGGGAGTAGAGATAGCCCAGGAAATTATAGACCAGTGAGTCTTACTTCAGCGGTTGGTAAGTTGATGGAGAAGATCCTGAGAGGCAGGATTTATGAACATTTGGAGAGGTATAATATGATTAGGAATAGTCAGCAAGGCTTTGTCAAAGGCAGGTCGTGCCTTGCGAGTCTGATTGAATATTTTAAGGATGTGACTAAACACATTGATGAAAGTAGAGCAGTAGATGTAGTGTATGTGGATTTTAGCAAGGCATTTGATAAGGTACCCCATGCAAGACTTATTGAGAAAGTAAGGAGGCATGGGATCCAAGGGGACATTGCTTTGTGGATCCAGAACTGGCTTGCCCACTGAAGGCAAAGAGTGGTTATAGATGGGTCATATTCTGCATGGAGGCCAGTGACCAATGATGTGCCTCAGGGATCTGTTCTGGGACCCCTACTCTTTGCGATTTTTATAAATGACCTGGATGAGGAAGTGGAGGGATGGGTTAGTAAATTTGCTGATGATACAAATGTTGGGGGTGCTGTTTATAGTGTGGAGTGTTGTTAGAGATTACAGCGGGACATTGAAAGGGTGCAAAACTGTGCTGAGAAGCGGCAAATGGATTTCAACCCAGCTAAATGTGAAGTGGTTTATTTTGGTAGGTCAAAAATGATGTTAGAATATAGCATTAATAGTAAGACTCTTGGCAGTGCGGAGGATTGGGGGATTTTGGGATCTGAGTCCATAGGACACTCAAAGCTGCTGCGCAGGTTGATTCTGTGGTTAAGAAGGCACGCAGTGCATTGGCCTTCATCAACTATGGGATTGAGTTTAAGAGCCGAGAGGTAATGTTGCAGCTATATAGGACCCTGGTCAGACCCCACTTGGAGTACTGTGCTCAATTCTGGTTGCCTCGCTACAGGAAGGACGTGGAAATCATAAAAAGGGTGCAGAGGAGATTTACAAGGGTGCTGCCTGGATTGGGGAGCATGCCTTATGAGAATAGTTAAGTGAACTTGGCCTTTTCCCTTTGGACCAATGGAGAATGAGAGGTGACCTGATAGAGGTGTACAAGATAATGAGAGGCATTGATCATGTGGATAGTCAGAGGCTTTTCCCCAGGGCTGAAATGGCTAGCACGAGAGGGCATAGTTTCAAGGTGCTGGGGAGTAGGTACAGAGGAGATGTCAGGGGTAAGTTTTTTTACGCAGAGAGTGGTGAGTGTGTGGAATGGGCTGCTGGCAGCGGTGTTGGATGTGGAAATGATAGGGTCTTTTAAGAGATTCCTGGATGGCTACATGGAACTTAGAAAAATAGAGGGCTATGGGTAAAGCCTAGGTAATTCTAAGGTAGGGACATGTTCAGCACAGCTTTGTGGGCTGAAGGACCTGTATTGTGCTGTAAGTTTTTTATGTTTCTAGAAGGCGGTACATCTGTGGAATTTATTGCCAATGACAGCTGTGGTGGCCATATCATAAAGCAGAGGTTGATAGGTTCTTGATTATACAGGGCATCAGACATTATGAAAAGAAGGCAGGTGTATGGGAATTGAGAGGGATAATAAATCAACTATGATGAAATTGTGGGAGCAGACTTGATGGGCAGAGTGGCCTAATTGTGCTCCTGTGTCAGATGGACTAACATACAGTACACAAAATGGTGGAGAAATTCAGCAGATCAGGTATCATACATAGAGAGGAAGAAGCAGTCAATGTTTTGGGCCTAGACCCTTCATCATGACTTGCTTTTGTTTGTCTTGTTTTCTCTTTAGATGACAAATCAGGTTTTGGGACTCAGAATATTTCTATTCTTATCTCAGTGTCTACATGGCAGGAACCTGGAGGTTGCAATGTTGTAGTGAGATATCTGGCAAATTGGCAAGCCTTTTTGGCTCAGTTAACATACAAAATTTACAGGCCTTTGACTCTAATATCAATCTTACCCTTCCCTCCTATATGACCCTCCATCCTTCTATCATCCGTTTCTATCTAAGAGTTTCTTAAATGTCCCTAGTTTACCTGTCTCTACTACTGCCCCAGCAGCGCATTCCACACTCTCACTGTTCTGTGAATAAACCCTACCTCTGACATTACCCCCACCCCCACCTATACTCTTCTCCAATTCCCTTAAAATTTCTACCCTGGGAAGAAGTCCCTTGCTTATCTTATCCTCTTGCACACCCTATCAAGTCACCTCTCAGCTCTCAAAATCTTGGGCAACAAGGTGGTTTCATTCAGAGGGTCACAAGTCTTTAGAACTCCCCTCAAAAAGATGTGGCTGCAGAGTCTCTGGAAGTTTTTTTTAGCAGAAGTAAATAGATTATTGATGAGAAAAATATTATTGGGGGTAAAGGTAAATGTGGAGTAGACATGATCTGACTGCAATGTCAGATCATCCATGATCTTATTAAACAGCAGAACTAACTTGAGGGGTGAAGGAATTTAAAGTTAGTAACTTTAAATTCCTTGCAGTTATCATTTCAGAGGATCTGTCCTGAGACCACTGAGGTATGGAAACATCAAAGCCTATGAATGGAAAAGCCTACAAAAAATGCTGGATACAGCCCAGTCCACCCTGTCCTGGTGGTCAACCATTTTAATTCCAATCTCCATTTCCATTCTGACATGTTTGTCTAGGCCTCCTCTACTGTCAAGATGAGGCTACCCTCAGGTTAGAGGAGCAACACCTTATTCCATCTGGATAGCCACCAATCTGATGACTTAATCATCGATTGCTTTCTGGTAATTTTACCCACTCGCCCCACCCTTTCTCTCTTCTTCCATTCCCGTCTCTGGCTCCCCTCTTACCTCTTCACTTCCCCTCATCTGCCTATCACCTCCCCCAGGTGCCCCTCCTCCTTCCCCTTTTCCTATGGTCCACTCTCCTCTCCTATCAGATTCCTCATTCTTTTCAACTATTACTTCCCAGCTTGTCACTTCATCACCCACCCCCACCCGCCTGACTTCACCTATCACCTTCTAGCTTGTACTCCTTCCTCTCCCTTCATCTTCTTATTCTTCCCCCTTCCTTTCCAGTCCTGATGAAGGGTCTCAGCCTGAAACATCGACTCTTTATTTCATTCCATAGATGCTGCCTGACCGGCTGAGTTCCTCCAGTGCTTTGCAGATTTCTAGATTCTCTTGTGTTTCTGAGAAGCCTTCAGGTCTCTTCACATGGCATAGGAAAGATGAATTACTTGAAAAATGTAGTTTAAGGATTTCTCGCAGGCTACCAATGGGGCGCTTGCTTATGGTGGATGAAAATAGCACTTGGTTCAACTTGTTTGAACTTTATGTCCAGGCCTGGAGCGGACTGACAGGGCACCAGGACAGGCCAGAGACATGGTGCTTTTAGCTGTCTGCAGGTGACAATTCCCTCTGTTGAGATTTAAGATTCCAGCTTACACATACTCATCGTGATATTGGCCAGCTGGTGGCGCAATGGCATCAGCGCCAGACTCCGGAGCGAAGGCTCCCGAGTTCGAATCCAAGTTGGGCCACCCCCGAGCATGCTTTCCATCCGTGCCGAGTTGAGCGTAGAGCTAGCCACTCGGCCTCGTAAAAACAAGGGTCGAGTCAGGAACGTTCATATTGTGACCTGGTTCATCTGAAAGGAGACCAATCCTGTCACCATGCGCCAGACAAGAATGGCTGACTGTCTGGTGTGACACGATGAAAAAAACCTGTGATATTATTGAGGCCATACATCTGATTGAGTTTCTGCTGATTCCCAACAGTCCCTTTCCTTTGCTTCCTTTTATTCCCCGTACTATTCCCCCCACATGCTCACTAATTCCCCTTTGGTTCTTCGACGGGAATCTTTAGTTACCATTAGCCTACCACTGGATCTTTGTGCTGTGGAAGGAAAGACACCCAGCAGAAACCTACATGGTCATGGGAAGCAGGTACAAATTCCAGAGTCCCTGGTTCCTTGGAGAGGTGAGATTCCAGCGATAACTGCTATATCTTCATACCATGTGAGAGACTGCACGGACCAGTTATTTCAGAATAAGTATAAGATTTAACATCACTGGTACATGGAGCTTAGAAAAACAGGTCATTTCTAAAGTAAGTACATGGTTGGCACAGCATTGTGGGCCAAAGGGCCTGTATCGTGCTTTAGGTTTTCTAAGTTTTCTGGTTCTATAGTATAGGTTGTAAAACATGTTGTTTTATGTCAGCAACAGTGCAATACATAAAATACTATAAATTACAATAAGGAATGTATTATGTACAGTATAATATATATATCTTTCTAGCTACAGTATGTCTCTCTCATTATTTATATGTGTGTGTGTGAGTGTGTGTGTGTGTGTGTGTGTGTGTGTGTGTGTGAGTGTGTGCGTATGTGTGTGTGTGTGTGTGTGTGTGTGTATGTGTGTGTGTGTGTGTGTATGTGTGTGTGTGTATGTGTGTGTGTATGTGTGTGTGTATGTGTGTGTGAGTGTGTGTATGTGTGTGTGTGTGTGTGAGTGTGTGTGTGTGTGTGTGTGTGTATACATGTATATAAACATGTGTACATTGGGTAAAGAGGTACACGGTGTTCCTTCCCTCCACTAGCCTGCAGTTCACCTTTCGGCAAGGTGTGGCACCCGCTTACCTCCCCGATCAGGGTCACATGAAACCATGGGAGCAGGGGGTGGATGGTCATATGAGCAGCTGCTGCACATCACAAGTCCCGGTTATGCGACCGCTGATGCCAGACAGGCAATCTCTGAAGAGTATTGATAATGGCTGGGGTCACCCGTCTTGTAAAGACTCTGCCCAGAAGAATCAAATGGCAAAACACTTCCAGTGCCCTGGTTAAGATTTCTACTGCTATGCTGAGAGGTATTTTATTTTAGCAGTTTCTATAACTGCAGTGTATCCTGTTAGTAATAGGGTTTTAGCTTCAGCTAAAAATAAGGGGGCATATTGTTCAACTTAATTGTAACTTCTTGCCCAGTGGAAGTTTCAGGAGAATGGGGTGGATCCGGATTTTTGAAGGGCGGGAGTTTGGTTTAGGGTCTTTTGGTGGGAGCTGCTGAGCAGGGCACACGGAAAGTGCCATAGAATGCTGTTCGAAGTGGAGACCCCATTGTAAGAGGTGCCTTGTGCAGATGAATTGAATTGAATTCACTTTATTATTTATGCCCTTCACATACGAGGAGTAAAAATCTTTACGTTATGTCTCCGTCTAAATGTGCAATGTGCAATTTATAGTAATTTGTAATAAATAGTATGTACAACAGGACAATCAATATAACATAGAAATACAATTGTATCAGCATGAATGAATCAGTCTGATGTCCTGGTGGAAGAAGCTGTCCCGGAGCCTGTTGGTCCTGGCCTTTATGCTGCGGTACTGTTTCCCAGATGGTGGCAACTAGAACAGTTTGTGGTTGAGGTGACTTGGGTCCTCAATGATCCTTTGGTCCCTTTTTACACACCTGACTTTGTAAATGTCTTGAATAGTGAGAAGTTCACATCTACAGACGTGCTGGGCTGTCCGCACCACTCTCTGCAGAGTCCTGTGATTGAGGGAGGTGCAGTTCCCATACCAGACAGTAATGCAGCCAGTTAGGATGCTCTCAATTGTGCCCCTGTAGAAAGTCCTCAGGCTTTTGGAGCCCATACCAAACTTCTTCAACCATCTGAGGTGAAAGAGGCGCTGTTGTGCTTTTTTTTACAACACAGCTGGTGTGTACAGATCACGTGAGGTCCTCGGTGATGTGTATGCTGAGGAACGTAAAGCTGTTCACCCTCTCAACCCCAGCTCCATTGAGGTCAATAGGAGTTAGCCTGTCTCCATTCCTCCTGTAGTCCACAATCCGCTCCTTTGTTTTTGTGACATTGAGGGAGAGGTTGTTGTCTTGACACCACTGTGTCAGGGTGTGAATGGCTCCATAGAGGAAGTCCCAAAACTCCTGAGGGAGCCAGTTTGTTTGAGGTAGTCTTCGAAGGAAGTTTGGACTGTTGCGGGTGCTTTCACACAGACTGTCGATCCAACGCATGAGTAATGATACAGCCGGCTACTCCAGAAATGAGTTCCAACATTTATGTGCACGTTTAACTAAACGGGCACTTCTAATTTTCTTTTCTTTTTCTGTAACTGTTTGTTCAAGTTGAAAATTTGTTGAATGTATTTCTTTTGTAATTTTATGCTGGTGTACAGTTGGTTGAATGATGTGGTGAACGATGGCTTTGCATGGAGCAGTATTTCCACAGCATTTGCTGCAATCAATGTTCCTTAATTAGAACATCCCAACTTACCTGTTTGGTTAAACTCCAAATCATACTGACCCTAGACATGCATCGTTTAGCCTGTTCGAGGTAATGGATGCCACCTTTTGGAAGCGTTGGCTTTTAAAGATGTCCTCGATTTTAGGAGGCTGGTGCCCATGGTGGAATTGCAGCACTTTCTCATTCTGTGCAGTTGCCCCTCCATACCAGGCAGTGAAACAACCAGTTAGAATGCTCTGCTATATTTCTGCTATGGATCGTTTAATATATCACCATTCAGAGGAAGCCATAACTTCTAAGCTGCTTTCTAAATACTGCAGTAACATTTTACTGGAATTGCCAAAAGCAGTAATGTTTCTCATTTGCTGGCTCTCAAATCTCTATTCATAACAGCACCAGTTCTATAAGTTATTACAGTAAGCATACACAACTTCCATTAGGATTCCCTACACATATTGTGCAAGGGAATTGAAGTCAATTACAGGCCTGGTGATGCAACTGTGAACTGTTTATTGTGTGAATATTACTTTCAAATGTGGATTCAATCATAGTGATTCATCATTAGTACAGAAAAGCCATGCTTCCCACAGCGATTTCTGGGATTATCGCAATCTTTTTTTTCAGGCAGTTTGACTGCACGTCAATTAATTCTTTTATGGATGCTAATTTCTGAAAACCACCCGTGTAGTTCACTGCCAATGCCAAAAAGCCCAGCAAGATTGTGTAGTATCCTAACACAAAGGCGGCGAAAGCTTCTTTGGAGTCAAGAATGAGGCATGACACTTACTGCTTATGATTGTTTTATTAAGTGCTACAAGAAAAAAAGAACATACAAAGGAAGAACTGAGAGAACAAAGAAAAGGTAACGAATCAAGTAGGCGTGGTTGTCCCAGAGTCAGGCTAGAGAGAACAAACATCACAGTGATAACAATTAGCCTATAAAATAGCCAGATTCAAGTGGTGTGACGCCTGCCACTGAAAACTAAGAAGCTTCAGGAAAATTACAGAAGCAACTGTACCATAATTTCTAGAAAATTCCTGAACAATTACATGTTTGTGTAGTTTAAGATTCATGATTGTTTATTGTTATTTTTCAGTACACAAGTGCAAAGGAGAATGAAACAATTGTTATTCCAGGGCAGATGCAGCATAATAAACACAAAGAACACAATACAAGAAAAAACCCACAATACATAAATAGAACTGTGCAAAAGTCTTGGGCACATATACATGTATTAGCTAGGGTGCTAAAGACACAGTACTGTAGTACTTTAGACCCCACAGTTATCTTGACTCTAAAATAAACACAATTCTGGCCTACCCGTAGCTAACATTTGTCATTCCTGGCAAAACACTTACAAATCTCTTCTGCATCCTCTCCAATAAAATCACATCTTACTGCAAGGAGTGATTGATAAGTTCATAGCCTAAGGTAGAAGGAGTCAATTTTAGAAAACAC
Source organism: Hypanus sabinus (assembly GCF_030144855.1). NCBI lineage: Eukaryota > Metazoa > Chordata > Chondrichthyes > Myliobatiformes > Dasyatidae > Hypanus > Hypanus sabinus. The sequence continues at coordinate 21,661,914 of NC_082708.1, forward strand.
AGCACATTTATTTTTCAACATAGTCTCCTCCTACATTTACACACTTAGTCCAGTGGTCGTGGAGCATACGGTTCTTGGACCTCCAGAAAGTGTCCACAGAATGGGTGATTGATAAGTTTGTGGCCTAAGGTAGAAGGAGATGAGTTATTAACTTCAAACTTTCTGCATAATCACTCAGTTGAACTACACATGCATGTAACAAGAGCTGCATAACTCATCTCCTTCTACCTTAGGCCACAAACTTATCAATCACCCCTTGTATTGCACTATATTGCTGCAGCACAAAAAAACAAATTTCATGACATATGTGGAAGATGTTAATTTTGATATGGGTCTCCATTGTGGACTGAGAGTGGGAAGGGAGCCGGGAGAGGGGAATCATGGTTGGGAAAAGTGGAGGCGAGAGGGGAGGGAATGGGAAGCACCAGAGAGAGATTCTGTAATGGTCAACCAGTCTGTTTGGAATCAAATTACCTGGCCTGGTTTGTCGGTCTGCACCCACGCCACTCCCTGCCCTGGCACTCCTTCTCTCCCACCTGTCCCACTCACCTCCTGTAGGGCTCTACCCTCACCATTCCCAATACCCTTTGTTCTCACCAGGTTTACTAACTCACTCTTTGCTCCACATTGGCAAATCCAGACTGTGCTAAAGTCTTAGGCACCTTAGTTATAAATGTGTGCCCAAGACTTTTTCACAGTACTGTAAATACATAAGATTAGCATGTATGTACGTGAAGTGACACTAGGTATGGGAGTATTTGTACATAAGGTGACTCTAACAGGAAATGATAAGGCAGTGGTGAAGCTTGATGACTTGGGGGAAGTAAGTTTTCTTGAGGCTGGTGGTCCTGGTGTAGGAGTTGCTGAGCCTCTTCTCTGATGGAGGTGGGACAAACAGTCCACCAACAGGAGAGATCCTTCATGGTATTACTGGCATTTTTCTGGCACCTAAGCCAAGGAAAGTTAAACTACAAGAAAAATACAAGAATAATAATGTTTCTGCAATCTAATGCAACAATTGCAATTTACCAAGTTCTTTTCTGGTTCTCCTGGGCAAGGGCATGTTGATGGATTGGTCACTGAAATCAAGAAATTAATAAACTTGGATATAAAAGGTAGCAGGGTACTATAAAAAAGTGTTGAATTTTTATGCAGTCCTGGACAATAACAATGCATCAGTCAACTTCATTAACATTTACGTTCATGATCTACTGCTGCTGTAGCTCGTCCACTTCAAGGTTCAAGGTCGAGAATACTAGATAATCTGCAGATGCTGGAAATCCAAGCGACACACACAAAGTGCTGGAGGAACTCAGCAGGCCATGGAAAAGAGTAAACAGCCCACGTTTTGGGCAGAGACTCTTCATCAGGGCCTGCGTGGGCTTAATCATTTGTGTGCAGGAGTTTCTGTGTCCTTACCATATGAGAAAAGCTAAACCATGTACACAACATTAAGTAATCCATATTCACTGCTGTACTAACCTGCAGAGTCATTGTATTTCTGATACCCATTTCCTTTCCTCTTTAATACTGCTTTTGGCATTGTTGAAAATCAATTGCAAATTCAACAATGGAAGATTTAAGATGCTTTAACCAGATTGCCTTGTTGAAGGCACCCAGCAGGGTATACATCCACAGCTGATCATTAAGATTCCAGACTACACTTTGGCATTGAAATCTAGGCCAGTGTTCAGTGAGGTGTGGATTTTCAAGATGAAATAATTATCATTGATGAGTTATATTACTAAACTTTTATTGATGTTAAAATGTGATGACAGTATTAAAGACCATCATCTTTGTCATGAATCTTTGATTGCTACTCTTCTCCATTGCACATATACTCTGTGATGAGACACCCTGACCGTGCTAGCTTCTGGGATTCAGACGCTCAAACTCCCCAGAGTACCGCTAGATGTTGCTGCCCCTTTAAAGTTTCAGGACTGTCCCTCTAATTGGTAATCACGTTTTGAGTGCCAAGTATTTAAGGAACACCTGAACTGTAGTTTGGGGCTCAATCGTAGGTCTACTCATGATATCGTCTAGTGTTTTTTTTTTAGCTCAAGTCCAGTGTAATACCGTGCCTCGAACCTTGCTTCAGATATCCCAGCATTTGGGTCAAATTCATCCTCGTTAAGGACTCTAGTCGGATATTCAGCAGCCACTTTACTAGGAACACTGTACACCTGCTTGTTAATGGAAATATCTAATAAGCCAATCATGTGGCAACAACTCAGTGCATAAAAGCATGTAGACAGGTCAGGAGGCTCAATTGTTGTTCAGACCAAAGATCAGAATGGGGAAGAAACGTGATCTAAGTGACTTTGACAATGGAGTGCTTATTTGAGCCCAACGATGTAGTTTATCTTAGAAACAGCTGATCTGGGATTTTCAGACGCAACAGTCTCTAGAGTCTACAGAGAATTATGTGATAAACAGAATACATCCATAGAGCAGCAGTTCTGTGGGCAAAACACCTTTTTAATGTCGGAGGAAAATGACCAGACTGGTTCAAGCTGACAGGAAGGCGACAATAGCTCAAATAACCACATGTTACAGCAGCGGCGTGCAGAAGAACATGTTTGAATGCACAGCATGTTGAACCTTGAAGTGGATGGGCTACAGCAACAGAATAGCACAAACTGATAAACTGGCCACTGAGTGCAGTTGTTAATCTGGTACTATAGGCAGTGTTTCATAATCCTTTTGTTCTGTTTGATGATCCATAAAAAAAAACATACCTGCTTGAAACTAGTTCTAAAATCAGGCTGCTTGCCACCACTCACTTTATTCTGAGGATGGTTTCTGAGGTATTTAGTGCCGAGTTGTTTGCTTGGGGTTTGATGGTGATGGTGTAGCTGGCCGGCTGAGCCATTGTGACCATATTTAGAAATCTGAATGTTATGTAACGGATGGCCACTTAAGTGAGATTGCAGACATTCCACTTCTGCCCTTCAGATTCGTGGTCTTGTAGCTTGTAAGTTAAGGCTAATTGTCAGATGCATTGGTGGTTCAATGGTAGAATTCTCGCCCGCCATGCGGGAGGCCCGGGTTTGATTCCCGGCCAATGCATCACAGGTTTTGTGTTTGTAATTAGACAGGGAATGAAGGGGGGAAGGCAGGAGATTGGGGCTGAGAGGGAAATGGGCCATGTGGCCAAATTCTGCTCCTATATCTTATGGCCATTATGGCCATGGCAGCAAATCAGAGCTGTGGCAACCCACACAAAATGCTGGAGGAAATTATCAGGAACTCAGGATCTGATGAAGGGTCTCGGCCTGAAATGTCGACTATAATCTTTTCCATAGATGCTGCCCAGGCTGCTGAGTTCCTCCAGCATTTTGCGTGTGTTGCTTGGATTTCCAGCATCTGCAGATTTTCTCTTGTCGGAGATGTGGCAATGAGGCAATCAATCCTGGGGATTGATCGCTGGTCAATTTAACAGAGACTGATGCCTGATAACAGGGTGAGTGGATTCCCTTCACTTACAGTGTGCAGCATGTCTGTATTTATGAAGCAATTGTCATAAAACTACTTTACTTTCACAATCACATTGTCTGCCCTGTTGCGAAATACCATCACCATTTATCGTTCTTCTCTGTGGCTTTTATAACAGTGGTATAATTTAAACTCAGATTAGTGATCTGGAAGATTTGCATCTTAATTCAGTAATTGTGACAAAAATTTATCATGTTATTGCACAGACTTAATTGGTTCAGTGATATGATTGGTTGAGACACAGGTTGAAATTAAGTTGAGTGAACTCGGCCTTTTCTCCTTGGAGCAAAGGAGGATGAGAGGTTTATCCGATAGAGGTGTACAAGATGATGAGAGGCATTGATCGTGTGGATAGTCAGAGGCTTTTTTCCCAGGGCTGAAATGGTTGCCACAAGAGGACACAGGTTTAAGGAGCTGGGGAGTAGGTACAGAGGAGATGTCAGGGTTAAGTTTTTTACTCAGTGATGAGTACGTGGAATGGGCTGCCGGTGACGGTGGTGGAGGCGGATATGATAGGGTCTTTTAAGAGACTTTTAGATAGGTACATGGGGCTTAGTAAAATAGAGGGCTATGGGTAAGCCTAGTAATTTCTAAGGTAGGGACATGTTCGGCACAACTTTGTGAGCCGAAGGGCCTGAATTGTGCTGTACATTTTCTAAGTTTCTATGACTTGGGGGAAATAATCTGTTAATTTACAGTACCTGTGCAGGTCCATATGTGGCATATGTCCACCTTTTTATGCTGGCTACCTCCCCTCCACCCCAGCAGTCCAAATGAAGAGTCTCAACCAAAGATTTTAACAGTCCGTTTTCTTCTATAGAGATCGACTGAGTTCCTCCAGTATCTCTTGTGTTGGTCTAAATGCGATCCCAGATTCACACACTATTAAACTTCCTCTGATACGGCCTTGAAATTGACTTTGTTTTAGGACATTTAGGGATAAGCAATAAATGCTGATGTTGTGACAATGTCACATTCTGAAAAATGAATAAATAAATAGATATTGTTGTTTGACCTCTCACTCTCTCCACAATCTGCATTTAACGGTTCCACTTGCAAAGGAAGCAAATCAGTATGTTTCCCGACCACCTTGGTATTGATGCATGAATAGAAAGCATTTCCTTTGCTGAAGAGTGTCAAGGTCAGGTACATATATCCACTGTCTATTATCGCACTTAAGATGGTGGTCTGTCAAGTTCTTGAACCAGCGCAGTCCCTATGGTGAATATATTCCCACAGTATTATTGAGCAGCAAATTCCTTACTTAGCAATAATAAGGACCAACTGGAATAATAAAGGTCCAGCGCTCCCAATGTGACCTCCTCTACCTTATTGAGACCTGAAACAGATTGGGGGGGGGGGTGGATCTTCACTGAGAACCTTCGCCTGCTGCAAAAGGCACGGTCTTCTGGCAGATTTCAATTCAACTTCCCAACCCCATACCGACATGCCTGTCCATGGCCGCCTTGACTGCCATGATGAAGTCAAACTCAGTTTGGAGGAGCAACATCTTACATTCTGTTTGGAGAGCCTCCAGTCTAATGGCATGAACATCGATTTCTCTACATTTCAGTAATTATTACCCACTCCTTCTCCTCTCTTTTTCCATTTCCCCATTCTGGTTGTCCTCTCATACCTTCTCTTCTCCTCACCTGCCCATTACTGTCTTCTGGTGCCCCTCCTCATTCCCTTACTCCCATAGTCCACTCTTCTCTGCTGTTAGGTTCCTCTTTCTTCAGTTTTTACCTCTTCTACCTTCCCCCTCACTTGGTTTTACCCATCACTTGTACTCCTTTCCCTTCCCTACCTTCTTGTTCTGGCTTCTGCTTCCTTCCTTTCCAGTCTCATCTCAAAATGTCAGCGGCTTAATCCCCTCCATTGGTCCTATCTGATTGCTGAGTTCTTCCAGTATTTTGTGTGTGTTCCTCAATAATAAAGACTGATGATGTCTCATTCTAATCAGGATAGTATGTGACTTGGTGGGGAATCATGAGGAGTTCCCTTACTTTTCACTCTTAGCATCATGTGTTTGGTTAAGTGAACAGCCAAATAGAAAACAAACATTCAGCCTCAGAACATCCATCCAGAACAAATCTTTCCTACTTTCTTCCTTCTTATCTCTTCTATGGACAATAGCAATTTATTGGCAATATTGCCTTTTTAAATCATACCCAGATTAAGAAAAGTTCACAGTTTGGAACGGACTCGTACAATCATGGATGTTCCTTGAGCTATTTAGCAGTATGTCTCTGTACTCCTGTGTCTATTTTTCCAACCACTACAATTTTGTGAAGGAATCATTGATCTCACTTTAATTTAAAAACCCTAACCTCTTATGAAAAGGTCCAGTGGAGGGTAATGCATACAACATGCTGGAAGAACTCAGCAGGTCAGGCGGTATCTATGGAGAGGAATACAGAATCAACGTTTCAGGCCAAGACCCTTCATCAGGGCTGTCCTAGTGAAGGATCTTGGCCTGAACCATTAACTCTTTATTCCTCCCCATAAATGTTCCCTGACCTGCTGAGTTCCTCCCAGCATTTTGTATGTGTTACTCTGGATTTCCAGCATTTGCAGAATTGCTTGAGTTTGTGATTTTCAGTGGAGGGTGAAGCCCTTCCGAATAAGATTCTGCCAGAAGTGCCACTGGCCCAATGAACTCAGTCCTAAACTAATTACCTTCCTCTAATGGTGGCACAAGGCTACTTGGCTCTTGACTATAGTTGTTCTTATCTCTGATCAGAATAACTTCCATGCTTAGTCAGATAGTCAACTGTACTGGAGGATTGCTTAGAGGAACTTCGTTATCCAACTCATTGCTTAGTGCTGCTCCAAAGGCTCAATTAATTCACGGAATACTAAAAGAATTAAAGGACGAAAGCTGATGGCTGAGCTGTTGAGATGTGATGCAGAGTTGCACAGGCCAGAAATGTCACATAGCTGTTTGGAGCCTGATTTAAATTCATGTGCTGCAGGAAAGATTTTGCAGGGCTGAGAAAGCCCGACAACAGAATGGAAGTGAATGCAGAGCTTCCAACGCCAGGGAGTTGCTACAGTCTAGAGCAAATCCTGTGGACCAGGAAGAATAAGGGGGGGTCTCTCGAAGTAAATTCGATGTAAATTTACTCTCAAAGTACATACCTGCATGCATCTCTATATACTATTCTGAGATTTATTTTCTTGTAGCCATTCGCAGTTGATATAATACAACACAATTGCATCAGTAAAAAACTACACACAAAGACGGTCAAACTACCAATGCACAAAAGAAGACAAGTGTGAAAATACAAAAAAAACAATAAGTAATAAATAATATTGAGAACATGGTTGAAGAGCGTACATAGATTGTGGAATCAGTTCAGTGTTAGAGTGAGTGAAGTTATCCACACTGATTCAAGAGCCTGATGGTTGAAGGGCAATGACTATTCCTGAACCTGAGGGTGCTGGAACTCGGGTCCCCGTGCCTCTGCCCTCATGGCAGCAGCAAGAAGAGAGCATGGCTTGGATAGTGAGGGTCCTTGATGATATGGTGAGGGTCGCTGCCTTCTCGGTGGAGCTTTTGACCTTCTTTCTGGTTCTTTTGGCACCTTGATTGAGGACATCATCCTGGCTACCTTGAGTACCTAATGGTTCTGCCATTCACTCATGTGGCCATGGCTCATCCACAGCTTGTCTCTTACTGGAGACTGTGGTTGCCTAGGGTGTCTAACTGTTTGTTTGCCAGCCTTCTCCTTTCCAATGGTCTGTTAAGGAATAAGCATTCATCTCTTGAAATAATAAAACATCTGCAAATATCTTTAGGATGTTTGATTACAGACAAATATTCTGTATGTTTGCAGAGTAACAAAGATTCTGGATAGTTCAGAATTAAGTTTTATTAAAGAGCAAAATATCAAAGAACATCTCAACGGAAAAACTCCTTCCCACCTCACTATTCACAATGAAAGGCATAAATGTAGCTTTTTTCATCTGCTGCCCCTTGTGTGACCATGTTTATTCCTGGATTCATTCATTCAATATGGTTATCTGATTAATAAACTGGGGAGTGATATAGGTCTAGACACACCAAGTAATGAGACACCAGGCAATGTAGTTAGATGCCAAGTTAAAGTTAAAGTCTGTTCCGAGCCTTATAGGCTGATCAGGCCGGTGCTTATGCCTGTTTCCGTGGCGTGAAGTGACTGAGAGTATGAGACATCCCCCTGGATAGGACGCCAGCATTTTACCGGTACCCATTTTTAGCTGGGTGGACTGGAGCAGTGTGTGGTTAAATGCCTTGCTCAAGGACACAACACGCTGCCTTGGCTGGGGCTCAAATTCACAACCTTCAGATCGCTAGTCCAATGCCTTAAACCACTTGGCTACGTGCCACATTAGATTCCAAACATTTGGTTTATTGATCATTACAGAATGTCTCTTTAATGGTTCTCACTCCCCCTCTTCTCTCTTCCCCTTTTTCCAGCCATGATTCCCCTCTTCCTGCCCCCTTCCCACTCTCAGTCCACAATAGAGACCCACATCAGAATCGGGTTTATTATCACTCACATATGTCATGAAATTTGTTCTTTTTTGTGGCAGCAGTACAATGCAATACCCAAAGCAATACATAAAATTACTATAGTACTATGCAGAAGTCTTAGGCACCCTAAGGCACACATACATACACACACACACACATATATATATCTATATATATCTCTCTCTCTCTCTATATATATATCTATATCTATATCTATCTATATATATCTATATCTATCTATATATATATAGATATATATATCTATATATATATCTATCTATATATATATATATATATATATATATATATATATATATATATATATATATATATACACACATACACACACACATATATGCCTAAGACTTTTACACAATTCTATATATAAATGCTGATTTATAAAAATTCTTCATTCAGTAGTTTGACCAATTTTCTTGACCAGATTTGTTTGCCTTCTGTACCAAGTTTCTTCAGATTTCTTGATATTTTTGGGGCCCTGTAGGTATTTTCTGCATGGTCAGCTACGTTAGCAACTTAAACCTTGGAAAAAGTAATGATTAGTATACCTTACAGGTTCACTAAACTCTGTCCAATCATCTTTAATCCTGCATTGTAAACAAGCAACCTTATCTTCTCCTTTCCATAATATATTGAATGTGAACTAATATTAAGTTTCACTGGAGATACGTAAAACTGGGCAATATAATTTATATTCCAGTTGTGGGCATGCTGTGTTGGCGCCAGGAGTGTGGCAACATGTGCTGGCTGCCAGTCAGCGCATTTTCAGACAGTGTTTGACACAAATGACGCATCTATCTATATGTTTCAATGTATACGTGACAAACAAAGATAGTCTAGTAACTGAATCCCAACTGACAGGAAAGGAAATTGGTTGGAGGTACAGTAAAACAGACAGTTAAGTGCCTAAGATAAATCTCAATTCCCATTGAAGCTATGTGGGATCTAAACATTAAAGCTGTGGGCCGCCTCGTCACAAGGTTTTGAAGGACAGTGCCATCTCATCCACTGCTCTTAACATACTCTATGAGTATTGGCCTAAATCTTTCCAAAATGCACACGATGGGACATTGACCCATTTCCAGTGGGATGAATTTTCGAGGTGCTGTACAGTGGACTTCCATGATTAAAAATAGAACTTCTTGGCAACACACACAAAATGATGGAGGAATGCAGCAGGTCAGACAACAGCTATGGAAATGAATAGAGAGTTAATATTTTGGGCCGAGATCCTTCATTGGCCTAAAATGATTCTTTATTCCTTTCCACTGATACTGTCTGACTTGCTGGGTCTGCAGAATCTCTTGTGTTTAGAACTTCTAGGCAATAACTTTTGGCCAACTGCAAGGAAAGTTCTACCCAATTTTCACTGCACTGCAAGTTAACATATAAGACTCCATGACATCTTGGACTGGTTTTATATTCAATGAAATCGATCATTTGCCCACATTTCCTGATTCCCATATATTCCAAAACATTCAAAGAGGAATACCTAACAACCATCCAGAATATTTATCCAAACTTAACCAGAATGTACCCCTTCGACTAGCTGGCCTTAGAATATGTTGTACATTGTTTTATTATAGAAAAGACATTTTCTTGCGACATAATACTTGAAAACAGTCAACAAAATACTTATGATTAATTGCACAGACAGACGGCTGTTGAAGTTCTTTGTGTGGGCGGTACTAGTATAATAATTTTAATCACAATTTTTAACACTAGTTACAGTGGATAATTAAATGTTACCTAATGAGCACTGAAACACTTATATTTATGTCATTATTAACTGTGTTTGCAGTTTTCCATTAGATGAAATACATTTCAATGACCTTGTTAAATGCCACAGTCTCCACAGGATGCAGGCAGACATAGATCTATGTTATTTTTCAACTACAAAGATTTTAACCCTTGAAGTCCATATTCCTCGATGTAAGCTTATGTAATTTCCTTCTGTGTGTAAGGTAGAACTAAGAATTCTGGTTGTCATTTTGAAGTATATCTATCTATCTATATATATAAATATAAAATGTCTAGTGATAGGAATGTCCTTCATCTGAGATATTCATTTTCCTCCCACTTTCCAGACCTATGAGTTGAGGGTTAATAAGTTGCAACTTCTCCAAGGATTGTCATCTTGTTGTGGTGGAGAGGTGTGCGAGTTCCTGAGAGCCTGGGAGTGATGCTGCCTGGCTCCTGGTAGAGTCATCATGGTGGTAGGGTCGAGGGGAAGGTTCCAGACAAAACCTCAGTGGTGGAGCTGGCAGAAGATAATGACGCATCACAATGGCCCTGAAGGTGGAGGACGGCTGCAGCAGTGAAGGGTCCCCAGTCGTTTTGCATTCATCGCCACTGGACCCTGACCCCGATCTGCCAAGGATAGTGTGGAGATTACTCATTCGTCAGCCTCCCGATGTTAAACAAAGTATTCTCCATTAAGGGAATCCACCCTAAGGTCCTGGCTATGTGGAACCCAGACTGGCCTTTACAGCCACCCGAAGATCCACCAACAGACAATACCTTTGGAGAGTGTCATGCTCCATTCAAGTAATCGCACTACCTGCTTAGGATGGTGATGGCAAAGTGGAGGATTGCTGAATATTCTTATCCGCAAGTGGAGATGCTGATCGATGGTGGGAAGGATTGGACATGTCATGTCTCTTGTGGTAGGATACCTAGCCTCCAAGCATCTAAAGTGTAGACTACTTTCTAAATGCAGGGAAAACTCAAAAGTCTGAGGTGCAAAGGGACTTGGGAGTCCTTGTGCAGGATTTCCCAAAGGTTAATTTACAGCTTGAGTTGGCAGTGAGAAAGACAAATGCAATGCTAACATTTATGTTGAGATTAGCATATAAAAGCAAGGATTTAATGCTGAGGCACAGGTGAGGCTTCACTTGGAGTATTGTGAGCAGTTTTGGGCCCCTTATCTAAGAAAGGATGTGCTGACATTGGGGAGGGTTCAGAGGAAGTTCAGGAGAATGATTCCTGGAATGAAAGGGTTAACACGTGATGACCGATTGATGGCTTTGGGCCTATACTCACTGGCATTCAGAGGAATGGTGGGGGGGTGGGGGGAGAATCTCATTGAAATTTACCAAATGTTGAAAGGCCTTGATAAATTGGATTTGGAGAAGATGTTTCCTATGGTGGAGGGAGTCTAGGATCAGAGGGTACAACCTCAGATTAGAGTGACATCCATTTAGAATGGAGATGAGGAGGAATTTCTTTAGCCAGAGAGTGGCGAATCTGTGGAATTGTTACAACAGGTGGCTGTGGATGTCAGGTCATTCTGTATATTTAAGGCAGAGGTAGATACATTCTTCATTAGACAGGATATAAAGGGGTATGGGGAGAAGGCAGGAGATTGAGGCTGCGAGGGAAATATTTCAGCCAGGATGAAATGGTAGGGCAGACTCGATGGGTCAAATGGCCTAATTCTGCTCTTATAAATTATGGTCTTGTGGTCTTACCCACTCTTGTAGCTACAACATTCACGTGAGTGGTCTGGTTTCATTTTGGATTACTGACGACTCAAAAGATGCTGATGCCACAGTCTCAGCGATGGTAATGCTATTGAATGCTACTTGGCAGGTGAGAATATTGCTTGCCATTTACCGTCCCATCAGTGTCGTGTAGTCTTGCTGCACAAAGATTACTTCATTTGCTGAGTTCTGAGTGTGTGATCAGCTGTGGAGATGTCAGAGAGATTTGGAGGCGGTCACGTACGAAATGCAGTAACAGCAAGTGACGTGAATAAGAGTGATATAAAATGAAAGTAAATTTTATTTTGATTATATAAGTAAATTTGGGAATGTTTTCTTTCAAACACTTCTTTGCTTCTATGTAAAACATCTACTACAGTCAATACAAATTCTGTGCAAAATCCATTGAATTCATTTTGTGATGAGAACAGAAGGGTTGGGCAGCATGATGGCTCACAGGTACAGGGACCCATGTTCATTACTGACCTCAAGAACTATACATATGGAGTTTGCATATTCTCTGTGCGACTGTGTGGGTTTTCTCCACAGACTCTAATATCTTTCCACATCACTCAGATGTATTAACCTATCAACCTTCTCTCTAAATCTACCCAATGACCTGGCCTCCACAGCCACTTGTGGCAATGAATTCCACAAATTAACCCCTTTTGATTAAGAATTTCCTCTGCATCTCTGTTCTAAAGGGACTTTCTTCTACTCTGAAATTGTACTCTACCTAACACAAGAGTTTCTGCAGATGTTGGAAGTCTTGAGTTCCTCCAGAATTTTGTGTGTTTTGCTCAGGAAATGATTAAGCTTTGGGAAAGATCTTCTGTCTACTAGCTTACAGAATTCAGGACTGGACTGATTTAAGTGCAGGTTATGTTTGATGCTTTAAAAAAGGATGGCTTTGCAATGAGAAGGCATTCCATAAACTCTTAAGACCCTAAGAGATATGTCACAGGTACAAATGGCAGTGTCAGAAGCTTTTAGATGATCCAGAAAGGGGAAGTAAGTGGAAGATACTGTGTTTTCAAAAGAGATCTCAGGAAAGAGATGCTCTATTTCAAAAGGAAATCAAAGCAGAGTGAAAACAGAGGGAGAAAATGGAGAAACTTAAGAGCACCAGCTGTGCTTGGGTTAATGGCATCCAACTACCATATCTGATGTTTATTTGTAACCTCTGTCGAAGTTGATAAGACTTATTCTCCCATATTATGTTTTATATTAAGCTGATGTTTAAATATGTATTATAGTTCAATGTTCAGAGTTTTATTATCAAAGTATGTATAAATTACACAACCTTGAGATTCTTCTGCTTAACATGCAGCCACAAAACAAAAAAACTGAAAGAACACAATTTGAAAAAAGACCAACACCCAACATGCAGAGAGAGAGAGAGAGAGAGAGGAAAAAAGATCAGATCAAATCAAACAAACAATAAAGCAAGCATCAGCATTCATAACGAAACTGAGCCCATAAACCCAAAGCCCGGAGTAGCCGGAGTGAGCCCATAATCTCAGTCCATCGCACAGAGATAAATCGCTGTGAAGTTTGCAGCCACCAAGTCCACAGCAGCTGGGGCATGACACAGCCTCAGTGTTGAGGACAGTGGAGTTAGTACATTGTGGGACAGAACCAACTTCACCCTCACCTACGGTCCCAACACCTTGCCTTTTCATTCCATCTGACCTGGCGTTTAAATTCTCCAAGCACCAGGCCGTCCCCTAATCTCAGGCCCAAGCTCCAACACTGCCACATCCTTATTCTCTGGGTCTTTTCAGGTCAGCTATAACATCATAATCTTCTTTGAGGATCATCACCTTGTCCTGGTGGAGAGGCTTGTGAGGTCCTGGGATCTGGAGTTTAGCCGTTTGGCTATTAGCTCTGGTAGGGTCATGCATTGTGGTGAGGTCAAGGGGAGGTTCCAGACAAAGCACAACCCAACCAAGACACCAGCGGTGGAGTTGTCAGGAAATGATCACACATCACAATGGCACTGATGGCTACAGAAGTGAAAGGTTCCCAGTCATCTGGACCCTGACCCCAATCTGTGAAAGTCATGTGGTGTCTGCCTGTCATGCACAGGCATTCTCTTTTGAGAAAACCCACCCTGACATCCCAGATTAAATCCTGTGGCAGTACCTGAAGACCCATCAATAGACAATCTGAATTTGCTGGTAAGATCTTAGATGGAGATGTGTCACAGCAACAACCTTGCACTCAATGTCAGTAAGACCAAAGAGTGGACTTCAGGAAGGGTAAGACGAGGGAACACATACCAATCCTCAAAGAGGGATCAGAGGTGGAGAGAATAAGCAATTTCAGGTTCTTGGTTGTCAAGATCTCTGAGGATCTAACCTGGTCCCGACATAATGATGCAGCTATAAAGAAGGCAAGACAGAGGCTATATTTCATTAGGAGTTTGAAGAGATTTGCATTGTCACCTAAAATATTTGAAAACTTCTGTACATGTATCATGGACAGCATTCTGACTGCATCGCTGTCTGGTATGGGGAGGACTATTGCACAGGACCGTATGGTTGTAAAATTAGTCAGCTCTATCTTGGGTACAAGCCTCTAGTATCCACGACATCTTCAAGGAACAGTGCTTCAAAAAGATGGCGTCCATTATAAAGGATTCCTCCCCCCCACCCATCACCCGAAGCATGCCCTCTTCTCATTGTTACCATCAGGTAGGAGGTACAGAAGCCTGAAGGCACACACTCAGCGATTCAGGAACAGCTCCTTTCCTTCTGCCAACCGATTCCTAAAGGGACAATGAACCCATGAACACTACCTCACTTTTTTATAATGGATATTATTTCTGTTTTTGCACTATTATTAATCTATTCAATATACATGTATATACTTATTGTAAAATAAAAAAACACAAAATGCTGGCAGAACTCAGCAGGCCAGACAGCATCTATGGGAGAAGGTAATAACGACATTTCAGGCCGAAACCCTTCATCAGGAGTGAAGTAACATGGGGTGGTCGAGGGGGGATGAGAAGTGGGGGGAGGGATAGAGAGCTGGGAAGTGATAGGCTGCAGGAAAATGGGCTAGGGGGAAGGTAGAGAATTATGGGAAATAAAAGAGAAAGAACGGTCGGGCTGGGGGGAGATTGTAGTGAGGGGAGGAAGAGAGAGAAAGAGAACCAGACTAAAATTATAGATAGGGTTGGGGCAAGGTGGGGACAGGGGTATCAACGGAGGTCTGTGAGTTGGATGTTCATGCCGGCAGGTAGGAGGCTACCTAGGCGGGAGATAAGGTGTTGCTCCATCGACCTGCGTGTGGCCTCATCTTGACGGTAGTTCTCTTTCTCTCTTTTTCCCCCCCTCACTATAATCTCTCCCCTCAGCCCTGCCTTTCTTTCTCTTTTATTTCCCATAATTCTCCACCTTCCCCCTAGCCCATTTCCCTCCAGCCTATCACTTCCCAGCTCTCTACTTTATCCTTCCCCCCACTTCTCATCCCCCCTCGACCATCCCATGTTACTTTACTAATGAAGGGTTTCAGCCCAAAACGTCATTATTACCTCCTCTCATAGATGCTGTCTGGTCTGCTGAGTTCTGCCAGCATTTTGTCTTTTTTATTTTATTTATTTTCAGCATCTGCAGATTCACTCGTGTTGCCTACATACTTGCTGTAATTGATTTACTTGGTTATTTATGTATTTCTATATATCATGTATTGCATTGGACTGCTGCTGCTAAGTCAGATTTCATGACACATGCCGGTCGGTGATGATAAACCCGATTCTGATTCTGACAATCCCTTAGGAGAACATCACACTCAACTTGAATGATCGCACTACTAACGCTATAAGGCAGAGTAATGCATTCTTGAATCAGTGCTGAAATTTGGCTGAGATCAAATTCAATTGTACAGTCTCCTATGGCAACACCAATTCCAATAATGCCCATTTTAGGTTATCTCAGTTATGAAGACAGTTTGTTGAGGTAAATTAACAGAACAGAATGTCCCGACCACTGTATAAGGAGCTGAATTATGAATAGCTGGAGTGTATACTTCAGAAACATCATACGTGCTTCATGGTGAAGTGTTTTGTAATCAAATATAGTGAGAGACTGAGTGAATTTATGTTTGATTACAATTATAACTGGGTATATACATCGTTATAAACAATTGACACACATACTGATTATTCAGTATTATTTATAGATAGTTGATGTTTATTACCCATACAAAGATTGTAAACAGTGCAATGTATATACGGCATGTGTAAGTGTATCTGTACGATCTCCCAGTCCTCCTGGTTTGGGGGTTCAGCTCAGGGCTAACAACCCTAACTGGTAAAACAAATCTGCTGCAGAAAAAGCAATGAAGAATCCTTCTGCATCTGAGTGTGACGGTATTCCTAAAGTCTCTAGCCGAGACTTGCAAGATTGACAGTAGGTAAAACTGAGACAAAGCTACTGACATGATGAAGGAAGCCCTGAACACTGCCAGAGATGGAGGGCTTTCAGCTGTGGAACAGGCAGTAAGTAAGTAAGAATCAAGGAGAATTGAGTGCATCATGTATTAAACACAAAATGCCTTAGGAACTAAGCAGGTTAGGCAGCATCTGTGGAGATGTGTGTGCTGCTCTGGATCTGCAGCACCTGCAGAACCTCTTGTGTCTATGCATCATGACTCTGTAGTAGCAGCTGACCCAGAAAATGAAAACTTTGCGCTTTCAAAAGAGTCTGCAAGAAAGAGTAAAGGTCTGCATCAAAATAATCTTCAATAAAGGATGTTTTCTTTGTAGCCTTACCTCTGTTATTTGCCTTATTGAGCAGCAATACCAAAGGGAGTATACTGAAAGACATTTTCTTCAATTCATTCTTAAACGGTTGACACATTTTCCCGAGACTGCCCCTCGTTCCAGATTTTTCAGCCTGAGGCAAAACCTTCTCAGCACGTATCAGAAACAGAATCAGGTTTATTATCACTGACATATGTAATGAAATTTGTTGTTACGTGGCAGCACTACAATGCAAGACAAAAAATACTACAAGTTACAATAAGAAATGAATAGTCCAAAATGGGAATAGTGAGGGTCTGTTCATGCATTCGTGGACTGTTCAAAAATCTGACGGTGGAGGGGAAGAAAGTGCTCCTAAAACATTGACTGTGCATCTTCAGGCTCTTGGACCTCCTCCCTGATGGTAGTAATGAAAAGAGGGCATTCCCAGATAGTGAGGGTCCTTATTTATGGATGCCACCTTCTTGAGTATCCACTTTTTGAAGATTTCCTCAGTGGTGGGACATCTTGTTCCATTGATGGCGCAATGAGACAGCAGCCCTTTTCTTACCCTATTTTCTCTCCTGCCCATTACACCGCTGTTGGTTAGGGCAGCAGTGAAGCTTCTCCATCTCTGGCGGTTTTCAGTAGCCTGGTTTCATTGCAGTTTCCGTAACAACTTTGTTTTATCAGTCAGGTTTGTTAGCCCTGAGCTGAACCCCTGAGCCTAGAGGACCAGTGGACCACTTTTAGTCTGGCCTCTACCCTTTGATCTGTTTGGCGTGGGTGACCCTGCCAAGTGCCAAAGCATAAAGCCCTGACTCTAGCCAATATAGCTCTCTGAGTCACACAAAGCTCCAAATCTTATGACAAGGTTGTGGTCCTCTTGGGGGATTAGCCTACATATTTCATGGAAATTATCTTTCATTCTTCTAAACTCTAGCATGGAGAGGTCATTCTTTTCCAATCTCAACATTGAACTACAAACTCATCCCATGAATAGATTTTGTGAGTATTTTCTATACTGACTTCAGCTTTTGTTACAGTGGCTGTTTATTAGAGAAAGAGAAATGTTATCTGGCCTTGTCATCTCAGTTGCAATTAAATTGTAGTACTTTTGAAGTCTTAAATACAATTTCTTGCATTAATGTCTTGGCTGTACTTCAAAAGTGCCCATCTGTAGCAAATGCTGAGATCACAATTTTTTTTTCTTGGAAATGCAAGCTCTTTCTTTATTAACATGAAAATAGATTACTGTCTAGGATGAAGACAGATACTAAACAGTAAACAAGGTTTATATGCAATTTTGCCTCATTGCTAAAGACTATCACTCGATCCATTGTGTCGGAATGCTTCTCACAGGGGAGCGAGCTTTTTATGCCAGTATTAAAATTTCAATTTATTCTACACTTCTGGGAACCACTGAACTATATAAAGAAATTGCTTGTGTTTGCCAGAGTCCCACTGGATGTGGTGAAGAGTGCACTCTGCATCTCTTGTTGGTGATTATTCCCAGCACCATGGCTTTCAGTTTGCAGAAAGCTAGATCTTTGGATGTGAAGATGGCAGAGTGTTGATTATAAGCCTCCGGTGTCCTTTGTTGTTCTTAATTATTGGTGTGTGTCTGCTGATGTTCAAAGCAATTCAGGATATAAAAGAATTAACTAAGGGGAGGAGAGCAGGATGAAGTAACTGTAATTTACTGGTGTGCCTATCATGGTGGTACTGGTAGAGAAATATCTGGAAAGAAAATTAGGAATTAATTAACCAGGAATGACTGCTCATTGAGTCAGGGACTGAGATTGCAGATATCTTCCAATTAATTTGTCTCCCAGAATCCAGTTTTCTGAGTTTGTTTTGATCAATAGTCTATTCAGGGTCACAGCTCTTTGCAATAACGCCTTGTTAATGAGAGCGGTCAGAGGAGAATACCCAGACTGGTTCAAGTGCCAGCAAGACATGTAACCATGTGTTACAACAGAGGTGTGCAGAAGAGCATCTCCAAATGAATGACTTGTTGAACATTGAAGTGGATGAGCAACAGCAGCAGAAGACCATGAATATACAGTACACTCTATGGCCAATTTTATAGTCAGAAGGTACCTAATAAAGTCACCAGTGAGTGCATATTATGACTAACCAGGAATTAATTCCTATACTATGATTTTTTGCTTAATACAACTTTCTAAGTGCTCCTCCTCTGTCCTCTCACCTGCCAGAAAACTTCGTAGGCCAGCTTTTTGTTGTGAGTAGATCAGTGTTCACCATTTAGTCCTTGAAGCCTGTCCCATCACTCAATGATTTCTAGATGTAATGTTTGCTTGCTTTTGTTAACTTTAATAGCCTAGCCCAGTGAAAATCTATCAAGCTCATTTTTGATTTATTAGGCCTCCTTTTGCTGAGCAGATTTGTTTATCTTTATTCTTGATGATCTGATTTAGAGTTTCCAGGTCACCATTACAGAACTTAAAAGTGCTTTCAGTTGTTGCTTTCATGCACATTAGAGATAATGCTTTGAATGTACTCCCCTTGCTAGAGAACTAGATTGCGCAAGTGCATCTTTTAAATGACAACTGACAAAGAGCAGGGCAGAATAGGAAATCTGCCAGTTCGTAATCTACTGCTGAAAGGTTTAAATTGATAGTATTGACTCTTTTTATTTTAATCCTCATACCTGCTGCTTGACCACCTGAGTGCTTTCAGCATTTTTAGTTTTTGTTTTAGATAAAAGGCTCTGGATAATACATTTTATTTCATTCCTCATCTTAAAGCTTGACACATTTAATAAATTTACATTGAATTAGCTGCAGCCATGATTAAGGAGCTATCAAGACCTTGAAGGTAAATTTCTTCACCCCATGGTCAAATTGATGACTGCTTTTTGTAGATTTGCATCTTCAGAAGCAGAATGCAAATTGTCTGGATCTCTTGAAGGCAGGTAATTTATTCATGTGCATGATGGAGTTCATCTGGGCCATGCCATCTTGTCATAGCTACCATTGGATAGGAGGTAGAAACATAGAAAACATCCAGCACTATACAGACCCTTCGGCCCACAGAGCTGTGCTGAACATGTCCTTACCTTAGAGCTACCTAGGCTTTACCCATAGCCCACTATTTTTCTAAGCTCCATGTAGCCATCCAGGAGTCTCTTAAAAGACCCAATCGTTTCCTCCTCCACCATTCCTGTTGGCAGCCCATTCCACGCACTCACCATTCTCTGTGTAAAAAAAAAACTTACCCCTGACATCTCGTCTATACCTACTCCCAAGCACCTTAAAATTATGCCCTCTCGTGCTAGCCATTTCAGCCCTGGGGAAAAGCCTCTGACTATCCACACAATCAATGTCTCTCATTGTCTTGTACACTACTATCAGGTCACCTCGCATCCTCCGTTGCTCCAAGGAGAAAAGGCTGAGTTCACTCAACCTATTCTCATAAGGCATGCTCCCCAATCCAGGCAACATGGTTGTAAATCTCCTCTGCACCCTTTCTATGGTTTCCACATCCTTCCTGTAGTGAGGCAACCAGAACTGAGCACAGTACTCCAAGTGGGTCTGACCAAGGTCCAATATAGCTGCAACATTACTTCTCGACTCTTAAACTCAATCCCATGGTTGATGAAGGCCAATGCACTGTGTGCCTTCTTAACCACAGAGTCAACCTGCGTAGCAGCTTTGAGTGTCCTATGGACTCAGATCCCAAGATCCCGCTGATCCTCCACACTGCCAGGAGTCTTACCATTAATGCTATATTCTGCCATCGTATTTGACCTACCAAAATGAACCACTTCACACTTATCTGGGTTGAACACTATCTGCCACTTCTCAGACCAATTTTGCATCCTATTAATGTCCCATTGTAACCTCTGACAGCCCTCCACACTACCCACAACACCCTCAACCTTTATGTCATCAGCAAATTTACTAACCCATTCCTCCACTTCCTCATCCAGGTCATTTATAAAAATCACAAAGAGTAGGGGTGACAGAACAGATCCCTGAGGCACACCACTGGTCACTGGCCTCCATGCAGAATATGACCCATCTACAACCACTCTTTGCCTTCTGTGGGCAAGCCAGTTCTGGATCCACAAAGCAATGTCCCCTTGGATCCCATGCCTCCTTACTTTCTCAATAAACCCTGCATGAAGTACCTTATCAAATTCCTTGCTAAAATCTATATACACTACATCTACGGCTCTACCTTCATCAATGTGTTTAGTCACATCCTCAAAAAATTCAATCAGGCTCGTAATGCACGACCTGCCTTTGACAAAGCCATGCTGACTATTCCTAATCGCATTATGCCTCTCCAAATGTTCATAAATCCTGCCTCTCGGGATCTTCTCCATCAACATACCAACCACTGAAGTAAGACTCACTGGCCTATAATTTCTTGGGCTATCCCTACTCCCTTTCTTGAATAAGGGAACAACATCCGCAACCCTCCAATCCTCCGGAACCTCTCCTGCTCTCACTGATGATGCAAAGATCATTGCCAGAGGCTCAGCAATCTCCTCCCTCGCTTCCCACAGTAGCCTGGTGTACATCCCGTCCGGTCCCGGTGACTTATCTAACTTGATGCTTTCCAAAAGTTCCAGCACATTCTCTTCCTTAATATCTACATGCTCAAGCTTTTCAGTCCACTGCTAGTTATCCCTGCAATCACCAAGATCCTTTTCCATAGTGAATACTGAAGCAAAGTATTCATTAAGTACCTCCGCTATTTCCTCCAGTTCCATACATATTTTTCCTCTGTCACACACGATTCTGTCATGTCTTATCCTCTTGCTTTTCACATATTGTAGAATGCCTTGGGGTTTTCCTTAATCCTGTCTGCCAAGGCCTTCTCATGGCCCCTTCTGGCTCTCCTAATTTCATTCTTAAGCTCCTTCCTGCTAGCCTTATAATCTTCTAGATTCCTATCATTACCTAGTTTTTTGAACCTATCGTAAGTTCTTTTTATCTTGACTAGATTTACAACAGCCTTTGTGTACCACAGATCTTGTACCCCACCATCCTTTCCATGTCTCATTGGAACATACCTACTCAGAACCCCACACAAATACCCCCTGAACATTTGCCACATTTCTTCCATATGATTCCCTGAGAACATCTGTTTACAGTTTATGCTTCCAAGTTCCTGCCTGATTGCCTCATATTTCCCTTTACTCCAATTAAATGTTTCCTAACTTGTCCATTCCTATCCTCTCCAATGTTATGGTAAAGGAGATAGAATTGTGATCACTACCTTCAAAATGCTCTCCCAGTGAGAGACCTGACACCTGACCAGGTTCATTTCCCAAAACCCGATCAAGTACAACCTCTCCTCTTGTAGGCTTATCTACATCTTGTGTCAAGAAACCTTCCTGAACATACCTAATAAATTCTACCCCATCTAAACCTCTCACTTTAGGGAGATGCCAATCAATGTTTGGGAAATTAAAATCTCCCACCACAACAACCCTGTTATTATTACTCCTTTCCAGAATCTGTCTCCCTATCTGCTCCTTGATGTCCCTGCTACTATTGGGTGGTCTATGAAAAACACCCTGTAGAGTTATTGACCCCTTCCTGTTCCTAACTTCCACCCACAGAGACTCCATAGACAACCCCTCCATGATCTCCTCCTTTTCTGCAGCCATGACACTATCACTGATCAAGAGTGCCACTGCCCACCTCATTTGCCTCCCTCCCAAATCCTTTCTGGAACATCTAATGCTTATTTGGGACAGAAATGGAAGGGGAATGCTCCCTGACCTGCTGAGTTCCTCCATCATTTTGTGTGTGTTGCTTTGGATTTCCATCATCTGTAGACTTTCTCATGTTTATGATTAACAACCCTATTCTGACCATTAGACAGAACCACCTGATGATGTCTGGATGCTTTGATGCACCGAGTTACTGCCACATGAATGGCTGATTAGATATTTGCATTAACGGGCAGGTGTACTGTTGTACCTAGTAAAGTGGCCACTGAGTGCATGTTAACATATGAACACTCTAAGGTATTTAAGAGTATATATTCTCCACTGATGCTTACAGACATTGTCACTTGAGATCAATGACCCTTTTAAAAACTCTTTCTCTTCAGATTTGACTCATTTTCTCTCCATTTTATCCAGTATGTTGGATGTTAGCCTACACCAAGCTCCACAACTGGAGAAAGAGTCTTCCAATAAAGTTTGAACAGATTTTGTGTCATACTTTTATTTTGTCACAATCTCAGTCAGAATCTAATTTTCCCCTTGAACCTGGCTGCTCAAATCCCTTGTTTAGCAGCACTACATCAATGAATTGGTCCTTGTACTTAAAGTGCAAGGCTATAGCCGACTGGATGAAAAGGGGTAAAAGGCTTATGAATGATTATTACTGCTTTGCTCCAACACCACTTACCACAGGGACATAACACTTTTCTTTGTTAAGTGGTCATTATTGCTAATTGCTTTGCATCATTTTTGAAAATGCCTGGCTGTTCAGTTAAATAATGCCAGTGCACAGCTACTTTGTGATATTCTGAAGGTGCTTGAATCTGCCATTAGACACAATTTAGGAAAAAGCTGTCACCTGGGTTGCAGGAAAGCTTAATGGTCATTGCTAATTTTGTGAGTGAGGCTGGTCTTTATCTATTATCTTATCTTTGTGTTTTCTCATTCATATGGCAATAAAGGAAAGTTGAAACAACTGTAAACTGCAAAGTCTTAGAAGAATTCCCACTAAGCAGTACAAATAAAAAATAATTGGGATGGTGTTTAGGAAGATGCAATTTAAAAAGTCGATCTTGATGTTTCTGGAAGTTTATGTAACTTGTTTCCATAGTTTGTGTTGTCTGTAGACACCCATAGAACAGTGGAAATTTGCATGCTCAGATTAGTTGCTGTTTTCCTACACTACACATTGGAAGTGGTGGTCACCCATTGTGTCCAACGATAACGGAAAACATGAGCTGGAGAGTTTTGAAAAGTGGAAAAGCTGTTGTACTGGCGCAGTTCCACTTTCTTGACCTCAGGAGTCCAGGTCCAGTGGTATGAACAAGAGTCACAAACTCGAGCATTCCCCAGGTGCGGTGGATGACCATGTCACCTTCTGTGCCTCATCATGCTCTTTGCTCTCCGCCGAATGTTGCAGTACCAGCCTCCTGGCCTTTGGATCTCACTGTAGATCTCATCTGTCCAGTCCACTGGAGCTGACTTCGCATGCTAGGCCAGGGATATCCCTATCATACTGGGGTATGAGGCTGCTGACTACCCTCACCTGTCGAAGCGGTGTACCGGGGTGTGGCCACTGTCACATACAAACAGCTACTTAGAGCCACAGGTGTCACGATATGCGCTGACAATGTTGGGACCAGCTGTGGAGGAAAGACAGACTCCCACGTAGAGACGGCAACCAAAGTTTATTCATAAGAATTCTGCCAGAACATTGGTGGCTTGGCCGAGCGACTCTATGAGTCATAACATTCTCAAAACTAGGATCCCGCGATTAGTGCTAATTGACTGCTTGTATAAATAATACAAGTAACAGAATCCCCAAGCCTATCAAAATAAGCTTAACAAGCTTATACAGAAAGCACCAGGAGACCACATTACGAAGAGCAAGTCGCTCAAGAAAAACACAGGGAACACTAAATGGTTAATTGCTCTCATCAAACAACAATTAACCAATCCAGGTGCTCTAAAAACCCGGAGCCCAACGCTGTCTGGCACCCTGCACAGGCCCGAAGAGATCAGTACGCCAGGTGAGATCTGTGTGTCCAGTGGTGACCCAAGGTGACTGAGCTGCCCTGGAATGGACATGACAAGCCCCTTCACCAGAGGTGCTGCCCCTCCTTGGGCAACCCACACATCCCCCATCGATAGCACTTCATTAGCATTACAGTATTTCATAGAACACAAAAAAGTGTAACACAAGCACCTGGCCGTTCAATTCATGATTCCCATGCCAAGTTAAACTAATCCATTCTGCCTGCACAGCAGTAATATGCTTCCATTCCATGTGTCTATCTAAAAGTCTCCTAAACAACTCTGCCTTATTAACTTCCCTGACCACCCCAGCAGCCTGTTCTAAGCTCCTACCACTCTGTGTAAGAAAACAAAAACTTACCCTACACATCCCCTTTAAAGTTTCAAAGCTCAAAGTAAATTTATTATCAAAATACATATGTCACCATATACTACCCTGAGATTAATTTTCTTGTGGGCATTCACAGTAGAACAGAGAATTACAATGGAATCATTGAAAAGAAACTGCACACAAACAAAGACTGACAAGCAACCAATGTATAAAGGAAGCCAAGCAGTGCAAACAACAGATAAAAACAAAACTCTGAGAACGTGAGTTGTGGAGTCATTGAAAGCGATTCCATATCCATAGGTTGTGGAATCTGTTCAGAGGTGGTGTGAGTGAAGTTACCACACCAATTCAGGAGCCTGATGGTTGAACGGCAATAGCAGTTCCTGAACCTGGTGGTGTAGGTCCAAAGCTTTCTGTACCTCTTTCCTGATGGATGCATGTCCTGGATATTGTATCCATAACGATGGATGCTGCTTTGTTATGGCCTTGCTCCTTGTGACTATGCTTAATGGTGTGGAGGGCTTTTCCTGTGAAGGACTGGGTTGTGTATATGACTTTTTGTAGGCTTTCCATTCATGGGCATTGGCAATTCCAATTATTCCATGCTATGATGCAACCAATCAGTACACTCTCCACTGTGCATCTGTAGAGATCTGTTGAAGTTTTAGATGACATGCCCAATCTGCAGAAACATCTGAGACAGTAGCTTGCCCTCTCACCTTTAGGCTATGCCCTCTAGTATGTGATATTTCTTTCTGGGAAAAAAAACATTCAAACTATCTGCGCTCTCATAATTTTATATACTTCTATTAGGTCTCCTCTTAGCCTCTGACACTCCAGAAAAATAACCCAAGCTTATCCAACCCCTCAGGAAGCCTTCATGTATACCTCCTTTCAGGTCTCTGCAGATAAAAGGGAAAGGACACTTTAGACTTTCTTTTGTGATCTGTTTAACAGGTTCACTCAGCAGCAGTTCAATAGATTTCAATAGGTACATTTAATCTCAGAGAAATGTATACAATATACATGCTGAAAATCTTTTTCTTTGCAAACATCCATGAAAACAGAGGAGTGCCCTAAAGAATGGCTGGCAGTTAAATGTTAGAACCCCAAAGCAGCCCCCCCCAGCTCCTCCCTCCCATGCATAAACAGCAACAAAGTGATAACACCCCTCCCCCACCAGCAAAAACCCATCAAATACAACAAGTCAAGACTGTGGCTGACCCCAGCACAAATATAATGAGGCCGCACAATAGGTGTCGGTAAAGTTATTAATGCTTCTGTTGCTGAAACTAATAAAACCATTACATTAGAAGCCTGGATGATGCAATGATTGATGTACCCACCTTTATCATTTCTTCTGAAACTTGATTTCCAGTTAACTGGTCTATAATTTCCTCCCTTCTTAGAGGGGTGTTATATTTGTGGTTTTCCAGTCATCTGGGACCCTCCCTGATATCAGCCTTTCTTGAAAGATCACTGCCAACGCTTTCACGATCTCTTCAGCTACCTACTTCTTTCAGAACCCTGGGGTATAGTCCATCTAGTCCAGGTGATTTATCTACGTTCAGTCCTTTCTGCTTTCCCCCATACCTTCTCATCTCTGCCCCATGACTGCCCTGATGTTCTGGCATGTTACTTGTGTCTTCCACTGTGAAGACTGACACATGGTCCCCATTCAGTTCCTATGCCATTTCATCATTCCCCAGTCTCCAGCATTATTTTCTAGCAGTTCAAGGTTCACTTTTGGCTCTCTTGTGCCCTTTATGAATATACTGCATTTTTTACAATCTTCTTTTACTAATTTACTGTCATATTTCTTGTTCTCCCCCATTATTGCTTTTTAGTTCATGGCTCAAAGTAAAATCACTTTCAATGTACATATTGGTCACCACACCCCGAGATTCATTTTCTTGTCGGCATTCACAGTAAATACAAAGAAGCATCGTGGAATCAGTGAAAGTCTGCACTCAACAAGATGGACAAACAACTAAAGTGGAAAAGACAAAAATTATACAAATGCAAAAAGGAAAAAAAAAGGTTGTTGCCCTGTTTGTTTTTAAAGGCTGCCCACTAATCTTTGCCATATCCATGTTTTTATTTACTTAGCACAATAACAGGACCTTCCTGCCCAGTGAGCCCACACACCCAATTGCACCCATGTGAACAAATAACCTAATAGTCAGTTGGTCTTTGCAAAATAGAGCACTTGGAGAAAACCCACGTGGTCACGGCAAGAACGTACACACACCTTATAGACAGCAACAGAATTGAACCCAGGATGCTAGTGCTGTAACATTAATATACTAACTGCCACACTACCATGTCACCTTTTCAAAAGAGTAGCATATATTGTATGAACAAGGAAAAAAAATCTGATGCTAGCAATCTGTGCAACATACACAAAGTGCTGGAGGAACTCAGCAGGCCAGGCAGCATCTATGCAAAAGGGTACAGTCGATGTTTTAGGCCAAGACCAGCCCTGCTGAAGGGTCTTGGCCTGGAATGTCGACTGGTGACTGGTAACCGTATCCCCACATTCAGTTTAAAGCTCAACCTACACCCCAAGTTATGTGATTGAGCATGACTCTGGTCTCAGCATGATTCAGATAGAGCTGTCCTATTGGAACAACTTCATCCTTACCTTCCAATGTTGTTGTTTAGTGCCATTGAATCGTTGTCGACTCATTGCAACCCTATTGATTGTTGCCCTAAATGAGATTCAATCCTCAGACAGGCAGCTCATTGTTGATAGTGTTGCATTCATAGCAGTTCTTACTGTGTCCATCCTTCTGATTGCGGCCTTCCTCTCTTCCATTGTCCCTCCACCTTGCCAAGCAAGATATCCTTTTCCAGAGAGCTGTTTCTTTGCATAAGGTGCCCTAAGTACAATAGGCAGAATCTTGTCGTTTGAGCCTCCAGAGAGAGACTTGGTTGATCTCGTTGAGGACCAGTTCATTAGTTCTGTGAGAGGTCCACAAGATGTGTAGTAGTTTTCTCCAGCACCGCAGTTCAAAGGTGTCAATATACTTCCTATACTTCTTTACTGTCCAACTTTTGCAACCATATAATGTCATTGAGAACACTATCGCCTGTAAAAGTTGAAATAGATTCCTGTTCCCAAGGATCTTCTCTAAATCCTTCATAACTGCTCACTGCTTCAGTGTTAATCATTGATCCAAGTAAACTGTCTAACAGTTCAATTTCCTCTCACTCGAGATTGAAAGTGGTTGTGCTGCCAGTAGTCGTAATCTTAAATCTTCTTCAGGTTAAGGTGCAGACCCACCCTGAGGCTGTGTTGGCCATTGCTTCAGGTCTTTGCTTTCAGCCAGGATTGTTGTGTCATCAGCACAATGAAGGTTATTGATAATTCTGCTGCCGATTCTCCTTGTATACGCTTGCTTCTGTGAAGATTTGTTCAGCATACAAATTAAGCAGACAGTGGGAGATAATACCGCCTTATCGTACCCCTTTACGGACGCTGAACCATTCTGTTTTTCCTTGCTCTGTTCAAACTTCTGCTTCTTGATTGATATAAAGATTGCACATAAGGACGATCAAATGTTCTGGTACAGCCACATGTCTTAATGTGATCCTTAGTTTGTCATGATTGACACAGCCGCAGGCTTTGCTGTAGTCAATAAAGCACATACAGATGTCTTTCTGCTGTTCTTTTTTCTTCCTCAAGAATCCATCTCACATCTGCAATGATGTCTCTTGTTTCCCTCCCCTTCCTGAAAACTGTTTGTACCTCAGGAAGCTCCTGCTCTAAATAAGGTTAAAGTCTTTTCTGAACGATCTTTAGTAAAATCTTGCTAGTATGAGGAAAGAGGGTGATTGTATAATAGCTTTCACACTTTGTCGGATCACCGTTCATCAATACTGGTAAAACCACTGATTTCCTCCGTTCACTTGGCCATGATATTGTCTTCCAGATCAGCCCACACTGTCGTCTTGTCAGTATTGCAACAGCTACATCTGATTGCTGTAGTATTTCAACAGGAATTCCGTCAAGGCCAGGTGCTTTGTTCTTCGGTAGTGCCTTTAATGCTGCTTCAACTTTTTCCTTCATCACCGTCAGCTCCTGATTGTAAGAAATAGGATGGCACTCCTGATCCGGTAAATCTTTCTGTTATAATGACTCACAGTATTCCTTCCATCATTGTTTGATCTTCTCAGCATGGTACCTTGTGCATCTTCCATGTGAGCATTCCCATGTGAGGCTGGAATTTTCCCTTCAGCGCTTGTAGCTATAAGAAGACTGACCTTGCCCTTCCTTTCTTATTTTCTGTTTCGACTTCTTCACACTTGTGGTAGATTTCTTTTGTCTCGCCTGGTGGCACGTTGGAGTGCTCGAATGAGAACTGTGAATGTTTCCCTGTTTTCCCCTTACCTTTGGCTTCCCTTCTTTCCTGTGCAATGATCAGAGTTTCTTCACTCATCCATTTCAGATTCTTCTGTGATTTTGCCTCATGCAGAGTTTTTTCACACTTGGTGTACAGCATTCTTCATACTTTCCCACAATCCCTCTGGAGTCCTATCGGTTGTGTTTAGAATCAGAATCAGAATCAGACTTTAATCGCCAAGTACCTGTGCACATACAAGGAATTTACTTCCGGCAGATGTTGTCTCTCTGCTCATAACAATAATAATGATAAATATAAATGAAAATACAGATTATACATACAGGTAGTGCAATCCAAGTAATAGTTAGCCGACAGTTAACCGGCAGTTAGCTGTTCAGCAAAGTGACCGCAGTAGGGAAAAAACTTCTCCAGTGCCTATTAGTCTTGGTCTGGAGGGATCTGAAGCGCCTACCAGACGGAAGCAGTTCAAACAGTCCGTGCGCAGGATGGAAGGAGTCCTTTATGATGTTCCCCGCCCTCTTCTTCAGCCTGGAAGAGTACAGGTCCACAATAGAGGGCAGGGAGGCTCCAATGATGCGCTCGGCAGTCCTCACAATGCGTTGTAGTCTGGTTCTATCCTGCTTGGTGGCGGCTCCAAACCACACAGTGATGGAGGTGCACAAGACAGACTCAATGACTGCAGTGTAGAACTGCAGCAGCAATTCCTGAGGCAGACCATATTTCCTCAAGAGCCGCAGGAAGTACATCCGCTGCTGGGCCTTCTTCAGGATGGAGCTGATGTTCTGCTCCCACTTTAGCA
Organism: Hypanus sabinus; assembly: GCF_030144855.1. Lineage (NCBI taxonomy): Eukaryota > Metazoa > Chordata > Chondrichthyes > Myliobatiformes > Dasyatidae > Hypanus > Hypanus sabinus. The sequence continues at coordinate 21,691,419 of NC_082708.1, forward strand.
GTGAAACGATTGTTCAGGCCATCTTTGAATGCTGGTGAAATATTTTGAAGATCATATTTTGGTCCTCCAGTGAAAGGCTTGAACTTTCTCAATTTTACTTTGAGCTTCCATATTAGTAGTTGGTGATATGAGCCAGTCTTTCTCAATCTTTTTTATTAAGTTTTGAGTAGATAAACATAACAATGATAATGATACAAAGACATCAGGGTTACATTATTAACGGTTAACTTACACAGAAACAGACTCCGAGTGACGTGTAATCTAAGCCTCCCAATCTCTTAGTAACTAAACATGAAAAAGATTCAAAAAAAATTTTTTACAGAGAAAAAAAAGTCCCCCTAAACTAAAAAAAGCCAAAATAAAAACAAAACAAAAGCTGGGCTGCCGTGTTTCATTGGTTAAAATCATTACTTGTTATTAACTCTGCTCCTCTATACACGAACAAAAAGTTATTGAGAAGGATTCGGAAAAGGTTATATGATTATATGATAGAAAAGGTTATATGATTCAGCTTACATCATATGAAAATGTTGAATAAATGGCCTCCAAGTTTCTTCAAATTTAACCAAAGAGTCGATAGTGCCACTCCTAATTTTTCTAAGATTAAACATGTTATAGTTTGGGAAAACCATTGAAATGTAGTAGGGAGATTAGAATCTTTCCATTTAAATAAAATGGATCTTCTGGCTATTAATGTAACAAATGCAATCAAATGGCAAGCTGAAGGGGTTAATTGACTAGAGTTCATCACTGGTAATCCAAAAATCGCAGTAATAGGATGAGGTTGTAAATATGAGGCACTGTCAACTCCAGGTCTTGTTTTTGTCAGCATCGTAGAACTTTTTCATCGCTGGCTTCAACAGATATAATCTATTTGGTTTCTGTGTAATCTGTTGGGAGAGGTCGAAGTGTACAGTCTGTGTTTGTGTGGTTGGGAAAAACGTGTTTGAGATGAACAAATTGTTGGTTTTGTAAAAGTTGTCTAAACGTTGTCTAGCATCATTTCTGGCACACAGTTCATACTTCCCAACATCTTGACCATCCTTTCCACTCCAATCTCCCATAACTATCAGTTTATCTTGTTTGCATGTTCCATCAAGTTCAGTCTGCACTTGCTCATAGAACTGATCTACTTCATCTTCCTCTGCATCAGTTGTTGGTGCACATCCTTGTACGATGGTAATGTTGATAGGTCTTCCTCATAGATGAATTGAGATTTAGCGGTCGCTGTCTGCATCGTATTTCAATGCAGTTCCAGCCAGTTTCTTCTTGACTGCAAATGCAACACCATTCCTTCTGTACTTCCCACTCCCAGCATAGTATATCCAGTATTGATCGGATTGAAAGTGTCCCATGCCAGTCCACTTCAGCTTGCTGATTCCAAGTAGGTCAACTTGCAAGCGCTTCATTTAATCTTTCACCATCTCCAGCTTTCTCTGATTAATACTGTGTATGTTCCATGTACCTAAAATCAGCATGTCTTCGCAGTCTCTGACACTCATTTTGTGCCCAGGAACGTCAGCAATTGAAGATCCTGAAGGCTTTACTCTAACCGTATTATACATCTCTGCCTTACTCTAATGGGCCATCATCTCTTCCCCAGCAGCTTGTTGAGTTTCATCCAGAACTACATCATATTTTGTTTTTGTTTTACTGTAGTTTTCTATAGGGTTTTCGTGGCAGGTTATGGATGTAAATTGCCAGGCCTTTCTTCCACGCAGATGTAGCTGCTGTCCAGGTGGCTGGTTTGTCTCAGTCTGACACCTCAGCTGAGACCTATCCATCATGGCCTGACAGTAGATGAACTACTAATGGCTTAGCTCTCAGCAGCATTGACGCACACAAGTTCTCGAGGCACGACAAACTGACAAACCATGAAATACTGGTACCAAATTCCTATCTATTCAGACCCACTTCTCCCATGCCAATCTTTGAGTGGTTATCACTTTAATCTTGTTGACCTGTGCCAATTTTTAGTTGACAAGCCCGAAAAACCTTCCATTACAACAAACCTATAGTGAATTGGAATCTCCTTGTGTGAAGAACTTTTGGATTGTGCCACCCAAGGTGTCCTGCCCAACCCCTTCCCTGGCCACCCAAGGGTTGCACCTGACTTGACAAACTTTAATCCAGTGTGTTTGATTAACACTTTCCCTCAAGAGATAATTGTTGATTTTGCTTCCTCTGTCTCTTTTGCCTCCAGATATCTTATTCTTTTTAGTGTGCAAAAATCAGAAATTCTTATACAAGCACATGCATAGGCTTGTGAAGAATCATTGTTTTGTCAATTCTGAGGCAAACAACAAAGAAGTGGACAAAAATAGTCACGTGGCCACTATCCACCCAGCAGATCAGGCAGCATCTATGGAAACTAATAAACTGTTGATGGTTCTGACAGAAACCCTCCTTCAGGACACTTCATGACAAGGAAGATTTGGAAGATGTAATCATCGATAGCATTGTATGAAGGCAGTTCTTCATCTGCACCAATTGTCTGTGCTGATTTTGTTCATTTACAGTCAAAAGAACGTGACACAGATGAATTCAAAGTAATTTATTATCAAAGGATGTATATATTATACATCCTGGAGATTCCTGGAATGAAGGGGTTAACGTATGAGGAGTGTTTGGCAGCTTTGAGCTTGTACTCACTGGAATTTGGAAGAATGTGTGGGGGATCTCATTGAAACCTACCGAATGTAGGGTGGATGTGGAGAGGATGTTTCTTATGGCGGAGGTATCCAGAACTAGAGGCGCAGCCTCAGAATTGAGGGGTGATCCTTTGGAACAGAGGTAAGGAGGATTTTTTTTTTAGCCAGAAAGTGGTGAATCTGTGTAATTCTCTGCCACAGACTGCAGTGGAGCCAAGTCCGTGGGTATACTTAGGTGGAAGTTGATTGTTTCCTGATCGGTCAGGGCATCAAAGGATATGGTGAGAAGGCAGGTGTATGGGGTTGTGTGGGATCTAGAATCAGCCATGATGGAATGCCGGAGCGGACTCGATGGGCTGAATGGCCTAATTCTGCTCCTATAGTCTTATGGTCCCTTAACAGGCAGCCAGAAAACAAGAAACCACCCCTGCCAAAGAACCCATTAAAATTCCTCTGTTGATAAGCATTAGGAATTAATACACACTTTTGTATTACTGCAGTAGTCTTCTAATTTTTTTCCATATTTCACTTAGATACTTATTTGTTACTCAGTTTGTCTTTTTTTAATACCTTTTTAACTATTTCCATGAAACTTTGAGTAATTAGGCAGCGGCTCAATTGAGCCAAAATGTACTGGTACCAGTGTGTCCCAATAACTAGAGTGTACTGTACATGCTAGTATTTATGAATTTAAGCACATTTTATTCCATATCTGTACCTTAACCTCTGTTTATTTTGTATCAGTGTTCATTCTTATAATTATTGAATGTTTTTGTTTTTTTTTGTATGTTGCACAGCAAATTCCTAATATATGTAAATGTATATGGTGAATAAAGTTTATCTTTGATCCATGATTTGAGAGCAAGGAAGTTTTGGAGTAAATATCAGATGGTGAAATTTACACTGTACCTCAGTCATTTTGCTTTGGCAGGATGTTCTGTACAAATGCATTAACTACGTTCTTTAATCCCTCCTCAATTTTAGGCTCCGCTCCTATGCTTCACGGAAATTGGAGTACCAACTCTTTAGCACAGAGTCGAAAGATTGTGAATTCAACGACAGGTCTCCTTTACTGACAGTTGCCACTCAAGGCGGTGGGTAAGTTGCAAAATCAAATGAAGCTCCTTGGCAGCAAATGCCATATAACCAGTTGGCAGAAGGGCTGGGAGGGAACATGCAGCAAAGAGTGAAGCAAAGTCAAAATTATTGGCTGCATCAGATCAAGGTCGATGCTGGCTGTTAGCACAACTTTAACACTTGGAAATCTGCAATTGGATTGAGTTCCTGGTTAGAGTTATACAGTATAGAAACAGCCTCTTTGCTCATCACATCGACACTGAACATCATGCCTGTCTATATTAACTCTTTGTCTATTTTCCTTCATGTCCTTCCCATTCAAGTACCTCTCCAGCTGCCTCTTAAATGTTCTTACTGTTCTTGTCTCCATCACCTTCTTTGGCAGGTCATTCCAGTTACCAGCTATTGTGTGTGTAAATGATCTTCCCCTCAGATCTCCTTTAAACTCCCTCCCTCTCAAGGAAGGCGCCTGTGCACACATTCATGTTTACATGATTAATGAGAGCATCAAGTTCCTAGAAGCATCACTGATGGACTGTCCCAATCCAATGATGCAGACACCAATCTGAAGAAAGGTCCTGGCTGGAAGCATCGACTATTCATTTCCATAAACACTGCCTGATTTGCTGTGTTCCTCCAACATTTTGTTTGTGTTGCTCTGGATTTCCAGCCTCTGCAGAATCACTTTCATTGATGGACAAAAAGTCTTACCAATGCCTCTTCTTCCTCAGGAGGCTGAAAAATTCAGCAGGTTCCCATTGACCCTTACCATTTTTTTTCATTGCATCATAGAAAGCATTCTGTCTGGGTGCATAATGGCTTGGTGTGGAAGTGGCTGTACCATGCCAATCTGGGTTTGATTAAATGTGTGTTCTTTTTTTAAAATTGTTTTTTAATTGCTGAGTCAATTTTTGTTATTTCAAAATATCATTCATTATTTATTTATGATAATTTTAACTATGTATGATTACACATACAACTTTGAAAAACTTTGACAGACAGCAAAGCTGGGTGTATGGATCTGTCATTTGTCAAAGGAGTCTGGCAGACACTGGAAATTGGTCTGACAAGTTGCAGAGGTTATTGTATGTCTGGACAGCATATTGGATCAGGTACAGCAAATATAACAAGCACTCAGGATTAGGTTAGGTACAAAGGAGCTTTGGTTGGGTGGAGTTTACTAGGAAGCCAGACTCTCCTGTTGTCCACATGTTCCACATTTCCCATTCTCCCAAATTTAATTTTACACTCAAGCAGAGCTCTTGTCTAACCAATCTTATGAAGTCTTTCAAGGAAGTTACCAGGAAAGTTGATGAAAGCAAGACAATGGATGTTGTTTACAAGGCATTTGACAAGGTCCCGCATAACCACATAACCATATAACAATTACAGCACGGAAACAGGCCATCTCGGCCTTTCTAGTCTGTGCTGACGCTTACACTCACCTAGTCCCAGTGGCCCGCACTCTGCGCATAACCCTCCATTCCTTTCCTGTCCATATACCTATCCAATTTTACTTTAAATGACAATACCGAACCCACCTCTACCACTTCTAGTGGAAGCTCGTTCCACACAGCTACCGCCCTCTGAGTAAAGAAATTTCCCCCTCGTGCTACCCTTAACCTTTTGCCCCCTAACTCTCAAATCATGTCCTCTTGTTTGAATCTCCCCTACTCTCAATGGAAAAAGCCTATTCACGTCAACCCTATCTATCCCCCTCATTATTTTAATGAGGAGAATGATTAAGAGGTTCAGTTGCTCAGCATTCAAGATGAACTAGTAAATTGGATTGGACATTGGTTTTGTTGGAAAAGCCAGAGTGTGGTAGTAGATGGTTGCCTTTCTAACTGGAGGCCTGTAATTAGAGGAGTGCCACAGGAACTGGTGTTGGGTTCATTGTTGTTTGTCATCTATATCAATAATCTAGGTGATAATATGGTTAACTGGATCAGCAAATTTGTGGAATGCACCGAGATTGAGGGTACAGTGGACAGCAAGGAAGGCTGTCCCGGCTTGCAGTGGGATCAGGATCAGCTGGAAAGACAGACAGACAGACATACTTTATCTGAGGGAAATTGGGTTTCGTTACAGCCACACCAACCAAGAATAGTGAAGAAATATAGCAATATAAAACCATAACTAACTAAATAATAATAAGTTAATCATGCCAAGTGGAAATAAGTCCAGGACCAGCCTATTGGCTCAGGGTGCCTGACACTCCGAAGGAGGAATTGTAAAGTTTGATGGCCACAGGCAGGAATGACTTCCTATGATGCTCAGTGTTACATGAGCTGAAAAATGGCAGGTGGAATTTAATGCAGACAGGTGTGAGTTTTGCACTTTGGTAGGGCCAACCAGTGTAGGTCTTATACAGTGAACGGGAGGGCACTAAGGAAGGTGGTAGAACAAAGGGATCTGGGAATATAGATCCATAATTCATTGAAAGTGGCATCACATAGGGTCATAAAGAAAGCTCTTGGCACATTGGCCTTCATAAGTCAAAGTACTGAGTACAGGAGTTATGGAAAGTTATGTTGAAGTTGTATAAGATGTTGGTGAGGCCTTATTTGGAGTATTGTGTGCAATTTGGTCACCGACCTAAAGGAAAAATGTAAATAAGATTGAACGAATACAGGGAAATTTTACAAAGATGTTGCTGGGTCTGGACGACCTCAGTTATAAAGTAAGTTTGATTAGGTTAGGAATTTATTCCTTGAAATGTCAAAGATTAAGGGGAGATTTGATAGAGGTATACCAAATTATGAGGGGTATAGAGAGGGTAAATGCAAGCCGGCTTTTTCTGGTGAGGTTTAGTAGGACTACAACCAGAGGTCATAGGTTAAGGGTGAAAGGTGAAAGATTTAAGGGGAAAATTAGGTGAACCTTCTTCGCTCAGAGGGTTGTAAGAGTGTGGAATGAGCTACCAGTGCAGGTGGTGCATGTGAGCTTGATATCAATGTTTGAGAGAAGTTTGGATGGACTAGATGGGCCAAAGGGTGCAAGAGTGCACTGCACTCTTTTGGTATCTTTTCCACTTTAGTTTGCATTGTTATTGTTTTCCATTACTCCAGCTCAAAACACCGTGTAATGATTTGATCTGTATAATCAGTAATGCAAGACAGGCTTTGCACTGTATTTATGTTGGTGATAATAATAAACCAATACCAATTTTGGCTTTCATAGAGCTGTCTCAAAATTACAGATATATTGAGCATTTGAAGATAGAAATGAAAGGCAAATTCATAACCCTTTAATTTAACCCTAAATTTTATGACATTTAGTGATTTTAATATACAGTGGATGTTTACATTGTTAGGAATACAGGATCCTGTATGTTATTAGAAAAAAAAATATCCTTTTGGAAATAACTGTGGCACTAATTTAAGATATGGGCAAAGACTGTTGTTTATAGGCAGTGTTTCAGAAAGGATAGAAACTGCTTCTCGTGTGCATTGGTCTGATTTTGGGTGTTGCTTAGGAACAGGCACAAGGCAGGCTGGATCTAATAACTCCTTGAATTGTTTAGCATCGTCTGATACAGTCATCCAGTTAATTCTTTCACCTAATCAATTTCATCCAGCACATAAGGTAGCTGTTTATCCAAACAATGTCAATGCAGCCGCTATGATTCTGAAGAAGCATCTGTGAATATGAAAGGTGCAGTGAAATAACATTGGAGGAAAATCATTCAGTCTTTATAGAAATGAATTGATTTTTTTCTTTTTTGTTTCAGGGTGAATGAAGAGTCTTCCTTTCTTCAGTTTTTAAATAGTTCAGCCTTGGATTCAACAATACCTTTGCAGGGTTTGCTAGAGCTGCTTGGGAGGGTTTAAAATAATTTGGTGGGGGATGGGAACCAGAGTGCTAATGCTGAGGTTGAGGTAGTTGGTTTTCAAACAGAAGCAGTTTGCCGTGAGGCTGCTAGCAAGGAGAGGCTGATGACAGGGCAAAATTGCAATGCCATAGGCGGATAAATCAAAAAGCTGAATATAGGACTGAAGGTGTTATATTTGAATGTATGCAGTATATGGAATAAAGTAGATGAACTTGTAGCATAGTTACAGATTGATATGTATGGTGTTGTGGGCATCACTGAATCATGGCTGAAAGAAGATTCTAGATGGGTACTTAACATCCAAGGATATATGTTGTATTAAAAGGACAGGCAGGGAGGCAGAAGGGGTGGCATTGCTCTGTTGGTGATAAAAGATGTCAAATCATTTGAAAAATGTGACATAGGATTGGAAGATACTGAATCATTGTGGGTGGAGCTAAGGAACTGCAAGAGTGAAAGTACCCTGATGGGAGTTATATAAACCGTAATAAAGAAATGGAATACAAAAGTACAACAGGAGATAGGAAATGCATGTCAAAAGGGCAATGTTATGATAGTCATAGGAGATTTTGATATGCTGCTGGATTGGGAAAATCAGGTTGGTTCTGGATCCTAAGGGGGGAAATATCTAGAATGTCCAGAAGATGACTTTTTAGAACTGCTTTGCGGGTAAGCCCACTAGGGGATCAGCTATTTCTGGATTTGGTGTTGTGCAATGAACCAGAATTGATTAGGGAGCTTAAGGTAAAGGAACCCTGAGGAGTAAGTGATCATAATATGATAGAATTATCCCTGCAATCTGAGAAGGAGAAGTGAAATTCAGATGTATCAATCTTACAGTGGAGTAAAGGGTATTAGAGGCATGAGAAAAGAGCTGATTGGAAAGGAACACTAGCAGGGATAATGGTGGAACTGCAATGGTTGGAATTCCTGGCAGAAATTCAGAAGGTGCAGGGTATATACACATCTCAAGGAGGAAGAAATATTCTAAAGGCAGCTAACAGGAGAAGTCAAAGGCAACATAAAAGCAAAAGAGAGGGCATATAATAAGCAAACATTAGTGGGAAGTTAAAGGATTGGGAAACTTTTACAAACAAACAAAAGGCAACTAATCAGTCATAAAGAAGGAAAAGATGGAATATGGAAGTAAGCCAGCCAATTATATTTAACAGGATACCAAAAGTTTCTTCAGATACATTGAGTGTAAAAGAGAGGTGAGGATAGATATTGGACTTCTGGAAAATAATGTTTGAAGAGGTAGTCATGCGGGAGTAGGGAAATGGCACACAACTGAATAAGTATTTTATGGAAAACAACTGAATAAGTATTTTATGGAAGACATTTGAAGTATACCAGAAGTTTGAGAGTGTCAGGGAAGAGAGAGAGGCAGAAGAAAGGAAATTATAGGCTGGTTAGTCTGACTTTGGAAGTTGGGAAGATGTTGGAGTTGATAAGGATGTGGTTTCAGGAAACTAGGAGGCACATGATAAAATAGACCATAGTCAGCATGGTTTCCTTTAGGGACAATCATGCCTGACAAATCTGTTGGAATTCTTTGAGGAAAAAAAAGCAGGAAAGACAAAGGAGAATTTGTGGATGTTGAGTACTTGAATTTTCCGAAGGCCTTTGACAAGCTGCCACACATGAGGCTGCTTAACAAGTTAAGAGCCCACGTTATTATAGGAAAGATATTAGCATGGATAGATTAGTGGCTAATTGGCAAGAGGCAAAGAGGGAATAAAAGGAGCCTTTTCTGGTTAGCTGCCAGTGACTAGAGGTTTTCTACAGGGGTCTGTGTTGGGACTGCTTCTTTTCATATTATATGTGAAAAGATTTGGGGATCGGCTTTGTAGCCAAGTTTGCAGATGCTATGGAAATAGGTGTAGGGGCAGGTAGTTTTGAGGAAGTAGAGAGGCTACAGAAGATTATACAGATTAGGGGAATGGGCAAATATATGGAAGATGGAATACAGTGTGGGAAGTGTATGGTTATGCATTTCGGTATAAGAAGTAAAAGCATAGACTATTTTCTAAGTGGAGAGAAAGTTCAAAAATCTGAAGAGAATTTAGGAGTCCCTAAAGATTAATTTGCAGGTTGAGTCTGGGGTGAGGAAGGCAAATGTGATGTTGGCATTATTTTGAGAGTAGAATGTAAAAGCAGGACTGTAATGAGACTTTATAAAGCACAAGTGAGGCCTCACTTGGAGTATTGTGAGCAGTTTTGGGCCCCTTATCTAAGAAAGGATGTGCTTACACTGGAGAGTGGTCAAAGGAAGTTCACTAAAATTATTCTGGGGTTGAAAGGCTTGTCATATGAGGAGCATTTGATGGCTCTGGGCTCGTACTCACTGGAATTCAGAAGAATAAGGGGTGACCTCATTGAAATTTATCGAATGTTTAGAGGCCTCAACAGAGTGGATGTGGATAGTATGTTTCCTATGGTGAACTCTAAGAGCAGAGAACACAGCCTCCGAATTGAAGGGGCGTCCTTTTAGAATGGAGGTGAGGAGGAATTTCTTTAGCCAGAGAGTGGTGAATCTGTGGAACTTGTTGCACAGGTGGTTGTGAAAGCCAAGTCATTGGATGTATTTAAGGCAGAGGTTGATAGATTCTTGATTAGTCAGGACTTGAAGGGATACAAGGAGAATGCAGGAGATTAGGGCTAAGAAATAAATGAATTAGCAGATTTGAAGAAATGGCCAAACAGATTTGCTGGGAGCCAAATGGCTTAATTCTGCTCCTATAACTTATGGTCTTTTAATCTTAATTCATGAACATGAAATATTAACTTTATTCCTCTTTCAACACAGATGCTGATTGACCTTTTGAGTACTTTTAGCATTTTCTGTTTTTTTCTTTCACACTGGGGCAGTGTAAGGCCTGGGACTCTTTTTAACTCATCAGACATAGATGGATGTGGTATAGGATATTATATACCGTGTGATTTGGTTGACTTGAAGTATATTGAACATGAAAGATAGGAGCCTAATCAGGAGAGGATTGGAAGATAGGCAGAGGCACAACGCTTGGCATCATAACTGTGGAAGGAATTTTGTGGTGGTAGTTTTATGGAGAGGAAATTCATCTAAGTCAAGTTGGACATCATAAGATAGGCCACAGTGACTTCTTTACTTTATTTACCACTAACTGAAGAGGGTTTAGAACTTAAGTGGAATCCCAACACAACTTGGTTCTGTAACCCTGAAGCCTTTGATTGGAACATCCTTCCATTTTCAGTATATCCCTAACATCGGTCACTTTTCCTTTCTCTTAGCTTCCCATTGTGATGTTTGAACTATTCAAATTGTTATGATAAAGATTTATACATTTACAATAGTTTATTCTCCTTTTATATTATGTGGAGGCATATTCCAGAGAGTATCCATTAACACTTACTAACATTTGCAGAGAAAAAGAATACATTTTTTTCTTCTTCTGGAGTGTCTGCTTTCCTTGAATTCCATTAATTATTGGCACATAATTGTACTTTGCTGCAGCTTCTAACTGCAGTGGAAGTCCAAAAGTAATCCTGCTTTTTAGCTCAGGAAATGAATTACACAATGAACTTGTGTCAGTTGTTAATAAGCAGTACTCCCACTCAATAAATCTTTGTTAGGGCATGGATTAATTTATAGGAGTGAAAATAGCTTTACCTTAAGAATAAAGTTCGAATCTGTTACAGATATTAACATATCTTTCTGTTGCCTAGTGTCTTTCTTATTGCAGAAGATGACATTTCAAAGCAAGTTATTATAGAGTCATAGTCATATTGCACGGAAACAGACCCTTTGGCCCAAATGGACTATACTGACCCAGCTCCCTGTGTCTGGTCCATTTTTCTCTAAACCTTTCCGATCCATGTACTTGCTCAAGTGTCTTATTATGAGAAACATTTTACTTTACTTTGAGTGAGTGAAGATTTGCACAGGAATCAGATTGTGCAATGTGTAATTTAACACCAAAAAGTTCACTTACTTAGTTGGGTAAGGCTGAAAGATACAAACTCCCATTATCTACTTAGAACTACCAAACTTTGTTTTTTTAGGACAAAATAACAAGTATTAAAACATGTATCTAGCAGTTCACGGACTCCTCTTACTGCAGCACACCTCCTACTCACTCTGTGGCGCTGTTTGCAACCAGCCCATTGGTGAACCCCCCCCCCCCAACCGCTCTACTTTTGTACCCATTACACTGATATAAAATACTGCTCTCAGTGGAGACCAATACATTATCACTAGCTCTAGCTACTGAACCAGAACCAATCATTACTTGTCACCACTCTTCATGAGTCCTGCCTCTGTCTTCAAAGTTAATTTGTTATTGAAGTAAATATATGTCACCATATACAACCCTGAGATTCATTTTCTTGTGGGCATACACAATAGATCTATAGAATAATAACCATAACAGAATCAATGAAAGACCGCCCAACTTGGGCAACCATCCAGAAGGCAAAAGACAACAATCTGTGCAAACACAAAAAGAAAGAAGAAATAATAATAATAATAATAATAATAATAATAATAATAATAATAATAAACAAATAAGCGATAAATATTGAGAACATGAGATGAAGAGTCCTTGGAAATGAGTCCATTGGCTGTGGGAATATTTCAATGATGGGGCAAATTAGGTAGAGTGAAGTTACTGTCTTTGTTTCAAGAACATGATGACTGAGGGGTAATAACTGTTCCTGAACCTGGTGATGTGAGTCCAAAGCTCCTGTACCTTCTTCCTGATGGCAGCAATGACAAGAGAGTAATATCCTGGGTGGTGGGGGTCCTTGATGATGGATGCTGCTTTCCTGCGACAGAGTTGCATGTAGATGTGCTCAGTGGGAGGGATTATTGGAACTGACTGTCATGGTCTCACTGTTGTATTCCAACTTCTGTGCATTCTCACAGTTGCCAAATTGTATTCAAAGAAGCTGTAATCAAAGCTTCTGCAGCTAGTCCAAGGCTGCTGTGGTGGTGAACGCATTTGACAAGCACAAAGATGAACCCTATACAATACACAATGCCATATTAGTGTGTGCCTTGTTATACGAATTTGGTGGCAGTGTGGACCAGTGTGGACTTGATCGGCTTAGTACAATTCTTCTAGGACCTATCTCACAGACTTCAGTGAGATCTGGGCAGGCCATTGGTTATTAGAAAAATATTATGCAGAGAGATGATCCACTGTGTGATAAAGGACATGAGGTGCACAGAATAAAATCAGAAAATGCTGGAACTGCCCCAGTAGGTTAAGTAGTATCAATTGGGAGGGAACGGAGTAAATATTTGACTCAGGGCCTTTCACTGCAGCCAGAATATTGAGAAAGCTTTGAGTCCCAGAGTGAGTGTTAGGTTTTGTAACTTCAAACCATTAAACTAACTGAAAGGAAGACATGGAAGTCTGAACCGTGAATCTACCTTTGTGTTTACTTTAAGCAAGGCGTCACGTATCATGTGGTAGCGTGATGATGTATACAGTTCATGTATTTATACACACAGCACATAAAGAATTAAGTGAACAAGAGTGTTTAATCAAACAATATTACTGAAATATTAAATACTTGAAGGTGGCCGGTGGTGTAGTAGCAATGCAAGGTGAGTGGTCCAGGTTTCGAATCCAGCCGGCTCCTTGCACACTCTCCACCCATGCTGGGTTGAGCATCGAGTTAGCAACTCGGCCTCGTAAAAAAAAACAAATGCTAAAGAAACAGCAAGGTTGCCGTCTGATGAGCTGCAAGGTGCGAAGCAGGAAAACAACCACAATTAAATCCAAAACGGTGAGGAGTGGAGGGAAGCAAAACACGTGCCAGTGATAGGATATTAGTGAAAGGGAAATTGGTGAAGAGGCAAAGCTGCCTCTGTGTAGAGAGAAAATGGGGCTACTTGAAACTGTTTAATTCATTATCGAGACTCGAGGATTGCAACTTTCTGGGCAGCAGATGAGAAGCTGTTCCCTGAGCTTAGCTTGGGCATGATTTGAGCAATATTGTGGATGGGAGAGGGGTAAGTCACAGTGGAAGTGGGGTGGAACGTTTAAGTGATAGGGATTTAGAGGCTCAGGGTCATCCTGCTGGACTGAATGGAAGTGCTTTGCAAATCTGTCACCCAATCTGTGTATAGTTTTACCAGTTGAATACACTACAATGTACTGGATGTATTGACCTGTGCAATAATTGGAAATATCACTGTTTGCACAAGCAATAATACCCAGAGAGGTAAATTCAATGGTCACAGAGTGCAATCTATATTAAAATAAGTTATCGAATAAAAGTAGGTCAAAGAAAAAGTGGAAGGCTGAGGAATGCATAATTTTCATCATGGCATAAAATATTTAATTATCTTGTTATCACAAGAAATTAAGTCGGAGTAATTTTCCTTTTATTTTGCAGCCTTGGTTAAGATCAGCAGCCTTGGAAGCTGAATACATTTTCTTATCTCTGTCGAACTCACCATAAATGCTAAACATATATCCAGGAGCAAAGTTGATAGGAATTAGAGTTTAATGTTGTGGGACTGCTGGTGCATGAACATTATAGTCGATTTCAGATATTATTTCACTGGCGTGTGTTTAAGCTCACTAATAGAATTTCATTGCGTGTTACAATATATTTGTACAGATATATGACTTCTAGGTTAATATGAATGCAATAATAGCTAGCACAAGATGATTAAAATTAAATAACATTAGCTATTTCATGTGCGTTTAGTAGTTAGATCCAGTCCGATGTGATTGAGACTACTGGAAGTTATTCTTTGTTGGGTTAGATAACAGAACGAAGCTGTGATCAAGTAGTTCAGTTTTTCTAAGGTGGGTGTGAAGGTCCTGAGGTGGTGAAGGAAGAGAAATCCAAGACCCATCAAAAAACCTGTGGGCTTAAAGAGAGCTGATAGGTAGAAATATGCTGGAGATCCAGCAACTTATTTATAATGAAGATACATATGGTTTCTTCAGGTCTGGCAAAGTTTCAAAAATAAATTTATTGTCAAGGTGTGTGTATTTCTCACTATATACTATCTTGAGATTCATTTCCTTGCAGGCTTTTACAGGAAAATAAAGAAATATAATAGGATTTATGAAAAGCTCTAAATAACAAAGACTGATGAACAACCAGTGCGCAAAAGAAGACAAATTGTGCAAATAATAGAAATAAATAATACCGAGAAGTGGAGTTGTAGAATCCTTGAAAGTGAGCCTGTTGTTGTGGTGAGTGAGGTTATCCACGCCAGTTCTGAAGCCTGATGGTTGTAGGGTAATAACTGTTCCTGAATCTGGTGGTGTGGTACCCAAGGCTCCTGCATGATGATAGTGAGAAAACAGCGTGGCCTCGATTGTGGGTGCCCTTGATGAAGGACGCTGATTTCCTGTGGCAGCACTCCTTGTAAGTGTGCTCAATAATGGGGAGGGCTTTGCCTGTGATGAATGGGCTGTATCCACCACTTTTTGTAGACTTTCCAATATCACGATGACGTATGGCTAAACATTCAAGGATTCATCCTACAGAGAGCCAAAAACAGTGAAGAGCTCACCAAAATCAGAGAGGCATTCAGTGCCCAGAGGAAGGAATACTCCAAAATATCACCAAATTAAACTCTGTCTCTGACATCACTGTCCTTCACGCCATGCTACAGCATTCTACCTGCTAGCCTCGGTTCAGCATGTGTTTGAAAAAGCGATACAGCTACTGAGAAACAGACTTTGTATTTGAATGGTATATTTCAAGATCTTGTTGTGTCTCAAAGTACTTTACAATATTGAAAAGCATTTGATTTGTTCCTAATGTTGAACCGTGACAGTCAATTTATGTGTGGGATGGTGCCTTTGACACTTATGCAATAAGTGACCAGATTATCGTTTTTAGTGATGTGGGTTGGGAATTAAGTGTTGGTCAGCACACTGCGGAGAAGCTCGATTTGGGATTTGCTGCTAACTATATCAGTCTTGCAAGCTGCAAATGAAAGCTAAATCAACAACGGTGATGTGAAAGAACAGCCAGCCGTGAGCCTGCAAGTTCAGCAATCTAAATTTCTGCTGGCATATTCAATCCTTAGTAATATGTGATTCCCTGTAGGATTAAGCAGGATGGAAAAGCTTATAGCCGTAGCTGGATAAAAACTAATCAAAGATAATAATGGATGATCATGCTGTTGAATCATTAGATGTTCTTAAATGCTTCTTAAATGTTGCTCAGGTTAATGTTCTGATTCCTCATAAATCTAGAAAGGGGAAAAATATTTCTGGAGCTTAGGCAGGTATGTAACACTATGTAGAGCCAGTTCAACTTGGGTGCAACAAAACCTTGTGTAAATTAAATGTATGCATAATTGTAATTTTATTAAGTGACTAAGAGAGATTGGCTGCAATAGCAAGATGTCTGGGATTTTCTATTGAATATTGAAAGACACAAATAGAGTGGATATGGAGAGGATATTACTTTTAATTGGAAAGTCTAGGACCAGAGGCCATAGCCTTAGAATAGAGGGTTGTCTCTTTAGAACAGAGATGAAGAGGAATTTTTTCAGCTAAAGGGTGGTGAATCTGTGGAATTCATTGCCACAGATGGCTGTGGAGTCATTGGGTGTATTTAAGGCACAGATTGATAGGTTCTTAATTAGTCGGTGTCAAAGGTTATGGGGAGAAGGCAGGATTATAAGGAGAGAGAGCAGGAGAGGTAATGTTAACCCACTCTTCCATCTTCTATGTGGTAATCTTGCTAAAATCTTTAGGAGATTTTTAAATATTATTTTCATTTGTCATCTGTACATTGAACATACATATGCCATTTGCATCGTCAAATGTGAGAATTGTGCAGGTGTCTCCATGCTTCTGGCACAAACATAGCGTGCCTACAGCTTGCCTTCCCTAACCATATATCTTTGGAATGTGGGAGGAAAGCAGAGCATCTGGAGGAAACCCACGTGGTCACAGGGAGAACGTACAAGCTCTTTACAAAATGTTGTTTTGAATAGCTGCAATTTTGAGAGAATTATATGGAAGAAGAGGGAAGTTTGATTGCAGTCTGATGCAATCTTTGTAGTTGATATTAAAACTCTTAATTCCTCTGACATTGTAACATCCCAGTATAGGCTACTTCTCTCAAAAAGACACTTGCATTGCAGGAAAGTGGATGATCAACAAACAGAAATGACTTCTGCTGATTAAAGTGTCAAAACCATTATTTTTTATGCTGCTGCAATTTGTGTCTATACATTTTGACTTGTTTTAAATATTGACAATTCCTTCCCCCCAGCTGCAGATACAGTCCTCCTTGTTCCTCCAGCAGATTGTTCTTCAGCATCTGCAGTCTTTTATGCCCTGTGTTTGGATTATCATTGGAACATAAGGAATATCTCACTTAACGGTCCAATCATACGACAGACACAGCTATTTAAACTTTGGGTATTGAAAAGAGTGGGGAATAAAAAATCATCCACTGTTCTTCCCGCCAAGTGGGATTAGTTGAACTCTCTTTCCAAAATTCATTTCCTGTCAGATGTCAGAAGGGGCATTTAATATGTATTTGCTTTCATGCCATGTCTTTAGAGCTACAAGAGGTGACAAATTCCTACCCTACCCCCTTTTGGAAGGTCATAATACATCACAGAAAGAGAGAACTGAGTGACAGAAACCCAACTGATTCCTATTTGTAGACATTTCTGTTCTTGATTGTACAAGCAAGCTGGATGAACTCAGCAGGTCGGGCAACATCCGTTGAAGTCAACGGACGCTGCCCGACCTGCTGAGTTCATCCAGCTTGTTTGTACGTGTTGATTTGACCACAGCATCTGCAGTGTACTTTGTGTTTTCTGTTCTGGATTGGTTTGGATTCAAATGGAAACTCTAAGAGTTGAAGCCGGAGAACTTCAAACAGTCTCTTTGGCCAACAATGTTGTACCAAACCAACTAAAAAGCAAATCAAAGGCACACGAACACTAATCATTCCTACCTACACAATGTCAATATCCCTTCATCTTTCATAGATCTGTGTGCCTATCCAAACATCTCTCAAAAGCCTCTAATGTATTTGCCTCTACCATCATACCAGGCAGAGCATTCCAGGCAAATCTACCACTCTCTGAGTAAAAAAGCTTATCCCTTACATCCCCTTTGAACCTACCCCCTGCCAATCTCAATACATGTCCTCTGGTATTAGACATTTCAACCCCAGGGAACAAAACTCCCTGTCTACTCTATCTATGCCTCTCATAATCTTAACAACCTTTATCAGATCTCCCCTCAGCCTCTGCCGCTCCTGAGAAAACAACCCAAGTTTATCCAACCTCTCGTGATAGAACATGCCCTCTACACCAGGTAGCTTCCTGGTAAACCTCTTCTGCACCCTCTCCAAAACCTCAACATCCTTCCTATAGTGGGGCAACCAGAACTGCATGAAATACTCCAGATGAGATCTAACCAAGATTTTATAAAGTTGCACCATAGCTTCTTGACTTTTAAACTCAGTACCTCAACTAATAAAAGCAAGCATTCCTTCATCCTTCTTAATCAGCTAATCAACCTACGTAGCTACTTCCAAGGAGCTATGAACTTGGATCCCAAGATCTCTCTGCTCAGCAACACTTTTAAGGATCTTGCTCTTAACAATGTTCTGTCTCCTTGCATTTGCCCTACCAAGGTGTGGCACCTCACATTTATCTGGGTTAAACTCCATCTGCCATTTCTCTGCCCATATCTGTAACTGATCTATATTACACTATATATTCTTTGCCCGTTTCCTACACTTCCCACAACTCCACCAATCTTGGTGTCAACCGCAAACTTATTAACCCACCCATCTATATTTTCATCCAGGTCATTTATATACATCACAAACAGCAGAGGTCTTAGCATAGATCCTTGCGGAACACCACTAATTACAGAGCTCCAGCTAGAATAAGTCCCTTCAACTACCAGCCTCTGTCTTCTATGTGCAAGCCAGTTCTGCATCCAAACAGCCATAGACTTTGGACTTCGTGAAATACTTTACTAAAATCCATGTAGACACATCCATTGTTCTACCTTCATCAGTCTCTCTCATTGCCTTGAACTTAAGAGGAATGTTTTCAAAATAAATATGTGCTTTTGTTTTAGCATTGTGGTTCAATAATTGTCAAATATAAAAATTTGATGTCAGCTTATCTACGGAAATAAGTGCTGGCATCAAAAGGGTCTGGAGGAGATTCATGAGAATGATCCCAGGAATGAAAGGGTTAACATATGAGTAGTGTTTGATGGCTCTGGGTCTGAACTTGCTGGAGTTTAGAAGAATGAGAGGAAATCTTATTGAAACCGACCGAATACTGAAAAGCCTATTTAGAATGGATGTGGAGCAGACTGGATGGGCTGAATAGCTGAATTCTGATCCAATATCTTATCGTCTATACTGTTTGGATGGTTAGCTCCAGAGCTTGAAGTTTCTCCAGATCTGGCACAATGAAATTATAAAATTAGTAACCTCATGTGATCAAAGACCAACATTATTTACTGTTTGTGTATTAGGAATATGCTGCAGAGTTAGAAATATGTTATTGGCTCGAAGGATACAATGGGCAGGTAAGACATTGGTTTGAACAGAATGTAGGAAGAATTTGTCAGAGAGGGCCAAACGTTGATAATGTCCACTTGAGATATTAAACTATTCCAGTAGATACCTCCTCATGTTGAATGCAGAAAGGGTCTACTGGCGGAAGAGGAATGGGAAGCATTATGGTGCACCTACATACCATAAACCATCACCTCTTCTTCTGTCTAGCATGGTTCAAACTGGAAAACCAAAGAATCTAATTTCATGAAATTCAGGTGTGGCATTACTAAAAATCTTACATTGATTAAGATTTCAATGATAGCTGCTTTTTACCTTTTTAAAGAAAACTGCCAGTGGAAACAGTTGAAGTAGGTACAATAACAACATTTATTTATTGATTTATTTTATTTCCAGATACAGCCCAATAACTGGTCCTCCTAGCCTAACAGGCCTGTGCTGCCTAATTACACCCATGTAGCCAATTAACCTATTAACGTCTTTGGCATGTGGAACAAAACAGGAGCACCCAAAGGAAACCCATTTAGTCACAGGGAGAGCATACAAACTCCTTACAGGCAGCAGCGGGATTTGAACCCAGGTTGCTGGCACTGAAATGGCGTTACGCTAGCAGCTACACTACCGTGCCACCTTTAAAGTCGACATAGTCGTGTAGTGGTTAGAATAGCACTTCACCGTATCAACAATCTGGGTTCAATTCCCACTGCTGTCTGTAAGGAGTTTGTACATTCTCACTGTGACCATGTGAGTTTCCTTTGGGTGATCTGGCTTACTCCCACAGTCCAAAGACATACCGGTTGGTAGATCAATTGGTCATTGTAAATTGTCCTGTGATTAGGCTGAAGTTAAATCGGTGGTTGTTGGTGGTGTGGCTCGAAGGGGTGAAAGAGTATATTCCGGCTTGTATCTCAATAAATAAATAAATAAATAATTAAAAGATTTCTTTCTTTCTTTCTTGAGAAATACAGCACGGTAACAGGTTCTTCTGGCCCAATGAGCCGATGAAACCCAATGGCACCCATGTGGCCAACTAATCCACTAACCTTTGCATCTTTGGAATGTGAGAGGAAATTGAAGCTCATAAAGGAAACCCACATGGCTATGGGCAGAGCGTACAAACTCCTTACAGACAACAGGACTGAACCTGGCACGCTGGCATTGCAATAGTGTTATGCTAACTGCTATGATACCGTGCCACCAATTGGACAGGTACACGGGTTGGAAAGGTTCAGAAGGTTATGGGCCAAAGGCTGCTAAATGGGCCATCTTGGTCAGCATGGACCAGTTGGGCTGAAAGGCGTGTTTCCATGTTGTATAACACTATGATTCTAAAGCTGGATTGAAATCCAAAGTCAAAAGAGATAACATGAATTTTGTGCATCTCAAGTAAACAAACAAAATGGATGTTACCTTCATTTCAGTCCTCTCTAGCCCTTTACCTTTCCTGCCCACCCGGCTTCACCTATTGCCATTTAGCTATCCTTGTTCCCCTCTCTCCCCCACACCCTTTAACTCTGATGTTTTCCCCTGTCCTTTCCAGTCCTGAAGAAGGGTCACGACCAGAAACGTTGACTGTACACCCATTTCCATAGATGCTGCCTGACCTGCTGAGTTCCTCCAGCATTTTGTGTGTGCCTAGCGCCTGTTAAAATTTCTCATGTTTATAAATGTTACATGGTTGTGCGCTCTGTCAATCTTACATCTGAGTAGCTGGTTGAACACCTCTCCCAGTACGTGCATGTTGTCCTGGATGTATTTTGCAATGTCAGTCAGTCTGTTGCCTTTTGAAGGGAGGTGGTTATAAGGCGGTTTCTTTTTTGCAGGAGAAGCTACTCGACACTTCATGAAAGGGATTACTCGGCTCCTGATGAATCATGGGAGTACAGTGCAAGCGAGCTGGAACGCAGGGGCCGACTCGGGAGTGAAGTTGGCTGGCTTTCTGCGTCTAATTCCATTGAGAAGTGTGACATTCTGGACAGTCTTCATCTCAATTTCAAGCTTCCCAGCAAACTTAGGTAACCGGCATCCTGTTGTTATATTGCATTTTATTAATAGATTTCCACCAATAATTTGTTTTGGCACCTTCCCTGCCCTCACTGTTTTTCACCTCTCCTTCCTAAAGGCTTATTCAATGCAATTCCACAGGAATAAATTACAGGTTACCTTTCCCAGACAAACATTGTTTAAGTTGTAGTTGGATGGTGACAAATTCCATTCCCTTGATGCCTCCTGCATTCCTCGACCTTCCTTCTATCCAAGGTTATATCAGCTCATTGGAAGCTTGGCAGGCTATTAACCAAGAGCACAGGTTCCAGCCTCACTCTCTCCGCTGTCAGGTCTGCCAATTTCTGCCTCATATTTCCATTAAACGTTTTATTCATGCTTTTTGACTTTTAAATATGGCATTTCTAAGGCTAACCTGGGTGGTTTTCTCACTCAGTGTTTGTCTGAAAATTTCATACATCCATTGACCTATTCTCACCAATGACCTCCATGTCACACCAACTTAGCTACATTGACTCCAGCAACACCTCAGTTTCAACATCTTCATGTTTGTTATCAGTCCTCTGTGGCACAGTCTTTTTCTATCCCTCTACTTTTCTGATCTAAAACCATTCCAGGTGTCTCCTCCTCCCCTCCAGTTTTGGGCATGTCCCACCCAATATGGCAAATGTACATTCATACTCTTTGGCCTTAAGCTCTGGAATCCCGTCATTAATTTCCTCTGGCACCCTATGCCTCCGTTACATCAGTTTAAACTTGCCTCATTGACCAGGTTTTGATGACCTGATGCTGAATTTTCTATGGTAATGCTCCTGTGAATGCAATAGTACAATTATGGTGCTGAATTCACACAGTGGTCACTTTACTAGCTACCTCCTGAACCTAATAAAGTGGCTCTGAGTGTATGTTTGTGGTCTTCTGCTGCAGTAGCCCATCCACTTCAGAATTCGATGTATTGTGCATTCTGAGATGCTCTTCTGCACACCACCATTGTAACATGTGATTATTTGAATTACTGTTGCCTTCTTGTCAGCTTGATCCAGTCTGGCTGTTCTCCTCTGATCTCTCTCATTAACAAGGTGCTTTCTCTCAGAGAAATGCTGCATACTGTATGTTTTTTTTTGTTTTTCACACCATTCTCTGTAAACTCTACAGAGCATGAAAATCCCAGGTTCGGTATATCGTTCTAGCACAGTTACAGATTAGCACAGGGGTGGGCAAACTTTTTGACTTGAGGGCCACAAAGGGTTCTAAAATTTGACAGGGGGGCCGGACCAGGAGCAGATGGACGGAGTGTTTTGGTAATACACCTCATAAGAGAAAATAAAATATCATGGGATATGTAGAAAACATGTGCTTTAATTTCAATTGAAAATGAACAAATGCATTACAACAAAATATCTGTCTTTGAAGTCCCATGGTATTTAGCTATTTATTGAAATGTCTTTTAAAACACTGAAAATTAAATGAATAAAATACAGCTTTTTTTAATAGTAACTGTTATTATTTTAAAGCACTGAAAATTCTGTTATCCTTCAAGATATTATCATCATCACTCTCCTCCTGACTGTCTTTATTTCAAAAACGGTAGGAGATGCAGGTCTATTTGTCCTGCTCCTTCTTATTCAATTGTCCCCTGTGCCAAAACTCAACAACGACCCGCACAATGACAGAACAGTGAGAGCGCGCCAATATGCGGAGCTCTGTGCTCACAAATCCCCGCAGGCTATCTCCCTTAGCCGGAACGCTGGCTAATTGTGAGCCAGTTCGGATGTGCCAGGAAATGGGTCGCCACAAGGTCACAAAGTAAAGCACAAATGTGGAGTAATACGCTGCATCTCAACAAAGGTCAATGTATATAGAGTGCGTCATCTATTGGGAAGACGCCAGAATTGCGGGGAAAAAACGTTAACAAGGTTTATTAATATAATTTCATCAAGTTCTGCGGGCCGGATTAAAAAGCTTAACGGGCCGCATATGGCCCGCGGGCCGTAGTTTGCCCATGCCTGGATTAGCATGTATGGTGTTGTGGTCATCACAGAATCATGGCTGAAAGAAGATTATATGTAGGTGCTAATGTCCAAGGGTACACATTGTATAGACTGAAGGTGTGGTGTGGCTCTGTTGGTAAAAGATGAAATCAAATCATTAGAAAGTGACATAGTGTCGGAAGGTGTTGAATCAATTTGGATAGAGCTAAGGAACTGCAAGGGTAAAGTGGCTCTGATGGGAGTTATGTACAGACCCCCAAACAGCAGTGAAGATGTGATTTACAAATCACAATGGGAGATAGAAAATGCATGCCAAAAGGACAATGTTACAATAGTCACAGAAGATTTCAACGTGCAGGAAGACTGGAAAAATCTGCTTAGGGCTGGAACCCAAGAATGGGTATTTCTAGAATGCCTACGTGATGGTTTTTGGTTTGGGAATGTAGAGTAAGTCTTTGTAGGCACACACTCATCCACACAAGTTTTAATGAGGTCAGTAACAACAGCAGCATACTCATCCAGATTTGAAGATAAATCCCTGAATACAGTCCAGTCCACTGATTCAAAGCAGTCCTGGAAGTGCTTCTATGCTTCTCTTGTCCAGACCTTCTTGGTCCTCACTACTGGTGCTGCAGTCTTCAGTCTGCTTATACTCAGGGAGTAGAAGTATAGCCAGGTGATCAGAATTTCTGAAGTGAGGGCATGGAATAGCACAGTAGGCATTCTTGATGGTGGTGTAACAGTGGTCCAGTGTGTTGTTTCCTCTGGTATTGCAAATGATCTCTTGATGATAATTGCTTAGTGATTTTTTTCAGACTGGCCTGGTTAAAATCTCCCAAAATGACGGTGAAGGTGTTAGGGTGTTCTGTTTCATGCATGTTGATCCCATTGCTCAGATCAGCTAAAGCCTGATTGACATTGGCCTGAGGTGGAATGTATACTGCTACCAAAATGATCCTGGAAATCTCTGGATTGGATGTTGTGCAATGAGGATGAGTTGATTAGAGAGCTTAAGGTAAAAGAACCCTTAGGGAAATTGATCATAATATGATCAAGTTCACCTGAAATTTGAAAATGAGAAGCTAAAGTCAGATGTATCCGTATCACAGTGGAGTAAAGGGAATTACAGAGGCATGAGAGAGGTGCTAGCTGAAATTGATTTGAAAAGTACACTGGCAGGGAGCAATGGCTGGAAATTCTGGAAGCAATTCGGAAGATATAGGACACACACACCCCAAAGAGGAAGAAGTATTTTAAAGGCAGGAGGACACAACCATGGCCAACAAGAGAAATCAAAGCCAACATAAAAGCCATAGAGAGGGCATATAATAGAGCAAAAATTAGTGGGAGGTTAGAAGATTGGGAAGTTTTTAAAACCAACAGATGGTAATTAAAAGAGTCATTAAGAATGAAAAGATGGAATATGGTAGTAAGCTAAGTATGGTACCAAAATTTTCTGCAGATACATTAGGTGTAAAAGAGAGGCGAGTGGATATTGGACCACTGGAAAACGATGCTGAGAGGTAGTAATGAGGGACAAGGAAATCGTTAACGAACTGAATAAGAATTTTGCATTAGTCTTCAGTGTGTAATACATTAGCAGAATGGTGGAAGTTCTGAAGTGTTGCGTCACAAGTGCGTGAAGTTGCTATTAATAGGGCAAAGGTTCTTGGGAAACTGAAAGGTCTGAAGGTAGATAAGTCACCTGGACCAGATGGTGTACATCTCAGGGTGGCTGAAGAGATTGTGAAAGCATTAGTAATAACCTTTCAAGCACCACTAGATTCTAGAATGATTCCTGAAGACTAGGAAATTGCAATGTCATACCACTCTTCAAGAAGGGGGAGGGGCAGAAGAAAGGAGACTATAGTCCAGTTGGTTTGACCTCAGTCGTTGGGAAGATGTTGAAGTTAACTGCTAAGATGTGTTTCAGGGAACTCAGAGGCACATCATAAAATAGGCCATAGTCAGCATAGTTTCCTTAAGGGAAAATCTTGACAAATCTGTTGGAATTCTTTGAAGAAATAACAAGCAGGAAAGACAAAGGATAATCGTTTGATGTTATGTACATGGATTTTCAGAAGGCCTTTGACAAGGTGCCACACATGAAGCTGCTTATCAAGCAATGAACTCATGATATTACAGGAAAAATTCTAGCTTGGATAAAGCAATGTCTGACAAGCAGGAGGCAAAGAGTAAGAATAAAGGGAGCCTTTTCTGGTTGGCTGCTGGTGACAAGTGGTGTTTCAGGGTGGTCTGTGTTGGGACCAATTCTTTTTATGTTATATGTCAATGTCTTGGATGATGGAATTGTTAGTTTTGTTGCAAAATTTGTGGATGATATGAAAATAGGTGGAGGGGCAGGTAGCTTTGAGGAAGTAGAGAGGCTACAGAAGGACTTAAGACAGAATTGGAGAACGGCCAAATATGTGCAGATGAAATGCAGTGTCAGGAAGGTGTATGGTCATGCTCTTTGATAGAGACTATTTTCTAAATGGAGAGAAAATTCAAAAATCTGAGGCATAAAGAGATTTTGGAGTCCTTGTGCAAGATTCGCTAAAGGTTAATTTAAAGGTCGAGTCCGTGGTGAGGAAGGCAAATGCAATGTTAGCATTCATTTCAAGAGGACAAGTATATAAAAGCAAGGATGTAATGTTGGGACTTTATAAAGTACTGGTGAGGCCTCAATTGGAGTATTGTGAGCAGTTTTGAGCCCCATATCTTTGAAGGGAGAGGGTTTAAAGGAGGTTCATCAAAATGATTCCTGGATTGAATGGCTTGTCATACGAAGAGTGTTTGATGGCTCTGGGTCAGTATTCACTGGAATTCAGAAGAATGGAGGGGGGATCTTATTGAAATCTATTGAATGTTGGAAGGCCCTGATAGGGTGGATGTACAGAGGATATTTCCTCCGGTGGGAGAGTCTAGGACCAGAGTACACATAGGTGGGCATCCTTTCAGAACAGCAAAGAAGAGGAATTTCTTTTGCCAGAGAACGGTGAATTTGTGGAATTCATTACCACAGGCAGCTGTGGAAGCCAAGTCTTAAGGCAGAGGTTGATAGATTCTTGATTGGTCAGGGCATAAAGGATATAGGAGGAGTGAAGGCAGGAGATTGGAGCTGAGGGGGAAAATGGAACAGCCAACATAAAATGGCAAAGCAGACTTGATTGGCCAAATGACCTAATTCTGCTCCTATTTCTTATGGACTTATGGTCTTATCAGCAGTTTCTGAAATACTCAATCCACCTTGTCTGGCACCAATACTCTTTCTGTAGTCAAAGTCACTTTGATCACATTTCTTCTGCATTTTGATGTTTGATCTCAACCACAAATGAACCTTTTACTGATGTCTGCACTCACAAAAATATTTCAGATTCTGCCATCTGTATTCCATTAGTCGGGAAGTCTAGGATCTGAAGACCCAGCTTTGGAATAAAGGGTTGTCCCTTTAAAACTGAGATGAGGAATCAAAATCAGGATTATCATCACTAGCATATGTTATGAAATCTGTTGCTTTGCAGCAACAGTGCAATGCCATAAATAAGATATACTATAAATTATAATAAGAAATATATATTAAAGTAATAAACTAGTTGTGCAAAAAAAAAGCAAAAATAGTGAGGTAGTGTTCATAAGTTCATGGCTTGTTTAGAAATCTGATGGTGGAGTGGAAGAATTCCTGAAATGTTCAATGTGTATCTTCAGGCTCCTGTTCTTCTCTCTGATGGTAGAAATATGAAGGTGGCATGTTCTGGGTGGTGGGGGTCCTTAATAATGGATGCTGACTTTTTGGAGATGTCCTTGATGTTGGGTAGGCTAGTTTGTGGTCATGGACTGATTTCCTCTAACAGGTCACCAGGTGGTAATGAATTGCTATAGTAGTGCTTGGTTGTTTTCTCTCCAGGGTCAAAAGGTAGCAAAACTGGTTAGTGAGACACTAATACAACTTGGGGCGTCAGAGTTCAGAGTTCAATTTTGGCTCTGTCTGTAAGGAGTTTGTATGTTCTCCCCTTAAATGGAATGGACTTATTCCAGGTGCTTTGGTTTCCTCCCACAGTCCAAGGTCTTTTTCTGGCTTCTAGTCCCGATGAAGGGTCTCCAGCTAAAACAGCGACTGTTCATTCCCTTCTATAGATGCTGCTTGACCTACTGAGTTCCTTCAGGATTTTGTGTGTGTTAATTAGCTACTTTTTGCATGTGAACAATTGATTTCAAGTTCTGCAGTTTGTAACACTGCTGGGATATCTTCAGCTTCAATTAATTATTCAGTCCTTTAAGCTGGTCTATCATATTATACCTTGGGACCATAAAATGTAGAAACAGAATTAGGTCATTCAGCGTTTTATAACTGTTCCACCACTCAATCATGGCTGGGCTGACTTTTTCTCACCCCCAGTCTCATGGTAATCTTTAATCCCCTTACCAATCAAGAACCTTACCAATCTTTGCCTTAAATACACACAATGATTTGGCCCTGACATCTTTCTGTGGTAACGAATTCCACAGAATCACCATCCTCTGACGGAAGGGATCCCTCTTCATCTTAGTTCTACCTACCTGCATCCGGAATATAGCCCTCCCTATCCCTCCCATCCGTATACCTTTCCAAAATGTTCTTAAACATTGAAATTGAGCTTGCATGCACTGCTTGCATTCAATTATTTTGTGTTTTATATTTGTAATTAACTTATATCACTTTGTGGAGATCTGTTTTCACTTTGACGCGAAAGAGTCTTTTTCTGTTGATCAGTGTCAAAAAAAACCCAAATTAAATCCACCGTGATTCCATGTTGTAAAACAATAAAACATGAAAACTTCTAAGGGGGTGGGGGGGGAGGGTGAATACTTTATATAGAGACTGTAGGAAGGAATGAATCTTCGGTTAAAAGGCTGTCACAACATCATGAGATGAAGAGCCTATACTATGCTGTTTTTTAAGGTGGCAGAAATCGGTAATCAAAAGTGAGAGTGTCTGGGTGATACGTGCAGCTCTTCCTTAATAAGTAACGTATTAATCAATGATTTCACTGCACTAAATTGCACGGTTACATCCATTCATGTCTGCATAGCGCTCGGAATGTTCTATTATGTCGCTGCACCACAGTGAAAGTGCAGCTTTAATGAGAAGAATTCTGGATGGGGAAAATAAGAAATTGCTTATTACCTTGCCCGTCCTGCTGTGATCATTGAATTCCTTTCAACATAGTGTTGCTCCCCTCAGGGAAAAGAATGTAACGCTCAGCTCTAATACCTCACTGCCTTTTTAAAGGGATGAGTAATAGTCCTATTTGACCTTTTCCTGTTGTTACCCTGCGCTATTCTCTTCCCAGTTCATGCCGACCATGCTCCATCGAACGTTACTTGATGCTGATGATCCTGCTGCCGACGTGGTTCTCAAACTACGTTTAAAAGACGGGTAAACCACTCACTGAAGTCATCTCAAAGTCACTTGAGTGAAACCAGTCACTGCACTCAGAGAGCACAATATTAGGGACACCTGCTTGTTAATGCACATATTGAATCAGCTAATCATGCGGCTGCAATTCCATGCATAAAAGCATGCAGGCGTGGTCAAGAGGTTCAGCTGTTGTTCAGACCAAACATCAGAATGGGGGAAGAAATGTGATCTACGTGACTTTGACCGTGGAGTGATTGTTGGTGCCAGATGGATTGATTTGAGCAGCTCAGAAACTGCTGATCTTCTGGAATTTTCATGCACACCAGTCTCTGGAGTTTAGAGAAAATGGTATGAAAAACAAACAAAAACATCCAGAGAGTGGCAGTTCTGTAGGTGTAAGTGTCTTGTTAATGAGAGAGGTCAGAGGAGAATGACCAGACTGCTTCAAGCTGACGGGAAGGCGAAGTAATTCAAATAACAGTGTATTAACAACAGTGGTATGTGTAAGTGCATCTCTGAATGCACAATACGTTGAACATCGAAGTGTACAGGCTACAGAAACAGAAGACCATGAACGTATACTCAGTTCCATTTTATTACATAGAGGAGGTATCTAATTAAAGTGGTCACTGAGTGTAAATTCATCATTATGTTGAAAATTTGATGCTGAAATCTGAAGGCTGTACTATATTTGAAAAGTTTATACTGCAGTTTATTTGCAAACTAGTTAATTAGGCTAATTTTCCACACAGCCAGTGCCATTGGCTTCTCCAAAGTGTGTGCAGGTGAGATGAGCCAGGAATCTTTTGTCACGTCTGCTTCTCTGAGCAAAAACATTGCTAGAGGAAGTTCTTGTTCCAGCCCTTTTTCTACTGGCCGTCCTCCTTCTCCCTACAGTCCTGATGAAGGGGCTGGACCCGAAATATTGACCATTTTTTTCCCTCCAAAGATGTCATCTGACCTACTGAATTTCTCCAGCATTCTGCGTGTTGTACCTTTTTCCAGCATCTGTAGCCTTTTCTGTTACCACAGGAAATATTGCCTTTTACAAGGGTTTAATTGTTAAAGCAAGTATTTATTTACTTATTTTTTTATGTGGCGATACAACATGGGACAGGCCCTTGCAGCATTTCAAGCTGGGTCACCCAGCAAGCCCCGATTTAACCCAAGCCTGATCACTGGACAATTTACAAGGAGTAATTAACCTACTAACTGGTACCTGCTACGTCTTTGGACTGTGTGAGGAAACTGGAGCACCTGAAGAAAACTCACACATCCCCAGGGAAGACGTACAGACTCCTTACAGATGACGCCAGGTTTGAGCTCCAAACTTCAATCCCCTGAGCGTAATAGCATCACACTAGCCCCGACCCTACCGTGCTATTGAGGAAGTTGTATAGTTGTGTAACAAAACCAGAAAATGCTGGAGAGTTCAGATTCCGACTTATTTGTCATGCGTACAGCGAAATGCGTCGTTGATGTGTTAACAGCCAATAGAGCCAAGGATGAGCCCGGGGCAGCCCGTGAGTGTCACCACACATTCTGTCATCAGCAGAACATTCCGCAAAAATTCTGCAGAACAGCACAAGCAACAACAACAACAAAACAAAATATCAACGCAAAACAGTCAGCAAATCGGGCAGCATCTGCGGAAAGAGAAATGGTCAATGTGTCATTTCTCCTTCCGCAGATGCTGTCTAAC
Organism: Hypanus sabinus; assembly: GCF_030144855.1. NCBI lineage: Eukaryota > Metazoa > Chordata > Chondrichthyes > Myliobatiformes > Dasyatidae > Hypanus > Hypanus sabinus. Next base: position 21,721,615 of record NC_082708.1, read on the forward strand.
CTGCCGTGTCTTTGCAGCATTTTCTGTTCTTGATTTAGATTTTTGGCATCTGCAGCTTTTTAAAAAACTCTTTGGTCTAGTACCTGTGTCTCTCATAAACTTACTGATAAACAATCGGCGTCTTCCTACCAGGGTTGAACTATCTCATACCAAAAGGCATGAGTTTAATATGAGGGGGGGAATGTTTAAAAGAGATGTTGGGGCAAGTATTTATACAGTGAGTGATAGATGCCTCAAATACTCTGCCAGGAGTGGTGGTGGAGGCAGATAAGATGGAGTCTCTTTAGACAGGCACGTGGGTATGCAGAAAATGTCGGGATATGGATAATATGTAGGTAGAATGGACTAGACCATAAGACCATCAGAATTGGGCCATTTGACCCATCAAGTCTGTTCCATCATTTCATCATGGCTGATTCATTTTCCTCTCAGCCCCACTCTCGTCCCTTGTTGTCATTACATTGGCTTAGTTATTTTTGGCGCAGCATTTGGCAGTGAAAGGCCCTATCCTGTGCTGTACTGTTCTATGTTCTGCGGTGTCGTCCCTGATCAGAGTTCCTTCAAGATGGGAGAAAAGTTATATAGGTTAGTTTCTCAGTCAACTGCCTTCAACTAGCAGAGAGGATTTCCCTGTGTCTTCTAAGTTGGAAAAAATTGCTGAATGTTAGAATTAAGCAACTTTTGCTCCCCTGGGGAAAATATCAGCGAAAGAAGTGTCACCACCTTTTTCGTTTTTACCTTTTTTTTCGCTGTTGGTTGTGACAAAAAAGCTATGTTAGTAATGCGTAATCTAAGAGGCGGTGATGAAGTGCTGACTGAGTACAAAAGAAAATGAACCATTGTAGAGCAGAGACTAGTTACGAAGGAACATATTGCCCTGGGGAGACAGCTGGGAATAGAAAACTTGCAGAATAAAGTTGTTTGCAATAAGCTGCTCCCTTCATCTGTCCTTATGTAATTTCCTTGCCAGACATGAGGGTGAAAATGGATTTGAAGTAGACTTGCCTTTGCCATCTCGGATATAATAAGCCCAGCATTCAAAGTTATTTCATCTTCAACGTTGGTCTGTTGGTTACATTGTCAGAAAGTAACTGAGAGTCTCCTCAAGGAGCCTTTGATTTATTCCAGACTGGGGTAACAAGGAGCTTGAAATAATATAAGTCCACAACTGCTTGTAAAGCTCTTTTCCACTGGCCCAGGAAACATTTACTTGCAGGTATCATTTGCAAGCTTCAGTTGACACTGGTGTAGTTCCACCACACTTTGTTGGTTTTGCCAGCTGCTACGTTAAAAACCATATGTTCGAGTACTTCTGCCTGTAATATTTAAATGGATACGATCTTTCTTAGATTATTATATACTGTAGCTGATCATTTTCTGCTTGATTTTGTACATTATTTTGGTGGCAGCAGTACAATGCAATGCATAAAAAATTGTGTGTGTATACACACACACACACACACACACACACACACACACACACACACACACACACACACACACACACACACACACACACACACACACACACACACACACACACACACACATTTTTTATATATTGCCGTGCTGGATCTCTAAATAAAATAAATAAAAATAAATATACATATGTGTGTTATCTAAAAAAGTAAGTAAATCAAAAAGAGAGCATATACAGTGAGCAGCAAATCATAAACACGAGAGATACTGCTGATCCTGGAAATCTGGAACAATACGCACAAATTGCTGGAGGAACTCAGCTGGTCAGGCAGCATCTATGAAAAAAATGGTCAATGTTTTGGGCCGAGACCCTTTATTAGGGCTCTTCACCAGTTTTCCTCTGCCATCAGGCAGAAAGTGCGGCAGCATTGGAACCAGAGCTGTCAGACTGGGAAAAAAACTCCTTCCCCCAGGCTGTTAGACTTCCTAATGTCCAGCTGCCACCCAGCACACATGTACACCCTGTCTGAATGCCCTGCCACCCCACTCCATAACTCACAGGCACACTCTCATCCTGCACTGGTCACTATTCATCTTTTATTGCTGCTGTTCCATAAATTTATACAACTTCTTTGTTTTGTTATAATTGCGTCAGTAGCATTAAACAGTCTTTTATAAAAAAGCACCTCGCATTTTATGTCAAACTGTCAATCTTCAGGCCATGCCACTCAAGTCAAGTCAAGTCACTTATTATTGTCATTTCGACCATAACTGCTGGTACAGTACACAGTAAAAGTGAGACAACGTTTTTTCAGGACCATGGTGTTTATGACACAGTACAAAAACTAGACTGAACTACGTAAAAACAACACAGAAAAAAAACCACACTAGACTACGGACCTACCTAGGACTGCATAAAGTGCACAAAACAGTGCAGGCATTACAATAAATAATAAACAAGACAATAGGGCAGTAAGGTGTCAGTCCAGGCTCTGGGTATTGAGGAGTCTGATAGCCCGAGGGAAGAAACTGTTATATAGTCTGGTCGTGAGAGCCCAAATGCTTCGGAGCCTTTTCCCAGATGGCAGGAGGGAGAAGAGTTTGTATGAGGGGTGCATGGGGTCCTTCATAACGCTGTTTGCTTTGCGGATGCAGCGTGTAGTGTAAATGTCTGTAATGGTGGGAAGAGAGGCCCCGATGATCTTCTCAGCTGTCTTGTGATCTGAGATGGTGCAATTTCCAAACCAGGCAGTGATGCAGCTGCTCAGGACGCTCTCAATACAACCCCTGTAGAATGTGATTGTATTATTTTATGACAGTTTGTACTGGGTCATAACTATATGTTCTATGTATGACTAAATGTGCTATGTGTGACTGTATGTGCTGTGTTTTGCACCTTGGTGCCAGAGGAATGATGTTTCACTTAGTTGTATACATATGCAGTGTTAAATGACAATAAATTTCAACTTGAACTGTATTTGTAGTTCTCTTTCTCTACAGCCCAGAAAATATTATACTTACATCTCTTTCTTTGATTGTTTTTGCAGATACACATTAAGGGTCCTGAAGATTTCCAGCCTGTTTATCTTCGTAGTCATTTGCTCAGTAGGTGTTCTGTTTTCTGTTAGCTCATGATGAGCATTACTTAGCTTTCATTATTTGTGAACGTCATCTGGAGGAAAAGTTGCGATGTGCAGACTCAAATGAATTATGGCTAATGGTACTGGTCTCTGACAAACACTATTGGTAGGGAATGGTTTTGGTTCAATAGACAGTAGGTGCAGGAGTAGGTCATTCGGCCCTTCTAGCCAGCACCGCCATTCACTGTGATCATGGCTGATCATACACAATCAGTACCCTGTTCCTGCCCTCTCCCCATATCCCTTGACCCCGCTATCAATAAGAGCTCTATCTAACTCTCACTTGAATGCATCCAGAGACTTGTCCTCCACTGCCTTCTGGGGCAGAGCATTCCACATATCCACCACTCTCTGGGTGAAAAAGTTTTTCCGCATCTCTGTTCTAAATGGCCTACCCCTTATTCTTAAACTGTGGCCTCTAGTTCTGGACTCATCCATCAGTGGGAACATGCTTCCTGCCTCCAGCATGTCCAATCCCTTAATAATCTTATATGTTTCTATCAGATCCCCTCTCATCCTTCTAAATTCCAGTGTATACAAGCCCAGTCGCTCCAATCTTTCAACATATGACAGTCCTGCCATTCTGGGAATTAACCTTGTGAACCTACGCTGCACTCCCTCAATAGCAAGAATGTCCTTCCTCAAATTTGGAGACCAAAACTGCACACAATACTCCAGGTGTAGTCTCACCAGGGCCCTGTACAGCTGCAGAAGGACCTCTTTACTCCTATACTCAATTCCTCTTGTTATAAAGGCCAGCATGCCATTAGCTTTCTTCACTGCCTGCTGTACCTACATGCTTGCTTTCATTGACTGATGTACAAGAATACCTAGATCTCGTTGTACTTCCCTTTTTCCTAACAACTCCATTTAGATAGTAATCTGCCTTCCTGTTCTTGCCACCAAAGTGGATAACTTCACATTTATCCACATTAAACTGCATCTGCCATACATTTGCCCACTCACCCAACCTGTCCAAGTCACCCTGCATTCTCATAACATCTTCCTGACATTTCACACTGCCACCCAGCTTTGTGTCATCAGCAAATTTGCTAATGTTACTTTTAATCCCTTCATCTAAATCATTAATGTATATTGTAAACAGCTGCGGTCCCAGCACCGAACCTTGCGGTACCCCACTGGTCATAGCCTGCCATTCCGAAAGGGACCATTTAATCGCTACTCTTTGTTTCCTGTCAGCCAGCCAATTTTCAATCCATGTCAGTACTCTGCCCCCAATACCATGTGCCCTAATGTTGCCCACTAATCTCCTATGTGGGACTTCATCAAAAGCTTTCTGGAAGTCCAGGTACACTGCATCCACTGGCTCTCCCTTGTCCATTTTCATAGTTACATCCTCAAAAAACTCCAGAAGATTAGTCAAGCATGGTTTTCCCTTCATAAATCCATGCTGACTCGGACTGATCCTTTTACTGCTATCCAAATGTGTTGTAATTTCATCTTTTATAAATGACTCCAGCATCTTTCCCACCACTGACGTCAGGCTAACCGGTCTATAATTCCCTGTTTTCTCTCTCCCTCCTTTCTTGAAAAGTGGGACAACATTAGCCACCCTCCAGTCAGCAGGAACTGTTCCTGAATCTTTAGAACATTGGAAAATGATTACCAATGCATCCACGATTTCTGGAGCCACCTCTTTAAGTACCCTGGGATGCAGACCATCAGGTCCCGGGGACTTATCAGCCTTCAGACTCAACAGTCTATCCAACACCGTTTCTTGCCTAATATAAATTTCCTTCAGTTCATCCTTTACCCTAGTTCCTTTGACCACTATTACATCTGGGAGATTGTTTGTACCATTGTACCACTGTCACTGTACCACTGCAATTTTCAGAGATAATTCTGTGAAATGCCTGCTGCATCACTGTGTGGTGCAGAAACCACAGTGATGGACAGGAGGGCAGTACAACAAGTAGTTAAAATTGCCCAACGCATCACCAGTACCAGCCTAACGGCATTTTCGAAAAGGTGCAAGCAAAAAGCCAGCAATATTATGAAGAATCCCACCCACTGTGCTTGTACCATCAGGGAAGAGGCCTCACAGCATCTACACCAGGGCCACCAGACTCAGAAAGAGTTACTTCCCTCAAGCTGTCAGGCTGATCAACACCTCCACCCATTAACCCACTCCACCACCACTGCATACACCTCATCTAGCGTCACTTTCTGTCGTACATTCAGTTTGTGTAGAAAATGTTGAGGAAATCTGTTCAAGAGGGAACTAGACTACGTGAGGACAACCACCACTGTATGGCAGAGGGCATGTGGCAGCTGCGAAAGCAGAGACTAAACAACCAAAAGACTCAGCTACTAACCACAGCCACTACTTCCTCGTGCCCAAGCTGTACCAGAATATGTGGATCCTGAATTGGCCTCTACAAGTAACTGAGGACCCACCAACCGACAACCCCCAAGAAGAACTTCATTCTTAACTCGAGTCATCGCACCACTACTACTGTTGCGTATTTATATTTGTGTAATATTGTAGATATTTTGTCTGAATAAGAACGCTTACTTGTTTACATTATTCATTACAGATCATATGTAAAAGTACGTGAATGGTATACGTTATTATGCCACCACGTCATATGTGCATACCTCACTAAAGTAAGAATGAAGTAGACATGCTATCCCCAATTTTGTATTGTGTCCTTTCTGCTTTTTGTGTTTTTTTTATGCTGCATCCGATCAGGAGTAACAATCATTTTGTTCTCCTTTACACTCATATACAGAAGTATGACAATAAACAACCTTGAATCTTGAATATTGAATCACTTAGTACATCCGAGGCACAACAAGAATGTGTGTTGTTTCCTATTATACAGTTCAGCAAACATCCAACAGACTTGTGCTCCATACATCGATGTAAGCACACTGCTCTATTCTCCTGATGATTTAAAATATATATTGAGGCGTTTCTTTTCTCATGACTTTATAAAGTGTCAAAAGCAGGCTTAGTAAATTTCCACCTCAAAAGATTTCTTTAGCTCAGTTTTAAATTAAATGGCTCTGTGTTTAATTGGTGTGAGGACACTATCCTTCAGGGCACTTCGGGATCAGAGCAACACTGTCCGTACCTTATTAGAGTATTCATTAAACTTTGTCACATCGGTGTAAAAGTGGGAATAAAAGCGTTGGTACATGGAGCTTAGAAAAATAGAGGGCTATGGGTAACCCCAGCTAATTTCTAAAGTAAGTATATATTTGGCACAGCATTGTGGGTCAAAGGTCCTGTATTGTGCTGTAGGTTTTCTAGGTTTTTCTGTTTCTAAAAAGGCTAAACCACAGGGGAAAATGTGAAACCCTTTTGTTCCGTGTATATTTTCTTCAGCCTCAGGTTTGGAGAGCAGGAGAACTTATTTATGAATTATTTCGAAAAACTTGTAGCAAAAGATAATGGAGCTGGAGGAACTCAGTCCTGATGAAGGATCTTAATGTGAAGCATTGATTGTCCATTTCCCTCTGTAGTTGCTACCAGACCCATTGAGATCCTCCAGCACCTGTTTCTGTTGCTCCAGATTTCCAGTGCCTTCAGTCTCTTGCATTTCCATTTTAAAAACTTGTATTCTTGTGTGTGTGTTGGTTGCTTGGGTACAGTCTTTCATTGATTCTCAAAGTTCAAAGTAAATTTTATTATCAAAATACACATATGTCACCATATACAACCCTGAAATTCATCTTCTTGAGAGCATACTCAACAAATCTATAGCAAAGTAACTATAACAAGATCAGTGAAAGATCAACCAGAGTGCAGAAGTTGACAAACTGTGCAAACCCCTTTCGTTCAAGAGCCTGATGGTTGAGGGTATCATGGTTCTTGGATTTACTGAGTATGTCTGCAAAAAAATAAATCTCAGGGTTGTATTTGGTGGCATATATGCACTTTGATATTAAATTCAGTTTGTACTGTGAACTTCCTGTCTACTAAAATTACACAATGCTGGTACCTCTGGGAGTTCTGGTACCACCTGATCTCTCAACTCTTGTTATCCAGCTAGCATGCACACTGTCTAGCTGACTTTCAGGTTCAATGTGTGTCGTAGACATTTAGAATGAAAACAGCCATTTTGTTACCCAATTGGATTGATCTTGACTATCAGCAAAATAGTTCCGCAGCATTAATTCTTCCAAATGAATAAATGATGTTTAAAAAAAAAAGTTAAAAAAATGTGTATTTGTTTGCTAAATGGTCCAGTAGGTTTCCTCTTGGGTCATCTGCTCCTGCGATTTTGTGATTGGTCTGCAAATATTGCATATTCCAAAATAGCTCTGGAAGCCTGGTGTCATTATGGAAGTAATTTTCCTTTGAGTGGTTGAGTAGATTGGGTCTATACTCTCTGAAGAACAAGAGGTGATTTTATCAAACACTTACAATTCTGTGGATTTTTCACAATGTTTTGAGTATATTTCACTTGGCAGAATTCCAGAATTCCAGAATTAGGGTTATAATCTCAAGAAGAATGAGTTGTTTTAGCAGAATTATAATCAGACCTGAAGAAAGATTAGTATAGGAGGTATAATCTAACAATCAGATCGGGTTGGATAAGTGGTGTTTGAAGTTGGAAATTCCTTTCCAAAGAATGTTAGAAATTTCAAAAAAAAACCTCTTCTTCAGGCAATAGTGGATGCTTTGTTAGTTGTTAACATTAAATTTAGATTGATAGATTTCAGTTCAGCCGACATATTAAAGGATATGACACAAGGGATGAAGAGAAGTCACAGAGAATCTTATTGCATTGCAGAATACAGCTGCAGAGCTAAATAGCTTACTCCCTTAGCTATGTTACTCAATTTATGAGCAATGATGGTTTGCAAACAACATTATTTTCTCTTCATTCCAGGTTCTATTTAGCGTTCATCCGGATCACGAGATCCCCCGGCAAATGGTAGCTGTTTCACCACTTGAAAGCACTTGTATCCTTTTCCAATGCAATTATTCGCTTACTTCTGTGCCATGTATAGCTATCCTTTGTGCTAAGAAACTTGTTTGGAAGAATCTGGGTGAAATGCTACTCTCTGAGCAGTTTGAGGTGAGACTTCTTGATTTAGTTATATTGAATTGTATTTTAAACTGGAAGTGGTTACAGGTGTTTAGTAGCTCAGACTGCCTAAAGAAAACGGCATCCAACATCAATAATCCCCACCGTCCAGGCCATGCTCCCTTCTCACTGCTGCCATTGGGAAGGAGGTGCATGGGCCTTGGCTCCCTCAGCAGTAGGTTCAAGAAAAAGTATTTCCCTTCAACCGTCAGGCTCCTGAACCAGCATGGATAACTTCACTCACCACAACACATTGAACACAATTATAGATTCACTTTCAATGGTTTTATAACTCACATTCTCTGTATGTATTTATGTATTTATTTATTTATTTACCTATCTATCCCTCGATTGATTTATTTATTACCTTTTTTCTTTCTGCATTTGCACAATCTGTCAGTATTTGTATATCTGTATTTATTCATTGATTCCATTGTACTTCTTGGTTCTACTGTGACTGCTTACAAGAAAATGAATCTCAGGGTGGTATTTGGTAACTTATGTGAACTTTGAACTTAATGTTGATTAGTGGGGAGGCGGATGTGAACCTGCCCTGTTTTGCTGCATCGAGTAATTGATGGGGAGATCCATATCCTCTACCACTCACAAGGCTGAAACCAGCAGGTTGCTGGTAGAACCCAGATGGAGATGAGAGGGCGTACAGGAGCGAGATATACCAGCTAGTTGAGCGGTGTCACAGCAACAACCTGGCACTCAATGTCAGTAAGACCAAAGAGCTGATTGTGGACTTCAGGAAGGGTAAGATGAGGAAAGACGAACCAATCAGAAATGGAGAGGCTGAGTAATTTCAAGTTCCTGGGTGTCAAGATCTGTGAGGATCTAACCTGGTCCCAACATATTGTTGCAGCTATAAAGAAGGGAAGACAGCAGCTATATTTCATTACAAGCTTGAAGAGATTTAGTTTGTCAAATAAAACACTCAAAAACTTCCATAGATGTACCATGACAGGCTGAACACTGTTTGGAAGGTGGGGTGGGGGTTTGCTACTGCACAGGTCTGAAAGAAGCCCCAGAAAGTCATAAAATTAGTCAGCTCCATCTTGGACACTAGCTCCTGCAGCACCCAAGACATCTTCAAGGAGCGGTGCTTTAGAGAGGCAAAGTCCATTATTAAGGATGCTCATCACCCAGAACATGCCCTCCTCTCATTATTACTGTCAGGAAGGAGGTACAGGAGTCTGAAGGCACACACTCAGTGATTCAGGAACAGCTTCTTCCCCTCTCCCATCCGATTCCTAAATAGACATCGAACCCGTGAACACTATCTGACTTTTCTTTAATATATATTATTTCTTTTTTTGCACGATTTATAATCTATTCAGTATACATATATATATTTATTGTAATTGATTGATTGATTTGTTTGTTTATTTCTTTATTATCATGTATCACATTGCACTGCTGCTGCTAAGTTAACAAATTTCACGACAAATGCCGGTGATACTAAAACTGATTGATGCTGGCTGTGTCCAGTTCTGGGATCTTTCCATGAGGTTGGTCTTCCCAAACTGTCCACAGAGCAGGCAATGTCTCGACATGGAGCTTTGTTGATCTTTGAAAGATCTTTTTATGTACAATCAGTGTGACTTGCCCTCTTCTCATGGCTACTATCAGGGAAGAGGTACAGGAGCCTGAAGACACACACTCAATGTTTTAGGAACAGCTTCTTTTCCTTTGCCATCAGATTTCTGAATGGACAATGCACCCATGAACACGAGCTCACTATTTGCTCTATTTTTGCACTACCTTATTTTTTATATATATTGTGGATTCTAGATAATAGGGGCACAATGAGTCCAGTACATTTTGGCCCAATTAAGTAGCTGCCACAATTAGCCAGTTTTGTGAAAATACTTAAAAAGTTTTTAAGAACACAATCTAATTTTAACTGAATATCCAACTATGTATTTAAATGAAATACAGAACAAAGTAGAACACTGCCAGTACACTATAGTACTATAAAACTGTGCATTAGTTCCTAACAGTTATTGATAGAAGAATTGTATGCTGCTGTGTTCTTTTGATTGATTGTAAATGAACAAAATCAGCGCAGATACCTAGTGCAGGTAATGGACTGCCTTCATGCCATGCTTTTGACAACTGCATCCTCCAAATCTTCATTTTCAGTGTAACATTCAAAATGATAGTCAATACCTTCAAATTCTTCGTAGTTCCTAACTTGTTGAAGCAGTGAAATTGTTTGACTTTAACTCCTGGCTATTTCCTGCATCTCCAAGCATGAAACCTTCAAACCACAGTGAGCAATACAGTTCCGAGGGGTCTTACTGCTTATTTCTCACCAGTGACAAAAATCATTGCTTTTTGAATGCAGAAGCACACATCTGATGCTATTTAATACTGTTTGCTCTAAGCATGGTGTAGCATCTAAGTGCTTGTGACTGATGCTAGTTAGAAACTGTTCAACAACAGGTTCCTGTTTCAATTAAGTGGCACAGTGTCCCAAATAAATAAAGGAAATCCCAACTATTTTCTTGATTAGTTTTTGTTTTTTAAGAGACATCTGAAATAAGTGGCTGGCACGATAAACCCAATTAACCAAATCCACTGTATACATTTCTTATTGTAACTTATAGTCAATTTCATGTATTACATTGTACTGCTGCCACATGCGAACACATTTTTTCACCTACATCAGTGATAAATAACTTGATTCTGATTCTGACATCTTGTTTCACTCAGTCAACTTACCCACAGTTGTTCATAATGGCCCTCAACCCTCCAGTTTCATTTATTTTCAACTCCCCTTCCTCATTCCCACACTGCCCTGTCATTCTTTTACTCTGTGCTCTGCCACGGTGAGACCAAGTGCAAACTGGAACTACAGCACCTCACGTTATGCTTGTGGGGGCGGGGGGGGGGGGGGGAGACTTCAGCTCAACGGCATGAACACCGAATGCTCCAATTTCCAATAGTGCTCCACCTTTATTCTCTTCCCTCTCCCTACAATCCACCCAGGGTCTCTCTCCCTTTGTTCACCTTTCCATCCATGCCCCCCTGTTCCCAAGAGTCATCTATCCTAATCTGGTCCCATCTGCCTACTACATGCAAGGTCATCTACCTGCATTAGTTTATTTTTTAAAAATTAGATTAGCCCTTCTGGCCCTCCAAGTCATGCCACCTAGCAGTCCTCTGACTTAATCCTAGTCTAATTTACAATGCCTAATTAACCTATCAACCATCTTTGCACTGTGTGAGGAAACCGGAGCACCCAGAGGAAATCCATGTGGTTATGGGGAGAACATAAAAATTCCTTAGAGGCAGTGGCGGGACTTGAACCAGAGGACTGTACTGTGAAGTGTCGTGCTAACCACTTGGCTACCGTGTTATCCCGTTTTGATCCCTTGGTCCGTGTTTGGTATCCCCTCCCCCACGTGATTCCATCTTCCCATCAGCCCTCCCTCATCTGATCCCATCTACCAGCCCCTGTATCTACCCTTTGCCTCCCTTTCCCCATGTAACTCCATTTGCCTGTTCTTAAAATATATTTCTACCTAACACCTTCCACCCTCTGTCTCAGCACTCCAACCTCCTCCTGACTGTTGGTTTTAACAGACCGATAGGAGTGCCTCATTTATGCGCCATTAGAGTCATTGCATAGCGAACTGTTGTCTTATTACTTGCATTTTCCTTTCTACAGTGCAAGCCTGTTATCACTGCCTTGAACATACTTCTATCGTATCTATTGCTTCATCTCTCAAGTTACAAAGCTTTTATTTTTGTAACTCTTAGGTTACAAAACTTCTATTTTGTAACTAATTCTGTCTTTGTAAATGCGAAATAGACTTTGGCGCATTATGTAGACCCCAAGGAGAACTATTTTCAAAAAAAAAACATTCACATCGCAAAAGAAAAAAATGCATCCAGGAGCAGTTTTCTAAAGCTGCAGTTTGTTGTTTGAAACATATTTTTCAGGGACTTGTGTGAAATTCTAGTTTCTCAGTACCCCACTTTCACGCAGTGAAGATAAAATTAATTGCACAAGGTGGCTGTTTCAAAATCTACACTTTGTTGCAATGACCTTTACCAAACCTTTGTGGAAACAATCCAAAAATAATATGTTAGATTTCTCGCTGGGGACATTATTGAGATGTTCAGTGCCCTTAGCGCTGATGCCTGGGGAGCACTGCGTGTGTTAATTAAGTAACTGCAAATTTGATGAAATACTGGAATTGGATAATTTCCGTTTCATCTTTCATGTAGTGGGTACCTTCTCTGTTATCTGCGGAAGTTGCCTCTTATTGATCTTTGCTGTGGCCCGCAGATGTTATCGTTTTTATTTTAATAATTGTGCTTTGCAAAGGGGTGGCCACAATTAGTTATCGTTCGACTGGCCTGCATGTGGTGTTGATGCAAATGAGACTCATGGAATAACAGAGCACAGAATGGGCCATTCAGTTTGCAGTACTTGCGTCAGCTTTTTGAAGGGTTTATTTAGTCCCATTCCTCTGTTGTTGATTTATAGTGCTCCAAGATGTTTTTGTGAAAGTGGCTGTCCAAACCCTTTTGTAAGCTATAACTGAATTTGTTCTTATTTCAGCAGAACACTCCAAATCATAGCAACTTACCACACGAAAAGATACTTTCCTCATTTCCCCTCTGTGTCTTTTACTGAATGCAAAGGAATTTTGACGCCTCTTGTACTGTCAAACCTATAACTGGAAACGGTGTTGTATTAGTTATTCCATCTTAATGTTCATCAATTTGATCCCTCTCTCCATTCCTGTGAATCTCCTCCAAATCTTGTCTCAGCCACAGTTGTCTTGATGGGCACATCAGTTTCAAGAGTATCATTTGATTAGTTGTACATATAGGTGAAATCTGTAGCCATCGATGTCTGTCAAGTAATATTTCACTCTATCTTCAAAAGCTACCTTAACTTTGGCCAGACACAATCCTAACCCACCACCCTAATGCTCCAGTTTGAGAAACTCATGTTGTGAAGGATATTCACAACATGAGAAATCCCTTCAGTGTTAGAGCATTCTGACTGGCTGTATCACCATCTAGTATTGGGGGGACTACTGCACAGGATCGAAGAAAGCTGCAGAGAGTTGTAAAATTAGCCAGCTTCATCATGGGTACTAGCCTCCGTAGCATCCAGGTCATCTTCAAGGAGCAGTGCCTCAGAAAGGTAGCATCTGTCATTAGGGACTTCCACCACCCAGGACATGCCCTCTTCTCATTGCTACCATCAGGAAGAAGGTACAGAACCCTAAAGGCATACACTGAGTAACTCAGGAACAGTTTCTTGTCCTCTGCAATCTGATTTCTGAATGGACATAGAACCCATGAACACTATATAATTGAAAATACACTTGGACTAAGATGTTGACTATCCTGTGCTATCACCAGTGAGATCACTAGTTGATCTGCCACCTGTCTTCAGGAGTTTTGGCCCGCTTATGATCAAGACTCCCTTCAGGTGGTGGGCCAGCAGTGCTAAAGCACCACCTCCCACTGGTGAGCTTAAAAACTTGACATCTGCCTCTATCAGAGTTGTTGGTCATTTCCATCCAACGGATAGTCTACTCTTCAGGTGTCTTTGCAACTACTGAAGGGTTTGAAAAAGATGGATACACTGTCCAACTATCTGCCCCTCTGGATGTACTCGGTCCACACTCATGATGATCCTGTCTCTGCTGCCTCAGCTACAGCCCTGCTGGTTGACTTGATCTCTCTTCTAGTGAAGCCAAGGTCACGCAGCCACTTCTGGAAGGTGAAGGCATTAAAGCCACAGCAACCTACTTTGAATGGATAGCGTGAGACCTTCCACCCTCTGTCTCTGCACTCTGATCTTAATTCTGTGTACTTGGTTAACTTGCGATCATGGGCTTCATCGATGTTGTCTTCCCAGGGGACTGTGAGTTCACCAATAACCACTTCTCTACTGGTGTCAGACCAGACGATTATATCTGGATGCAATGTGGTGAAAACTATTTGCTCCGGGAAACTGCCTTTCCCATCCAGGTCGGCCATGACACACCAACCATTGGCTGAAGAAAGTATGCTTGATCGTGGGCCTGTGCTGTACACCCTTGACATAGAGCCTTCTTTCACAAATGATATGCGATGTTCTGTGCAGCATGGGGCATGAGCTAAGTTGTGCTGCTGTACTCTTTGCTCAACCGCTTCTGTTACAACTTTGAGAACAAGTGTACATGCCGCAGGAAAGATTGACTCTGCATGCACTCAAAATATGTTGAAGTGTTCCCTTCTCACCACGAGCAGCACACCTGTCTGTCTCATCTTCATACCAGAGGTTGGCAGGTGTTAGGAGCAGATCGTACGCCGCTCTGCATAGAAAGTAAACGCAGAGCGGTTCCATCTGCCTCAGAACATTCCAAGATAGATGTCGTTGTTCAACACTTTCCCACCAGGTCCAAGCCCCTTGTTTGACCAGGCCAGCTGTTTTAGCTAACCTCTTCTCCTCTTCTACCTCTTGTATTTCTTGTGTTACAAGCTCATGGCAATCCTTACCTGTAGAAGATAACCACCACTTGTGCATTGTCCATCCAAGTCCTTGGCAGCCTAGCTGGGCAGCCCCAACTGTCTCCTTGTGCTTCAGTCTAGGCTCTGCCTGATCAACTGCTCCATGGGCTGACCACTTCCTGCCTGATCTCACATCCGGCTGGATTTTCTTGATGACAGGGTCTTTTGAGTCTCGAAGCATCAAGAATGATCCTACCTTGGCTACCTTGGCCTCTTCAACAAGGGATTGCACTGGGATGGTAAGCTTTGTCCAGCTACTGTGGATTGCAACATTGGCGAGGCTGCTCGGTACTCCAAGCCACTTCACATACTTGTTGGTCTTCCATTCCATTGCCTCAACATGCGACACTGCCACTTCATGAACAGTTAGTGGCCACATTATCTGTGGCATCAGTCCGTACTGCAAGCACCACAGCTTCAACATGCCAGGCAAGCCACACTTCTCGACAGACACCAGACCTTTGCTGATCTATTCTCCTGTCTCTTGAACCCTCTTGGTGTCTTTCAGCTCCTCTGAGGAAGTATATATATATATTTACTGCGATTCCCAGTTTTCTTTTTCTCTCTGTTACCATGTATTGCATTATATTACTGCTGCGGAGTTAGGAAATGTCACCACATATGCTGGTGATATTAAACCTAATCCTGATTGATTCTTTGTAGGTGAAAGGGACACCCATGCACGAATGAGATGGAGGTGATGGTCTACACTCAATGTGATATTAAACAGATTAGCTTTATTTGTCTCATATACATCTAAACATACAGTGAAATTTTGTTGTAGCTTATGGCAGCTCTATGGAACCTTAGTAAGACTACAATTGGAATATTGTGTTTGGTTATGGTTGTCCCATTATAGGAAGGATGTGGAAGCTTTAGAGAAGGTGCAGAGGACATTCACTAGGATGTTTCTTGGACTAGAGGGCATGTCTTATAAAGACAGGTTGCATGAGCTTGGGCTCTTTTTTGGAGCGAAGGAGGATAAGAATTTACTTGATAGAGGTGGACAAGATGATAAGAGGCATTGATCGAGTGGATAGCCAGAGACCTTTTCTCCCCCAAGGGTAGAAATGGCTAATACAAGGGGGCTTAATTTTAAGGTTATTGGAAGAAAGTATAGGGAGGATATCAGAGGTAAGTTCTTAACACAGAGAGCAGTGGGTGTATGAAATGCCCTGCCAGGGATAGTGGTAGAGGTCGATACATTAGGGGCATTTAAGAAACTTTTAGACAGATACATGAATGATAGAAAAATGGGGGGCTATTTAGGAGTGAAGGGTTAGATTGACCTTAAAGGATGTTAAAAAGTCAGCACTATGTTGTGGGCAGCAGGGCCTGTACTGTGCTGTAATGTTCTATGTTCTATGCTTCTCAGACCAACACAGACTGAGGATGTGCTGGGAGCAGCCCACAAATATCACCATGCTTCTGATGCTAACATAGTATGCCCACAATTTACTAAGCATAGCACCTGCGTCTTTGGAAAGTGGGAGGAAGCAGGAGCAGCTGGAGGAAACCCATGTGGTCGAGGGGAGTATGTACAGACTTCTTATAGACAGTGGTGGAAATTGAACTGTAATCACGATTGCTGGTGCTGTAAAATGTTACGCTAACTGTTGTGTCTGTGCACAACTACATATATATTAAAAGCATACATGTGAGAGATGTCTTTAACTGGTGTATTCCAGAGGGAAAGAACAATGTGCGTGCATGGACAACAGACCAATACGTAATGCCAAGAGGGAGGTCATTGCTCTAAAAGAAATTGATCCATACTGTACACTACACTTTCTCCCTCTTTAGATTAATGCTCCATAAAACTGTATATGTACAAAACATTCAATTTCCTTTTCATAAACCCAAATTCCAAATAAGCGTACTTTCACAATAACAAGCCATAACTAACTTCATAGTTCTGAAGGTTCAGTCTATTGGGTGGCACTATGGTTCTGTCGGGATAGGGCCTCTGAACCTGTAGAGAGGCATTCAGGTTTTTGGTAGGTGTCTTCTCTAAGACAACGTTCTTGGTTTCTGGTGTCACATTGCTGTTAGTGATAACATCACTGACAGATAAGTCCGGTGACTGTAATGTGTCCGTCTTATTAGAGGCAATCAACTCAAGTGTGTTCTTTGGTTGTCTGATCTCCAACCTCCACTGTGTGCATTGGTGGTCCAGTTCTTGTAACTATCCTACCGGTGGACCACTTGTCTTCTCGATAATCAGGCACTAGGACTTCCTGTCCAATCTCGAAGCTCCTTGCAGTTTCACTTGGCAACTGATTGCTTATTCTGTACTTACTTCCATAGATCTGGTTTCAGGAGGTCTATGCAAGATCTCAGATTCCTGTTCATGAACAGCGTTGCAAGAGTTTGATTTGTCGTCAGCTAAAAAAGGAGGTTGTTCACCTTGTGTTGTAGAGAAATGTCCTCCTTGTCCATCACTTTAATGGACTTCTTGAAGGTTTAGGTAAACCTTTCAGCTAACCCATTTCTTGCTGGGTGGTGAGGAGCCGACTTGAAATGTCTGATGCCATTGTTTTTCATTAACAGTTGGAATTCTCTGACATGCATTGTGGTCTGTTGTCACTCACAATATGTTCTAGTAACCCATTTCTGGTGGTCAGAGTGGAAAAAGTCTTTGCTGACATTGTTGACTTTATCAGTATAACCTCTGGCTTCTTCGAATGAGCATTCACAGCAATCAGAAACATGGAGTCTATGAATGACCCAGCAAAATCTCTTTGCCATGGTGATGATAGCCACTCCCATGAGTATAACCGTGACTGTGAGGGTACATTTTGTCCTTTTTTGGCATCCCGAACAGCTTTTGACAAAATCTTCATTCTGCTTATCTACTCTTGGCCACCACACGTAGCTCTGGGTGACACTCTTCATCTTGACTGTATTGAGGTGTCCCTGAAGCAGATTTTCTAATACTCTGCTGTGCAGTTTAGAGGGAACCTCAACTCGAGATCCACACATCAGTGTTTTTTGACATGCCGACAGTTGGACTTGTCTTGCTGAGAACTCTGGAAACATGGGGTTGCCATGAGCTGTCCATCATGGTGATTTCATAGACCTTTGACAATGTTGGGTCGTTCCTTGTTTCCCTTTGTATTTCAGAATTTGTTACTGGCAGCTGGACCACCAATGCAGTGTGGAAAACTTCTGCTGGATCACAGTATGAAGACTATTCTTCTTCAGTTGCCAGTAGTGGAAGACGTGACAAGCCACAGAGTTGCTGTGTTGTTTGGTACCACTGAGCTCCATGTCATAAGAGGGGCTCCAATAATAGTGCCCAATATTGTAACTGCATAGCAGTCATCACTGGAATTCTCTTTCTGGGATTGAAATTGGACACAAGGGGCTGGTGATCTGTCACTAGCGTGAACTTTTGTCCGTAGAGGTAGTGGTGGAACTTCCTTATTCCCCATACTAGACTTGGGGCCTCTGGGCCGATCTGTGCATAGTTACGCTCTGCGCTTGTCAGTGATCTTGAAGCAAAAGCGTTCAGGCTTTCAGATCCATCTTTCAGAATGTGTGAGAAAATGGTTCCAATGCCAAAAGTGGATGCATCGCATGCCAATCTGATGGGCAGAGATGGGTCATAATGAGTGAGCAGTTCATTGGATATTATTAGCTTCTTTGTTTCCTTGAATGTCTTTTCACATTTTTCTGACCATTCCCACTTTGTTCTTGTCTGTAACAGTGTGTTCAATGGATGTAGCACTAGCAATGTTTGGGAGAAACCAGTGGTAGTATTTCACAAGGCTTCAGTATGACCTGAGGGGGCACATTTTCTGGTTTGGGTGCCTGTAGAATTGCTTCAGACTTTTCTTGTGACTCATGTAAGCCATGCTTGTCAATATCGTGTCCACAAAATGAGATTTCATTCTTGAAAAACACACATTTCTCCATCTTTGCGCACAGATCATACCCACTCAGCCTAGTAAGCACTTTATTGAGGTTCGGGAGGTGTTCTACATCATTTTTGCCAGTCGCGATGACGTCATCAAGGTAACATTATGTACTTGGGTTATTTTGGAGCCCTTGATCCATTGCTCTTTGCCAAATCGCTGGAGCTGATGCGATGCCAAAAACGAGATGACTATACTGGAACAGTCCCTTGCGAGTGTTGACTGTGAAGAATTTCCTGCTTGAATCCTCAATCTCCACTTGCAGATGGGCTTGTGACAGGTCAATCTTTGTAAACCTCTCCCCATTTGCCAATGATGCAAAAATGTCTTCTCTTCATGGCAGAAGATACTGTACAGTTTACAGCACTGGGTTGATGCTCACCTTGAAAATCCCCATATATGCAAATAGTTTCGGCCTTTTGTTTGTTGATCACCGGAACAATGGGCATGGCCCAATCACACCACCCAGCCTTGGAGAGAATTCCAGATGCCTCCAAGTTCTGCAGCCACTTTAGGATGTAGTTCATAAGGTACTGGACACGCTCCTTGGTGTTGCTGCTTCATCCAGTTCAATTCTGGCCTTCGTGCCTTTGAGTTTACCAATACCCTTCTCAAATACCTTCTCATTAGCATTAAGTAGCTGTGCCAGTCTCTGATTTGTGCTACCATCTGGGCTGTTGTTGCCTGTTGCTGTCACACTGAGAGCTTTGACTGAGTGCCAGTCTAGTTGGATTTTTCTCAACCATTCATGTCCGAAAAACGCTGGCTCTCTACTTTTCAATACATAAAGCTCTAACTGTTATGTTTGGCCTCCATACATCACATTTATTTTTAGTTTGCCTTTGGGAGACACTTTTTCACCTGTGTAGATCTTCTCTAATGGTATTTTAGAAACAGTCTGTTGCAGTCAGCCTCTGGAATTGTAGACAAAGCTGACCCTGCATCCAGCTCCATTTTCAGTTTTAAGTCAGACACATCTATTTGGATCCATATTATATTGTGATCTGCTTCAGTAATACTATGCCATTCCAGGCATGACAGTTCACCTTTGCCAGACTCTATGTTGTCTGATTCCGTTTTACATTTGGTAGCTTTATGCATTTGCTTAGCTTTGTGTTGTGTTTTTTGTCTGCCTTGCACACACTCTCTTGTCTGTGATACTTTCCACAGACTTCTTCTTTAAACCAACAGTCATTTGTATCATGGGAAGATTTGTCATGTCGATAACATTTTAAGCTTTTTACACCATTCAGGGACATTTGTGCATTTCACAATCTAACCCTCTTTTTCTGTAGTTTTGCTGCATCCTTTGCTACAGTCTCTAACAATATTGCAATGGTCAATGCCTGTTCTAAGGTTAGGTCTCTTTCTGCCAGTAGCCTCATTTGAGTGCTTCGACTGCGCATGCTCATACAAGCCTATCCTTTAATGCATCAGTAAGTCCATCTCTAAAGCCACAGTACTGGGAATTTTGTGCACTTCTGCAATGTATTCAGAAAGGCTTTCATCTTTTGACTGGTCTGTTTTCTAAAATCTATATCTCTCAGCTATTACCAGTGTTTTAGGGCTCAAGTGATTTTGTAAAATTGTAACAATTTCGTTGAATGTCTTGCTTGCTGGTTTTGCAGGGTTTACTAAGTTGCGTGAGAGACTGTATGTTCTTGGGTTCTTAAGCTGAGAAGTGTAGGGGCTATCTTTTGCTCCTCCACGTTGTTCATGTTACAATACAGTTCGACACTCTCTCTGCCTTCATTAGCACTATCAAATCTGTTAACTTCCCAAACCGAAGCCATCGTCTCATTATTTTCACTTTAAATTCAGTGTCTTTCACTGTTACTATGCACTGTACTCCCACATTCCTTTGTTTGTGTCTGAGACGGCCTTCTCATGCTGTTTTGTCCTGTAACGGAAGTTGGTGCAGTTGGTGATTCTGTTACATTTATGTTTGTACTCACTGCCAATTTTGTTGTGTCTGTGGACAACTAGATTGTATATCAAATTAAAAGCAGGCAAATAAGGGATGCTTCAACTGGTGTATTTACATTCCAACTAGTGAGAGAGCATGATGTGCATGCATAGGCAACAGTGCATACGCAAACAACAGATCAAAATGTAGTGCTAAGTGGGGGGAGTCTTTGCTCTAAAAGAAATATATCCATACATAACACTACCACGCCACCCTCAAGTTACTCCAATAATGATATCCATCCATCCTCCCATCCAATCCTTTCAACAATTGTCATGTGCTGAAGATTATACAATAAGTTACCTCATATACTTTCCATCATTTCAGAACTCATGGTAGACGGACAAGTTTGGATTGTGCCAGCAGAATCATCAGTCAGGAAATTTAGGGAACAGAAGATCTTGAAGTTTTTGTTTTAAGACCACAGTTTAGGGGATATTCTAACTGTTAACATCTTTCCTTGTGATAAATCCACTTGATACAAATATAAACTAGAGGAACAGCATCTTGGATTCTTCCTGGGTATGCAAAGGGGTACGGAAACCTTAGGTTCCACACCACCAGGTTCAAGAACAGCTATTACCCTTCAACCATCAGGTTCTTGAGCCAGTGTGGATAACTTCAGGGAACTGGGAACTTGTAATCCCAGAATCTCTTTTTACATTGATGCACTTGATGTCCTGCGATTTACTCTATACTTTCCTCTTACATCTGACCTTCCTAACTGCAGCACCTTACATTTTTTGGGATTAAGCTTCATCTGCCACTGATTCTTGTTGGACACCACCAGTCATGGGACGCCAGTCAGAATAACAACCCTCCACCACTACCCTCTGACTTCTACAGGCAACTAATCTACCAAATCTCCATGGAGACCATGTACTTTAATCCGCTAGATCAACCTACCATGGCAGCTTTACTCATGTCAGTCATCTCCATTAACTCCTCAAAAGACTCAAGGTAGTTTGTCAGGCAAGACCTGTCCTGTACATAGTCATACTGACTATCTCTAATAAGTTGATGTTTACCAGTTGCTGGTATACTCCATCTATAAGAATCTTCTCTAATAATTTCCTTACCCTTGATGCAAGTCACACTGGCCTATAATTTCTTGTTCTGTTTCTGTGGCCTTTTTTAAATAGAGGAACAACTATGGGCAACAAAGTTCATCTGTCCAAGTTGTTCATTGCCAATGTTAAGCCATTGCACTTTCCCTTGTGCATTTCAAGTCTGTTTGGAGACACTGGAATCTTGGAGGTGGGTGAGTGGTGCCCATAACTAGTGACTATGGATGTCAAAACCTTGACTGGTGGCAAAGAGGTGGCTATGTGGAGATCAGAGCATTGAGTAAGGAAGAGCCCATAAAAGGAAAAGCCCTTCCCAGCATTGTGCACATTTAAATGGAGCTCTGCAGCACAAAAAAACTAGCATCCATTACGGAGGATACCCACCATCTAGACCATACTCTTAACTCACTAATACAATCAGGCAGGTGGTACACACCATTCATAGGTACAGACCCTTAGGTCCCGCACCATTAGGTTTAGCAAAAGTTATTGCCTCTCAACCATCAGGCTCCTGAACCGGTGCGATAAATTCACTCATCACATCTTGGAACTGATTCCACAACCTAAAGCTCACTTTCAAGGACTCTTCAGTATTATTAGCTTTTTATTTGCAATATTTGTCTTCTTTTGCACATCAGTTGTTTGTATTTGTTTACGTATAATATTTTGTTAATTCTTTTGTGTTTATTTTTCTTAAATACCTGCAAGAAAATGAATCTTGGGGTAGAACATGCGGTAACATATACATACTTTGATAATACATTTTACTTTGATTTTCAGTGCCTGAAGATCAGGGCCTTCTCAGGAACTGCAGACAGATGCCTTGAGATGATGATCAGAGGCTTTTGGGTGAGGGCTGGGTAGCTTGGGTACCGTGATTGGAACCTGCCAAGTCATCGAGATGATGGTGAGGCAATGCTTTTGGGAATTTCTCCAAAAATTTGAATTGAGATCAAAAGTACCTGAATGAAGTTTTGGAGAGGTACATATCAACCTGGAAATGGTCACATTGTATTTTAGAAAAAAGGAGAGTTTTGTATTCAGCTTCCTATATTTTTGTTTTCGTGCTAACTCATGTTGCTCAGGAGACAAAAACAACATAAGAATCAAGATTAGCTTTATTTGTCACATGTACATCAAACAAAACATTGACATATGCAGTGAAATGCATCATTTGTGTCCATGGCCAGCACGGTCCAAATATGTGCTGGAGGCAGCCTGTAATTGATGTCATGTTTCCAGTGCCAAGATAACATGCCCTCCATTTATTAATCCTAACTCATACTTCTTCTGGAATGTGGTAGAAAACTAGAGAGCCCAGAGGAAACCCTAGTGGACAAGCAGAAGTTGTAGAGTGCTAGAGATTAAACCCCGATCTTCCAGCTGGTGCTGTAAAGCAAAATGCTACCCAGGATTCAAATCCCACAATGATTTCTAGTAGACAGAGATAACGACAGCAGCAAACCATCTACTGGAAGAACTCTGGGTCAAGTAGCTTCCATAGGAAGAATGGAATTGTCAATGTTTCAGGTCGAAACCCTACATCGGAGGTTTCAACTCGAAACATTGACAATTCCTGCTACATTTGCTGACTTCTGCTAGCAGCTTATTGCTAAAGACTGCAGCATCCTTGGTCTCTTATGTCTCCAGAGATAAAGAAAGTTGGTTTCATATGACATTTTTGGAGGGTTCATGTGTTTTGATGCAAGGGCTGTCACTCCTAGCTGGAGAATCCAATTCCAGTGTTTGGGATAAGAAGTGAAATATTGAAGATTGTTAAGAGAGAATTGTTCATTTGGATGGTTATAGATCCACTATTTTCCATTCCAAGGGGTCTGTTCACACAGTTGTTGAAAACACATTCATAGAACTGTACCATGAATAACCTGGCCCTTCGGCCCACTGAGCCTGTGCTGACCATCAAGCACCCATTTTCAATAATCTCAGACTAATCCCACTTTATTCTCACAATTTCCTGCCACACTAGAGGCAATTTATAAAAGACAATTCTCCTCACATATTTGGGGTGGGGGGAGGTGGGAGCATCCAGAGGAAATCCACGGGATCACAAGCAGAACATGCAAACCCCACACAGACAGCACTTGAGGTCAAACTTGGACCTGGGTCACTGGAGCTGTGAGCCACCTCTGAAGGTGCTGGAGGCTGCGATTAGGTAGGACAGGGAGTTTTAGATCCTTATATTTTATAGCTGAAAAAGACACTCTGAGTTGTACACCTCCTTCTTGCTCTGATATCTGATGTTATTACACCATATTGTCTCCGTGTCAACAGGAGGAAAGATACCAGAACTTTAGATTGCCAGTGGTATTTATATATGTACGAAGAGCAATGTGACAGAATGCAAGTAGACAGGGATGATTAAATTGGATATGAGAATCTTGATATACTGTATGAAACATTAATCTGAGGACTGTACTCTCAGAAGAGCAGAATTACTTGAATCCAAATTAATATTCAGACCAATAATTTTCCTCCAGAAATATCACAAAAATGATTAGCTCAGTCATTAATCATTTTGATTTTTTTTTTGGAGTGTTTCTGTCCAATCCAAGCAGCCCCACCCCCAACTCTTTCCTCCTAACTTGCGACAATTTTCATCCAATTCTGTTTCAATCGTCACAAATAAATTTGTACTCATTGTGATTTTTCTAGTAACCTCATGCAAATTATATCTCACTTAAAAAAAAATTCTGTTCATTACCCCCAGACTGTGTGAACTTGAATACGGCACAGTGGCGTAATGGTTAGCACAATTGCATTACAGCACCAGTGTCCATTGATTAGGTTTCGATTCTCGCTGCTGTCAGTAAGGAGTTTGTACGTTCTCACCCATGACCAGGGTCTTTCGGTTTCCCCCCACGTTCCCAAGGCGCAAAGTTATGGTTAGTGAGTTGTGGGCACTTTACGTTGGTCCTAGAAGTGTGCAACACTTGTCAGGTTGCTCAGCACATTCATTTGACTTCACTTGATGCAAACAATGCACTTCACTGTGTATTTTGAAGTCTTTGTGTACATTTGACAAATAAAACTGATCTTTATGGGATATGGTTAGCGAAATGCTGTTACAGTCCCAATGACCTGGGCTCAGCAGCAGCCGCTGCCTGTAAGGAGTTTGTACTTTCTCCTCATGACCACATAGGTTTTCTCCAGGTGCTCCAGTTTCCACCCACCATTCCAAAGATGTGTAGGTTAGGATGCTAATTTATTTCAATTGGTTACATGGGTGTAATTGGTTAGCGTGGGCTTGCTGGGCTGGAAGGGTCTGTATTGTGGTGTATTTCCAAATAATTTTTTTAAAAAATCACTGTAATCCTGTCCCTCCTGCTCTTGACTTCACCAAGAATTAATTTGTTATGTTTTGTAACTTCAAAGCATTAAACTAATTCAAAGAAAGACACATGAGTCTGGGAATGCGGGTCTAACTTTGTGTTTACTTTATACAATGAATTATTTAAATGAACAAGAATGCTTAATCAACCAATATGTATACAAGATTACCCAGATTGTTCCTTTCCGCACATTGTGGCACATGTGCACAGCAGCCTTGCTGTTTCTGTAGCATATTTGTCTGTTTTTTTACAAGGCCGAGTTGCTAACTCAGTTCTCAGCCCAGCAAGGATGGAAAGCATGCCAGGAGCCAGCTGGATTCGAACCCAGGACCCCTCACCTCGAAGTCTGGTGCCGATGCCACTACACAACTGGCCAGCTACTCAAATATTACTTACCTATTATATACACAATAGAAGTTAAGAGCAGGAGGCACATTGCTTTACTTTCCTGACTAAGCTAACCACACTGAAGGCTAACATGAGTTTAAAGCAGATGTGTGGGACAAGATTTTCACACTGATTGGTACATTAATGGTACAGAGAGGCCATTAGGCTTCTGAACTCCCTGCCACATTGTATTTGAAGTGTCACTGGTTAATCTGTTCCGTGCCTTACAATATTTAATACTAATGCACTTTAATTTGTTACTTATGTGTGATTCATCTGTAGATTTAATTTGTACCTTCATAAGTTATCGTGTGTTATGTATACTACTGTGCTTTATACCCAGGTTGAGAGAAACGTTCTCATTTCTATATATATTATATGATTATATATGTTATATACATGTATATAGCTAAATGACAATAAACTTGACTTGAGTTCACTTGACATGCATGGAATAGGCTGCCCAGGACAGGTTCAAGCAGATATGATAGTGGTGGTTAAGAGGCTTTTAAGTAGGCTTGAAAATCCAGGGAATGCAGAGGTATCGATAATTTGCAAGCAAAAGGAGGTAGCTTAATTTGAAATCTAGTTCTGCAGAGACCTCATGAGTCAAAGGGCTTGTCCCTGTGCTGTACTGTTCTATGTTCTGTAAAACACAATGCACTGTTGTTCATAAATAAAGATGAGCTTATGTGTAACATGTACAGTGCCTATAAAAAGTATTCACCCCCCCCCCCCCCCGGATGTTTTCATGTTTTATTTTTTGCTGCATTGAATCACCATGGATTTAATTTGGCTTTTTTTTGACACTGATCAACAGAAAAATCCTCTTTTGTGCCACACTGAAAGCAGATCTCCAAAAGTGATCTAAATTAATTACAAATATAAAACAAAAATAATTGATTGCATAACATGACGCACCAACTCATCACTGGTGCAGTCGATTAGTTTTAGAAGTCACATTATTAGTTAAATGAAGATCACCTGTGTGCAGTTGAGGTGTTTCAATTGATTGTAGTAAAAATTCACCTGTATCTGGAAGGTCAAACTGCTGGTGAGTCAGTATCCTGGTGAAAACTACACCATGAAGATGAAAGAACACTCCAAGTAACTCTGTGAAAAGGTTATTGAAAAGTACAAATCAAGAGATGGATAGAAGAAAATTTCCAAGACACTGATTTTCGCTTGGAGTACAGTTAAATCAATCATCCAGAAATGGAAAGAATATGCACAGCTGTAAATCTGCCTAGAACAGGCTGTCCTTAAAAACTGAGTGACCGTGTAAGAAGGGGACAAGTGAGGGAGCCACCAAGAGACCGATGACAGCTCTGGAAGAGTTACAACCTTCAGTGGCTGAGATGGGAGAGACTGCACAAACAACAACTGTTGCCTGGGTGCTTCACCAGTTGCAGCTTTATGGGAGAGTGAAAGAGAAAGCCACTGTAGAAAAAAAAAACTCACAAATTCTCGGCTAGAGTTTGCCAAAAGTCATGTGGAAGATGTGGAAGTCATTTGGAAGAAGGTTCGATGGTCTGATGAAACCAAAATTGAGCTTACTGGCCATTAGACTAAATGCCAAACATCGCACATCATCAAAAACACGCCATCCCACTGTGAAGCACGGTGGTGGCTGCATCATACTGTGGGGATGCTTCACTGCAGCAGGCTCTGCAAGACCTGAGAAGGAAGAGGGTAAAATGAATGCAGCAAAATACGGGGAAATCCTGGAGGAAAACCTGATGTAGTCTGCAAGAGAACTGCGACTTGGGAGATTTGTTTTCCAGAAAGACAATGACCCCAAGCATGAAGCCAAATCTACACAGGAAATGTTTAAAAACAACAAAGTTAATGTCCTGGAGGGGCCAAGTCAAAGTTCAGACCTCAGTCCAATTGAGAATTTGTGGCTGGACTTTTTTTTTTGTAATTTTTTTTATTGAAGTTCATCATCAAACAAACATTTCCATAAGATGTACTTCAGACATTGTACATATATATCATATAATCATATATATCACAAATCTCCACAAAGTATTTATCTGAGGTATACACTTACAGAAAAGAGTGGAAAGAAGAAACAAGTAGAAGGAAAGAACTATGTACAAGTAGGGAGTGATTTTTTTTTTACAACAGATTCATTGATTTGTGAGAATAAAATCAGGCCCATGAGGCATTATGTAGTTAAACCATTTTTCCCAGTATGAATCAAATTGTTCCAGCTTATGGTTAACAGGTGCTGTTAACTTCTTCATTTTGTAAATGTCCATTGTAATTTCCAAAGGATTTTCACTCATGATCCCCATGCAACCTGACAGAGCTTGAGCGGTTTTGTAAAGAAGAATGAGGAAAAATTGCAATGTCCAGATGTGATAGACACATAGCCACACAGACTCAAGGCTGTAATTGCTGCCAAAGGTGCATCTACTAAATACTGACTTGAAGGAGTGAATACTTATGCAATCAATTATTTTGTGTTTTATATTTATAATTAATTTAGATCACTTTGAAAGGTGAGAGTAAGCGTTCGGCATGGACTAGAAGGGCTGAGATGGCCTGTTTCCGTGCTGTAGTTGTTATATGGTTTCTGGTTACTTTGTAGAGATCTGTTTTCACTTTGACACAAAAGAATCCTTTTTTGTTAATCAGTGTCAAAAAAGCCAAATTAAATCTGCTGTGATTCAATGTTGTAAAACAATAACACATCAAAACTTCCAAGGTGGCTGAATACTTTTTATAGGCACTGTACATCAAAACATATGGTTAAATGTGTTGTTTGTATCAAATCAAATCTGCAAAAATTGTGCTGGGGCATCCTGCAAGTATCGCTGTGCTTTCGACACCAACGTAGAATGCCCACAGCTTTCTAACCCTAGGCCTAAACACGTGTCTTTGGAATGTGGGAAGAAACTGGAGCATCTGGAGGGAATCCATGCAGTCATGGGGAGGACGTACAAACTCCTCACAGACAGTGGCAGGAATTGAACCCTGATCTGGTGATTGCTTTTGCTGTAAAGCCATTGAGCTCAGCGCTATGCTACCGTGTTGCCCCCAAGGCTTGATGATCTCAATAAGGGTTCAGGTGCAACATTTCTGAGCATCACGACGACAAAAGTAATATACCTTGAACACTATTTGTCTCTTAGGTTGGGAGGTTAGAACAAATTACCTTGCCCAGTCAGAAATATCATGTCCTGCAGTGTTGGAATAGCAAAAGTCTTACTTCAGAAAGTACATGTCCTACAGCAAGAAGACACTGTGATTAACTAATGGAGTGTGTTGCTTTAATAACCTCTATCTAACATGCTTCCAACATACTCTGCTTGAGGGGGAACAACAGTTGATTCTCTCATCTATCCTGTAAGTAAAGTCCTTCACCCTGAAGACACTCTGATAAAGTTTATCCGTTCCTGCTTCAGGACCTTCTCAACCTTCCAGAAGTATTGTGGAATATGCTAGTTAAAACCTAAGCACTGTTTTTGCTTCCCTTTTTTTTTAAAATGAATTTGCATAAATGAGAATATAATTGGCAAGTAACTATAATACAGGGAATGTGAGTTTTTTTCTCAACTATCCGAGGATTCTCATTAATTAAATGCTTGACCTTCTTCCTGACTATATCAACAACAAATTCTTCATGTCTGCCTATTGTAAATGAATATGAACTAGAGTCAGTTAGTTTGACGATTATAACCTCTTTGTTTGTAAGTTTCCACCATCTTTTCCCCATGGTGAAACCAAGAAAGCATAACTTTAAGCTGATAGAAAAGTATGGAGGGGGATGTCAGAGGTAGGTTGTTTACACGGAGAGTGGTATCTATTTGCAACGCACTGGTAAAAGTAGATACGTTAAGGATGTTTAAGAGACTCTTCGGCACATGGATGTGAGTGGGAGGGAAGAGTTGAACTGAGCTTGGAGTAGATTAAGGGTCAGGGTCAGCACAACATTGTGGGCTGAAGGGCCTGTACTGTGCGGTACTGTTTTATGTTCTATAATTTTAAAGTTTTGTGAATCTTAACCATGGATGGCTCTGTTTACTTGCTTCTTGTCAGTCACTGGAATAATTTGGATGACTGGGATAATGATTCCTGCGGTTAAGTAAGCTGCGATTTCACCTCCAAGAGATTGCAATGAAACAGGAACAGTTAGGACTACTGTACAAGTCAAGTTTATTGTCATTTAACTATGTACTATTGTCATTTGACTGTTAAATGAGGCAACGTTTCTCTGGACCAGGGTGTAAAGCACAGCAGTACATACAACACACATAATAATTTAGGAAAGTAAGGATAAGATCTGCAGATGAATTAATCATAAATAAGCAAAGTGTGTAAGTTAACTATTGAAAGGTATGGAACAGATTAATCAGTGACTCTTTGAGTGTGATATGGTCAGGAGTCCAGAGGCCTGAGGGACGAAATTGCTTCCAATCCTGTCCACTCCTGCTTTCAAGTATAGGAGTCTCGTGTCTGGTGGTAGAAAGTCAAAGGGGATGCTGGATGAACGGATGGGATCCTTGATAATACTGAGAGCCCTGTGTATGCAGTGCTTCCCGATGTCCCCGATGGATGGTAGGGAGACCACTATAATCCTCTCAGCCGTTCTCATAGTTCTTTGTAGGGACTTCCAGTCTGATGCTTGGCTGTTCAGAGGTGCAGCTTGTTAGTGCGCTCTCAATGCTGCTCCTGTAAAATTCAGTTAAAACGGGTTTTACCATTGAGAGCTTACATTCAAACACAGATCCAGATTACTGATGAAGGGATTATATGTGAATACCCCATGAAAATGGATAATGAAGTGAAGGATTAGAGATGAGTTAGATATATTTCTGCTTCAATGAATCAGAACCATTCTTTGAAAAAGTCATCTTTCTTTTCCTAAACTGTAAACAGGCAGAAGTTTTCCCATGTTGGAAAAGTGGTCCAGGTCCTAAGGATTAGTTTTAAAATCTGGATCTTTTTTCCCCAATGGTAAGAAGTTATGGCAAATGTGGTGTGGCCTCTTCAGAGAAGACAAGAAATGCTGCAGATGCTGGAAATCCAAAGTAATGCTTACAAAATGCTGTAGAAACTCAGCAGGTCAGGTAGCATTGATGGAGACGAATAAGGAGTCTACGTTTTGGGCCCAGACCCTTCAGCCAGTCCTGACGAAGGGTGTCAGCCCGAAACCTCGGCTCTTTATTCCTCTCTATAGGTACTGCCTGACCTGCTGAGTTCATTCAATGTTATGTGTACAGAATTCTTCAGATTCCTAGCTTTTCCAGGTAACATGTTAAACAACACATCAGGGATCCAGTTGTTATATGTACTCAGATTTTGCAGTTGCATTGAAGGGAAAACTGTCAGTGTTTTCCATCTTTCTACTGTGAAACCAATGGACATTTTTGGGGAATGTACTTTTAAGACATTTAAGGGATATTTAAAAGACTTAGGTCGGCACACAGTTGTATAGATGAATAGATAGACGCATAGGTACTTCCTGTATCTAATGAAGTGGTCACTGAGTGTATGTTCATGGTCTTCTGCTGCTGTGGCCCATCGATTTCAAGTTTGAACTGATTCAGAGATGCTCTTCTGTACACCTCTGTTGTAATGCATGGTTATTTGAATTATTGTCAACTTCCTGTCAGCTTGAACCAGTCCAGCCATTCTCCACTGCCCTCTCTCATTAACAAGACATTTTTGGCCACAGAATTGCCACTCACTGTATGTTTTTTTTTAAACCATTCTCTGTAGACCCTAGAGACTGTTGTGTGCAAAAATCCCAGAAGATCAGCAATTTCTGAAACAGATAGATGCTTTATTAATCCCAAAGGAAATTACAGTATCACAGTAACATTACAAGTGCCCAGATACTGGAAGAGAAGTAAGAATGAATAAAAGAAGAAGTTACCTCAAACAGTCTAACGGGGGGGGGGGGGGGGGGGTTCATCACTTCCCTGGTTATAGGTTGACTCATTATAGAGCCTCATGGCTGATGGTAACAATGACCTCATAGCACTCTTTGGAGCAGTGCAGTTGTCTTAGTCCATTACTAAAAGTACTTCTCTGTTCAGCCAAGGTGGCAAACAGGGGGTGAGAAGCATTGTCTAGAATTTTCTATAGGGTCCTTTGTTCTTCCATAGCCTCCAGTGTGTCCAGTTTGACTCAATTACTCAAATCATCCCATTTGGCAGCAACAATCATTCCACAGTCAAAGTCACTTAGTTCACATTTTTTATAGTTTATTTTATTTAGAAATACACCGTGAAACCTGCCATTCTGGCTCAATGAGCAACCCACCTATTTAATCCTAGCTTAATCACAGGGTAACACACAATGACCAACCTATTAACCAGTATGTCTTTGGACTGCGGGAGAAAACCAGAGCACTCTGAGGAAATCCACGCTACTATTTCTTCCCATGTTGATGTTTGGTCTGAATAACAACTGAATCTCTTGACCATGTCTGCATGCTTTTATGTATTAACCTGCTGCCATGTGATTGGCTGATTAGATATTTACATTAATAAACAGGTGTACAGAATAAGGTGCACATAGGTTGCTGCTTATTCCAAAAATATAAGGTAATTTTTCTACATTTCAGCTGCATTCAACCTGATAGACAGAATATTTTCAAAGTGTATTTTGTATTGCGTCATTTAGAATCATCTTCCCTGTGGAGTTCATTACACAGTTAAAAGCTTTGTCTGCTAATAACATACATTATGCTTTACATTATTCTTCAGTATGAATAAGTTGAAATGAAAATTTGTTTTGATGCTCCTGTACAGGTTTGCCTCGGGAACCACCAATGTCAGTAATATTTCAGTGGTAGAGTGGGGTTATATTCAGCTTGTCTAGTTCTGACTGAGATGTACTTGCTAAAAAACAGATTTCACGAGTGCCGAGGCTTTTCATTGCTTGTGTCCTGACACTGCAGCAAAGAGCTCATAAAATGTCCTCAGCAACTAACAGCAATTAAGCACAATTATGGCAAATACCCTAGAATTTGTAGCTACCCGCACTTGTATACATGTAATTAACTGCACTGTAAAAAAAACTTCACTTTCTCTTCTAAACATCAAACTCTACTTGCTGAATCATGGACTGCTAAAGGCTTTTAGCCAGTAACATGGTAATGGATGGAGGGAGATTTTGCATCATTAAGGTTGGACATTCGTCCATCTGTGATTTTTAACTGGTTGGCTAATGCATTCGAGTGAACAATTTTAGATTATAGTTTTAATTCAAGTAAGTTAATGACCTCATTATAAAAGCAAGCAAAGGGATTTCAACAGAACACTTTAAGGCATTTATTTAATAATGATGTAGAGTATAAAGGGATTTTTGTTTAGAATGGATGCTGCACACATCCCATTAAGTACAGTCTAGGGCCTAAAACTGTTTTTATCTTATTACTGCTGATTTCAGAGCCAGTATTAATGTTCTACCTGTTAAGTGATGCTTTCAGGTAAATTTTCACCTTGCCTTTTGAGGATTGTAGTGTCAGACCCCAATTACAGAAAATGCACATTTTCCATTTTCACTTAGATACAAATTGACTTTAGTGACTATGATGGGGGCATACAAAAGCCTTAGGCACATATATATAGCTTTGGCCTAAGACTTCGGCATAGTACTGTATTTGTCAATGTGGAATGAAGAGTGAGTTTGTAAATCTGGTGGGTGCAAAGGCCGATGACAAAGCATGGAGCACTGCGGGTTGGGTGGCAGAGAAAGAGTGCCAGGAGCAGAGGTGGCATGGGTACAAAGACACTCAGCCCTGAGGCAGCAGGCAAGGTCAATAGATTCCAAACAATTGGTTTATTGATCAATACTGAGTATCTCTCTGGTACTTCCCACTCCCTCCCCTCTTCCCTACCATGATTCCTCTCTCCCTGCCCCCTTACCTTTCTCAGACTTCAAAAGAAACCCATATCAGAATCAGGTTTATCTCACTCACATTAGTCATGAAAATTGTTTTTTTTCTTGCAGCAGCAGTACGGTGCAATACAAAAAATTACTACAGTACTATGCAAAAGTCTCAGGCACCCTAGCTATATATATATGTCCTTAAGACTTCTCTGAATCTTTTGATAAGTGAGCGGTGCTGGTGTATTTTAAAATCTGACCTAAAGTTTAATTCTTTGGAACTAAAGATAATCACAAGCGGCTGCGGATGCTGGAAATCTTGAATTGTTCACTTAACCAAACCTAAGAGTAAGAAAACAGAGGTAGCAGACACGTGGTTCCCCATGATTCCCAACCACATCCCATTCTGTCCTGATCAAACCTTGTTATTGAGTGGCACATACGAAACGCTGGGAACTCAACACGTCAGCTCATTCCTATGGAGGGGATTAAACAGTTGACGTTTCAGAATGAGACCCTTCATCAGGACTGGAAAGGACGGGACAGAAGCTAGAATAAGAAGTTGGGGATGAAAGGGGTTGGAGTACAAGCTGGCAGGTGATAGGTGTGACCAGGTGAGGAGGAAGGTGGGTGGGTTAGTGAGGGGGAATGAAGTAAGACGCTGGAAGAGGTAAGGGGCTGAAGAAGGAATCTGACAGGAGAGGGGAGCGGAACATGGCAGAAGGGAAGAAGAAGAAGAGGAACTAGAGGGAAATGATGGGCTGGTGAGGAGAGAAAGTGTGAGAGGGTAACCCAGAAGAGAGAATGGAAAAGGAAGGAAGGAGAGAAATTACTGGAAGCTGGAGAAATCAATATTCATGCCATCAATTTGTAGGCTACCCAGATGGAATATGAGGACATTGCTCTTCCAGCCTGAGTCTGGTTTCCAGTTTTGGGCTAATCAGATTGTGATAAATCCCTATTGATACCTGATACCCATTATACTTCCCACAAGAATTTAGTAATACCCAAGGATTAAAAAAGGCCATTAAACTCACTGGAATTTTGTCCTCTAATGCTCTGAGGAATCATAACTACATTAGATTAAATACAGCATGCAAATAGGCTAGTTGGGTTCAAGCAATCTCACAAGTGGTCATGTTCTATTATAATAAATACGGAATATGCAGGGAATCTTCATAAAGTCAGTCAGTATTGGGGGTGAGAGAAACAATTTCTGGTCTGAAACCTTTCATCAGAACAGAGGAAGAGAGAAAAGTGCTGAAGAGCTTTTGGCAATGTAGTTCTCATTTCCCTCCTCCTTCCTGAAATACTGTTAACTTCTGTCACTCTCAGCCATTGGCCCATTGAGTCTGCCCTGCCATTTTATGATGGCTGAGTTATTATCCCTCTCAACCCCATTCTCCTGTCTTCTCCCTGAAACCTTAGATGTCCTTACTCAACAAGAACCTATCAACCTCCGCTTTAAAGATGTACAATAGCTTAGTCTCCACAGCCGTATGTCAGATTTACCACCCTCTGGTTAAAGAAATTCCTCCTCACCTCTCTTTTAAAGGGACATCCTTTTATTCTGAGGCTCTGCCCTCTGGTCCTAGACTCCTCCACTATGGGAAACATCCTCTGCACGTCCATCCTCTCCAAGCCTTTCAATACTCAATACATTTCAATGACAGTGCCCCCTCATTCTTCTAAACTCCAGCATCCACGAATATTTCTTCATTATTCCTTTTTTATGTTATGCAATTTACTTATCTTGTAACTTAAAGTACTGCTGCCACAAAACAACACATTTAACAGTGGTGGTGATAAACCTGTTTCTGATTCTGAATTTGTTGGTGCTTTCTTATATGGATAGGTTCCAGTTATTCTTTACTCAGCATTCCTTGTGTTTTCCACTTTATCACAACCTTTGATAATTCAAAAGCTCCTTACTACGCAGCCCATTACATTCCTTTTCTTTAGAGGAAAGTGATTCAGTTTTTCCTGATACAATTACCCTCAGATTTCAGTTTTCATTCTCCACACTCTTTTTTGTGCCACTAACTGCTTTCCATAAAGTAAATGCTATCGATGTTTCTGGTCTACATAACTTCAATCCTTTCCAATTCTGTCCCTTTGGAATTAAATTGCAGTGCTACCATTATTTATGGCCTTGCTAATTTGTGCCATTTAGTTTTATACGATTGAACATAGAACAGTACAACCCACGCTGTTCGTGTCGACCATGATGTTGAGTTAAACCTATCTGCCCACACGTGGTCCATATCAGTATCAGGGTTGCTATCACTTGTTAACGAGGACTGGTATGTGTTCTCCTGACTTCCCCTTCATGAAGCCCACAATCAATTCCTTGGCTGTGCCAATGTTTCAAAGTTTCAAAGTACATTTAATATCAGAGCATGTGTATAGCACATAACCTGAAATTCGGCCTCTTCGCAAACATCCACGAAACAAAGAAAACCCATTGAACGATGGAAACATTGATGCCCCAAAGCTCCCTACCTCCCTTCACAGGATCAGCATCAAAAAGCATTGAGCTGCAGCAGAAGAACCAGGGGATCACTGATCTAGAGTGCATCAAACTACAGTCCAGTGGTGAACTACATACACCTGTCTGGACACGCCCCCTGCTGACTGCTCCTATGGCTCCTCCCACAGACCAAAGGCGATCAAGGCCTGAGCCCGGCCTCTCAGTCTCCAGGATGTAGTATGGTGGTCACTCACTGTTTGTTCCTTCTTCCAGTCAATAAAAGCCAATATCTCGCCTTTACGTCTCAGAGTGAGTTATTGATGGTGCATCAAGTCCACAAACCAGCACTTCAGGATCTCAATCAGTCTCTCTCTCTGCAGCGAAGGAGAGAGAGGTCGCTCCTGCAACAACAAGAGCGTAGACCAGCAACTCGCTGTTCCAATGTTACCATCTTCCTTGTCACAGCTCCAAGCCCCCCCTTCCCCATCTCGAGGTCTGGCAGACTCTCACACTTCATCGTGAGAGAGAGAGAGAGAGAGAGAGAGGGAGAAGGGTCGCTCAAGTACAGGGGCCTTCCTCCAACACCAAACACGCCGCCTGTTGCCTCGGTGTTTCAGTTTCCCATGATGCTTCGGTTGGCGCAAAATCAGCGAGGAACCAGGCCTTCCGGAATTCCGACCTCCCAGCCCCGAGGGTGCATGTCATCTAGGCCGTTCCTGGAGATAGCGAAGTGCAAGGCCGCACA
Organism: Hypanus sabinus; assembly: GCF_030144855.1. Lineage (NCBI taxonomy): Eukaryota > Metazoa > Chordata > Chondrichthyes > Myliobatiformes > Dasyatidae > Hypanus > Hypanus sabinus. The sequence continues at coordinate 21,758,015 of NC_082708.1, forward strand.
GTCGGTCTGAATCCCCACTACTTGCGAATAACCACAGTTTGAACCATAGACCACAAACCCTGACAGAACCCCAACCACATTGAAAAGAAAACAGAGACGCAAGAGAAAAGAAATAAGCTGCTTTGTGGACAAACTGAAAGAAGTCGCCCGCGTTTGCAGAATCTGCTGGCACTATCTTTCCTTGCTCCTCCTAACGGTGTTGACTATGAGGTCGTTGTTATAACACTACTCAACCAGCTGAACTTACTTCTGTGCCTCCTTGTTACGACTGGAGGTGCTATCCCCCCATTATCTGCATCTTCATGAGTCTGTCTAAATGCTGCTTAAATGCCACTGTTGTATCTCCTTCCACCATCACTTCCAGGCACTTATCACTTGGTATAAAACAGTCTGACCAACTCATCTCCTTTAAACTTTTTCCTCTCACCTTAGACCATGACCTCTAGTATCCTGCATTTCTGCACAGGGACAAAGGATTCCATCCACCCTCTCTATGATTGCTTTGTGTTTCATAGTTTTGTATTTGTAAAGTCAGTGGTTCAAAGATACAGGAGACTCATTCTCAACCAGAGCGTGGGGTGGCTGGCTCACAGGTTATACTAGAGTCGATTTGATTTGTTTTATATATTAGACAATCCAGTGCAGAACAGGCCCTTCTGGCCCAAAGGGTCACACTGTCCAGCAAACCTCCTATTTAACCCAAGCCTAATCACAGAACAATTTACAATCGGCAGATTAACCTACTAACTGGTGCGTCTTTGAACCCCGGGAGCACCCAGAAGAAACCCACATACTCTCAGGAAGAATGCACAACCTTCTTACCGCTGGTGCCAAAATCGAACACTGAACTCCGACGCCGTGAGCTGTAATAGTATTGCGCTAACCGCTATGCCACCGTTTCCGAGGTAAAGGCTAATTTGACGATCAGCTTGCAAGTGTAAGGCGGCCTCCATGGTATCGTTCTGTGGAACAGACAATACTGGAAAGAAAACACATACGAGAATGAATACATATTGACACGACTCCTTCTTGATTTAAGTGCATCCAAAAATATTTCAAAGCTATCGAAATACCTTCAGAAACATTTCGGTCATAAGCTCCCTCAACCAGCAATTTAGATATGTTTGAGTGATGCTAGTCAAAGAATATATCTTGATCAGACCATGGTATAAATGGGTAAAGGCAAGGACATTACTTGGGATGAGGAGGCCGCGGCCGCTTTAGTCAAAGCCAAGGAAGCCTTTGCAGATGCCGCGATGCTGGTGCACCCCAGAACGGACGTTCCGACCGCGCTCACGGTGGACGCATCCAACACAGCAGTGGGTGGGGTGCTGGAGCAGCTCATCGAGGGGTGCTGGCAATCCCTGGCGTTCTTCAGCAAGCACCTACGACCACCCAAACTCAAGTACAGTGCTTTCAACCTGGAGCTGTTGGCACTGTATCTGGCAATCCGGCATTTCAGGTACTTCTTGGAAGGCAGGCCCTTCACCGCATTCACGAACCACAAACCGTTGACCTTCACATTCACGAAGGTGTCCGATCCCTGGTCAGCTCGCCAGCAGCGACATCTGTCCTACATATCCGAGTACATGACAGACATCCAGCATGTCTCGGGAAAGGACAACGTCGTGGCAGACGAACTCTTCAGGCCAGCTGTCCAGGCCCAGGGACTGGGTATTGATAGTGAATGATCAGCCATGATCTCAGAATGGCGGTGCAGACTCGAGGGGCTGAATGGTCTACTTCTGCACCTATTGTCTATAAATCACTTCCTCTTCTTCAGAAAGGGTCATTGCAATTTCTTAATGCAAGATGGGGGCCTGGATTTAAGACTCGACAGGTGACATTGCACAATTCCCTCAGTGCTGCACTGGAGCTCTAATTGTTGTTTTAGTCTTCCTCATTGGGAGAACACTGTCAATGCGGATTAATAGCAACATCTCCTCCTCACTGATGATCAATACACATGCACCTCAAACATGAGTGCTTGGCCCACTGCTGTACTTTCCCTTCACTCATGACTGTGGATGGGTATGGCTCAAAAACCATCAACAGATTTGCCAATTACGTTCACTGTTGTGGACACAATCTCAGACGGTGACAAGGAGGCACAAAAGAGTGAAGCAGGTTGGTTGGTTGAGTGGAGTCACACTTGCTGTCAGTAAGAACAAGGAACTGAGGAATTGGTTGTGAACTTCAGGGAAGGTAACTTGGGCAGGAGCTAGTACAGGTATGTTCCTATCTCACTGGGGTATGAGGCACTGGCTACCCTCTCCTGGTCTAGTCCGCCTTTGTGTATATATAATATAAATAATATATGTATGTATGTCTGTGGTGGGAATTTAATCTATACTGTAGCGATGTGCTACACACAGTGCTGAAATAATGACACGCAGTTGTTATTTCGAGACTAGCAGCGAATAGTAGTCGTTTCGAGACTAGTTTATTCAAACTTCGTGGCGCTGGCATATCATCCCTAGCGCCCGCCCTCTCCAAGTGGAAATGATGTCAGAGGTGCATTACCAAAGTCTCCCCCCGCGTGCAGGCTATTTGTGAGCCGGTTTGCCTGGGCAGAAAGTGGGTCGCCACACCCCAGAACCGGCGATACAGCCCCCAATGTCCACAGTCTGGATCAGCCTCTGTTTGGGAGGTCTGCCTCTGCGCCGTGGTGCCTGAACCTCGACCGGCTGCGCCAAGTCCACATGGGCTAGTTTGAGTCGGTCCACTGTGAAAACCTTCTCTTTCCCCCCAATGTCCAGAACATACATGGACCCGTTGTTGCTGATCACCTTGAACGTCCCCTCGTACGGCCACTGTAGCAGCGCCCGGTGTCTGCCCCTTCATACAAACACAAACTTACAGTCCTGCAGGTCTTTGAGTACATGGGTCGGGGTCTGTCCGTGCTGTGAAGTCGGTACGGGGGCCAGGTTGCCAAGCCTTTCGCGTAGTCTGTCCAGGACTGCTGCGGGTTCTTCCTCTTGCCCCCTTGGGGCTGGCATGAACTCTCCAGAGACGGCCAGGGGTGTGCCGTACACCAACTCGGCCGACGAGGTGTGCAGATCCTCTTTGGGCGCTGTGCGAATTCCAAGCAGGACCCAGGGAAGCTCGTCCACCCAGTTAGGTCCTCTCAGGCGTGCCATGAGAGCTGACTTCAAGTGACGGTGGAAGCGTTCCACTAGTCCTTCGACTGTGGGTGGTAGGCAGTAGTGTGGTGTAGCTGCGTTCCCAACAGGCTGGCCACAGCCGACCACAAGCTGGAGGTGAACTGGGCGCCTCTGTCGGAGGTAATGTGGGCCGGTACCCCGAAGCGTGCTACCCAGGTTGTAATCAGTGCTCGGGCACAGGAATCGGCAAATGTGTTGGTGAGCGGGACCGCCTCTGGCCACCTCGTCAACTGGTCTACCATAGTTAGGAGGTACCGGGCTCCTTGGGACACCGGTAGGGGGCCCACAATATCCACATGAATGTGGTGGAACCTCCGGTGAGTGGGTTCGAACTGCTGCGGCGGGGCTTTAGTGTGCCACTGCACCTTGGCTGTTTGGCACTGTGTGCACGTTCTGGCCCACTCACTGACCTGCTTGCAAAGTCTGTGCCATGTGAACTTGCTGGAGACCAGCCGGACAGTTGTCCTGATAGATGGGTGTGCCAAACCATGTATGGAGTCGAAAACTCACCGCCTCCAGGCTGCCGGGACGATGGGGTGAGGTTGGCCGGTAGCCACGTCGCACAAGAGGGTCCTCTCACCTGGGCCTACGAGAAAGTCTTGCAGCTGCAAACCCCAGACTGCGGTCTTGTAGCTGGGCATCGCGTCGTCTGCCTGCTGCACCTCCGCCAGTGCTGCATAGTCCACCCCCAGGGACAGGGCCTGGACAGCTGGTCTGGAGAGTGCGTCTGCCATGACATTGCCCTTTCCCGAGACATGCTGGATGTCCGTCGTGTACTCGGAGATTTAGGACAGATGTCGCTGCTGGTGAGCCAACCAGGGATCAGACACCTTCGTGAACGCGAAGGTCAACAGTTTGTGGTCTGTGAAAGCGGTGAAGGGCCTGCCTTCCAAGAAGTACCTGAAATGCCGGATTGCCAGATACAGTGCCAACAGCTCCAAGTCGAAAGCACTGTACTTGAGTTCGGGTGGTCGTAGGTGCTTGCTGAAGAACGCCAGGGGTTGCCAGCGCCCCTTGATGAGCTGCCCCAGCACCCCACCAACTGCAGTGTCAGATGGGTCCACCGTGAGGGCGGTTGGAACGTCCGTTCTGGGGTGCACAAGCTTTGCAGCATCTGCCAAGGTTTCCTTGGCTTTAACAAAAGTGGCAGTGGCCTCCTCGTCCCAAGTAATGTCCTTGCCTTTACCCGCCATCAGGGTGTACAAAGGGCACACGATATGGGCTGCTGAGGGGAGGAAACGGTGGTAGAAGATCACCATACCAACGAACTCCTGCAGGCCTTTGACTGTGTTGGGCCAGGCAAAATGGCGGATCGCGTCTACCTTGGCGGGCAGAGGTATTGCCCTGTCTTTGGTAATCCTGTGGCCCAGGAAGTCAATGGTATCGAGACCGAACTGGCATTTGTCCGGGTTGATCGTGAGGCTGAAATCACTCAGGTGGGAGTAGAGCTGGCGGAGGTGGGACAGATGCTCCTGACGACTACTGCTGGCTATAAGTATGTCATCCAAATAGCTGAACGCAAAGTCCAGGTCGCGTCCCACCACATCCATTAGCCGCTGGAACACCTGTGTGGCATTCTTCAGGCCGAACAGCATTCAGAGGAACTCGAACAGGCCGAACGGGGTGATGAGTGCTGTTTTGGGGATGTCTTCAGGGTGCACTGGGATTTGATGGACGAGGTCTACTTTGGAAAAGATTCTTGCCCCGTGCAGGTTTGCTGCAAAGTCCTGTATGTGCGGCACGGGGTAGTGGTCTGGAGTGGTAGCCTCGTTCAGTCTGTGGTAGTCGCCGCATGGTCTCCATCCCCCAGCTGCTTTGGACACCATGTGCAGTGGAGAGGCCCATTGGCTGTCAGACCTCCATACGATCCCCAATTCCTCCATCCTCTTGAACTCCTCTTTCGCCAGGCGGAGCTTTTCTGGGGGGAGGCTTCGTGCGCGAGCATGGAGGGGTGGTCCCTGGGTCAGGATGTGGTGCTGTACCCTGTGTCTGGGCATGGCTGCCATGAACTGCGGGGCCAGAATCGATGGAAAGTCCACCAGGATTCTGGTTAATTCGTTGTCTGACAGCATGATGGAGTCCAGGTATGGGGCCGGCAACTTGGCTTCACCCAGGGAGAACGTCTGGAAAGTCTCGGCATGTACCAGTCTTTTCCCTTGCAAGTCGACCAGCAGGCTGTGAGCTCGCAAGAAGCCCGCCCCCAGGAGTGGTTGGGGCATTGTGGCCAGTGTGAAGTCCCACGTGAACTGGCTGGCGCCGAACTGCAACTGCACCTTGCAGGTGCTGTAGGTCGGTATCGTGCTGCCATTTGCGGCCCTCAGGATGGGTCCTGGCTTCCTGTTGCAGGTGTCGTACCCCGTCGGGGGCAAGATGCTGATTTCCGCTCCGGTGTCGACCAAGAAGTGGCGACCCGACTGTTTGTCCCAGACGTACAAGAGGCTGTCATGGTGGCCAGCCACCATAGTCATTAGCGGCAGCTGGCCCTGGCCCTTGCAGGGTGGGTGACAACAGTGGGCTTTTGTGCACCACCGCTGGTGGTAGAAACACCACTGTTCACTGGCCTCCTCACTCCTGCCTCTGTTGTGTGCACCCCCCTGCCGGGTCTGGTCTGGTCCACTGTTGGGCACGTGGCCTGGTAATCTGACCGATGGATGCCACACTCTCCCTCTTGGCTTTCCACAGCACGTCTGCCCGGGCCGCCACCTTCCGGGGGTCGCTGAAATATGTGTTGGCCAGCAGCAGATGTATGTCCTCGGGCAGTTGCTCTAGGAACGCTTGCTTGAACATGAGACGGGGCTTGTGTCCGTCGGCCAGGGACAGCACTTGTTCATCAATGCTGACGGCAGTCTGCCTCCCAAACCATCCAGGTGAAGCAGGCGGGCACCCCGCTCATGCCGTGAGAGGCCAAAGGTCCCAATGAGCAGTGCCTTGAATGCTTCATATTTGCCTTCTTCCGGGGGCAACTGTATGAAATCCACAACCTGGGTGGCCGTCTCCTGGTCAATGGCGCTCACCATGTGGTAGTAATGCGTGGAATCAGAGGATATCTGCCGAATCTGGAACTGGGCTTCTGCTTGGCTAAACCACACGCGTGGTCCCAGCGTCCAGAAAGTCGGCAGTTTCAGCGAAACTGCGTGAACAGATGAAGAGTTGGTCATCTTTGATCCAAATCCCGTTTGGACCATCGGGGTCACCAACGTAGCGATGTGTTACACACAGCACTGAAATAACGACACACAGTCGGTAAGTCGTTTGGAGACTTGTTTATTCAAACTTCGCGGCACTGGCACTTAAATCCCTAGTGCTCACCCTCTCCGGGTGGAAATGACGACAGAGGTGCATTACCAAAGTCTCCCCCCGCGCACTGGCTATTTGTGAGCCGGTTCGCCTGGTGGGTCGCCACAATACCTTAATTTACCAGCATCTCGATGCAAGTCTAGCACTCATCACTTACACTACATAATAACACATTGTATGCCTTCCAGTTCCAAGTTTAGGTTGGTATATTGAAGTGAAAAGTAATGACGGTATTAAAATGATGTAAGGATGGCCTTCTGGTAGGGTAGTGGACGCAGGGGATTCTATGGGTCAACCAAAGTTATTATTGTCTTTTTTAAATGTATTTTTTTATGATCGCAAGATCCTGCTGGATTTTAAGAACTTTGAAGTACTGCAGGTCTACCCCATCAGCGAGTCGCTCGTTGGTGGAGAAACTGAAAAAGCTGGACTTTGTGCAGACTGTGATGCTGCCTGCAACAGCGAGGCTTTGGTGCATGAAGGAGGTGTGCAGTCTAACAGAGAGTGCTCGTCTTAGTCACCTTTCTTGTGATTGCAAAACCCTGTTGGACATTGGTGAAGTGGAAGCTGCAAGTCCAATTCATTGGTGTATTGGTGAACGGCGGGGGAGTGCTTGGCCTCAGTCGTAGCGACGGCTAGGCCTGAAGCTGCAATGTTGCTTGTTAGCAGCCTCCCAGGGGGTGGTGTCAGAGTCGGGCGCTCCACTGCAGTCCTGGAGGTGGTGTGGCTTGTCGTCCATGCTGGAATCAGTACTGCTGCCTAGTGCCCGCTCAGTACATGACAAGCTGTATTGTGTTTAACTGCAGAACGTTGCAACATTCATGGACTTGGGGACTTGGTCTATATTTTTTGTGGGACTGTATTTTACAGCTATCTTATAGCATTGTATATGTGGCTTCTGATCTGTATGACTGTTGGTACAGCATACTGCACTTTGGCCCCGGAGTAACACTGTTTTGTTTGGCTGTGGAAATTGGTATTCATGTATGGCTGAATGACAATTAAACTTGAAATTGAACTTGAAAAGCCACTGTGGATATTTGACTGAACAGACAAAATCATGTTGTGAAGTATGTAACTTTGTTTTTCCTGAAAAAGTTTAATTTGTTTAAACTTTGCAAATCTTGAACACACAAAAAAAAGAATAATGGGTCAAAATATTCAGTAAGTATTTTGAACAATTTTTGGATGAATGGCAACTTAATTGGTTAGGCTGAGCAACCAGAGAATAATTCCAGCTATCACATTTAATAGAAAAAAATTAACAACGTGACAGGAATCACAGACAAAGGATTAAATGCAAATTTTTCAGACTGGTGTGCACACATTTAATATGTGAAATCTGACAGACAGCAGATTACATAGGAGTTTCCAAATAAAGTTGTGTCTGATGTACTAACTTTATTTGTTTGGAGATAGATTATGAACATTATTTAAAATGACTTTTTTCCATGGTTTCTTTGTGAGTGATAATTGAGTTTCTTTTCAACCATCACACATTTTCTCTATATGCTACCAATCCTTATTCCTCCGCATATGGTCCCAACTGTAAAATGGGGGTTCAATTCCTGCCGCTAAGTCTAAGGAGTTTGTACATTCTCCCCATACTCTGGTTCCCCCCCCCAACATTTCAAAGACATACAGCTTAGTAGTGTTACTAAGTGGTGTCCATTCTATGTTGTCGACGTACGGCGACATTTGTGTTTGTCGAGCTCAATCCTCGTAGGTTTAATTTGATGTAAACAATGCACTTCTCTGCGGGTCTTGATGTGTGTGTGTGTGTGTGTGTGTGTGTGTGTGTGTGTGTGTGTGTGTGTGTGTGCGCGCGCGCGCGCATGCGTGAGTGCATGTCTTATATAACTCCTGGTGGAGTCGTCGGCACACCGTCACGACACGCTTTTTGCACTGATCTTTTTGGTGATTGCTAACCCTCTCCAGGATTTTTTTTTACGAGGTCGAGTTGTTAGCTTGACACTCAACCCAGGCACGGTTGGAGAGCAAGGGAGCCGGCCGGATATGAACTTGGGACCTCTTGCCCCAAAGTCCAGCGCTGATGCCACTATGCCACCAGCCGACATAGGTTTTGTACATGTGACAAATAAAGCTAATTTTTTAAAAAATTATCTAATCAATCTTAGACAGCACCTTGGGGTTAAAGATGAGTGTTTGTACCCTTGACGGTTCTGAGATAATGATCTGGTGTCCACAGATTCTCTCTCAGGAAGTCATGAGAAGGTTAGCAGGGCAGACAGATAGGAAGTATGGGAAGAACCACTCTTATTTCTTTACTCTTTGCTGGCATCTGTATGCTTTTTTTTAAAATCACTAACTTTTATTGCAACACCAACAAACTACACTCAATACAACCAGTTGCCGATTACACTTTCTGTTTAATCGTCTGTATGCTTCTGATGAAGGACCTCAGTGTCCTCAGGGCTTTCCATGAAGACAGAGGAAAGCATATATTTCTTGACGAAACAGAAATATAGCAGGTAACATGCTCTTTCTGCAGCATCAGGAGAAATTAAAGATAGTATTAAATCAAAGGGAGAAGCATGTTGAAAATGAAAATCAGCAAATTAACAGGGAAAAAGAAGATAGAACGTGGGAGTAAACTGATGAGAGATATAAGAATGAGAAGCACACACAACTAATGGAGGAAGACAGCAGGCCAGGCAGCATCTATGGAGCGAGGCGAACAGTCAATGTATTAGACGCGACCATTCATCAAGATCTGAGGAAGGGTCTTGGCCCGAAACATCATCTATTGATTTCCCTGTAGAGATACTGCCTGACCTGTTGAGTTCATCCAGCATCTTGTGTGGGTTGCTCAACTGCGGAGCCTCTTGTGTCTCTAAAAAAAGAATGAACTTCTATAAGAACGTAAGAAGGAAAAGAACAGTGACAGTAAATGTGGGTCCCTTACAGATCCACACTTATTTTGAATTTTGAACTTGGAAGGATAGGAGATTTTATGAAGGGGAATAGAAAAATGGCAATGAAATTAAATTAAATACATTGTATATGCCTTTAGGGAAGAAAATATTAGGGAAGAAAATATAAAGAACCTGTCAGAGATACCTGAGGGGCAGGGGTCTAGTGGGGACAAGGAGTTAAATTAAATTAGCGTTTTTAAAATTTTTATTTTATTTTGGGATACAGCATGGTAACAGGTCTATCTGGCCCAGTGGGTCCACACCTCCCAATTATGCCCATGTGACCAATTAACCCGCTAACACGCACATTTTGGAATGTTGGGGGGTCACAGGGAGAACATAAAATCTCCTCACAGACAGTGGGGGGAATTGAACCTGGGTAACTAATTGCTACGCTACCGTGCCACCCTAGAAAGTATAATACAAGAAATTAATAAAAACTATAAATTCCATGGATCCAGCGATCTACTTTACATCACTGAATTTTGAAAGGAATATCTATTAATGTGGTGGATGTTTTGGCTATCGTCTTTTAGAGCAGTAGTGATCATTGAGTGGTTTCTACAGATGGAAGGTCAAAGTTACCCCCCACAATTTAAGAAAGGAAAGGGATTGGGAAACGGATAATTACTGGCCTGTTAGCCTGACATTAGTAATTGAAAATAAAAAAAATACTACAGATCTAAAAGCCCAGGGGCATGTTCTCACTGTTTGTTAAAATATTGATCTGGTACTTATGGTGGAAAGTGTCTGCAATTCTCTGGAGCTCACTGAAGTCTGAGGCAGAGGCCTGTAGTAGGTGATTGGTGACTAGTAGTTAATAACAAGGAGATAACTGGTGACTGGTAACTAATAATAAGTAGGGAACTGAAATGATGAGCAGCTTTGGAAAAAGCTGAGGGTAGCAATTGTACTGACAGATTTCTGACCACGTTATCTTTCTCTTTGACGCAGAAGTAAAATTCATCAGCAAATTATATTTGTGTGTACCATAAACACTATATGTGCTGAATTTGCAAACTAGATAATATAAATAAACAGTGAATATTTTCCCTTAGCTTTCTCTCATGATCCTCTCCCAGGATCCCCATCACCCAGGACATGCCCCCTTCTCATTGTTACCATCAGGTAGGAGGTACAGAAACCTGAAGGCACACACTCAGCGATTCAGAAACAGCTTCTTCCCCTCTGTCATCCGATTCCTAAAAGGACATTGAACCCTTGGACACTACTTCACTTCTATCATTTCTGTTTTTGCACTATTTTTAATTTAGCTATTTAATTTAAATAGTTAACTTCTGAGCTACTTAATATACTTACTGTAATTGATTTATTTTTTTCTTTCTGTATTATGATGTATTGCATTGAACTGCAATTTCATGATACATGCCAGTGATAACAAACCTGATTCTGATTCTAATTTAAAGAGCAAACACGAGGAAATCTGCAGATGCTGGAAATTCAAACAACACACACAAAATGCTGGTGGAACTCAGTAGGCCAGGCAGCATCTACAGGGAGAAGAGTCCTGATGAAGGGTCTCGGCCCGAAACGTCGACAGCACTTCTCCTTATAGATGCTGCCTGGCCTGCTGTGTTCCACCAGCATTTTGTGTGTGTTGTCTGATTCTAATTCCTTCTTCTTCAGCCTTTTCCACCTATCACCTCCATGATTCTCACTTCAATCCCTCTCCCCCCCCCCACACACCTACCTTTCCCCTCACCTGGCTTCACCTCTCACCTTCCTGCTTGTACTCCTTTCTCTTCCTCCCACCTTATTCTGCCTTCTTCCCACTTCTTTTCCAGCCTTGATGAAGGGTCTTGCCCTCAAATCTCAACATTTTATTCCTCTCCATAGATGATTTCTTCCAGCATTTTGCGTATATTACTCCAGATTTCTAACATCTGCAGAATCTCTTGTGTTTATGAGCATTTTTTTAATATAATGTAACTCTTCACCCAAATCGCTCCATTCAGTTCAGTTCAGTTTATTGTCATTTAGAAACCACAAATGCAATGCAGTTAAAAAATGAGACAACGTTCTCCAGAATGATATCACAAAAACACACGACAAAACAGACTACACCAGAAAATCCACATCACGTTTGGTAATCCCCAAATCCAGAGTCAGGAGAGGCTGCTTCGTATTAATATCGCGCTACCATCTTAGCGTGTTCCCCGGAAAGGAGCTCCAAATCCACCAGACAAAACAAGACTACCCAGACACACCAAGTCAAGAGACCAACTCTACCACCCAACAAACAAAAAACTAAAGCTCCAAGATCTACACAAAACCACATAGTTACATATAGTTAGAGTTAACATATAGTTACAACAGTGCAAACAATACCATATTTGATAATTGTTTTTTATACTTGCACATATACAAGCCTAGGATTTTATTTTACTGTATATCTAATGGTTGAAATTTTTAACAACAAAAAGTTTAAAATCTATTTATTCTCAGGAAGCTTTAGGGTTAACTAACATTAGGAAAAAAGCTTTTATACAGCAGGTGGTTAAAGTGTGGAAAACATTTGCCAAAGATAATTGTTCAGCTGCAGAATTTAAAAGAAGGGTGAATGTGCATCTGAAAGAAAATAAATTGTGGGAGCCCAGAAAGAGGGTGGGAGAAGAAGAAATAGCTGGACTGTTCTTAGGCAAAGCAGCTGTGACCCAATGGGCTGAAAGTCGTCCTGTTCTGCTGTAATAGTTTTACTAGCCTGGGAAATTTGTCAAGTACAATTTAGAAGATAAATTGCTTTAATGTGTTGCTTGCATAACATCACCGTGAAACGTGGCCAGCATTCTCTTTAGTCATCAGAGGCAGAAAGAGAAACTGTTGGCATCTGTTGTTTTGAAGGGACTCCTTTCTTTCTGAGGTCTTGCTTTCAGTGACACTTGTTATTGCCATAATTAATTAATACTGATGATTCTTGAGGGAAAAAAAGAGTGATAATGATTCAAGTTACAAATCTTGTCTTCTGTTATAAGCTCTGAATGCAGTTTTATAATTTATGCATGCTGAACTCTGCTTCAGACTTTAGAAGTGGGAGCTTAACATTCACACAGTTATTACATGTGGTAAGAATTAATTTCTCCCTGAATTTTCCTTTGGGTTGTGGAAATTATTGAATTTTACATGTAGAACAAAAGGTTATGCCCTGTCTGGGGAAATGGGGCAAGTGCTTTTATTGTCTGTAATTTTAGCTGCTCAGAAGTTTGGCTCATTGCTCTAAGCAATTGATATAAACACAAGCTAGAAGAACATCACCTCTTATACCACTTGGGCATACCACAGCCTGAGCATTGACTACTCCTGTTTCATGCAAACTGCTCTCTCTCTGTCCTTTTCACTTCCCAGCTTCACACGTTCAACACCTCCAGCCCCCTCTTCACTCTGTTTCATCTCCCCCTCTGCTTATTCTATCTGCTCATCACCCAAACACCTCTCCCACTGGGACCCTCTCTCTACTGTTCCTGTCTGCCCTTCCCATCCACCTTGCTTTGTTCCATGCTCTTCCTCCTTTTCCTATTAGATTCCTTCATCTGTAGCCTTTGTTGTCTCCACCTATCACCTCCCAGTCTCTTTTGTTATACTACACTTCCCCTCCATCTGTCAATCATCTAACCTCACCTAGATTAACCTATCACTTGCCAGCTGTTGCTCCACCTCTGCCCCACCCCTCTTTATATTGCCTAAATCCCTCTACTCTGTCAATGCTGATGATGTGTCTTGACCAGTTCGTTTCCCTCCACAGACACGTATTTTAAAAGTTTGAAGTTCAAGTAAATTTATTACCAAAGTATATAGATGTTACCACATGCTACCTTGAGATCCATTTTCTTACAGGCATTTCCAGGAAAGAAGAAATGCAATAGAATTTAATGAAAAACTGTACATAAACTGACAGAGACTGACAAACAACAGATGTGCAAAAGAGACAAACAGTGCACATAAAAATAAGACTGAGAACAGCAGTTGGAAAGAGTCTTTGAATGTGAATGTGTATGTCATAAAGTAGTGGCGAGTGAAGTTATCCACGTTGGTTCAGGAACCTGATGATTGTATGGTATCAACTGTTCCTGAACCTGGTGATGTGGGACCTAAAGCTTCTGTACCTCCTGCCCAATGGTAGTAGCGAGAAGAAAGCATGGCTAAGATGGTGGGGATCTTTGCTGATAAGGTGGTTTATTATTATTAGATAACTTGATGATTGGACTAAGACAACCGAACTAAATGCAAACTATACTTAAGCATTTCAAACCCAGTTGCTTATATTTTAATGAGGGTCCCTGGTTCATATCCTTGCTGTAAATGAGACTCTCAAAGTGTATTATGATGATACTGTATGGTAGAGTCACAGAGCACTCCAGCACAGAAACAGGCCCTTCAGCCCATCTAGTCTGTGCAGAACTATTACTCTGCCAAGTCTCATCAACCTTTGAGGCGAATGCAGAAGGCGAGTGAGAGTTTCAGTGCCGACTGCCTGCCTTTTGATCGCTGCCGGAGAAGTAGTCTGTGAGCGTCTTATCACTGCATGGCTCGCTGTGGCAGACGGGTAGGACCCCTCTGAGGGTAGGCCCCTCTGCCTCTTGTGGTGTGCTTCTCTTTTGATGAATGTCAGCGATATCGGAAGATGGTGACGTGGTTCTGTGTTTATAGATTGGACAAATGCGTTTATGGACTGCGGGCTTTTTCAGACCTAATGGTTTTTATACCTGCGTTTTTTTAATTGCCTTTTCCTTTTCCGTTTTGTTGCGCGAGGAGAGCGTGTTTGGCGGTTGATGTGCTGCTAATTTTTTCGTGTGGGGGAGGGTTTGCTTTTTGGGGGGTCGATGTTCCCATTCCATTTTGTGCAGGGTGAGGGGTTTTTGGGGGGAGTGGTGGTGTGATGATTGGGATGCTGTTCGTTTTTGTATAGGGGAGGCAAGTTTGACTTGCATGTTCTTTCTTTGTTACGCGACTGTCTGGGGAAATACAAATTTCAGAGTTGTATATGGATACATGCCTTGATAACAAATGAACCTTTGAATCTTTTGAACCCTTGACCTGACCATAATCCTTCATGCCAGTCCCATTCATGTACCTAGCCAAGCTTCTATTAAATGTTGAAATTGAACCTGTGTCCATAACTTCTATTAGCAGCTCATTTCACACTCTCACTACCCTCTGGGTGAAGAAATTCCCCCTCATGTTCCCCTTAAACATTTCGCCTGTCATCCTTAACCTCTAATTTTAGTCTCGCCCAACCTCAGTGGAAAAAACCTGCTTGCATTTATCCTATTAATTTTGTATACCTCTATCAAATCTCCCCTCATTCTCCTATGGGATAACATATCCAACCTTTTCCTGTAATTCAGATCCTCAAGTCCCAGCAACATCCTTGTAAATAGAACAATTCTTACCCACCTTGAATAAAGTCACTAGTTATTGGGCTATTATTTGTTGTAATTCTCTTATTTTTCTGTGGTATCCTTGAATAAATTATTTCAGTATTGAATCTAACAAACATTCGGGATGCTGTTCTTCTGAAGCTGAAAGTAGCAGGACCATTTGCCGAAGACCAGATTCATACGAAAACCGAGGAGTACATTAACCTACAAATAGAAGAGGTGGCAGAAGGTGGAGAAAGAAGGAGGCGTCGTCAGCCAGTTCAGGTATCACTATGATCTGATTTTATATCCTTTCAGGCATTTTGATGTCACTTGTCATAGAGTCATAGTAAAGTACAGGTCAGAAACAGGCTGCCCGACCCATCTAGTCCGTGCTGAACCATTGAAACTGCCTACTCCCATCGACCTGCACCAGAACCATAGCCTCCACAACCCTACCATTCATGTATCTATCCAGACTTCTCTCAAACATTGAAATCAAGCTCATATGCACCACTTGTGCTGGCAGCTCATTCCACACTCTCCTGGCTCTCTGACTGAAGAAGTTCCTCCTCGTGTTCCCCTTAAACTTTCACCCTTAACCATGATCTCTGTATGTATTCTCACCCAACCTCAGTGGAAAAAGCCTGCCGCATCTATACCCCTCATAACTTGGAGTACCTCCATCAAATCTCCCCTCAATCTTCTACATTCCAAGGAATGAAGTCCTAACCTACTCAATCTTTCCTTTTCACTCAGGTCCTCCAGTCCTGGTAACATTCTTGTAAACTTTTTCTGTACTCTTTCAACCTTATTTACACCTTTCCAGTGGGAAATCTGCACACAACACTCCAAATTAGGCCTCACCAATGTCTTATACAACTTTACCATAACATCCCATCTCCTGTACTCAGTACTTTGATTT